>NC_086195.1:77592005-78217005 GCF_035770615.1 Melospiza melodia melodia
GAATATTTTTTTCGGACTTCGGATCAGCTTTGACCTAGCTGTCACTGAGGCAGAAGCTAATGAGTGTCTCCCAAGATAAAAGGAATAAGGTGACTAAAGGTGAGGATTTTTATCAAGTCTATAGTGTGTGTTTGTGTCAGTGAAAAAACTTCAGCTGTAATAATTTGCCTGAATTTCTTCTCTGAAGAAGCTGCTTGTAATAGCACAGCCAATAACAGAGACCACAGAAAGGTTTTATAATCTGCATTCTCATGAATACACATAGAAACAATCACTAACTTTTTCTTTCTTTAGATCTGTCAGGGTTTTGTTGCACATCAGACAGTGGGCACCGTCAAAATAAAAACGAAAGTACTCTGTAGAAGTGATATTCTTGTACGAAACCATCATGGTAACAATGGTAAGGCTCAGTTGGCTTTCACTAGTGAACAGCAATCTTGGCCAAAAATCATGTTTTTCCCAATAATTCTTAATTAAATAATTCAAATAAGTATTGCCAACAGCCCAGTTCTGTAATGGCTAAGAGCATGCTCCATTTTAACAGTCAGTTTTTTGCATGGAAATTATTGCTGGAACAGCTGGACTAGCTACGTCTCCCACAAATATAAATTCTTAAAATGGCTTTGTTCATAAATATTTTATCAAAGTATTTTCCAGTAGTATTATGCAAAATTAAAATACAGACTTAGGTGTAATTCAGTGCAAAATTTAACAACAAAGACTGTTGCAAATGTTGGACACTGAAGGCATACGGAAAATATTAATTTTCCCCCAGTTTGCCGGCTACACCTTCCCAAGCTGAGTTTAGTTTAGAATGGAGCTGGACATTTTTTGTGCTTAGCTAGTATCTCCTTATTCCAGTATGCTTTTAATGAATGCTGAAGTCCATCTCTTGTCTGTTGAGCAAGAAAATATTGAAAACTTTTACTTCAAAGTATTGTTCTAAGTGCCATGATAGGCCTTATATTGCCAAATCTAAGAAGGAAATGGGGCAAAATTATTTCACAATGGCCATTGTAGCCAATTTTCTTATTAATTCAGTTTGGTAAGTCAAAAAAGGAACTTGAAATTTTCCTGTGTTGTCAGGTATAAACTCAGAATACCAAAGCAAACAAATGTCTGGGGGCACTGTAGAGAGTTCTCTGACAAATTTTCATCACATGGGCTGAATTGAGATAAATTAAGCTGTTACCATGACAAAACCCAGGAGGTTTGGAAAGTCTGTGGGAGACAACTAGAAATACAGAAGATGTATGAAAAAAAAAGTCTTTTAAATACTGGTATAAAACATTGAAGATTGACTGTATGACCAGGAATTTAATCATAAATGCATTTCTTGCTTGGGTCCTTCCAGGAATACAGCAGCAGTATTTCCCTGTCTAATCATAACTCGCATAAAAATCAATTTGACAAATCTGAGGTGCATTTCTTTCTTCATGTTCATAAAGAATAATTTATAATATTAACAACTAACTGGTGGTTTATTAGCACAGAAACTGTGAAAGATATTCAAATACATGTTGAGTGTAGTATAAAAACTCCTACCAGTTGTCAGTACTTGTCTTCTTTCTCCCTTTTTGCTTTCTTAAAATGTCTAAAATATTTACTAAGGTCATTTACATGGTTTGATCTTCTAGCATTTAAATATGAATCAACACCTCACTTCATATCTTAAATTTGTAAACTACATTTAAAAATGGCACAATATCTTGTGTAAACTAGTCAACAAGACGCTACATATGATTTTAAGAGAGTCATTTCAGGGTAACATAGAGCTTCAATGATAATAAATTGACACATCATATACAGAACTCAGAAAAGCAAATCCTGGCTTTGGATTCCATATATTTTAGTGAAAAGGACAGTGCTTTGTCTGCTTTGTGGTCAACACTGTATATGTGGGCATTACTAGTATACAATTAATTAGTGTGTAGTACTGGCATGAAAAAGCATGCAAACTGGATAACTAATATTCAAGTGAGAAACATCTTAAAGCTGTGAATTGCTTTGAATGAAAAATCACAGAAGCAAGGAATCATGGAATATATTAGTTTGGAAAATAACTTTTAGATCACTAAGACCACTAAGACCAAACAATCACTGCCAAGCCCACTACTAAACCATGTCCCTGAGTACCCCATCCACATGTATTTTAAGTAACTCCAGGTAGGGAGACTCCGCCATTTCCCTGGACAGCCTGTTTCAATGTGTGACAACTGTTTTGGGGAAGAAATATTTCCTAACATTCAATCTATTTTCCTAACATTCAATTCAATTTCATAGCACGAAAAGAAGCACGGCCAGCAGCAGTTCAAGGAAGGTGATTCTGCCTCTCTATTCTGCTTTCATGAGACTCTGCCTTGAGTCCTGGGTCCAGTTCTGTGGTTCCCAACATGGGAAGGACACTTACCTGTTGGAGCAAATCCAAAGAAGGGCCACCAAGCTAATGAGAGGTATGAAACATCTCTCCTATAAGGAAAGGCTGAGAGGACTGGAATTGCTCAGCCTGGAAAAGAGAAGGCTTCCGGGTGCCTTAATTGTGACCTTTATTGAGGGGCCCAGAACTGAGCACAGGATTGGAGCTGTGGCCTCAGCAGTGCTGGGTACAGGGGGACGGTCACTGCCCTGCTCCTGCTGGCCACACCTGGCTGACCCAGGCCAGGATGCCATCGGCCTTCTGGGCCACCTGGGCACACTCTGGATCATGTTCCGCTGCTGTCAACCAGCACCCCCAGGTCCTTTTCCACCAAGCAGGTTTTCAGCCAATTTGCCCCAAGCCTGCAGCGCTGCCTGCGGTTGTTGTAACCCCAGGGCAGCACCTGGCACTTGGCCTTGTTGAACCTCTTGCAGCTAACCTTGGCCCATTCATCCAGCCTGTCCAGATTACCCTGCAGAGCCATCCTGCCCTGCAGCAGATTGACACTCCTAGTGTTGTCTGAACACTTGCTGAGGATGCATTTGATCCAAGTCATCACTAAAGATATTAAACAGATCTGGACCCAAAACTGAGCCCTGGGGAATCCCACTTGTGACCCAGCTGGATATAACCCCATTCAGCACCACTCTTTGGGCTCAGCAATCCAGCCAGGTTTTTTTTTTGCCCAGCAAATAGTGCACCTGGTACAAGCCATAAGCAATTAGTTTCTCCAGGAGAATGCCTAGGGAAAACACGCCAAAGGCTTCACTGATCTCCAGGCAGACAACATCCACTGCCTTTTCCTTGTCTACTAAGTGGGTCAACTTGTCATAAAAAGAGATAAAGTTGCTTAAACAGGACTTGCCTTTCACCAGCCTGTGCTGGCTAGGCCTGATCACCTGGTTGTCCTGCACATATCATGTGAGGTCACTTGGGATGATCTGCTCCAGGACATTCCTCAGCCCTGAGGTCAGGCTGACAGGCCTGTAGTTCCCTGGATCCACTCTCCAGCCCCACTAGTAGGTGGGCATCACATTTACTAACTTTCAGTTGCCTGGGGCCTCCCTGGTCAGCCAGGACTGCTGATAAATGAAGGAAAGTGTCAAGTGAACACTTCTGCCAGGAGTGTTTTCTCAGGACCCTTCTGTGGATCCAATGTCATCAAACTGCAGTATGCATCAAAACAACAAAAATCATTGTATTTTTGCATTGAGGAGAAAGGAAAGGAGTTCATTAATGTTGCCAAGGCACTTGCTTCAGCTACTTGGGAAATGGTGGGAGACATCAGGGCACTGTGAAGGCCTCCCATGAATGTGCACCAGGATAAGGTCTAGTAAGGGGAATCAATGTCAAACAGCACCAGGATGTTCATGGCCATGGGGATAGGATATCAGCTCGTGGATCAGCAGGGCTGTGGCCAGGCCTGGGCAGAGCTGCCTTGCAGCAGAATCATCCCCACAGCTATAGGTTGGACCTGGCCATAGCTCCCCCAAAGTATAGTCAGGAGCTCCTCTTTGGGTGAGGGGGACCTTTCAGGAATGAAGAACCAGGGCTTGCCATACATCTATATAATTGGGAAGAGACAATTTTCCTCAGAACAAGAGAGAGGTATATATGGATACCTGTTAGCCCCTTCTGGGAGCTGTTACAGCAGGTTGCAGTAGTGGGTTGAAATCTGGTAATTAGCATTCAGGTTCCATTTTTCTCATCTGGGAAAGGGCTGACCACTCAGCTGTGTGCGTGGGGGCTGTCAAATCCCACCTCCAGCTGCACCGCAGGCACAATTATCTTGTCCACTGCCTAGCTGTACATAAGGCTCAGGGACTCAGAAGCAGCTTGTGCACATCTGAGCCTGCTGCTCCTCACTTCGGACTTCATTACGCACACCGTCACACAATCCCAGGCGTGCCATTGATCTCCTATTTACTTGGCTTGCCCCTGAAGCTTGTGTTTTTACAAACCATTGGGGCCTTGATAAAATTTCATGTGAAAATTCAGCATCCAGCAGCAAAGTGCTTTCAAATGTTATCTTAAGGGTTTTTTTGGTTTATTATGGATTCACAGAAAAATCTAGTAATGAACTTTAAAAAAAAAAAAAAACAAACAGGAAAATGCTGTTTCTGCAAATAATTTTTCCAAGAAAACTGTTCTTCCTGTTAGGAAAAAAAGATATGATCAGATCAACCAGAATGAGAAAAGTTTGGCGTCTTTTGAAATTAATGGAATTATTTTAATTTGTAGTCTGCATTAACTTCAGTCTGGGCTTTGCTGCTGCAGCACCTCACAGAGGGTATAACTCAAGCACATCCTTTCCTCACTCTCTCAAACAGAAATAGCTCTGTGAATGGATTACATTTCCCATGACATATCACCACTTTTTCATATTTGAAATTGCAACACATGATGAAAATCAGAATATTATACCTTGAAAACAGATAATATACAACAAAACTTATCCAGGAATAGTCATATATCATCAGAATGATATTATAGGACCTGGGAGACGTCTATTAATCTCAGCACAAGCTGGTCTGATTTTCAAATATCCAAATATTTTAGTATTACTGCAAACACTATGATTTACCCCTTTTTCTGAATTTTCTGTTTTATGATAACGTAAAAAAATTAAAAAAAGAAATCCAACAAACTTCTGCAAAACAAAAGTGTCAAACTTGCTATCCCAATCAGAAAAAAGTGTGAAAGGATTAGCAATTTTCACAAGAGAGATATTTCAATATTTAAACACTTTTCTCAGAGACAAAAAACTAGTTATAACACTACCCATAAAACTTAACCTGTCAGAATTTTTTCATTTGTTTTTGTAGTAACTATTTTGTTCAAGAGCCCCGGTGTGCTGGTTTGACCAGAAAATGGGAATTCTGGGATCCTGTAGTCAAACCAATGGGTGCTCAGATTTTAATATTGGCACCTGATGTAGCCACTGAGGTACGGACACACCTCTGAGAACACACAGGGGTTAAAAGCCAGAGCTGCACCTGTGGGAAGCTCTCTTGGGACTTCGAGGGAAAGAGGTCGGATCTCCCTCCCCCGTCCAGCTGCTGCTGCTGGGCAGGGGTGGGGCAGCCATGCAGTAGGCCTGGGCCTGGACAGAGGTGGGGGGTGAGGAGGCCCTTGAGGATGGAAGGGTGGAGGAGAGCACCGAGGGACATCGGTCAGCCAACGCCCCCCCCCCCCCGCCCAGGAGAGAGAGGGAGAGCCAGCGTCTGAATTTGATAGCGGCTGGCCCAGGAGGAGAAGGGGGGATGCGGCGAGAAGGTGCCGAGGTGCCCGGCAGGGCAATGGTGGGTGTTCCGGTGCTCTCAGACAGGCAGAGACTGAAATTTTCAACCCTTTTCTTGCATGATGGAGGCCTTGCAAATGCTGATCCTCCTGGAGTTGAATGAGAAGAGAGATAAGAGATGAGATGAGATGAGATGAGATGAGATGAGATGAGATGAGATGAGATGAGATGAGATGAGATGAGATGAGATGAGATGAGAAGGGATGGGCCACGAGGGAAGTGCAGAAGACTCTTGAGTGGGGGAGAGATGATGGAGTGACCTTTTGGCTGGACTTTTCTTTTGTGGCCATAGACGGAACCATTTTTTTTCCTGTGTCACATTTAGGGGGAGGCAGTGCCTCAGAACCAGGAGGGTTCAGTGTGGGTACCCCTCGGCCCCAGGGGGTGCAAAAATTTGGGGGGACAGATGTCCTGAAGGAGAGACTGTGCCTTTTTTTGGAGTGAGACAAGGCATCCTTGAAAGACAACCCTAGAAGCAGCTCTGGTCCATGCACAGGGGTGAGAGCACTGGGCATGGAAGGAAAATGTCATGATGGCAAAGGACTTTCCGGGCGGTGCTGAGTGACATGGAAGCACACGAGGTTTCAGCGTGTTTCCAGGGGAAGCCTATGGTGCAAGAAGGACTCCTCTCCTCTTCGTGAACTGAGGATTGAGTATTCTAAAGGGTGGTGCCAGACTAAGTTGGTGATTTGGGGGAATGTATTGCTTTGGGAAATTTGGGGGGCGGAGGGGGAGGAAGAAAATGCTTTTGTAAGGTTTTCATTTTCCTTGTGTTTTTTTTCTTCTTTTCTTGTAGTTTAGTTAATAAAGTTTTCTTTATTTCTAAGCAGGAGCCTGCTTTGCTTATTCCTGGTCACATCTCACAGCAGACACCAGGGGGAGTGTATTCTCATGGGGGCACTGGCTTTGTGCCAGGGTCAAACCATGACACCTGGGGACTACCATACTAAATCTGTAGCAGCTACAGATTAGGATGTAGATACTTTTCGTTTTCATAGATAGAATTACTAAATCGGAAAACACACCAAGTGTGTATACATATACATGTATATATATATTTATGTCTCTTCATATGTACACAAATGTTTATATATCTAAATATTGTCCCAGGAAATTCTACCAGAAGCAAGTCTATTGTGAGTTGAAATTCAAGATAAAATAGTGGTTCTCATTTGGAATTCAGCAGCTCATTTGTGACTGTGTTAGACAATTTGTAAAAATCATAGAAGTCATCAAGTCTGATTGCATGTCCTAAACTGTACTAATACTGAATATTTCTACATGTTGTTTCAGAAAATGCAAGCTGATTTCATAGCAGTGGCAAAAGACACATTTCTTAATATCTGGAAAATACTTGGCAGTGTGATATGATCCATGTTTTCAAGGACAGATCTTAAACTACACTTTCAAAAGGCACAGACATAAATCAATGGCAAGATGTTCTTGTAAACTGGATACAACAAGTTTTCTGTCTCTTCCTTCTCTTTTAATTTTATATGCTTTTCAAGTACCAAATGGAAATGTTGATGTGAGTAAAGTTTTCTAAAGCTTAACTTTCAAGGCAATAGAAAGAATAATAGCACACCTGGCTGACTTTCTATTAACATATTGATGAAACTATAAACCATCAGAAATGCTTCTTCAACAAACTTCCATTTAATGCAAATATAGTTGTATTCCTATCAAAATATTCTTTCATAATCCAAATTCATTACTAATGAACTAATAAGGAAATACTACACGTTTTCAATTTGTCATTGCTGTTTTACTAACCTAGAAAAAGTTCATGTTATTCCAGGGAGTTCTGATCTTTGTTTGTGAACACCACACCTTCTGCCTGTATATGTGGGCATGTTGTTCATGAAATTGTCTGCAGGTTTTAAATGTTCTCACTCAGGAGGGCAAAAGAAAATTTTTTTAGAGAACACACTTGAACAGAGTCTAAACTCTTTTTATGAAATTATCTTCCCCTCCTTCTGCTCTCTCCTAATCTTGTCACCATGATGTCATCCAGCATATGGGAAATTTTATGCAGATTATGAGTATAGCTAATTTTCCTATAGTATCATATTTTTATATAACTTCAGGAAAATCATGAGATTAAAAACCCCATATTTTGTTTCTGAGCATCACCATGTTAGGGCACTGTTTCTGGTATATCAGAAATTCAACTCAGCAGACAACACTTTATTAAAATAATAGAGTAAAATATCCACCATTTTTCCATAGCCATAGTTTTTAAAACTGGTTTACAGTCTTGCAATTGCAAATTATCATCTAGGCCTGGAATTGGGTATAAATGCAGAAGATAGAGATGGATATTAAAGTATGATCTACCTTCTGTGTTTCTCTACAGAAATTTACAGATCCAAACTTAACAGGTTTTTACATCCTCAATAATTTTTTATGCCATTTAACTCATCTGGATATGTAACTGCCTGATTACACTTAAAAGGTAAATATTGAGTCTCAGCAATACCATGTTGCACTGACATAATACTAGAATAATTCTCTGGTGAATCAGTGAATCCATTACTCTACATAAATTGTCTACAGAATTACTTGTTCTTATATTACTGCAGGTGTAAAATGAAAATCTAACTAAGGTCATCAAAGCTAGTGAGTTTCTAATCTATATACAAATTTCTTTGACTTTGATTTTACAAGTCTGTATCTTCCCATTTCTCTTGACCAAAATATTACCATATATTCAAAATCTCTATTCTGTAAGTTGGTTTATTGAAGTTCAGTGGGGTTTTTTTAGGTATTTGGGTTTTTGTTTTGTTTAGCTGGGATTTTTTAAATAAAAAGATTCCTGGTATAGTTAAAATTTCTAAATGACATATGTAACCTTTACCTGGGAAAGCATTTTGATATCAAAGACCTTACAACTTATTTTAGCAATCAGGTCCACCAATCCAACAGTAATAGAATCAAACAAAATATGTCTGACCACTTGTAAATATCTCTTTATTGGAATAATTTTCAGCTGTGTCATTTTTTTGTGCATATAGATAAGGAATTAAACAATTTCAAAGTTTGGTTCATAGCAATTAGGAGTATTACATATTTTACCATTGCAGCTTGCAGACTTTAATTATATCCACTGTGAGATATGAGCACTGCTTCTGTAATTTCAGAAAAAATACTATAAAATAGTCATTAGCTATTAGTACTTTCTGCTTCTTTCTTTAATAATTCTTGTTACATGATACAGTCATTTCAGTCCAGGTCAGTTGGCTCAGTATCAAATCTTGGAGCAAGTATAAAAGTCAGAAAGCATTAAATGAGCTTTTCTCAGGTATATGTGAAGATATTCAGATCAGGGAGGTCCTAATTCTCATGCCTGACTTATGTCCAGTGAAAATAGTGAAGAGGTTCCTGGTACTATTTCACTCTAATTCCATTTGGATCTCTTCAGCTTTACACTAGAGTGAGTGTTAAACTGAAGACAGAATGTAGGAAACAAACCTGACCTGAAGTTCATGGAGGGTCCTCATTTCTGACAGTGGTTGACATCAAGTTCATCACAGGAAGCTATAAAAATTCTGTGGCAGTAAGGTAGATAAATAATTGGGTTATCATGGATGCACACCGCTGATTTGAAAGGACTTTCTGTGTCCATTGGTCTCTGGTTGCAGAGAAGTAATAACAGCTCGTACAGCAGATTGGTTTAATGCAACTGGCAATTAATTAGGAAACATTATGTGCGTATTTTTTTTAAGCTTTATAAATTCCATGATATTAAATTTTAATTTATTACACTCTAATGATTATTGTGTGTATCCCATTAATCATCAGGAATGTGCAGATTGCAATACAAAGCACAATATGAGACATGTTTCTCTATATTGCTAAAGATAGGGCTTCCTGGGAGGGCAGTAGAGGAACTAAAAAGTTCAGAGGGAGACTTGGCTTTGCATAAAGAAATGCAAATCAGGTTTTTGCAGCCATAATCAGAGTGACTTTGTTTTATTATAAGACAGTACATTAACTCTGGGTTCATTTAAAATACAAAAAATGTAGTCCATGAGATCATTCCATACAAATCATGACTGTAGGTAGCATTTCAGACTGATGAAGGTTTTTCTTGTTAATGATATTTTAATTCTTTAGAAAAGGCACTGAAAAAGCAACAAAGCAGTAAAACAAAACCAGGAACTGAAAATTTCTCTGGGGATTCGATCAGAAAGGTTTTTCTTTCTCAAAGGCAAATACCAGGTTCATTTTTTAGGAAAAGATAATAGCTGCACTATCTGTAAAAATATTTTATACATACAAATGAATACATGCAACATCTTTGTGAAATGAGAAAATATTGCAGTCTTTACGGACTGGTAGGCTCACAAAAATATGAAATGGTAATGATTTGCACAGAATTGTAGAGGTAAATCAGTCTGAGAAACTGTTGAAGCATCTGACTTTAATTCTCATGCTTCAATGAAATGCACTCCCTTTTCCCTCTTGCTGTTTCATTTCTCAAATGGCAAATACAAGACTGTATATATTTGCAGTATGGAGCAGATAACAATGCAATAGGAACTGGAAAATTCCATGAATATCAGCTTGTTCATATCTGAATTGCATTCTCTGAATGTTAAGGCATTACTGCCCTTTCCAGCTCCTTGTTCATTCTGGTAAACAAATGGAGCTCTGAAATGCTTACCAGCTTCCACGATTACTTCAGCATATGCCACCTTTTGATTTTCTCTATTATTTTATCCTAAATTTTGCTCATTATTTTCATCTCATAATAAAACTGCAAATCATGTTCAGAGACTATCTCAGCCATCAATGAAAAGATACCAGATTACCAATATAAATTTGATTGGAATTGGTGATCAGTTCTTTTTCATTTCTATAACCTCACCTATTCAAGTTGCTTATTCCCACCACACTTGGCTTCCATTTTAGTCATTCATTTTGAGAAAACTGTAGCATTTCATTGCCAGAGAGGAATGATGCCACAAAATTAAAGAGATGTGAAAAATACCTGTCTTGGCAGCATTGTCTGATAAAGCACAAGTTTCCCTGATCAAACATAAAATCCTACAACTTCATTTTCTCTGATTCATAATTTCTGCATAAATACTTTACAGTATTATAAGTGACATAAAACTGTGTGTGACTTGGCGTTAATATGTATTGAGAACGAGAGACTATTAAGAAATGTGTTGTGAGCCTAGATCTATTTCTGTAAAACAAACTGTTCAAACAAAAAAAAATCAGACATGTTAGCAACAAGATGAAGCCTGTATGTTGCTAACAGTGAGAGCTTCAAAGCATTAAAAGAAATAATCACCACTTTGTACTCACATTTTTCTTTCAGTGCCTACATGACAAACACCCACGTTTATAAGGAGCTTCTCTATCTATGGTAAAGACAGAGATGGAGGATTTTAAAATCCTTTTCAAAATCATGTGTTTGTCTTTTCCTCTATATTCTAAAATTGCATCAGACAAAAAGATGAATTTAAACAGGTCTATAATGTATTCAAGCATCCATGGAGCTATTCAATTAAAAAGGAGTGAAACAAACACCAACAATATTGAGACATTCCATATCAGAAGCAGCTGACACCTTCTCTCATTTTAATCACTGTAAATAAGATTTTGGAATCAGTGAATTTTTTATAGATGTAAAAACTACAAAGAGTAAAAGCAAGAAGAAGCCCAGTTGAAGAGTCCTATTCCTTCTTTCTGCAGCAGCATAGCCTCTCTTCATTCTGCAGCAATGTATTAAATAACGTATTAAATAACTTAGGCCTTTTCCACTCAAACATAAAAGTGCACATTGCACATTTCATTGAGCAGCCTTACCTGAGGCACTAGAAACCTGAAGGCCAAGATTCAGAATATAAGAGCATTTCTTAACTATAGAAGACCTATGTGCAAACTCTAAATGACCATGCATTATCTGCATGATATATGTGCCCAAACTGTTCTGCTAAGGCATATGCATGGAAGGAGTGTCTTTAAAATGTCATATTTTTTGAATTACTTAGCCACCTGGATTCTCTCATTCTAACTTGTGACATTGCTCTGCACTGGAAAACAGGACTGCTTAGCCATGGGGTCATTCGGCATCACTGAACCATGAATGTCCTGCCACAGGAAGAAATTGTTATCAGCAGATATCCATCAGAACACTGCTTAGGCACTGAATGAAAATGGTCCAAGCAAATGCTTTATAGATGCTCCTAAAAAATAAGACTGGTTTATCTAAACTGAAGTTATTCATAGGAGCATTGTGGTTTCAGATAGTTTTTGGTCAATTTGTTGGCAGCTACACTGTAATATTGTAGCTACATTCTTTTTCAGTACTTTTGAATATTTTTTTTCCCTTAAAGATATATTTTCATCTTGATGAGACCAAAATCACAGTAAAAATAAAAAGTTAAAAATTAAGGTTTAGATTAAAGCATATCCCTTTATGGAAATCTCTGGTGGATTATTGCTTCCAGAGGGACTGTGAGAAAAGAATGACATCACAAAAAGATTACAGAACAAGAAAAGTACTAGGCTTTGACCAATGCCCTTAGCAGCTGTTCATTTTCTTGCCTTGTTGTATACTGAAAATGGAGATATTCAAATCTCTTAACTTTGGTGCCTCATAACCCTGTACATGGGACATCCACATAGTCCTGAATATTATGCCTCAAGACCACAAAAGTCCCATTATCTTTTCATGATGTGGTTGGTGAGTGGTTAAGCTACATAAGCATAGGTGTTCTGTGACACTGTAGATGCCCTAGGGTCTTGTCCAGCCCCAAGATGGGTATGCTGGCCAGCAGTGGCAGAATATGAGCCAGCAGAGTATCTGTGTAGTCATCTGAGGTTATATCAGCCAGGTGTGGCCAGCAGGAGCAGGGCAGGGACCGTCCCCCTGTGCCCAGCACTGCTGAGGCCACAGCTCCAATCCTGTGCTCAGTTCTGGGCCCCTCAGTGCCAGAGAGACATTGAGGGGCTGGAGCGTGTCCAGGGAAGGGCAGCGGAGCTGGGGAAGGGTCTGGAGCACAAGTGCTGTGAGGGGCAGCTGAGGGAGCTGGGGGTGTTCAGCCTGGAGAAAGGAGGCTCAGGGGGCCCTCAGCACTCTCTACAACTCCCTAACAGGAGGGGGAAGCCAGGTGGGGTCAGCCTCTTCTCCCAGGCAACAAGACAGAGACAAGAGATAATGTCCTCAAGTTACACTTGGGCAGGTTTAGTTTGGATGTTAGGAAATATTTCTTCATGGAAAGAATTGTCACGCATTGGAACAGACTGTCCAGGAGGGTGGTTGTGTGACCATCTCTGGAGGTATTTAAAAGTATTGGGTTTAGTGTGGACTTGGCAGTGCTGGGTTGGTGGGTGGACTTCATGGTCTTAAATCTAAGTAAAAAATTCTTTGACTATATGATGCTTAACAGTTTCCTTTTGTGAAGAACTGACTTGAAATCCCATGCTTTAATCTGAAAAAGGGACATTTCTTATTTCTAATTTTATGGCATTTATTATTGGCATAGACAAATTGCCAATCTGTTTATACTTTCTTGTTATTCTGTCATAACACTAAGGAGATCTGTCATCTGCCTCAGAGACCTTGTGACCTCTTTTCACAAATGTTGGTTCTAAAGGAAATTAGTGTTAATAACATAAATGGAATACAGATCTAATATATACAGAAATAAATGCAGTGGAAAACTGAGCAGCATCTAGAGGATAGCATCCCATTGAAAAAGAGAAGAGCATGAACAAAGACTCTATTTTACACCTGCCTACCAGCTATCTAAGGAACTACAAACCAGTGGATAAAGATGTGTTAGAGCCTGTTGGTTAACTGTAGAACAAGTGGTGTGAGAAGGATGGGATAGATTCATCAAAATAAAAGTTGTTCTTCCCTCTGGAAAGATAAACCCCATTGGGAAGTGCTGAGAATGAACAGAACTGAGGACCCTTCAATGCACTGAAATATTTAATAGCATTTTATCTGCAACACAAAAATATTGGGTTGGACTCTGTTTGCCTTTCATGAATTACCAATTTACTTGCTCTTGCTTGATGATGGTAGAGTTTTGCCAATTAGTATCAACTACAAGGCTGGTGGAAGAAGTCAAACTATTCTTTTTGTAGAAAATTAAAAACTCTACAGAAGATGTGTATGCCTTCATTTGAGAGCTGTTTTCAACTTCATTGTTTTGCAGGGTGATGTACTTTTTGCAGCAAATGATAATAACACAAATCTGTATTAAAAATTTCTATTCCAGCTTTTTAAAATTTCCTGTTGCATTTTTTTGAGTATCTATTTTCCTCCTTCTGCATAGGAGATGTGAATTTGGATAAACAGCTATTTTCTGAATATTAAAAATTTTAATTTGAATTTCATTATAAAAGAAATTGAGTTGAGTGTCACAGAGGGCAATGAAGCAAATCCAATACAACACATTTCTGAAATTTTACTTTTATGTCAGGGATTTTAGACTATCTTACAACACTGTTCTTCTTCTAGCTGCCTAAAAAATCTTCTAAAATATTAAGGATATGAAAATAAAATTACCTATTCATAATGTATGCAAGTGTGCTTAGTCACTAATATGGACTATGTTAGTTTGTGTACTCAGCCATTGTTCTAAAAAGATATAAAGAACTGTTCGATAGAAAGGCCACCATCCCTTCTGTTGAGAAGCCTCTGATGGATGCACTAGTAGTAAAAATTATTTGAATGATTTAGTACTTTCCATCATCCATATCTCATTAAGTCACTGTTGCGAAAGCTCTTCTGAGGTAAATAAACATTTTAGCAAATGTTGTCACAAGATTAAACAAATTAACCACACATGTTAAATTCCTTTAGAAATTGCAGGGTTTGCATCTACCCTTTGTCTTCCTTTGAAAACTGCTCTGGATCTGTGTTTCCTCACGTGCTAGCATGGGAAGGCTCACTGACTATTGGCATCAGTCATAATGTATGAGGACAAGGATATACATAAAGAAAAGTGAGTTGTCATTAAGAAACATTTAATATAATGAGTGCAAAAAAGCCGTATGGATTTCATAATTATCAGCATCACGGCCAACAATTATCTGCAAACTATAGCAATAATTTCAGTTTAGGTTACTTTGCATTGTTTATTCACTTTTAGCGAATACAACTGTCAGCAAAGTAGATGATGAACCTGGTTTATTTATGTTACAGCTGTATGTAGAAGTTCTAATGAGAATCAGGAGACCCCACAGAAGAAGAAAAGTACTGGACACTGTTGCCTCTTCAATGAAAAATATCTCAACCTTAGTCTGAAAGAGAGTTCATGGGTCAATGTGACATGCATGAGAAAGGATAAAGGACACTACACAGTCAGATATGGCTCTTTTTTTGTTCTTGCCTTAGAAATCTTGCTATTCAGACTTTTAAGGTTCAGTGTTGTTTTCTAGAATCTATACCTTAGGAATCCTTGGATTTATTTTATTTTTTTATTTCTTTCTAGGCTCCCAGTAAAGAAGCTAAAACTCCTTTGCTCTCTTCATAAGTCTTCAAATCACTATAAGTGATACAAATTTGATGTTTTGGTTTCTAACCATGCATACACACAAAGACATGGTAAACTCTTTGCCTACTGGACACTGAGCAAGTCTGAGACTGGCAGCATATTTACTGGGAGCAACTACTGTTTCTTTCCCTGAATACCTCTGTGTCTAACACTCTAGAATTTTGTTGCTCACATGCTAGTCTTCCTTGCTGTATTCATGAATATCTGCTAGTAAAATGCGTTTTATAAGTTTCACTCAAAACATACTAAATGACACTTGTAAAATCCTTTCACTGGGCTTTGTTTCTGGGTTTATCTGTGAGATTAGAAAGTCCACACGGAAAATTAAACATGAACATTTAAGAGAAAGCCATCATCTAATTTTAAGATGGTCTGCTTTCATAGAAAGGTACTAATTTAGCTTCTCAGTAATACACTCTAGTCAAATACTGCTGAGGGAGAAAAAACTGAATATCTCATTATGTAAAAATGGCTAATTATGTTTGTTTTCTTTAAGTACATTCACTAGAGCTGAAGAAATTATCTCAGCATTAGGTCATTTCCCTCACTTTCCCTCACTGGAGAGAAAAAAGGGATAAAAACCTTGCCAGAATGACTTTTTCAAGTGTGTAACAAGGGCAGAAGGACAGCTGAACTTCTGCAAATTTTGTTTCAGCAAGAGAAGTCTGTATTTCGAGTGTCACACATATTGAGGTTGCAAGGACTGTGCCTTGCAAAATTAAAAGTGAAAACTGCTCTGATGATCAGTTTCCCGAACAAACTCTGCTTTGCTCCACCAACCTTCATTGAAGTAAGGACTACTGACAAAAATGGTTTACAGACTCTATACTACCAAGAGCATTACTGACCTTTTAGAAACATACTGTGAGGTATCGTGGGCCTCTAGAGTCAGTCTCATAATATCAATAGAGAAGGGGAATCACCATGACAACACAGTCAGCAATGAGGTACCAATTTCTAGATGTGTGACTTGAACATTCTGTAAATCCCAAGGGACATTTGAGTTGGAGTTCAGGACTCATAGCATTTTATTTGCACAAAGCAACTTTGTTTTCTCCCTGGGAACAACAACATGATACTATAAGAGGCTATTTTCAAATTATGCCTTTGTTGCATTGGTCTTCACCAAGACCAGCCCCAGGAATCTCTTACCCAGGAGAGAGGTAAAGAACATTGGAAGGAAGACTTTTGCTTAGCCATGGCATATTGGGTCAGAGACTTAACATCAGCAAGTCCATGGGCCCTGACAGGAGACATCCATGAGTGCTGAGAGAGCTGATAGATATCATTAATAGGGCACTCACAATCATCTTTGAAAGGCTGTGGTGATCAGGAGAGATACCTGAGGGCTGGAAGAAACCAAATATCATCCCAGCCTTCCAAAAGAGCAAGAATATCCCCACAGATAAACTCAGGGGTGTGATAAGGATAGGCAGACAGTGAAGTGGATTGAGAACTGGCTGAACAGCAGATCCCAGAGGCTCACAGTCAGTGACACAGGGTCTAATTGGAGGCCTGTTGCCAGTAGTATCCCTCAAAGTTCAGTAATGTTTAACTGAAATAATTTTGCATCAGGCAGTGGTTTCATTAGGGCAACTTCTAGTTCAATATAAAACAGGCAAAGCATTTGTCTGAACTACAGAAACACAGATAGAATAACTGAGGATGGCATAAGGATCTGTGTCATATGGTCCTTTATAACACTTGTAGTCTGCTGGGAAGATTTGCATCTCACTGAACTTCACTCTTTCATATTTATTGCTGATCTGCACTCAAGACTCACTTGATTTTAATTAGAAAAAACTCCACAAAACAACCACCTTGTAAGATATAAAACCATTTGATCCTAAATCTGTGTCTGAAGCAGGTCAAATGCCTGATCCCTAAAAGCAGCCATTTCCCTGTAGTGGCTAAACAGGAAGCTGATTTCAGAAGGTGAGAAATTTACATCATTTGTAGCAAAAAGAGGTTAGCTGATTCTCCCCTCTTACAACAGTTTGGTCCATTTTGTTCTGGTTAACCAATACTTCTAACAAATGCATAATGCAATAAATTTAATTTCAGTAGCACAACACACAGAAATGAACGTTTGTTCTATGCGAGGTCATACAAGATGAGGTCTTTTACAAAACTGGAATGTTTTGGAAAATCTTCAGAATTTATCATTTAATTGTCAGTGGCCCGTGAAGAAGACCTACAGATCTCTTGAAGCACTTAATACAATAGTAAGATACATCAACACTGGTCAGCAGTAAAGAAAAACATGTTCAGATGTCATGCAATAACTGCAAAAACCCAACTTGGTACCACTGAAATACAAGACATTAATTTTGCAGACCATATAGGATAATTAAAATTGAGTGATGAGGCATTTTTTATGTGATTAGGCAACCTAATTTAATGGGATTTAAGAGGTAATTGAGTTGAGTCAAATATGAGTTGTTTTGGTACCTTGTGCATCACCAGGGCAGTAAATCATCAAGCATGAGGGGTACCTTAACAGTGAACTGCATGGAATTTGAGTTGGAGTTCAGCTTTGGGGAAGGACTTTGTTTCAATGTGAACTCAAAACTCTTTTGCACTCTTTTTGTCCTTGGAAGATACAGTGGGGCAAGACAACCTTCCATTTAGCATAGACCAGCCTAATCCACTGAGCCTTGCGCTGGACCTGTCCTAGAGTTACTTCAACATCTCCAAGTGGTGGATTGCAACATAATTAATATTTTTCATGACAGATCTTTTTAGCTTTTATTGCACTCCTTCTAACTTGTGCCAGGATCTTTTCTCAACACTTTGAATGTCATGAGGGTGTCATATTAGGTGTGAAAGAGGACTATTATGCAGTTCATTCTATGCATTGACATTTCTCAGAGTGGTATGGCTTGAAGAATCAGATAGCACCACAGGTAAACACCACAGATGTTAAATCCCAAATGAATTTAGGGCTCTGAGTCTCCTTTACACATTAGCGTCCTCCTAAATTAGTTGCTTCATATTACTTGTTTAGCAATCTCATTGACTCAAATAATAACAAAAAGTATCATACATAGGCACCAATCCAGTAGATTCCACTTAGAAGGAATTAAGATTCCTGTGACTGCTCTCATGTCATATTCTAATGTGTAGATATACCTGAATCATTGAAACTTGCTTATATACTTGGCTAAGCTGAGATTCTAACATGATTTGGAGAACAAATCAAGATATAATTAAGATAGCAGTATTGTCATATTGTCATTGATTTATATTTATAGATTTCTGAGAATTGGAGGATTTTTGAATAAAATCCTTATAATGAAGTATTGGAAAAATTCTTTAGTAAAGTCTTTCCTGGGTTAGACGCAAAATATAAAAATATTTCAATGAAAAAATAATTAATACAAAAAATATTTGTCTTTATGGGAATCCATAGAGAATTCAATGGCTAATGGATATTTTGTAGGAGAAAATAGGAAAAAAAGTGATATGCTTTCCTTTGATGGTGAAAATTCTTAGATTGGGTGCAGAACATCCCAGCTGTGCTCTTCAAAACAAATTACTCCATCCTGAGGTCTGCATGGAGCCCATGTGCACAGGCTAAACTCTGCCTCCTGCCTAATCTGATTGGTCCATGGCTGTTGGCTCACACTTCATGCTTTCATACTGCTCTGTAATGGCCTGGATTTTGGGATTTGAAAATGTCACACCAAAATATCTGAGATCAGCCTCTAAATGACTCTCCATTTCCTTCCCATGAGGAGGAAGGATATGCATACATATATACACACATGTATTTATATATATTAATATCTACATATATCTATATTTTTACCAGTAAATATACATAAAGATCTTCAATATAATGAGGACAATAAGGAAAAGGCCCAGGGTGTTTCCCCCATAAGACCACACAAAACAAAAGAACTAGCCAATTGTTCATAAATCAGATAATTTAATTTCCAGGTCAGCTTTAGACAGATGAGGCAGGTAATGGCGAGCTTTCCTGGTCCACAACTGCAAGAAGCCTCCAGCTGCTTGTGGGAAAACGGCACAGTACAGTGTGTGTGCTTCTTCATCCTTATATTAGCAGCATTGATGAAGGTCAGTGCAGTATCTCAGGTGTACAGAATGGTCTCACAGCACTCTCAGGTCTCACAGAATGGAAATGCTAATTTATTCTAAAATACCACTGATTCAGCCCCTAATACTCACATTTTAGCACACACTAGAATGCATGGAATTAGTCTGGCAAGTATCCAGTGACGTTGTCCAGGATGGCCTGCAATGACAAGCAGCACCAGCTTTCCAATCTATCCCAATACCCCTATTGCAGGAGGGTATTGGTTGTGGATGAGGGTCAGGGATGTACCAGGAGCCAACCATCCTGCCTCTGTGAGTCAACAGGATGTGCTCACCATCTCTGATCCTGCTTGTCCTGAAGAACTGAAGCAGGCATGTGGCAGGCTCTCGATGTCCTGCTCCTGTAGGTGTCAGCCAGCTGTATAGTTCCCATCCTCTTGGTATTTACTACACTTGTGTTTATATTGCCTGTCAATTGATAATGCTAGAAATATTTTTTTCATTTTTCCACATCACTAGAAGATTCCTGGGCATATGTTTTCTAATATATTGCAGGCATTTCCGTATGGGCTAGTTAAAAAAAGAAAGAAAAATGTCCAAAAAAAGCCAGCTGTATTTTTGATTCAGAAGTTTTCTTCTCAACAGTCTTCTAAACTTCTAATGTTGTCCTTTAGTATTTCAATGATAATGAATGATCATAAAATATTTCACTTTCCTGCCATAGAATTAGAAATTAATTTTTAGTTAGAAATTAGAACCAGATTACCATTTAGTTTCTTCTGTGCGGTCATTTGATCTATGAATTCTAATCTGATCTAATTTTTATATTCTGTTTATTTTACAAGATACAGACTGTCAGTGAAACAACCCAGGACCAGGCAATAAGTTACATAAGGCTGATCATTATTTTTATTAAGAAACCCATTGCTTTTTTTTATACCTTACTTCCCTACAGGTGGATTTGATTGGTCCTTTACTTAAAAACACCATCACCATGGTGTTGGCTTATTAAGGAACCACCCTTTGGTAAACAAATCTCCATAACATATTCCACATGTTCACTATACCAGGTGCAGCAAGTTAAGATAGAATTGTTTCTCATTATTTTCTCTGATCTTCTCACAACTTTCCTAGAACGACACCTGAGAAAGTTGTCTGTTTCTCCCTGTGGCCAGAGAGCTGCTGCTGCAGTGTGCTTTTTCAACTTCTTATTTTTTGTTACTCCCTTTACATAATCTCTTTTCAATCAAAGGGAACTCTTCAACCAAACTGGAAAAAGGTGTGATGGAAAGGGAAAGAGAGACTTGCCACTGACAGGCCAAAAAACTCTGCCAAGCAATGGGGAAAGTATTTCTTTTACTTTTTACCTTATTTTTGAATGCTGTTCTGGGGATTGTCATGCAGCATTTATGCTTCAGAGTGGCAGCTGCATCTCTCCTGAGTGTAGTGACATGGTGAGAATTAGTGAGATGTTTAGTTCCACATATCCTCCTTATAAGAAAATCAGGTTGTTTAATATCAAACTGAGCTGTGCAAAAATAAGGCAGGCATTTTTACAGAGTTCATAGGAAGTTAATAGGAAGACACATTTTCTGCACAATTACACTGGACAGCATTTTTCATACAATGTTAAACACTGAAATGTACAAAAAACCGGACAAGACTTCAGTTTTACATTTTTACCAAGAGCAGAAGAAAAGATACTGCATGACAGGAAGAAAAAAAAATCCTATTAAATATTTTATTATTAGATAATAAAGAAATCTGAAAAGTTGTTTCAGAACCATTACAACAATCATGAAAACCTGTCAATACATGTAAGAATGTTTGCTTTCAGAGACAGAATAAATCATGAGGCATCTCTTCAAGATTTTCTGTTGGTCTGATTATTATCTTCTGCAGAAGGCCTAACATCCCATTTCAAATCCTATGGTTCACACAAAACAAAAGAATATTATTTTAACAAGCACTATTAATGATTCCACAATAAAGTGCCTGTCACAAGAATTTTACACAATAAGGGTTCAGATGACTTTAACTGGTATATTTCAAATGCACCACCCCATCCTGCTACAACAGCATGTACATTAACCAGATAACATCTCTCTCTGAAATAAAGACTTGAAGAAATTTTAAAAAGTTACATAATAGATCAACTTGTATTTTTGTATAGAACAAACTTATTCAGCTGGCAACACCAGCAGGTATAAATCTTCAGACAATGAACTAAATTACTCCCTGGAGACCTTGTTCTCCCTTACATTCTGTTTGCAAATGACCTGTCACCCAAACTGCTGATTCTCTGCATTTGTAAGCATTATAGTATCATTTTGCAGCCTCCATATAATAACTTCTTTACAGCAGGTTCTCAGCAGATTTTGCAGTTGTTAAGTAATTTAGCTTTGCAAAAATGATTTACTGCAAAGTGGAGAAGCCTTAAGAGTCTTCATTTTTTAAAGGTGAAACCTGAGGTGCAAACAGGCTAACCATAGCCTTTTCATGGAAAAGCTGAACATCTGCACCTTTGAAAACAAGAGCAATTTAACCTCAGCAGATTCTGTGGTTGAGGCAATGATGAAGGAATGAAGAAGAGAGACAACCATCATTAGAAGATTTGGAGAATAGGGGGCGGGTGGTTTTGGAGCATTCAATTCCCATGCTACTCTAGAGCAACATTGCTTTTGTAGTTAGGCAGTATGTAACAAAAGATGTTCCAAGTGAAACCTGAAGTATGTAAACAAGACTGCTCTGATAAGGACTTAGACTTGTTAAGAAACAAAGTAAATACTTCTACATAATAACTTACATTTTGCTACTTATATCACCAAGATGCTCATTACTTAAGCGCATGCCTGTTCTTTTCCTATTTGGGTTAAGCCCGGACAAGTGGGTGAAGTTTTGTGTGCCCTGGGTAGCATCTCTTTAGTATTCTAAAGAGAGAAGTTCAGACTGATTGAGTGATTTGTAGAAGGCTAAATTTTTCATATGGGTCTCTTCACAAAAAGAAGTACATATTGTCCCATTGAAAACTTTTTCAAGTGAAAATTTTCTAGTGACCTCTAGAGCAAAGTAGGATTTCACCCAAAGGGGTTTTGATGATATTTTACTGAGAATGATAACCAACAAAGCAGCAGAGTGAATTCACACCAAGAGAGCAGAATGCAACTTCAGGACATACAGTGGGTCATGGAAAGAGATATCCTTGCTCTAAGGAAAGAAGCAAAACGATTTTATTGGTAGGAGAACAAATGGAGATGAAGGGCATAATGAAAAGCTGAAAAACAATTTCAAGCAGAGAAGACCTAATGCATAATATTCTCATGTTAGAATGAGGAATAGTTAAGTACATCAAGGACTGCAATTAAAAAGAAAAAAAAAGGATGATAAAATAAGATGCTCCCATTTTTTTAAGAGCATAGCTGTGTTTTATCCAGAATAATTATGTTAATAATATCATGCTTATGTGTTGGTCTTGTAATGAACTGTGAGTGTTTGTGGAAATGGAGCTACCGTAATGATTGTATCTATTATTATCTGGAAATGAAGAATGAGATTAATTCCATTTAGCTTTATAAGAGTTGGGCATCAAGTCTAAGTTCATTATATGGACTCCCTTTGGAGTCAGTTGTCAGAGAAGCATTTCCCAGTGGAAAGTGTCTAATGCAGTCAAGACTAATAGCCTTAGGACTTGCCTGCCCATTGCCATTGATTACAGAAAAAAAGCAGACTATCTTATTAGATACAGAACACTGACATGTTAGGTGATACTAATTTTACTTTAATAATATTTTCTCACATTAAATCTTCTTGAGATTAAGTCTTTGAAGTCTCTAACCACTCTTACGTTTACTTACAAATACTCACTTCAATGATTTTCAAATCTCAACTAAGCATTTATTCAGAAGAAAATTTGAGCAGAGAGTTACCATTTCCTTGCTTCCTTCAAGAATGATAATTTGTAAATAGTTCATTTTGTTCAAGTAGGAATTAGCAAAGCACTTTAACTACCTAAGATTGCCAGAGTAAACCTTTAATTAAACTGGATAAAGAGATTTTGTCAGACAAGTG
The DNA here is from genome assembly GCF_035770615.1 of Melospiza melodia melodia. Lineage (NCBI taxonomy): Eukaryota > Metazoa > Chordata > Aves > Passeriformes > Passerellidae > Melospiza > Melospiza melodia. The sequence goes on from NC_086195.1 coordinate 77,615,374, forward strand.
GAGTTTTCCGACAGAATAGTAATGGGTACTGCTGGCATCTAGAACAAATGTTGCATTCCTGACTGATGTACCACTTGGCAAAACTTTTATGAAATAACTGAATGTCATCTGCATAGCATTTACAGAAAATAGAAGTTTAATCAAAAAGCTTTCCTTTTCAACAATACACCTAGATATTGTCGGTCCCAGAGGTCCTTAAATCTATGTCAGTCCCAGAACACAAGGTCGCATGGATTCATTGTTCCATGATAAGATTTTCCTTTAACTCTGTAATACTAGTTACTGCAGCACCCAGAGTGTGAAATGTCTGTAGAAACAGAGATGATAAATTGTGCTAAATACACCATAACTTTGCTGCAGTTGAGGTTTCCTTTGGCCAAGATGCTGAAGAGTAAATATGATGCACTAAATCCATTTGCAAAGCTTTGGAAATAAATAAAAAAAAAATGCTAAGAGGATCCAGCTGCTGGGCTTCCTACATCCATTGGGAAAAGGTTCATAATTTTGTTATAATTTATATTTCCCCTCTAACCCACTCTGGTTATGCTACCTTTTGTCAAGGCAATTATATTTATGCCCATGTTCTTCATCACTTCTGACTTTTTACCTCCACCATCACACTGGGAGAAGCAGTTTGGGTATTTATAACTTTTGTTGATGTGCAGAACTGAAATGGTCCCAACTTTCAGAAATTTCACATAAGTGCTGTCAGAGCCTGAAAATAGGAGACACAGATTGTTTGTTTCACCTCTGGGCATCCCTCTCCTCTTTTTTGTCCCCTGATTTTTTCTTATGGTGAAGGAAAAGTGGAAGAAAAAGGACACTACCTTTAAGAAACAAGGTCACAATTTATCATCTTCTTAGGAGGTGAGGAGCAGGACCTATCTGTAATGTTTCTCTGATTCTTAGGAACGTGGATGTGAAGAGCATCACTTACTGATTTGGGTCCAAGTAACGTATAAGGGCCAGGGATGAGAGCTAGATTTAACATTTTGTCTTCACTGCTGTTAGATATGTCACTGTCCAAGAGACCCCTATTCCAGCAGCCAGCACATTGCTGTAAGAAAGAGATGATAACTTTATTTACAGGATATTTTTTTTTGTTGTGTCCTGTTCCTAAGGAATGTGTGCCAGTGAGAATGTTTTGGCTGTTTGAACAGCAGCAAACACAAAGAAAAGACTGCCTGCCTGGGCCAACACTTGCTCTGAGAAAGAAGCACAATAAAAATAATTTACAATTTTTCTTGGATAATATAATCCAGCAACAGTGAAAAAAAAAAAATCCTCATTTTAATTTACTTTCTACCCAGGAAATCAGAATAGCTGACCACTTACCAATGTGTGCCAGAAGGGTTGCTTGACTATTGCCCATGCCCAGAAAACAGTTTGGCAAGTTCTTGTGCCATTCTACAACTTTGTTGGCCCTGCTGTTTCAGGGCACTCTGAATGCTTTGACACACAGAAGATGTGTGCAGGAAAAAGACATGGTGTAGGGTTCACTGCCTTTTATTGCTTCTTTTTCCTCTTTTTAAGGCAAATTGTTATCACAGCAGCAGCCAGTTCCTCTCCTCAGCTCAGCATCCAAGAAACCATCGCCCTGAGCAAGCATGAGGTACAGCAGCAACGACAAAATTGTGTTTGTGGGAAGCTCTGCTGGGTGGATCTGGTCTGCATGATGATTTCTTTTTACCTAGTTGCTTAGGCTGTGCTAAGAGATGAGCTCAGGTGCTTTTCTTGACTGGTCTCAGCATGTTCTGCTTTGCAATAACCTCCTTCATTCTTTCTCAATTTTTCCCATTTCTGAAATTGTGCATTTGCAATTTTGCTTGTTCTGCTTGTTTTGCAGAACAAGCAAAATTGCAAATGCACAATTTTGTAAACCTTTTTCCAAATTTAACTCACAGTTTTTAGCAGACTCATGTACCTTCCCGTTACTTCAGGTCACCTCCAAGTACTTGATCCCATGAATCACAGAAAATGAAACCTTTAGTTTTCTTCAAGGAAAAAAAAAGTTTCTTCAAACTGCTCCACAGTTTGCAGAATTCATGAATCTGGATTTTTATTTTAAAGTAAGAGAATGAAATATAAAATCAATAGAAAATCTGTAGTCCAGGGCACTTCTGTAGTAATTAGACATACAAAATAAAGGGGAAAAGAAGGAAAAATGCAGACCCTAAAAGCAACTTAGCTGTTGACGTTAACTTTTATATCCTGCATCATCTGCTTTTCAAAAGATGGTACAGGATGAAGGAAAAAACTGTGAGAGCTTTACATTCTTTGCCATGATGGTCCAGGGTACGGAATTGGGATCAAACTACCAGATGTAAGGGTGTAAAAAATAGGAGGAGTCACTCCTTTCCAAAAGTCTCTAAGCAAGGACTTGCTTCTTTTAAGCAACAGAAATGAAGAATAACTTTATTCTGCTGGCTCTTATCTTTCTGCTCTTCATCAAGAAGCTGCAGAAGCAGAGCCAGACCCTAAACAGTCCAGCTATTTAAAATAGATTAAAAAGCCTATCCTAGGAACACATACATGTTGTTGCTGCAGATGTTTTATGGCAGTTATGAAAATGTGAAAAAAAACTGAGTCCCTTAAGATTAGACTCCATTTGGGAATACTGTTTTATAAGCTGTGGAACACAAAGCCCACTTAATTTTATAGTTAGGTTGAACAATGAGATATCTTTGTTTTACTTGGGCTATACTTACTAATGAAATCTCTCCAGCAAATAAGTCTGAATTACTTGATTGCTTAATATTTTGCTATATTTGGCTAATAATGTAATATTTCTAGCCTACCAATTTTTCCATAGTATTTTGTTGATTTTGCTATTTTCTTAATAGAAAATCAATGCATTAAGTTTTCAAGAGTAATGATTTTTTTTCTTCCTTAGGGAAGCATATAAAAATTAAAATTACTGTTTGCGAGAGGGATGAAGCTAGTAAAATTTTTTTGTTTATTTTTTTAATAGCAAAGAAAGAAACAAGTTTGATCTACAGGCCAGAATAACTCTCATACGTGTCGTACAGTATCTATTTAGTACCATAATAGTGGTGGATGATGTTAGACAATAAAAATTCCCATGCATTTTTAAATAGCCATAAGAAAAAAAAATACAAACAGAAAAGCATTTAAGTACAGTCTTTTGCTCTAAAATACTGAATATTTTAAGAAAACTTTGAGGTTTTTTAATTAAATTAAGTATGAGCACTCAAAAAATGAAAGATATAATTAGATAAAAGTCATTTGAGGTGTTATTAATCTCTTTTTTTTAGACAAGAGTTTAAAATAATGTTATTAAACTAAAGCTATCATAATTTTGTACAGTTTTGGGCTCTCAGTTCTTAAACTTCAGTTTAAGGCAAGACAATCAGCTGCATGTAAGTTTTCTTGAAATGTCATTTGATTAGGATTCTTTGGGATGCTTTCCAGGGATCATTATTTCTAGGAAAAATCCTGATTTCCAAGGCAGTTATAATTCTTTTTAAAAATAGCTCTGAAAAATAATAAAGTATTTTCTTGTTTTTGCAAGGAAAAAATAATTTCAAGAAAATTAAGTGGAAGAAATTATTTGAATATTTAAACAAATGCATGGGATCGATTCATAGTGTAAGTGTTCATAAGCATGCAATGATTAAATCTATGCAGCATAAAGTTCTTGAGGAAATGTGAAGTTTTTGTCATAAAAATGTAACTGTAAAGACACATTTCTGACCATTAAGAGATATCAGTTTTTTAGTGATCAATGTTAAGAGATGACATAGAGTAATTGTCTATTTCTTTTCCAATAAAGATGACTACTTCATGTGTAGATATCATCATATGAACTGATGCATTTTGGACTCTAATAAAAGATAAATTAGTACAAGAAAAAATTAAAGACTTTTAAGAATTTATACATTTACAATGTTTGAGAATTTCAGGAGAGAAACTGATATGATCAAAGTATGTCCATATAGATTTGACATTGCATGTAATCTTAAAAACTATCATAAATGTTCCATTCATATTTTTTTACCAAAACTTTATAATTTACATTTTCATCTTGGAGATATGACTGAAATTCTCTCTCACTAAATAACCACATGATCATTAATTCAGTTGACTGCATCTGAAATAAACAGAGTCATGTATATATGTATATTTCTGTTTATTTATGTGTCCATAAATTTTTCAGTGTGTGCTACTTGAATGAGCACTCATTCTTCAACTCTTTTCTTCTCAAAAGAGAGTGACTATACTCTACTGTCTCTAACTGAGAACAACTTTCAAATTTAGCACTTCTGGTAAATGGGTGAATTCTTTTCATATCACATGTTTGTCATTCCCAATTCATTTTAACACATTTCTGGAAACAAATATGCAACACATTCCTCAGCTTGAAAACTTTTTTTTTGACAGATTCAATGTCAGTGAACTGTTTTAAAGATGCTTACCATTGTTAATGTTTCAAAGAACATAATCTCAAAAAAAATAAAGCACATCTTCATGGGACTAAAAAGTCATTTTTTGCTTTTGTTCAAACATGTTATTAACTATAACTCTCTGTTCAGGCCTTTTTTAAAGATTCTACTCTGGTTACTCAAGGACAAATTATACATCTTAAAATTGGCAGATAAATAGGTATGCCCCTGAGTATTCCTTCTAAAATTAATTAGAAAATTAGAATGCAATTAAAGCTGAGAAAAACATCATAAATTAGATATTTAATAACTTCTTAGGCATATTTGCATTTCTTCTTACCTAACAGTGCTTTTGAGAGGTGTAATTCTTTAATTCATCATTACAAAACACTTAACAATGTAGCTTGGACATCCTTAAATATCTTGTATCTTTTGCCTACTGAATTCAATTAAGCTGCTACTCAATAATCAGAAGAATAACAGAACATGGGATTTAATATTTACATGCTGCAAATCAAGATAAATAATGCATCATGTGTATTTTATTTATGATGATGTTGTACCCTATCTGTGTATACCCAATAGGGCAGAAATTATTAAGTTTCACAAGTTTATCTGATTCAAATGGAAGGACCGTGGCTCATTGAATATCTCATTTTATATGATACCATAATCCAATGAATGACCTCCAGCACCACTGATTTTTATAAACCTTGGACATGTTCAGCATTTCCTGGGTTTCCCAACTCTTTGCAAGATGGAACCAGGAGTAAAAGCTCATAAAAGACAATTAATAATTGTTAGCAGTTTCACAGACCCAGTTTCTCAGAACAATTCAAGGATGTCACCATGCCTCTAGGGTGCTGAAAATCCCTTTGGGTATCATGAAAACAAAGAATTAAATAACAAATGCAATAGCAGACCAGCAAATGCAAAACCAAACCCAACTCCATCCTACAGCAAGCTGAAGGTACACTTGATAACACTTTCTTCAGTTTTTGCCAAAATGACAGGAAAGTTAGCAAAACATTTAACTCCTCAAATTAAGGCAATCAAAGGCTTAAATTACAAGGCGCCTCCTGCAGACAATGATTTCAGAGGAGCAGTACAGAAAGCTACAATTTTTAAGACAGAAAACTTGGCAGTATCTACGCTGGTGAAGACACAGGCTGAAGGACCAGATCCCTTTCATCCATATCCTCTCACTGCTTGGCTTGGTTTTTGATGTTGATACCTTCCGTAAAAACATATTTCATTTACACTGAGATATTAATAACTTTGCCTTTTCTCAACCAGCCATATAATTAACCTATTAGTCCTGTAAAATGACCAATAAAGCAAGCACAGGAGGAAATTTGCTTGTTTCTAACATTAATTGCTATATGTTATAATGTTATATCACACTTCTAAAACCCTGCAAAATTGGCAGCTGTCATTAATTTACAGTTAGTTGGTTGGTTACACTTACAGTGAAGCCTGAAACAATGATTGCTTTCATAAACTCTCAACTCATATGCTTATGCATGTTTCAGTAGAGTTTAACACTGCTAAATGTTGGCACCATGCTTCAAAAAATACAAAAGCAAGCTTCAGCTCTTACTGATTTTTAATGTTTAGGGATTAGCATCTTTACTCATCAAAATTAGAGGTTTTTTTAGAGAATAAGGGTAAACTGCCAAAATACAGCAAGCCTAGGATATATTGTGAGAGGTAGGTTTGTTTACACAGTATCTGAGGCATTGACATATGATTTTAATGTGTGTAGTAAGACGTTAGCTTTAGAAATCTTTTCACTAGTTTCCCACATTCATGATGAAAATTCATCACTCTAGTAATGTCCAAAAAGAAAAGTGATATCATTATACTAAATGTCACATTCATTACATGCAGGAAGGAAGGTACTGAAAAAGGTCAATTCATCTGCAGGGTTCCACTTTTACTGTATATACCCAATTGTCATAATGTATAACAACTGCCTTTTTTACAAATTGTCAAACAACTTTTATTCCCATCACACATTAAACATGAACTGTGTTCAGGATGGGCTGCATACAAAACACTCTTTTCACTGTCAAGATGTGATTAAGAAGGTACTAAACCTCTCAGATTTATTAAAACCGTCAAAGTTGTCTGCATGCTGCTTTTCCAATACTTTTACAATAACAACTGCATCCAATCATATGAAAGAGAGGGGTGTACCTTCTTAGTTATATTAGCACCACTTATATTCTTTACCAAAATATTTTCTCCTGAGTTTTGTTTCTGTTAGCCCAGCAATAGAAGAATTGTTTCTGAAGCTCTTTCACTCTGAAAAAAACGACTGTCTGAATTCAGTCAATGATGTGAGTTTCTTTCATGGAGATTGTTTAAAATATGCTACTAACTAGTTGATACTTATGGTATATGCATATTCAGCAGTGCTATACAATTCTATTTTGGCTCACTGATTGGATGACTAGAATTTTTATAAATAAAGGATGGGGAAATCAGAGAGTTCTGAAGATAGCACATAGAATGGCATTTGTGAAATCACAAATATAGACATCAGCAGTACAGATATTTTCATGTTAGCTAGTTGTCAAGACTTTTTCACAGTGAGTGGAGTAAAATTGGCACTTTCAAAGCATGAGTCATCTCATCCTAAAATAGATGATTAAAATAGGTCAGATGAATCACTATGTATTGCTCTCTATTGACCTTGAAGAGAGCATTGGGTTACTAGCTAGTGTGTACACATATAAACTGCAGAACACATGAAGCTGGGTGAGAGGGAAACAACCCAGGATATCTCTGGAAACAATATTTTCACTACCAGATTTATGAGCAGCTATGAGAATGGTAGACTAATATTTCCTAAGGGGAAAAAAACCCCAAAAGAACGATTCCTTGCATCTTATGGTAAATAAGCTAAAAGAAAGTATATGTGATTTAAAGGGATGCCCTATATCTCTGTGTAAAGCATTTGGATATAAAAGTATTTTCCTGGCTCTAGAAGGTACATAAATTCTTTGAAATACTATTATAGCATTTCAGTACATCATAAGCATATATACTGAAATCAAATGCCCTTTGAGCTTCAACACCAAGAACTAGTACAGTAAATTGTTCATTTGAGAAAAGAAAACTAAAAGATTTGAAATACACTTTGAAAATTGTGATTAGGTGATAAATAGCTTTGCAGTAACCTGCAAATTCTTCTAGTGGAATTAAAATGTAAACTGTACACATGTTCTAAGGTTTGGACTGACGAATGTCATAACTGACCCTTAAAGTGTAACTACAAAATTCTTACATAGAATGCCTTAGCCTCTTCAAGTATCTTCTTCCATTAATTTACTCTTGTGCAGACTCCCACAAGGGCACTTTGTTGAAATCAAAATCCAAAAATCATTCATCCTGACATATCTGCACGGCTTTATCCCCAGACTATCAGAATAGAAACAGAAAGAGTAAAGGCAGCATTATATGTCTCTGCTGTGCCTTTTTTCATCTTCTCTCTGTATGACCTTCAGGTAGACTCGAAGCCTGCATTCAATATAGATTGAGATTTTTCTTGCTTTACTTCACCTTCAATTTACTTGTCATGATGTACTACATTGTTAACAGTATTTGCTGCTTTGCTACAAGTGAAGACCAAACTATTTCAAATCTGCCTGACTATAATAGACCTCCTCAACTCAGATTTAAACAAAACTGTACTAAATCTGATTTTCCTAAGACAAGCAATATGCTGTCAGTTTTTTAAGTCAAAAGGTGTTAAATCCACTCATTACCTTTGAAACATACTCCTAAGGAGTCTAAAACAGATCGAGGCAAGCAGTGTTATTAATTTTTCCATGGCTCTTTACTTCCAGGGATTGTATAACTATGGCAAATTCTACAAGACTTCTGAGCTTGTGTATACATTAAAAAGATAAGTAGTCTACCTTTGTAACTACTCAGGAAAAACACTTGTCAGAAACATGGAATTTCTAGGTGTTTTGGTTTGTCCGTGTTAAAGTAAATTTTCTTTCTAGTATCCTGTACCCCCTGGTACAGGACTGTGGATGTAGGGTTTATTACTAGAATAGTGTTGATAACACCCTTATATTTTAGTTGTTGCTAAGTAATGCTTAGTCCAAGTGAGGACTTTCCAGTTTCCCATGCTCTGCCAGTGAGGAGGGCACAAGAAGCAGGGAGGCAGCATGGCCAGGCCAGCTGACCCGAACTGGCCAGAGGGATATTTCACACCAGAGAGCCTCCTGCTCAGTGTATGAACTGGGGGACAGGCTGGGCATCAGTCACTGGGTGGTGAACAACTGCACTGTGCATCTCTTGTCTCTCCTGGGTTTTGTTCCTTCCTCTGTCTTTTGCTGTGTCTCTTTTCATCATCATCATAACCATACCATCATTTTTATTGTATTTTATTTCAATTGCTAAACTGTTCTTATTTCAATCCATTAGATTCGCCTTTTCTTTGTTTTCCCAGATTCTTCTCACCATCCTAATGTGAAGAGGGGAATGAGCAAGGAACTGCATTGTACTTAGTTTCCAGCTGGATTTGAACCATGACACTAGGTTACAAAAGTGCTTACAAATTGGAATAAAATTTTCCAAATACATGTGAAGTTGAGAGAAAGTGAAAACATTTGATCTCCATATTTTCAGCTATTTTCTGGCTGAAAATAAAAAGAAAAAAAGGAATATGTAATCAGAAATGGTATTACAGTTCCTAGAATTTCTGAAATCATTTTTTTTTCAAAGGGGTTAAAGTTTTCGAAAAAATTAAAAAGCCTCGTCTTACAGTAATTATTGTCCTTGGTCCATCCTAGTTAGCTGTTTTGGTAATACAGGCTTTAAAAAGACAAGCATAAGAGCTAGATATAGGAATCCAGACTCATATTTCATCATAAGAACCTGAGTACCATATGTCCAGCATATCATCTTTCCAATGCATAACTCAAGTGCAGTTTGAATAGTATTGTTGGATGCTGAAAGCTTCTACAGCATAGTATATCAAATGCTAATCCCTTATGTTAAGCCAGGCTGTTTGCTGATAATTTTGGAATGAATGGTTGGAAAAAAAAAAAAATGTGTCAAAACAAGGGAGTATTCTATAAAAAGGAAAAATGAAGAATTTTCATGTAATTTGTTTTTGACAACTAAACTGAAAATATTAATATCTTTCTAGGATCTGGATATCTTCATCATAGAAATTCAAAGTCCACTAAAATCAAAGGCACTTTTTCCACAAGCTCTCCAAGTTTTTCATTGAAATGTTGGTGTGCCATTCTATGGCATTTTGATAACAGGAGGGATTTGAGCAATCTAGAAATAAAATGAAAGAAAGAACGAATATAATGATTTATCTAAGGAAACAGGCAAGATATCTTTGACAGAAAAAATCCTGATATACCCTCAAAGATTTATGTGTCAGTGGGAAAAGTGAGCAATTTGAAATTAAAGAGACAAATATAACTTTTTTTGGTCAAAAAACTACAAGAAGTACATGAAATATATAATCCTGCACAATATACCTGTCAATTAAAAATAACAACATCATATTCTATTGCAGAAGTATTTCATAGCAAAAGAAATTCAAACCTGAATAGTTACATGCATCCTTCTTAACTAACTGCTATGTGAACAATAGCAATTAATTTATTCTCTTTTTTTGTTAGTTTTATTTCCTTGTTGTTGTTGCTGTTGTTCATAACAAAGGAGCTAGTGTTTTGAAAGGAAGGCAAAAAATTAGAACCAGCTCTGGAGGGTTCACAGAATATTATTTAGCAAACAGATGCGCTTTAGTATCCACCTGGACTAAGCAGCAGTCACTGTAATTTAGGTTAAACGTCAATGAAAATTACAAGGTGTTATAAGCTTCATCACAGTTTCTGTGTTTAACGTTTTAAATAGCAGCTCATTTGAACCTAAATAACAGTTTATCTATGCATATTTTAATATAGAGGGAATGTAAAACACACACCTAAAAGCCTTAGTTTTGACCTTAAGCAAAATAATTTCTGAGCTCAGTGGAAACGCTGGCATTGAGATCTGGACATCAAAAATGAGGTCAGTAAGGAATCCCTACATCCCCACAGGTAATATTGTCAGAGAAACGCAAAGAAACACTAAAGAGAAGAAATAATTGCACGCAGTTAGCACTTTCCAAAGCTTTCCATTCCTAGAACTAACTTTGCATTACTTGACTCATCATCACATGTCTGCCATTGAAGGAAATAATACCCACGGAGCTACAGGAGGCATTTAGTGATTCAAAGGTAATAGAAATATCCATGTAAAATCTCCAGTTTTTAGAGTCATGCAAAAGTGTTTTGCATTGCGGGGGTTTTTTAGCTCCTTCCACCAAAGCAATTAAGTCTGACATCAAAGCAATTTTTTTCAGAAATACACAGTCTTAGCCAGAGGAGCAAGTAGATTCAGCCACAGCACTGTTCTGTCTGGATGAGTAGATGTTTTTCTCTATAACAGCAAAGTCTATTCCAGAAAAATATATTCTCATGATGGAAATAAATTCTCCCTTTCTGGCCTCTTTTCACCTGCTCTCTCACTAAATCTCTCCTTCTCTCTATAGCTCACCAGCTCCCTAATTTACCTCTCATTGTGCCATAGTTGATTGAGAAAAACACTTCAACTGATGCATTTCAACCGTAGTCCTGCTTCTACACCCGTCAGCAAGCTCAGTAAATCAGTCAGCCTGCCCTCATCTTCTGGAACCACTTCAGTTCAGCTCCATACAAAATAGTTATCCCTCAGCTCCCACCACTTTCCCCTGCAATCTCTTCAGAGAACCTAAAGAATTCTTTTTATGTAATAAATCCAGAGAATAAACAAACAAATCACTTCATGGCATCAAATACTTTTTGTCCTTGCTACCTAGGTAAGCAATTCACACCTCCAAAGATTTTCCCCCTCTGTTTCTAGGATCCATTTCTACCTTTGAATCCACAGGGCTTAACAAAGAGCTTTCCCAGTTGGAGTACAAAGTGGTTTTATAGGCAATACCTAGTGAGTTTTTACTCTTTGGAACACATAAATTTAAGATCTCTACTATCATCTGTTCTAAGATAGTAATATCCCGGTTTTGGCCTGTCAGGTATACACACTGAGGGAGGGAATAATGAAGTTATCATTGTGCATTTCATGCTGTCCTAATACAAAAAAAAATTGTAATTATTTGGCCAGAACAATTTCTGTTACTATGGCTGTTTTAATTCCAGCTCAGTGAAAAATATTTCTAAGAGAATTTCACTTTGCAATTATTTAATCATCCAAAACACAGCCTTTCCAAGGACCTTGATGCCCTGTTGTGTAAATATACAATAATATTGATCCTGCTCCAGGCAGGGAAATGCACAGTGGGAAAGGAAGGCTTAAAACCAGGTGTTGTGGATTCCCATCACAGCCTGTCTTCTCCCTCTCTGTACAAATGCATTCATCTGTGAGAGTGGCAGCAAGCCTTTCCCAAAAAGGGATATATCAATATATCAATTTTTTTTAATATGTAAAAGTGTGTAAATAAGGAAGGTTACATGCAGCTTTAAATATAGCAAATGGTAGGAAGAGACTGAGGTTAAGATCATTGTAGAGATTATAATAACATGATAAGCTTGATATTTACAGTACTACAAGGAAGTACTGGGCTGGCTGGTGTGTAGTTCAACTGTGCAGCTTGTGTGACCAGACGAATTCTGGATCTCCAGAGCAATGGTCATTTACTTGGTTTATATAGCCCAAGATCTTACCATTGAGGCTTCCTCCCATTCACAGTCAATGAAGCTGCTTTGCTGTTTTTCATGCATTTCACACATAGAGAAGGAAAATAGAGAAAAAGATATGAGGAATCATCAAGAGTAACTGTTTTGGAAACAGAGATAAATAGAGCCTCTTAGAAGTGATGCAGGAGCAGGTGTTGATTGTTGCACATGCATTCAGCATCAAAAGTGATTGCTGAAAACTTTATAGAAAAGATTTTTTTTTAGACCTGAGAACATTGGTTTCCATAAGCTGGTTCAAGACTGGTCTCCTGTATGTTTCTTACAGAAGTTTAAACTTCTTTATTATATATAGAAAAATGAAAAAAAAAAAAAGAAATGTGTAAATGTTTACAAAATCAGGTCCTAAAAATATCTGTCTAGATCTTTTGTCATAAATACTCTACTGAAGAAGTAGATATACCAATTTTATAAATAATAGAAATATTAGGTTCCAAACTTACACAATGTGATGTGCACATAGGTCTTGTTGAAATTACAGAAAATTATGTCACTAACTTCAGTTTCCAAACAACTGCATGCTTAAAATATCAAATATATGCTCTTATTGAGCAGAGAAGGGTGAAGGAACATAAAAAACCTGAAATACATATTTTTTAAAAACAGTTGGCAAAGACGAGAAGACAAAATACCTGTCAAAACACAACAAAGAAGGAAGAGAATCCATTCACAACTTTAAATCAAGGCAAAGTTTTTTTTTGATCATGAATTCCAAAGAAGTTCATAAAATTTCTTTGATTCTAATTTGTCTTTTGACATGTGCTGATTTGGCATTTATTATTTGATTTCAAAGGCTGATACTGTTTTCCTAGGAAAATAACCTTTTTTCCTTATACCAGAAAAGCATATTCCAAAAAAATTTCTTCTACCTTTCTAAATTGTTGCACCATAGGTGTCCTATATGATCCATCACTTACTCAGACCTTGCAAGAGGAATAATTTATTCTACACTCATCCAGAGCCTTTTAATTGTTTTGACTGTATAACATCATGTGATAAAGATGAATAAAATGCAAATGTTGCAAAAAATGTTTGAAAGGATACCTTTAATGTCTATATCCAAACCATGTTATGCTAAGAAGGATTGCAGATATCTTTGCAAATCCATTTTTTGCTACAGCTAAGATTTTTATCATCACTACCTTTTAAATATAAAAGGTTGCACTGATTTTTTTTTTAATTTAACGAATTTAATTTGAAGGTCTAAGTGAAATTTAGGAATGGTAGATATTCCATTATTCCCTTTTAAAAAATGAGAAATTGCCACTGAAAAATGGCAAAGGTGATAAAAGAACATTTGCACTGTGTGGTGTCTGATATTAGCTTGTCCTGAATCAAGCCATACCACATGAACCACCCCGCTGGTTCTCTGTCATTATCTTGTGCTGATGTCACCTGCAATCCAAGAATCATTTTTAAAGAAAAGATGAGATTTGTCTCTCCCATTTTTACATACCCACAAGTCAGATGTTGGAGTGAATCACTCCAGGATGAATAAAGAAAATGGGGGGAAAGGTAAAATATATACATATGTTAAGGAGAGGTTCATCTAACCTATTTGATACCTCAAGATATTTCTCCTTTCAGTCTACTTGCTGGAAAGTAAGAAGAACACAGGAGAGGTGCAAAGGCACTTCAGCTAGGAATATAAAAATGTGGCAGAGCTGCTGGTGGGTCTCTGAGCTTCCCCAAAGCTGGGGAAGTTTCAAATACTTTCAAATTTCAGGGAAGTTTAAAATAAGTGAAAAAGTAGGAAAATTATATCTCTCAAATGAGTGGAAGCCCCTGAAGATGAGGGAAGGTCTGAGCTAAGCTGGTTGGTAAGCAGAGGTACCATGAGCTGTAACACCCCTCTGCTCCCAACCTTATCCAAGGGCCTCTGGGGCAGGAATCCTCCTCACTCTGCACTTCTGGATGGTTTAAAACAGCACATGTAGTTCGTGACCAATATACAAACAGCTATGATAAATAACCCTAATTTTAATCTACCTAGAGTTATTTTGTAATGTTTATACTTTTGATGCAATTTTGGTTAAAACTGAGGACTACATTAATACTATTATTGTTCCACAGATGTACACATATGCTGCATTGGATGTCTCCTTCAGACATAAGAAACTGGGAAGAGTGTTGGGGTGAGACCCATCACTAGAGTAAGATTTCATTTTATTTGCATGAGAGAAGGACATTTTAGGCTTAAATTTTTAAACATAACTATAAAATAAAAGCTGTGAACTCAGCATCTTTCATACCCTCTAAGTTTAAAATGACTTTACTTTCCAGAATGGTATAAAGAAACTTGCACAATTCAGAACAGTTTTAAGGGTGTGATCGGTTTGATGTGCTTCCTACAATCTTGACCTTTGAAGTGGCTGGTTGCATGATTTGTAAAATTTTTTAGTCTTGCACATCTTATGACAATACAATTATATTTGCAAGGATTTCATTAAACTTCTTTGTGGAAAAAAAAAAAAAAACCAAAACAGGGAAAGCAAAACTTCTAATTTTCTATTTTTCAGAATCCTCCATCCAGAAAAGCAAACCACTATCAACTCTACTTTTTTCATTTTGGGAGAAATTTTCAAAGCAAAAGAAAATATCTTTTACCTTTTATAAATTCCGTAAATTGTATACTTTGAAAATGCAATTCAACTATTTACTTTTTAAATCCTTGTTTAGCACTACCTCATGGATGGCATGGAATGAAAGCAGTGAAACAGGCAAAGAACAGCATGTCAAATTGACTGTATGCAACACAGCTCTGAAACTCAAGCCAGCTATCATCTTCTTTCAGTGTAGAAGCCTTCTTTTCAGTAGTAACTATTGAAATACCTGCTGTAAGTGTTCTGTTACTCTTCTCAGTAAGGTAAAACATCCACTCCATTCTCGAATTTACTTGCAAAAATAAATCATCTATTCTGGGAAAGACTATCCATATCATTATACATTTCCACACTGTCACAATAGAGTGTATTGACCATGACTGTTCATTTAGCATATTTTTCATTCTCTGAATTGCTTTTTTGGCCATCTCACAGCTCTGTGAGAGTTTTTCTGAGTTGACACAGTACTCAAACTGGTAAATCTCAGTAATTCTTCTGAGTAAATATGTCCATGAGATTAGACCCGGTCATTAACAGTCAGCAACTTTGGCAGCCTGCAAGCTAGTTTCATAGCAGTAATCACTGCTTCTAATTTGTGTTTGGTACAGTTTCCAGACTGTAAATTAACTTGTCAGATTCAAATCCCTCCCTAGTCTTTGTGACCCTTTCTGATACACTTTGAGAAATTGTTTCCATGTCTGCTATCTCTTCTGACAGCAAGTTGAAGCAAGTTCCTCTTTCTACGCACAATATGTCCCTCTTTTTTTCACACATTTCTTGCAACAGTTAATTTACTGCAGTAGATTTCATTGAGCATGAAAATGGTTTATAAAAGTGCTTTCTGTGATCCTATTTTTGGTAAACTACTTTGATAAGCCCAAGATCAAATTTTCATCAATGGTGGTCTTCTGCAGGTGTTTGTGACTTCAAGCTCACCTGCATACAAATGAAATGCAGCCATCCTTCCCTCACCTTCATTATTATTTTTTTTACCTTTTTCCCCGCCACAGTGTAGGTACAGGCGATGTTTCTATAATCCCACCCCCCCCCCCCCCCCCCCCCCCGGGGGCCCCCCCCCCCCCCCCCCCCCCCCCCCCCCCCCCCAGACTTATGCCACCTTGAGACCCCAAAATTTATGCTGCATTTTAAAATTTTGGCCCAAATATAACAGGCATAAAAAGCTAAAAGCATCAGAATAACCAATCCATATTGTAAGCATTGCCAGAGTTACTTCTTGCTCTGCAGCATCACAAGTGGACTGTGAAAAGAAAGTCAGAGGCTCAGTCAGGTCACACAGAGCTCTTTGCCAGCATCACAGAAGCAAAGATGGATAGAGGTAAAAAACCAGAGAAGGTTTAACTTAGCTTTTTCACAGCATAGAAGAGTGTTTTACCCTGTGGTGCTTGGTGTGATGTGGGATGCAGTCGGACAAGACAGATTTAACCAGACTAATAGCTTGATGCTTCTGAAAGGCCAATGCTCTGAGCCAGCTCTGGTGCTCATTCTGCCCCTCAGTGTGCAAATTCCATCCCCTAATCCAGCAAAAAAAGGGAAACAAGACAGACATTTCCCTTGTATTGGTGAGTTGTATTTTCTCACAGAAAAAAATATGACCAAGACTACCCAGGTATGCCAAGGGAGTGAGTACATAGATAGATCAGGGATGGATGGAGGAGGTGGGGGAAGAAGTCTTTCCCTTCTTTTATCTGAGAACTGCTATGCCACTTCACCGGTTTCACTTGTATGACCTTTCAAAGGATGCTGACAGACCACATTTGTACTATCTGTGCTGAGAGCATTTATGAAACACCCAGGAACTATGGATGGAATACAATCATGGCATAAATTAGATGAGACAGATTAATTATCTTAATCCCTAAATTGAATTTTTGGAAATCATGGGAGTTACAACCCAGTTAAAATAACACAGTGCATAAGTGAGTCCAAAAGTTGGAAAAAGTGATTTTATTTATTTATTACAAGTTTCACCTCAACATTAATGGTATTTTTTACCCCCTTGGCAAGTTTAACTGCTTTTTATGCTAAAGATAGAGGTTCAGGTCTACCAAGAGCAGAACAACGTTCCCCATTCTGTGCCATGCTATTCCCTACCCTGAATAGTACCCAATGGCACAGCTGTCCCTGGTGTATGTGGAGCTTATCCCCAGCACTGAAGAGACAACGTGGTGACCAGCAATATCCCAGGGAAAGCAAACACTTATGGGCTCCCAGGAGCCACACAGGAGAGCTGTGAACAGTCCAAGTACACCATATTTGAAACAGTGATGACTCAGCCTGATGAAATGTGTATTCTGATTCATCTCATCCAAAAGCAAACAACTGGATTAGGTCACACGAACAGCCCTTAAAGCGCCTGTTTCTCTCAAGTACTAGAAGGAAGCAAAGGTTGCCTAGTTCAGATGCATCCTAAACATCTAATCTTTAGAAATCTAGAAGCAGATTAAATGAATCCCACCTTGGGCAAGAGTTTGGTGAAAGAATTACAGTAAAAATTGAACATAAAGAAGTGTATGTGGTTTCCTATGAAGTGGTCACATTGTTGTTTAAAGGAGAATACAACTTCCCATTTATCTACATGTCAAGAAGAGCATGAATTGTCCTATAACTTCTTCAGGCAGCCCATGGCAAAGTCCAGAAACAGGCCTGTAAACTAGTAAAGAAATGGGAGTTCTGCTTTATAAACCAGAAGGGAAAACAAGCCCTTTAGAAAAATAAAAAAACATTTGTTTCATATGATTGTTGGGGTTTTCTGAGTGTTTTACAACTTCCAGAGACATTAGCATTATATTAATTTTCTCAGATGGAATTCTGCCTTCTACATTCAGGTTAATTTAAAACAAATTAATATTGTCAAGGTAATGGGCCCCCTAATGTATTGTACAAATGCATATTAACTATTGTGTGTAAGTAATAATTCAGAAAATAAAAAGAAAATTGAGAAAAACATCTGTGATTATATGAATTAAAGAAAACCTTACCAAGCTTCAAAATTATTTTTCCCCCAATATTACGATGGTTAGGACATTTCAGAGAATAAATAAAAACTGTTATGAAGAGACACCCATCTAAATATCTGGTCCATAAATACATTGCTTCAGTACAACTTATTGAGTTATTTTCACATTGAATTCAGCTACTGTCATGACAATTTCTCCTCCTCTGCTCCTATCTTTCTAATTCAAGATAATACAATACTGGGTGAGAAGGAATTGGGACATCCTGTTCTCTTTAGAATCAGAGGAGGCAATGAGACATGGGGAGTTTCTTACCTCCATGCAAATCAGATGCCACAGAGAGAAGTAGGTAACCCAGACAGGCTTCCTGTATAGAGCAGGTCATTACCTTTCCCTTCAGAGATTCAAATTAAACTAATTTTGAGAACTATCACTGCCTCTGCCACCTGTGCCTGGAAAATGTCTTTGATCATGAAGAAATGATAGCAGAGAGAGACTTGCAATTCTGAAAATAAACCACCTTATTTTAGTTTCAAAATAATCTGACAAGTGGTAGCTGCGCTTGGTCCCTATGGTACACCCCATCATAGCAGATCTGCTTTGTAGCTCAGCAGCAGTGAAATATTCAGTCAACGCAGTACTGAAAGGGCAGCTGTTGGAAATTTCTCATTTGCCATCTCATTGAAGGTCATGACTTCCTTACTTTTAATATAAACTATTGGCAGACTTATATAAGAAAACTACCACACTGATGCAAATTCAAGTCGTACTTTGAGGATTATTTCACTTCCCACTTATGAGTTTTCTCAGGAAGAAAGCAATGCACGACCAATGGCATTGAACCCACACTCTGTTAGACATGTTAAAAGCTAACAAGACAAACCCAAAAATGTGGTGGTTTTCCTTTCGCTTGAAATTATTAATGAAATTTCCAAAACAAGACTGCTAGACTTCTATTTTGACCCTCTACAAAATGATGATGGTAGCATGAACCACAAGCAGGCAGGTAAAAATCCTGGATGTATCCATACTGAAGTGTCCATATCACATCCCCTCTTCTCACTGACATACATTTACAAATTCAAGTAACAGAAAAGGTAAAATTAAGGCTTGGTTGAGGAGCTCTTTGAGATTATCTTGTCTGGTTGTCAATGAATGCACATAAAAAGTGTCTCTATTCATATCCATGTAAGAAGTTTTGCAGTAAATGGTGAATAGGCCAATATCACTTTAAATTAATAGAACACCATGACCTGTCCTAAATTCTTTTTTCTAAGAACCATAATTGTAGCCTTTCCATCCATTACTGATAGTAGTTTTGGCAGGCTGCAAGCAATAAAAAAATGTTAAAGAAAATACTCAGAAAAATAACACTATCTCAGAAAACCATAAATTTTATCTGCCCTTCACAGAAACAAAGAATTATTATATGTGGCAAAAGCTAATGATATAAAAACTGGTGGCAAAGTAAACTGTTCTTGTTTAAAATTGTAAACTGAGGTATGAGCATTCTGAAAAGACAAATGAATATACTGTTTGAATATATTACAAAACAGTGAGGAATGAAGACATGAATAAACAAGAGGAGACTAAAAGCCAATTCAAGGGCAGAGAAAGAAGAACACAAACAATGATCTGCATTTCTGCTGTGTCTCTGAGCAACAGCACTCAGAAAAAGCAGGTCAGCTCACCAGGTGGTAGACTGTGCAACTGTTTGATGCTGAACCCTCCTGAGGATGCTCTTTAAGTGTAACACACATGTCCAAGGAAGAGTACTGTCTTGAAGCAGGTAAACATCACAAAAATTTTTTTTCCTTAATGAGAGGACAAAATGAGCCAATCTTTCTGAGACATTTTCTCAAAAAATCAAGTCCTGTTACACTACAAAACACTAAAAAATTGAGCCATCTCTGAACATATATTCCTGTGAACATCACTGCTTTTTCACTGGAAATGTGAAGAACTTCCCTCAGCACTTCACCTTCACCTCAAACCTTTTCAAACAGCATATACAAAACCAGCATCTGAGCCTCTGAAAGCTTTGCAGAGGTTTTTCCTCCATCGCTTACTTTGGTGCCCTATCTTCTAAGGTTTCTGCGTTAAGACCCCTGTCTGGGTATTCTTTTGAGAGTGCTTAATATTATGAAAAAATTCTTTGAGGTATTTGACCTCCAAAACTGACCATGGACTATATTCTAGGTAGGTTGTATCATTTCTAGACTCGAATAACAGATTCCTTTACCATCTTCCCTCTCAAAAGTCCTCATAACTCATTAACATTGCTCATAACAAGTTAATCCTACAGAGGAAAAAAGCCAAAACCACAAACCAAGAAAAACAACACAAACCCTAATTGGTCAGAGACAGAGAGGTTTTTATTTTCTTTACAGAATAAAACTGAAATTATGGAACCATAAGGGTATATTTCTAGCCTAACTTGTATCAGCTTTAATCTATCATTCTGTACTTTGGCTAAGTCAACAAAATCGGTTTGAGCTTAGGAACAGAATTTGAAAAATTTACTTCACAACTTTACCTAAATATTATAGGTATAATGCTTAGATATACTTTTTCTAAAGCACCACTTATGTTATTTCAGGGTAGTAAGTGTCTCTACTCCTCAAAATCCCTGACTCCAACTATTGTGTAAATGCAGAGTTGGCCTGCCTTTTGCATCTCTGTTTAAATAATCCCAGATGACCTCCAGTTTTACTGCAAATTAAATATTTATACTTGCAGGCATTTACACATTCACACAAAATAAGAAACAGAGAACTGGAGTAAAATTCCTGTGACAGTCTTATAGAAGGCAATCTTATCACGCTGTGCTGTGCTATGCTGTAAAATAATAAATGTAAAAACCATAATGTAATATAAACAATTTCCAAAAGTTGCATTATTGAACACCAGAGCATTTTGCCCTCATTTCCTTTCCAGTTTAAATTTATTCATGGACAGTTTGTTCCCACTTGTTCCTGAGCCAATACTATTCTTTAACCTAAACACTTCCTTCCTGTCTCTGGCTTTACCATCCTGATGTATTTAAAGACAGCAATCTTATCCTTGCTCTGCTTTTGTTCTGCTAAAATTCTAAGCTCTTTCAGTGTCCTTTCATGAAATAGACTCTTCCTTCCCCTGAGAATCATAACAGCCTGTTTCTTGCACTTTTTAAAATTCATTTCTCCTGACTATGAATGAGGAATTGAACAATATTCCAGATCAGGTCTCATCCAAGCCTGCCACAGTCGCATTAATATTCTCTCTCCCTCCACTGGAAATGTCTCCCCTGACATATCCCAGTCTTTTACTAGCTTTTTTCACCATCACTTCACAATGGCAGCACACAAATTATCCTGTGATTGATGAATGCGCTCAGATACACTTCCTTCCCATGGCATCCCATTGATAAGCACTAAGATTATTACAAGGGATTTGTTTTACTTCATTTATTAGCCTTTAATAATTACAGTCTTTTGTACTTCACAATTTTATAGGCTATTCTATTTACGTTACATCAATCCTAATGCTAAGTATCTCTGAGTAACATCCTTTAACCACTCCACATTAACAGGACCTGCCATTTTCAAATATTTAACACATCTCATTAGAATATTTCTACTTTTTGAGTGAAGTTTATTAATCACAACAACAAAGGATGTGCATCTTGAAAATGACACTTTAATATTTTCACTCTTAACACTTAAGCTGAAGAGTTTGGGGTTCAGCATTGCCCATTTATTTTTTTCCTGTTAGCTGTACTCACTTTAAGTCTTTTATATTTATCTCAATTTTCCCTAGCCAATCTCCATAAGGAATAATTGTGAGCTTTATTAAAAAGTGAATTATGTAATGATTCAGATCGATTAGACCATTTAAAATCTTTTTGTTACAAAGCCCAATTATCTTTTGAAATATATCATTTCAGTCCAGTCTAATGTCTTTTTTTTCTGAAACCTGTTTTTTATGATCCCATTTCATGTTTTTCTCATTTTTTCCTTCAAAGCTTCTAGTTGTCCAAATCAGTCCACTACCTATTCCACAATCCTAACATGCATTCACTTACCATACAATAATTTTCTCCTGCACCCTTCAACTCCCCCTCTCCCGCTTTCTGATTTTACTAGTGTCCCAAATCCTTACACCAGATTTATGACTTAGAGCCATTTATTTAAAAATTATCTGTCCCCAGGACAATTACATCTGGAAATCAGTTGAATTTTATTCCGTTTTTACTGTCTTATTTCTCACAGGGTGCAGGCAGCATCACCACTGCAAAAAAAAAAAAAAAAAAAATTGACCAGCCATTCACTTTATATTGAGATTTATTAGATTTGCTCTGTCCCTTCCCTGTACTTATCACACATCACAGATCTACTTCTACCTTCATTCTCCTCCTCTTTGTTTTTTTTTCCTCCTGTAGAAGGCTATCACAGCTCTTAGCATGTATATTTTGCTATATATAAAAGATATGAGGAATTTCTGCAACAGAACAAATTTGTAGCCAAATTAAACTTATCCTTCTAAATGAATTTTGCAGTCCTTGCTGCTGACTCTGAGTGCAAGGGATAAACTGAGCACTCAGATGTATTGTCCATAATCTAAATTCATGCTCTGTGTAAGATGTGAAGAACGCTAGTATCACATATGTCTGTACTTGCTAAAAGTGTAACACAGAGGATTTTCAAGGTGATTTTCACATAAGAGTTTTGCAGACCAAGCTGTTCCCCACTCCCTACCTAATGGAGCAGTGGAATGAGCTCAGCAATGCAGTCAACAGGACTTGGAATCCATACTGCACTACCAAAAAACACTTGTTGGTTTCCATCCTATAACAGTGCTCAGATAGTTTGCTTCAATTAACTTTGTATTGCTCAGTTTAAGAAACATAAAAATAATTAACTCTTTTCTCTCCTTCATGGACAGAAGGTGGGGGGAGAGAGGATGGAGCTGGGTGGAGAAGCCAAAACTGCCTAGATATAGTTTTTTCACTTCAAGTACAACTCAATCTGATCATCCCCAGTGTGACAGATGGCTGATGCTAGGCTTGCTTCTGGATTTCTTGTGGAAGGTGTGAGCAGATACTGAACACCCCTAAGCTCCACAAATTAATAGAAAGTTCTTTTGTGCTGTTCCAATGGAGAACGCTGTTCAAATACTACAGTCCTCTGAGACAAGCTCTATTTACAGAAGTCTGTGGAACTCCTGAGAGTGCCACTGTTTAAAAATTTACACCATCCTCCACTCATACCTCAGCAAACACACATTTTAGAAATTAATGAAAAAAATAATAAAGACTCCAGTTTTCCTATGTTAGCCTTGAGGGCCATATATATTAATAGCTGCTACACCCTTTTTTTTATAATTTTTTTTTCTGTGAGATGCTGAATTATTTGAACATGCTGTAAAGCTATCTGGCACTCTGTGACCTAATAGAAAAGCACACATTAAGAATTTACTATTATACAACAGTAACCTGGAGAGGTAAATATTGTGCTGAGAGGGAAATGTAAGCTGCAGAAAATTAATAATAGCCATGCTGTATGAAAGAAGAGTGACCTACTCACAGCTAAAATTTCTTTCTCTCTTGTCTAGCATTTCACAGTCTACCTTATCTCCTTCCAGCATGGAGCTACATATTTCTGCTTTTCCAGCTTGTATGCAGAGGCCTTTGACCCTTTAAGTGTGGCATACCCACACAGGCCAGAAAGGGGTCTTTTGGAAAAGATAACATCTTCTCTCAAGCCAATAGATGGAATGGTGCATTCCCTTTTTTTTTCTATTCTCTTACTCTCTTGATCTTAAAATTGATGTATATTATAAGTACATCTGTAGGGAGGATGGTAAAACAACTATGAGACATAATTAATTATGTGTGTAGGAAGAAATATGGCATAGACATGTGGAATGCCACAAAAGACAGAAAAGTGAGGAATGAGAAAATACTTCATTGCATTTAGAGCCTTTGGTGTACAAAAAATTTGGTTTGGGAGGTCACAATTTTATGTCTGGCCTAGATAGGCCAGATCAAGGTATAAACTAGTTCTTTATGGTAATGAATACCTTTTTAAATTTTTTAATTTTTTTTTCTTTTTTCAGCAGAAATATTTAAATATTTATCAGTGTTCACAGATAGATTTTTAGAAAATCACAGACATCATGTACTGAATCTGCAGCAGGATAACCAAAAGCAAGATATTTTCAAAAAGATTGCTATGCCTGATACCATTATCACTTATAAAGAAAATAAAAATGAAGTAAAAATGTAGAGTGTGAACCCACTTTTCTTCCTTTGTCTCTCCTGCTGATTGTTTCTTTTCAGTATCTTGCCACTTCATCTT
Organism: Melospiza melodia melodia; assembly: GCF_035770615.1. Taxonomy (NCBI): domain Eukaryota; kingdom Metazoa; phylum Chordata; class Aves; order Passeriformes; family Passerellidae; genus Melospiza; species Melospiza melodia. The sequence continues at coordinate 77,639,468 of NC_086195.1, forward strand.
GGGTCACGAGCGTTACCACTCTCATCCAAATGCTGCGCAAAGCCAGAGGCAATACAAGGGGAATGGCAGAGGTCCATCTTTTAATTTTTTTTATTTTGCCTTCATGGAACAGCATCATCCTGACACAGCCTGGAGTAAGGAGATCAGCATTGCATGTAGAACCCACTTGGGTCCTCCCCTCCTTTTGTCAGTGTCTCGCTGGCCGGGGACTGGCGTCTCAGGAGTCAGTCACAGCAAATGGCTTCCCACCACTGAGCACCATCATGTCCTGAATGAAGTGTGACCTGATCAGCTTGGGATAATGCAGTCACAAATGCAAAAGAGAGATGGAAATGCATGAAAATGTTTTTTATTGCAGTTTACCAGAGCTCTGATGGTAAAGTTATCTTGTAAGTGAGCACATGATTTAGACATTCCCTAGTAATCAGGGATCAGTAATCTTGAGCAGAAGTTTGCCTGCAGCTTCAGTGATCCTCCTGTGATACTGATGATAAGCCACAGATTAGTGACAACTGAGCTCTTGCTCTTCCTGGGTGACAGGTTCATTTGATATTATCTTGTGAAACACACATTTTGTACTTCTTATTCCTCTTTCTATCAAAATGAGTATAATTATTTAGTTCATCACTGTAGCATTGTGACACTAAGACTGAAGATCTGAGGTGTTTGGGTAAGATCTACGTATGAAAGATCCTAAGATATGACACTAGAAAAATGGATCTAGCCATAAAAATGCAAAAATTGAGAAGTTCCTGTTTCAATAGAAGTGCACATGACAATGGGGGATGTGTCCACATTGAGAAAGAACATCAAGCTACAGTCTGAGGTTATGGCAGTCTATCCTCAGCCACACTTTCTAGAAGATATGGGAAAAGATTATAGACATGTGGATACTTCATTAAAGACATACTCATGAAAAAAATTTAGAAGACCTTTTGTTGTTCTTTAAAACTTGGACACAAGGTGAAATCTCATCTTTACAGAAAATAATCAAAGCTTTTAATGATTAAAAAAAAAGCAGAACTAAATCTTCAGGAGTAAAACTGTGAGGTTAATAGGCGTTATCTCCATGAAAGCACATGCTTCTGTAGTTCTGTACTTTCAGGATCAAATCTGATGTTTGAAAGATATACAAAAGAGATAATAAAGTCATCTATTTCAAGTCTAAGTAAGAAGAATTTAACTTCGAAGAAGTCTGAAGAATGCTTTGGAGGATCAGGTGAAAGGTCAAAGTTATCTTATGATTTGCCACACTTAATATGGATAAGACAGAGAGTTAAAAATGATCATAATGTCCAGCTGCACTCTCTCTCTGGTGTTAATGGGGCCATTGATCCTTAAAATAATTGAACTGGACTTCACAGAAATCAGAAATATAGTCATGTGGGTCAGTAGCGGTACTCTTAGCTTTTATTCTGAATGTCACAGTGTTTAAAAATCAGTATCTGTGAGTTCTTGCCTCACGTGGAGATGTGAGGTAATGCAGTTAGTTGAAAATGGATAAAAAACTGTGGAAAATCATCTTCTTTATGTGAGATAGTCATAGCTTTATGCTAGCAAGCAGAGATTTCTGGCATTACAAACAGATTATTTATTTCATCTGACATGCTCTAGTGAGGATTTAGTAATAGGCAGGGTTGACACACACGCCAGATATTTTGGAAGCCACAGTGGAAGGGAAGATCCGTGGGAGATCAGAGTACATGTTTGCTCACTGAATGGCAGGTGTGCTCCCAACAAAACTGCATTCACAAAGGCACCCCTCAGAAAGAAAATTTGCTTCAGACACATGTTTTTACTTCCTTGTGGAAAGCAAGCAGGACATGAGAATAGCTGTGAATGGATCTTCACTGTGTGATTTTGTTTTGAATTAACACTGCTTTTCTCTCTGTATTCAGCCAGCCACAGCAGGTGGGGAAGTTGGTTTCTTTTATTTAGTTCAGAACTGAAAAAGTAGATTTAATTTTTTTTCTGGGTAATTTTGCTGCAGAGAAGACTTCATTGGTTAAAGATAAAACATCAAGAGGGAGGGCAGAATGCCATTGTGTAAGATCTATAAATACACATTGGGTTTATATATATATCACAAATGCAATTAGACTAGGAAGTGCTGTGCTACTCTTATCTTCATGGAACAAATGTTACTAAAAATTTCTCTGATGTATCCCCTATCAGATGCCACAGCATCTATTTTTCTGAAGTAAAAAAACAGCTTTAAAAGCTGTTACAAAAATTTCAATTTTCTGGTGAACGTCCTTAGCTACAACTACAGCTTGCAGTGACTCCTATCAAAAATGAAATTAATCCATCCAGGGAGGATGGACAGGTTTTTCTTGATGTCAAAAGGTGTGAAAAACACTGTTTTGAGGAAATTTGTTTAACAAAATCTACATTGGGTTTGACAGGCTCCCAATGGCATTTGGTTTCCAATGATCTTCAGAGATCCTCTGTGCCTGTACAGGTCCTGTTTCTGTTTCATTCTGTGAGGAATCAGTTACCAAATAACCTGCGTTTGAAACACAGCCATCCCATCCCATCACATCATGTGATGTGTTACACACCAGCTACTGACCTACTCCTAGCTTGATCCTCTTTCCAAGGATCCACCCCAACCACCTCTCTGATGACTTGCCTAATCACAATGGCAACAGTCTGAAAACTAACATGACTCACTGAATTAAATAATCCCTGAGAACGCACAAGACATAATACACCAAGGCATTTCACGTGCATTAAGAACACACTGAGCCCTTAGCGTTACAAATTAAATGAACTGAATTGAATTACTATGAATGCGGGATAAAATCTTAACTTGCTAAACCTAAAAACGGATGCACCAGGATCAAACAATTAGAGCAATTGACGGCAATATTATGTAAATAGGGTAGCAAAGATTGACTGCTGGAACAGTCCATGGAGCTCAGCATTCTAGCACGGAGTGGCTTTATTTATTCCAATCCAGGAAATCAAAAAGGCAAGAAAAAATAAACCAAAATAAAATATCCAGCCAAAAAATAGGCTGCTAAAGAGAAGGGAAGAGTGCTATGAGAACAAACAACCAAAAAAAATAGTTTTTCTTGCAAATTAGCACTTCGGGTTTTGATACACTGCATTTTTCCAAAAATTCAACCTGTAGCAAGAAGAATATATTTGTGCACTCTAAAAAAATGTAATTCTTTTTGTAGACAACACTTTTATTTTGTTACTCATAAATTCCATTTCTGAGGAAGGTTATTCCCCAAAAAAACATGTCTTTCTTGATCTGGGTAGGAATCAGTTGTAGTGTCCATAACCTGGCATTTTCAAGGACTCTTTCCTAATCCTGATTCCTTTAAACTGAGTGATAAAATTGTCTCTACTTTAGCAAAAACATAATTAAGACAATACTGTGTAGAAGCTTTCTCTTATATATATTTTTCCTTTTGATTTACCTATTCATTGTTTGTCTCAGATTCCACCACTTTTGGCTTAGAAACAGCTTGAAGAATAATAATAACAGAGGCATCTGCATATAGACAAGGAAAATAATGCCTTCATTTCATGAAAATACAGTAAAATAAAACTTCCACATAATGGGGTGTTTCTCTTATTTAAGGTTGTTTTCTATGTAATCAAATATGGATTTGTGTGACGTCATAAAGCAAATATTTTTTTACTAATGCATAGCACTCTGATTCTATATGAAGTCCATCTGTAAAACAAGTAAAAGTAAATTCTTGCCTGTAGTGGCTGTTCTAGTCACTTGAATTGAAAGATTGAAACTTCACTTTCAGAGGGACAATACCAGTTACTTATAGGTAGCGTTTTTTCTGTTTCTGCTTAAAAAATAATTTATACAAATTTCAAAGTTATCCAAAGCTCCCACTCCGGGGACAGGGCTTTCAGTAGGATTGGTCCAAACCACAAATGCTCAGTGAGTGAACAAACCTCTGTTGGAGTGAACATTAGTGCAGCTTGAGAGCCTGATGCACCACCCCAAAGTGACCCATAGGGCCAAGATGAAGAGTTTTGACTATCCTGGCAAAAGAACTTCAAGATTTATTTGTATTTCAGACACTCAAGGCAAATATAGCCTCCAAATTCTTCTATCATATCTGCTATCTTGAAATTATTATTATTTATAAAAGATCTGGGGTTTATCCTTTTGCTGTAGTGGGATATTTGAGAAATCTCTTTTATTACTTCTTGCAGAGGAAAAAGAAAAGTATTTCTTCCCATTTCTGCACCAGAACATGTCCCTTTTATTTTTCAATTATCTTTTCATCAGGTGTTTTCTGATAGTTGATTCCATATTAAAAGAGAGTTGAATTCTATCTCTTCTGGTGGTGACATTCTGGTCTATGCTTGTTTTTATTTAGCCTAGAGCACCACAATCAGTACTTTCACCTATGTGATGTACACAGCAGACAATCATTTCTGTGATGAACTAAATAAACAAGAAGTTCCTGGGAAGACAGCTGTAGGACTTGTCTGGACTGTTTTGATCACTTTGCAGCTGCTTAGTTTCTTTGAGTTTAAGTTTTCCATTACTGGGTTTATTTGACAAATAAGAAATAAATTTAGTAACATGATATTATAGCATAATAGTCTTTCTGGAGCCTGTGAAGAATCATATACCTTTCAGTGACCTTTAGATCGTAAAACATTTTCTGTTGGTGCAGTGAAATTTCAGTGGGCTGGGCTTGACTTACCCTTAAGGTTTGAACACTGCAATTTCTGCATGTGACAGCATATGAAATTTAACCTGGGCAGTCTTGGGAGTTGGGCAGAGGGCAAGTTAATGCAGTTCAACAAAGGCAAATGCAGGGTTCTGCACCTGGAGAGAATAACCCCATAAACCAGCACAGGCTGGAGCTGACCTGCTGGAGAGCAGCTCTGTGGAGAAGGATCTGAGTGTCCTGGTGGACAACAAGCTGTCCATGAGCCAGCAGCGTCCTCGTGGCCCAAAAGGCCAGTGAGATTCTCGAGTGCATCAGGAAGAACAGTGCCAGCAGGTCAGAGGAGGTGATTCTGCCCCTCTACTCAGCCCTGGTGAGGCACATCTGGGGTGCTGTGTCCAGGGCTGGGCTCTGCAGGACAAGAAAGACGCAGAGCTCCTGGAGCATGTCTAGCAGAGGGTTGCAAAGATGATGAAGGCACTGGAGCATCTCAGTTATGAGGACAGGCAGAGGGAGCTGGGCCTGCACAGCCTCAAGAAGAGATGAAAGGGATCAATTGTATACATCAATGTATACAAGTATCCAAATGGGGTGCAGGCTCTTCTCAATAGGACAAGGGGCAACAGGTAGAAGCTGATGCACAGAAGTTCCACCTGAACGAGGGGAAGAACTTCTGGGCTCTGAGCCCTTGAGGAGTTTGACCAGAGAGGTTGTAGGAGATAATCAATAATCATCTGGACACAATCCTGTACCATGTGCTTAAGGATGGCACTGCTTGAGCAGGGAGGTTGGATCAGATGACCCAGTGTGGTCCCATCCAACATGACCCATTCTGTGATTCTCTGAGCTTACTTGTCCAATACCTGTATTGATCAGGAGACCCGACAGGTCCTAAACAGTAACTACCAACAGAGCCTTTACTCTCTCCCAGCCTTCTTTTGTTCAAGCTGGAGACAAAATTGAATTGAAAAGGCTGAAGATAACCTAGCAAGGAAAGCAAACTAAATGTAACACTTTGTTTTATAGAACATATGCAGGCACTTTTTCAGTCTTCTATGATCAAAAAAATATATATAGAAACAGACATCCCTTATACTACATGGTTCACAGGACAGGATAGATGTATCTTCCAGTCTCTGCACCTGGAAAAGGAAATACATATTCAACATCCATTAGCACTTTTCTGCAGGCTTTCCATATCATTTGAGCAGGAAAAAACCCCAAAACCCCCAAACAAATAAGCAAAAAACCCCAAACCTACCAACCAAATAACCCCAACAACAACAACACAAAAACACCACCACCACAAAAAAAAAAAAAAAAAAAAAAAAAAAAGGGATAGAATAATATCTTGGGAACTTTTATGGTAAACTTCACTAGCCTCACTCAGAAGAGTTAAATGTAAAGCATGGTAGAAAATATTTTCAAATACTAGGATTTTTTCTCTTGCAGAGAATATTTAGAAGAAGCGAGAGAGACCTCACAGTGACAAAATTTGCCATCAATGGAGAATTTTTCTTCTCAGACATCTCTGATCCTTATTTTATACTGAATGACTGCTCTGCACTCCCAAAAATCATTTTCTATGACTGCCACTCAAAAGCTAGCTATTTCATATCAAATGTTAGGACTAAATATATCTTTCACAATGCATCAAACTACATTTTCTCTCCTTCTTGGAGTGATTTTTAACATTGTGCCTGCAATTTAGCAAATATAGGCTGGGTCTGCCCCCATACACCTGTAAGTACTATTCCCTTCATCAGAAACATGCAAAGTGTTCCATCAAAAAGCTTCTATCAGAATGAAAAGCATTAATTTATTCACCTTCAAAAATTCTTTTTTCATTGCTAATAATGCATTATTACAGGTGGTGGTCACCTTAGATGGAGATATTTTGCAGCCTTCTTTTGTAATGTTTCATCCACCATACAGAGAGACTGCTTTTTGATTCTGAGATGTTTTCCTTAATATGCTAGCAACAGCAATTCATCCCTCTAGAGGCTCTGGGAAACTTTTGACATCAATTTGTTCTATTCCTGTTTCTGCAAACTGTGAAAACCCTGTGACTGAATAAAATGAAGAAGTAGTATTTGTGATGCTGCATCCACATACTCAGCTATCCTTCTATAAATGTGACAGCTAAATTATTCCATTTATTGTAAACATATCTCATACTTGCTTCTAAATTTTCACCAAGCAGTTTTCATTCTCAAGAAAATGGGCAAACCTACTCACTGGTATCTGACAAACAACAGAGGGAGAAATTCAAGCAGGTGTGTAAATAGTGTGCAAAAGTAGTATGTCTTGCTTCTAACCCGCTTCTTCATTAAGCCATTGCTATTTTCAATAATTTACTTAGTAGTGCTCTAATCATTCTTTTGTAATTTGCCTGCTTTCAAGAGACAATATCTGCACACATTGATTTTCTAGAGTCTTCCAGTTCCACGGTAGACCCACATTTCTGATCTCAGTAGATACAATAACTACTCAGCAGATGTTTCAGCATTTTTGACATTTAAAGAAAAAATACTTTTTTCCTGTAATGTACACCACCTCTTTCCAAAGTTTTATTAGGCAAAATCAATCCCTTCTTTGAGAGGAAAGGCTCAGAGCTCTTGTGGTGGGTTGACCTTTGCTGGGTCTCAGGTGCCCACTAAACCACTCCCTTGCTCCCCCTCCTCAATAGAAAAAGGGGAGAAAATTATATTAAAAAACTTATGGGCTGAAATAACAACACACATCACCCACTAACTATCATCAAAAGCAAAGCAGACTCATCTTGGAAAATATTAAATTAATCAATTGCCAATTATAAACAGAGAATGATACTAAGGAAAAAAGAAAAAACAAAAAAATCCTCAACCCCCAACCAACCAAGTAATCAAAAAAACATCCGAAAAACCAACCAAAAAAACCCAACCCTAAAACTAAACAAATGCAACAAAACCCTACACCCCAAAACCCAGAAATAAAAGTCCCAAACCCTTCCACTCCCTCTTCTTCTCAGGCCCAACTTCACTCCTTCATTTCTGATATTTCCAGCTCTTCCCCACCACTGCAGGTGCCTTTGGGCATCTCCACCTGGAGACGCTGAAGGAGCAGATTCCCTCTCATTCAATTTCTATTAATATATTAATATTTTGGAAGTTGCTTCCAGAAAAGCATTTGATTCTGCACAAAAAAGAAAGACTACTGTGTTTTTAAGTGCTTGTGCTTTAAATGGAATAGAATAGAATAGAATAGAATAGAATAGAATAGAATAGAATAGAATAGAATAGGGAATGTAACTAAAACTTTATTTAAAATATATGTCTTCACCTCTTTATGCTTACTTTTGCTGAAGACTTGACACAGATATTTTTCATTTGTTTTTCTCTCCATTGCTTCTTCATTAATATCTTCTCAATAACTGCTTTGATCTTTCAACCCAATGTGTGTTCATATGTCTGTTTAACCAAGGTCTTTTCAGAATTTGTATTACAATTATTTTCTTCCTGTTTTTTTCATTGTGCGAGTTTTTCAAAGGTACTATCCAATTCAGCTTCACAGAATACCTGTGAGTTTAGATTGTAGGTTAAACTTCATTTCATATTTGAAGAACAAAACTGCCCAAAGCCTATGCTAAATCTATTTTCATCTATTGTGAATGCTTTGATTTTGAAGGTAGATATCAGGAATCCTCTTTTTCAGCTACTTGACCAATTCACTTAGTTGAATAGAAAAACAAGTGCACTGCACCCTTGGAATTCAGGGCAATGTCTGTAAGCAACCTCAGAAGAGATCACACAAAGCAAAGCCTTTCCTTCCTGAACTCCATGTGCTTAGTGCCTCAAGCATCCAGACATTTCTCTGTAGACCATGGCTCAGTATATTTCAGTCAACATCTTCTTCTGCAGACTCTGAGCTCCACAAGCCCATCTTTGAAGCTCTGTTATCTCCAGAATGGCAGTATTTCCTTCAATATATTCATCTGCTGTTTCCTTGCCACATTTTGTCTTCAGATCTGTGTTTTCCTCCTCATCAGTCTTGTCCTATGGTATTAGGCTGTTCAATACAGCTAAACCCTGGTGTATTTATAAAGGTTTTAGAAAAAGGTTTGGACAGGAATGATTATGAGTTTGGGAATAAAGAGGTTACAAGGGAAACTGAAATATGCAATTGCAACATATTTGAGGCCACACTAGGCAAAATGTACTTCCTGGGGTACTTTCAAGTCAAAAAGCTTTTTACCACACGTTCCTATATCATGCCCCCTTCACAGCAACAGAGCTGGAATTATTCCTTTATTCTGCTTACTCCCAGCTACCAGGTACAGATGGATTTCCTGCTTTAATTCAACTTGGATGACTTTTCTGTGACATTAATACCTCTGCTCTTCATTATCCTTTCCAAGTTTCACTTACCATCCCTATTCAGAAAGGGAATATTGCTATTTCAGTATAAGTTTCCTCTTCTCTGTGGTAATCAATACACAACCTTAAAATCTTGTAAGGTCCCATATATCATTAAAAGAATGTGAAAAAACTGTACATCAGGTAATTTAAATCTAAAATCTCCAATACATCCCATGTTTCTTAACCAAACCAATTTCAGACATAAAAATAAAACTATATCCTGACAAGCCACTGAAAACTTCGTCCTGTCTGATTTTTTCCCCTAACTCTTCAGACACATATTTTTGGACATGATGAATGGAACCTCTATTCAATCCAGAAGATGAAACATCTTTATCAAAGAACTGAGAGAGATGGTGTGTTTTGTCTTACATTTCACAGTTGTGAATGCTATATGAAACCTGGTCATATTCTCTTTCATGCTTTACCCTCCTTGGCTCTGAGGAGAAACTTCTGCAGAAATTCCTTCAGGTATTCAATTCATGCTGGAAGGACAAAAATATTACTCAGTGTAAACTGGTTTCAGGGACCCCTTGCAATATTTAAAGAAACCTCTATTCCCATCTATCTCAGAAGGAACTTTTTAAAGAACTTTTGTATTTTTAGTCTTAAATATTTCTTATGCTGGTAATCTACCCAGAGTAATACTCAACCAAATAAGGCTCCATGTAATATAACAGATTTCAAGTTTAAGCTGCAAAACTGCAGCAGTTCTTAAAAATAGTAGTTCTGATTTTTTAAAACATTAAAAAAATGCTTATTCTTTTCTCCCACTTGTTTTTATTTAAAGAAACTCTCCAGTGGTGTTACCTGACATTTAAGGAAGATACAAATCTATATGGCCTAAAGCTACTGTCATGGTGTAGAAAATTCCAGTCCAAGTGATTAAAGTTTCAACACAAATGACAAAAGATAATGGGAAGTGTCTGGTAAGCTAGCTAAATATATGTCTAATTACAGACAGTGATGATGACTTTTCTTGTAATATGCCCACATTTTTCACTAAAAGAGTAGATTTTTTTGCTTCATTCCTTTTCAGCTTTTGCTGTGTCTTATCTCATCTACTTTTTTGTAAGCTTTTTTTCCCCTTCAGTTTCATTACCCCAGTCTTTGATGATCTTATGGCTCGACCTGAGTTCCTGTACAGTGAATTCCTTATTGATAGTGATGTTGTCATGATATACACCAAAGAATAAAAGAATGTTTAATGGTTATGCCTTCATTCATGTTTTCAGTTTAATATCCAAACAACATCTTATTAATGGCAAAAAAAAAAAGTTCTTCACAAAATGCTTTCCTGGATGAAGCTTCACTTTTCTTCAAGCTGTATTGAGGCCAGAAAATAAGGAAGACATTTAATAATATAGAAAAGCTGTTGAAAAATATGACAAAAGATTCTCATAGATTTTTCAACCAGATAATTTTCTCTCATTTCAATAGCAACAAACTTACAGTGTCAGTCTCATGAAGAACAGAAGGCAGTTCTGTTTTCACAATTATTGCATAGTTTTATATCTCTCTGGACATTAAATCCTACTTGCTGAAATGCAATTCAAATGTAATGAATCAATTTTAACCTTCTTTGCTAGGAAATTTTTCTCTTTCCACATTTCATTATCAAAGTGTACTCTTCATCCCTTTTTGAATCTTCAGAGTTTTGAAAGCTCCATTCACAGACAACTCACATTAAACTTTCTCATTGCTTTTCATCTTTCCAGTAAGTTCATACTGAAAAGGACTTGTTATAAAGCCTGTCTCGTACAAAGGATTATGTTTGCTATATCCAAACATTTTGGCCAGCTATGTTATCTAACCTCTCTTTCTGTTTAGTTCTTTTTTTGTCTGGCTGAGCTGAATTCTATTATACTCAGTTAATGTGCACTGTCAGAGAAAAAGTTCTCTATGACTCGATATCACACACTTGACTCTAAAAGTTAAATATTTCTCCTCCTCTCAGAAATATTTTTCCCATTTTCAATCAAAATCTCTCTTACCAAATATTCCATAAGTCAACAGTGTGTGTTAGCACATAGGCTTTTGTTGCAAGTGGTCATGTAATTGTCATTCTCTGAATTTTTGCCTTTCAGAGAAACTGGTATTCTGTAACTGGCCTCAGGAATCCATATTAGACTGGTCAGCTTTTGAAGCCACTTAGGTAGTTCACATGGTGAAATTCTATACAGAATATAGACAGACTTGGTTCACCAAGTAGCATACAGAGGTCTTAAAAATGTTTTACTTGTAAAAAAATATGTTGAGATGCTTATGAATTTGCTCATCATGAATTAGATTTATTAGAGTAATTTAGCAACATTGGAAAATGTTACACTATTTTCTATAAATAAAACGAAGAAATAAAATGAAGAAACAGCTTGCAGAGAAATTTGCTGTAGTGCCAGAAAAGGGAATAACATCTCCTACCACAGAAAAATTTCATTTGTCACCTAACAGGGCATGTAAAAATTTAAGGCATATTTAAAAGGCATATTAAAAGTTAACTCCATATGCATTATTTTGCCTAGAATAAGTAAAGCCCCGACGCTCATGCAAGGCCAAATGCGTCCTGACAGTATTATGTCTGAGAAGAAATTAAAGCTTCCTTCACATGTGATGGGTTGATCATTTTCCTATTTCATTCCAAGCCAAATTGATCTAACAGTGAACTTAAATTTCATTTTTCCAGAGTGCTAGGAAATTTTGCCTTCACTCTCCCTATATGATTTTTGTTCTTACTGGGTGCAAATTTAGGAATACGTGTATTAAGGGAAAGGCAATAATACCACAGTTCCAGAGAAGTGTTCAATTCCTCTGAGGTGGATTCTGCTGTCAAGTTCAGGAGCTACCACACACTACAGCCCAGACACAGTCATGTAAAAATACCCAAAACTGAAATGATTAGAAGAAAATCTCTTTACGTTCTGACAATTAAAAAAAAACTCTGACCAAATATTTTTCCAATCAGACTCTACTCTGGATGCATAGAAGCTACAGCTGCTGTTTCCCTAAATAACATTCAAGGGACATATTCCAGAATAAAATTTAGATTTTCTTTGTGTTTTTGTAGTTCTCATACAGGCAACCTGTGAAATTACACATTTTCAGATATTTGTCTTTCAAGATCAGCCTGATGTGAATTGAACTGCTGTTTAATCACACCTCGAAATTTCACAGGTGAATACTGGAATAAAATATTGGGATGATGACCCCAGATCACCACAGCAATGACTGCAACTGCTATGTTTATGACAAAGTATTGGTTTATATGTCTCTGTGTTGAATTTGGATCTTCTTTTTCAGTTATTAAGCTGGGGTTTTTTTCCTCTTTCCCCCAAAACAATTTTTTAAAGACATTGGACATATTCTTCAAACACATAGTTTTAAAGACAACACCATGCTGGTCAAAAAAGGTCAAAAAATGAATATAAAATATTCTTTTCTGCCAACTTATTCCTGGTCCAGGAAATAATCCAGGCTGCTTGCGCAGTTCTATAGAGATCCTTCTGTGCTATGCATTATACAAAAACAAACAAAAAGATAGTTCCCCTGAGACAGCTTTTATTGTACTTCTAAAATGAAAAAGCCACATATGAATCATAAATAAACCAGAAGATTCATTCAAAATTCACTATAATCACTTATGTATGACCACAAGATTTCCTTTATTACATTTTTGAGAGTTTTAACATTGTGAGTAAACAATTGTTTCCAAGAAAAAACTTGTAGGTGGAAAATTTAACTGACCAATATTTGTAATGGTCCACCAAGTAGCCTCACTAGCCACGATTTTCAAAAAGTTGAAAACTGTAAATTGCTTTCTCCAAAGTTCAGAAATACTGCAGAAGGTTTTCATTAACATCATTAATAGAAGTTCTCAAATAGCATGTTTGGGGATGACAGGCTAGAAGAAGAATTCCTTGAGACCAGGCTTGGGACTTGAGGGCACCAGCGGCTGACAGCCTGGACATGAGATGTCAATGTGCACTCTATCCCAGAGAGCCAAACGTGTCCTGGGCTGCATCCAGTGGTGGGCAGCAGGGCCAGGGAGGGGATTCTGCCCCTCTGCTCTGCTCAGAGCCCACTGCAGGGCTGCATCAGCTCTGGGGCACCAGCACAGGGAGGACAGGGACCTGCTGGAGTCTCCTATGAGACCTCTCCTATGAAGACAGGTTGAGACAGGTGAGATTGTTCAGCACGGAGGGAAGAATGCTCCAGGAACACCTGATTGTGGCCTGGAGGGTGGTGAGATACTGGATCAGGTTGCCCAGAGAAGTTGTGGAGGCCTCATCCCTGGCAGGATTCAAGTCCAGGCTGGCTGAGTCTCTGAGCAACCTGGTCTAATGGAAGGTGTCCATAGCAGCGGGTTTGGGACACGTTATTTTAGGTCTCTTCCAACCCAAGCCGTTCCATGATTCTGTGATCTTTTCTGAGGAACCCTGTGCAGTCAGCAATGCTCAGTTCTTCAGCCTTGCCATGGCAAGAACAGGATTCATATTGGATGGACTCCAGCCTTGGTCTTTCTTGCGTTTAGTTCCCTTAAAATGAGATCCCTGGTCTGCTAGGGTTAGGATAGTGTAAGGTTCTAAAAACAATGGTGATTTAAATGTTAAATGTAGCAATAGATTTTGAGACTTATTTCTTTTCAAGTTCTTTGTACATAACATATATTAAATAAAGGAAGAAATACTTTATGCAACTTGCAATCATTAAATCACACTGCTATGACTGTATAAAATGAAATGTATGCATTTATATGTCTCAGTCTTCAATCATTTTGAATTTAAAGTCATAAAAGCACATTTTATATACAATAAAATTCTGCTTTATTACACCAGAAAGTGTAGTAAGATTCTGACTTTCTTCTCCGTTTTCCTTTTTGTATACTGTTGCAGTCTACACAGTCTATATAAAAATATTTACACTTTTCTTTATGAGGCATTGCATAAATTAAATTATATTTGATGTAATAAATATTTTGCTAGCAAAATAGCAGCCTCATTACAATTTATTATGAATATTATTTTTATTAAGGCCGATGGCATCCTGGCCTGGCTCAGCCAGGTGTGGCCAGCAGGAGCAGGGCAGGGACCGTCCCCCTGTACCCAGCACTGCTGAGGCCACAGCTCCAATCCTGTGCTCAGTTCTGGGCCCCTCAGTGCCAGAGAGACATTGAGGGGCTGGAGCGTGTCCAGGGAAGGGCAGCGGAGCTGGGGAAGGCTCTGGAGCACAAGTGCTGTGAGGGGCAGCTGAGGGAGCTGGGGGTTCCAGCCATGGAAGGAGACAAAAGGAGAACCTTATGCTTCCTGCAAGTACCTGAAAGGAGGTCACAGATATGCGGGAGTCAGTCTTTTGTCACAGGTAGCAAGTAATAGGATGAGAGGAAATGGCTTCAAGTTGCGCCTTGGGATTTTTAAATTAGGTAAGAGGAAAACTTTTTTCACACAAAGGGTTGTCAAGCATTGGAACAGACTGCATAGGACAGTGGTGGATTTACCACTCCTGGAAGTGTTCAAAAAAGACGTGGATGTGACACTTGAGGACATGGTTTAGTGGAGAACATAGTGGTACTGCTCAGTTGATGGTTGAGCTTCATGATCTTAAAAGTCTTTTCCTGCCTGAATGATTCTACAGCTCTACAATTCTATTTCTAATGTACTATAATGCTGACTACTGTTTATACAGTCCCTGTAAAAAGTTTGTAGACTTTAGTATGTGGAGAGTAACCTTCACAGTTATATTGCAACAAGATTTAAATACGCAATAGTAAGATTTGTAAACTGATTTGTATTTCCTGAAGGGTAGCCACAGAAGAGAAGTAAAAACATTAAATGAACACATGCAAAAAGAAGCAAGTCAACTCAAAATACAGAGAGAAATGAGGAAACCAAGGATTAAGCATATCACTAACATTCTCAAGTAATGAGAGATGCATTTCATTGATACGACTAATAAAACTTATTATTAAACTTTACAGTATGGCCTAAGCACCTATGGAATTGGACATAACACAAATGGCAACAAAAGATAGATGCTACAATCTCTTTCACCCAAGAGATACAACATTAAATTAACGAAAAATTGTACAGTGGCAGACTGTATCAATAAAAGTATTTGCAGAGTCTTAGGAAATATTAATGCCATTGTATAATGTACTCATGAGATTTCATCTGGAAAGTCTATAAAGTTCTAGCTATCCTCGCACAAAGAGTAAAGGAGTTAAAATTGCAAAAGCAGGAGAGAAAATTTCCTAGCATGAACAGGGAAATAAGAAAGGTTATCTTCATAGACAGCACACAAAGACCATGACTTGCCCATTTTACCAAAATGAAGGCTGTGATGTGGAAAGGAATTACAAGTGACTTTTTTACAGAACGAAGGAATGAAGGAAGGTGTAGGAAGATGAAGTAGGATGGTGTCAGATGGAAAGAGAATCAGTGTGGAGGTAGAAGAATCACATAAACTGCAAGAGAGACTAACACAAAAAATATGCAAACTAGACAGAAATAAATTCAGGTTGAAAATTATGATTCTGTTATGAGAGTAGTGAGCTTCTGGAACAAGCTTTTGGTTTACATGTTGGAAATAGGGGAACCCATATGTAAATTTTATATGGCCCTGATCAGGTCAGCTCACTGATAGCAGGGAGCTTGGGTTGCAGCTGCCACACTTCATCTTGGTTCAAGGAGTTCATTGAGTTTCATAGCAATGAATCTTGATAAAATGAAAGACTGAAAAAAAATACCCTAATCTCCAGCACTGCATTACAAATCTTCCAGAAATTACTATAATTGTTGGAGTTTCTGTTCAGCTCTTGGTCTCTACTGTCAAACTCTAGTGACACTCAAGACAGCTAACATGGTAGATTGAGTTCAGACATGCAAAGAAAATCCAGTACTTATGTGCCTTTTTGTGTGTCTTTTTTTTTCTACTAATGATTTTCCCAAGGTATACTGCAGAGTGTGTTTGCTCTTAATCCCTGAAATTTGACAGGGTATAGATTTTTATAGATACAATCACCATGGTATCCCAACACTTTCTATATTGGGGCACTTCAGCACTTGACTTGATCAGAAACACTCTTTTAATGGATTTCCAGAAGAGTGTCAATACTTTTATGCTAATTTTACTGTGTAAATTGGATTTTAAAAAAACCCAAACCAACTCAGCTAGAAAAATACAATATTATCATAATTCAAGCGACACATCTTCTACGCTTTCTCTGATCCTGGAATTGAAAGAATTGATCCAGACAAGAGACTCAACTGTATATTCCAGAACATCTGCTAAATTTTTAAGTACAAGCTCAGAAGAAAATACAGTCAGCATCTTCCACTGGCTTTTTTATTCTTACTATTACCAAGTGAAAGTAATCTAAGGTCAAAAATTATTCCAAATAAAATGCAAAAGCTGTGGAAGATAAATCTAAACTGAAGAAAATAATCTTATTAACTATCTAAATATGTTTGTCGTGCTCCTTAATCTTGAAAAAAAAGTCATCTGCTAGATTCTGTTCTGTTAATAGCTGTGGGATGACTCAGAATAAACTGGGGGGAAAAAATAAAGCAGAAAGTGTAGTAGGTCTGGGAGCTGTGTGTATAGAACTGTTCATGGGGAGACACCTGCATTGCACAATACAAATATAGAGGGTGCACCCGCTTCCTGAGTGCTGCAACATCCCACGGCACTGCAGACACCCAGGAACACGGGAGAAATGGGGCTGGGTGCAAGACCAGGGACCAGACCCGTCACCCTGTTCTTCCAAGTTCTTCTAAGCCTTCTGATGTTTACATGTTTGTAATGGAGTTTTTCACACACACTTTCATGTAAATAATGATTGTTTTGCATCATGCAGGAGGAGAAAATTGGTGGACTGCTGGTTTGACCAGTGTCATTGGAGAGGTGGCAATTTTTTCCTCCAATCCAGGCTCACTTTTCAAATTCTATATATATTGAGGTCAAGAATAAACTTCCCTTCTTTTTTCACCTTGGAGTTTCCAGCGTGCGTGTTGTTTTATTTCATATCCTATTGTGACACAGACCCAGCTGCAGGTGCACTGCCTCCTGTGCTAAGGGGAAAGTGGTTTGTCTTTTGAAACTACCTATTCCCCTCCTTGGAGATGCTGATGAAGGCAAGGCTTTGTGGACAGTGAGGAATAAACAGAAATAAATTAAAACATGTACCATAACACCTCAAAAGGCCATCCCAAACTATTCAAATGTATAGATTTTCCTAAATGAGATAATTTTTCTTTACAAGACATAGGCCAAGTGTTAATTTCCTGGAGGTTTCTGAGGAACCTCTGTAAGTTTAGGTCAGAGGGAAAAAAGAAATCAGAATAAAATCCTGTCAATCTCTTAGTAATTTTAACGTGTTTCCCCAGGAAAAGGATCTCTGCTACAAACAGAAATATTCATGCAAGTCTTTGTTGCAGAAAATGTCTAGCCTAATTCAGCAGATATTTTATTGAAAGGTCAGCTACAGGAGTGCTAGGAAAACCTCTATTTCACACAACATGATGCTTCTACAAAAGTGTAAGATATATTCTTAAATCTCTTTCTTCCAGCCTTGCTCCAGCAGTGCAGTAACTTATTTCATAAATAGCCTATGTCTGCATGACATTTGCATTTTTTTGTAAAGACAAGCCATGATTCTTTTATTGAATGCAGTAATCCAGAAACTGCTGCGTGGTTTGCATGTTGCAATGACTGGCCTAATCTGCTGGCTGAAATGGAAAAAAAAACGCCTATTATCTGTATTACCCATGCACCTAACTTCCCTCTTTCCCTCCCAAAGTAACAGCAACCTTAGATTACAAATGTTTAGGAGTTATACATGCATGTTATATAAAGGCATAAATGATGGTGAGAGAAGTCCTATAAGTTTAAAAATAAATTATTGCAAAAGGAAATTTCAAAACTGAAAAAATCATTAATTGCTGTATGAACAGGAGAATATGTTCAAAAAGTCTACTTCAGCATTTCACTGATACACACAGTAAATAAATTTAGGGTAAGGGAAACAGTACAACTGGATATTTATAGATAAACCAGAATTTTCAGAGATGCAAATCTTGTTTCAGTCTTGTAATTCATAATAAAATAAATCTCAAGTGTGTGGCAAAGCATCAGTGAGAGATGAAAAGGGAAGATAAAATTAAGACTGACTTCTTGAGCACTCCCCCTGAGTCTTCTCCCTGGTGGGGTGGGGTGAGGGGCAGAAAAGGCCTTGACTCCGTGCAAACCCTGCTCAGCAGTGACTAAAACATCCCTGTTGTATCAACACTGTTTCCAGCACAAATGATTTTATTGAATAGTATTTTCTATCCCCAAATCCACTTTTCCTTGGTTTCTTGGGAGTATCTTCTGTGCATTAGGTTACTGGAGGGAAGAAAAATTACCTTCTTGTCTGTCTCATGCAGATATAACTCAAAAATACGTCTCTTTTATTATGGAACCCTCAATTTCACCTGATTACTATTATTTTTAAGTTTTAATTAAGTAATTTACATATTTCCATATTCTTCACTGGACCCTCTGAAAATGTCAGCTGCTTATAATCTCTTGCTACAGACCTAGTTTTTTAAACTGGGGAGTTCCTTCTCTTTTTCCTCATGCTGAATGCCTGAAATGTCCAGAAAAATGTAAATGGAAACAGCTTTCAGTGCAGAAGGTAATTCTAGCAAGGTTAATCCTTTGTGAAAACATTTTCACTGTTTTGTTTTGTTTTTTAATTGGGGGGGTGGTATTCACAAAAGGAAGAAAACACTACAGAAAGAACATTAATTAAATCTTTGAAAATAATTAAATCATTATTCCTTTCTTATAGTTTCATTTATTTAATCTGCCTGTAGACTAGTGCAGTGGTTAGATTCAAATACAAGCCCTGTTTGCCTGCTATTTCAGGCAAACAATCTGAATTTTTTAGAGCCACTTACTGCCCTGATAAGCCAGGACGCACAGATTTGTGCAAAGAGGCAAGGTTACATCAGAATTTAAGGACCTGCCTCTGGGAACTGCTGTGAAAAACTTTCAGCATTTCCTTCTCCAATACAGGGTTCTTGTACACGTCTGTGGATATTTTTGCAGCAGTGTGATTATTCCTGGCAAGGACACCTCAAAACACTTCTCCAGAACTTCCTTGGTCCTATGACAGCTGCTGACCTAGTGACAATTTCTGACAATGGCTTGAGCACAAAACTATCACTGCAAGGTAAGAATCACTTGAAAAGTCATTGTTTGATGGCCATTTTTTTCCAGCTACAATAAATAATTGTTGTTGGTAGTGTTGTTGCTGTTATATTCTGTTTAGCAAACCTCAGCAACCAAGTGATAAAACGGCTATTGAAATTCAACAGCAAAGTGAGAAGTAATTCAAGAAGGAAAAAATACCTTTATTGATGGATGCTGAGGACTCCGTGTCAACCACCTTGACTAAGAAAAAACTATGAGAACTTCTGCAGATGGTTCTCTGAAAATGTCAGGAAAACACTCAATCAGGAATTCAGGTAGCAACTGGATGTTGAGGGTCATTTCAGAACAAATTGAGAACAACCTACAAGAAATCACTGCATCACTTTTTGAACTCACAGTTTCCATTGGAAAATTTCATAAAGGTCTGGACAAGCCATTGCAAAAAAGTATCCCATAAGATGAACAGAATCGTAGAATGTTTTGTATATTACAGGAAATTAATTGATTTCAGCATGGAAAAGAAATACTAAATGACATTAAAAAGAAAGGAAAATATGTTATTACATATCATAGAAAGAAAACTGTGTGGAAATAGGAAATAATAGGAAATAATAGGGCTGTTAGTGTAAATCAAACATGAAACTAAAAAAAAAAAAACAAAAAAAAAAACAAAAAAAACCCTGTAAAATTCATGAATGTAGGATGCCGGGAAATGTTAAAATACAGGGGAGAGTTCCAGATAGGTCAGACATACTCATGAGGTGTGTTCTGCAGTTTAGCCATTTATTTTTTTTGCTAACTGGCCCAAACTAGCTCTTGATTATCATGACTCCATTTTCCAGATTATTATTATTTGAACTGTCATATTAGGAAATAACTCAGCTGGATTCATGTCTTTGACCTACAAAATAATCAATTATTTACACAATGGTGCACTGCCATCAGGATACATCAGTGTTTCCCACATTAGAGTACCCAGCACATATTAGACATTCTTCTATGTTATGAAAAGTACAGAAACAAATCCCATCAGTTTGCAGAAAAGAATCCTGCCTACTGCCCACAATAGGTAGGAAAGGAGAGCATTTCCTAATCTTCAACACAATATTCTTTAGGCATCTAAAGTACTCTGGCCTAATTTACTGAAAAGAAACTGCTTGGTGAGTTCAATAGCGCTTCTGAACTTTCAGGTCCTTTCCTCTGCCTTCAAATCTCTCTGTGATTTAGCAATATGATTTCTGCAGATTAGTAAGTGCCCATTAAATGGAGGTTGGGATAATCACAAATGCCAGAGCAGCAATACATTTTCAGTGCTACTATAAGCAGTAGGACTTGAAAACAAGTAAAATCCACGTGCTTGCAGAGAATCTTGTGTAGGAATCTCTTTTTAACAGGTTTTCAAAATACTGCACAGAGTGAGAAGCTGCCTGCTTGTCACAAGCCACACATTGCTAATGCCACGTGTAAAGGGTTCGAGCAACAGCAATGAGCAGTGTCTGCTTGAAGCGGGTTCTGCTTGGAGCTGCATCCTCCCCAGAGCCCCAAAGCTCTGCAGCCTTGCAGTACACACACACAGCTACTCTGAAATATCTGCCAACACCAAACATTCATTTAATGGGGTGAATGCAGCTCATCACAAAGATCAGGGGTAGCTCCGGGTGAGGCGAGCCAGGGGCCACAGTCCCACACCTGAGGGGTGCAGTGACACAGGGGAGGGCAGGGAAGGGCAGGGGGGTGACAGCACAGGGTCCTGTCAACAGCCCAGGGGTCATCAGGCAGTGGCAAGGCAGCAAGTCAGCAGCAAAGTCAAGCCAGGAAATCCATGCCATTTTTTAGGAATAAGAGCAGAGGCAGACACTTCTACAACAGGGTTCAGACTGGGACTCAGTGGTCCTGGACTAGGCTTAAATGGAGCCCTCACTCAGAGGAGTGGAGAGGTCCTAGGAGAGCCTTGTTAAGGCCTTCAAGGACTATCCATGCCCTCAGGACCCCTACATCTGTATGGAAGGTAAACTCTACTGCACCCAACAATCACGTGCAAGAATACTTGTCATTCGAGCCGAGATGCGCATCTCAGAAATGGAAAATGGAAAGTACTGGGCTGTAAAATCACAGCATACTGCCCTTTGCAAGCTTAGCTCACTGTAAAAAAAGTTATTTTCACATTTCCAGTGAAACTCTGATAGCTAAATTGATTTACAAAAGCATTTAAAATAGAAATGTGTGGGGTTTAAAAAAACCTGCTGATTTTATAGTAATCTCACAAAACGGAGGTTGTGTGCACCCTTATTACGGCAACAAGCAATACATCAAAACAATTGTGCTGCTATAATGTGAGCTGTTGGTAGTACTGTGCAGAAAACATAGAGCAGAAGAAGGTGCCTGAGCCTTAAGGTAAAACCAGCAATAATGCTTCCATCCTATTCTGCATCTTCAGACTACATTACCCCATTAACTACTGCTAGCTGCAGTGGCAGCACAGGTAAGACACTGATGTTGTCCCTGACTGTAATTCTCACCCACCCAGTCTGTACTGGGAATTTACATCAGCATCCACCCTCTTTCCTTCTGGTCTCACTGGTTGTCTGCTTTCAGTATGCAGTTATCTCATTTTTCTACAGCAGGGATCAATAAATTAATTTCCCTAAGACTAGACTAAGGAGTCCTGGCATTTTAACAGCATTTGAAGACATCATCACAGTGTGACATTTTCAAAGACTGTTGTTGAAGGTGAATGCATGATCCAGCTTCAAAGACTGACACTTGCCACAGAAACTGCTCGGGTTACCTATAGCTTATCATGTCTTGTTCTTGTTGCTCTGCTTGTGAATCAACATGTATGGAAACCTTTCTATTCCCCACCAATCACTGAAAAGGTTTATCTTTATTTTTTAAAATTATATGGGACCATTTTGCATCAGTCAATTTTAGCATCCTGGAATAATCAAAACTGCTTTAAAAAACAATAAACTTGTTTGGAAATTTATCAGTTTACTAATGGAATTTGCTGATAATGATTGCCTGTTCAAAGCTTTTATTACTTTCCAGTCCATTTTCTAATAAAATTTACATCTGCAATATATCAATAGGCACATGATCAAGTTTGTTTATAAAAAGAACATGTACTAGATGGAAAAAAATCAATACACTAACTTTGTATCCTAACAGCTAATTTATAGCAGCATTTGACATTAACTTCAAATAGTTGCTTCATCATTTTTGGGCAGTGTTTATGAGAGGGGAAAAAAATTTCTCCAGTGTTCAGGCAACAGGAACTACACAGAAAATCTTCTGTAACTGATATGACTTGATGAAAAATATAAGTCTAATAGCCTCTACTGTATTGGGTGTGTGCAGCCAGGTTTTGGTAGTAGCGGGGCTACAGGGTCGGGGCTGCTTTGAGAAGCAGCCTGAAGCTTACCCCATGTTTGACAGAGCCAATCCATCTGGACTTGGATACACAAGGGGTTAAACCTGATCCCATCAGTGATAGTGGGAGTGCCTGGGATAACATAGTTAAGAAGGGGAAAAAAATATTGTGCAGAAATAGCTGTGGCCAGAGAAGAGAGGAGTGAGAATCTGTGAGAAGAGCGGCCAACAGCACAGAAGGAGGGGCAGGAGGTGCAGCAGGCACCACAGCAGAAATGCCCTGCAGCCCTCAGTGCAGCCCACGGTGAGGCAGCTGTGCCCCTGCAGCCCATGGAGATCCATGGAGATTCCCACACCCCACGCCAGAGCAGAGGGATGCCCAAAGAAGGCTGTGAACCTGTGGGAAGCCGATCCTGGAGCAGGGTCCTAGACAGACCTGTGGCTTCTTGGAGAGATAAGCCCATGCTGGAACAGGTTTGCTGGCAGGACTTGTGACCCTTTGGTCACAATAAATTCTCAGGCCTAAAGACAAAGTAATATACAGGAAATAATTAACTTTTTAAAAAGTACCATCCAGCAGTCATTTTCCAGTATTATTCTAGAAACAAGCTTATCTTTTTCTCTCATGATAAAGGTGATTTTTCATTACTCAGATTCATATGCCTTACTTTCTTAGAGGTTTTCCAAATTATAGTAACTCTCTGTATTACAGTGTTCAGACCCAACAACAAAATATGTGCTAGTGACTAAAAGAACCCCTAACCTATATTTCTGAAATTTTAGTAATCCCACAAAACATCAAGGTTGCTGACTAAAATGCTTTGACTTTGAAATGATCTACATGAGCCAATTACTCCATTTTAGGCTAGAAGAAAAATCCAGCAGCATGGAAAAAAAAAAAAAAAAAGAGCAATCAGAGGACATGCCAGATTATGTGATGCTTTTGTTTCAGTCAGAGACCCAAATATCAATGTACTTCTGCTTCAATTTCAATTTTGTTGTGTTATCAAGCATAACATCATTTCACAAGAACAATATCATCAACACGAAATCTACCATATGTGGCAAGCCTACATTTATAAATAATTATAACATATCCATATTTACCTGGGAATATCTAGGTATAAATCAAAATTCTGAATGTTTAATTTTCTATCAGTATGTCCTCAACAAGATTTTTATAGGTAAAAAAGACATTTAGAGTTGAAGAAAGTCAAATTATGCCTGAAAGTTTTGCAGTACAAGAAGAAAAAGAAGACCATGATTTTTGCAGATATATCTCTTTCTCAAAAAGTCTGCTCACTTCTAGAGGATCTTCCCCACTGTCAAAGAATCTGCATGCTGAAGTTCTGAAAGGCTGGTGACATGGCAGTAAATATTCAATAGAGAATTTAATTTCATACTCATTAACTTTCTGAAAACAATGCTTTTGAGCAGGAAGCTGGTATTCCTTTTCAACAAATCTAAGTTATGATCCTGAACTGGAACAAGAGCCCAGTTCCCAAGACAGAAGTTAGAGAAGAGAGACAGTGTTGTGCATCGTGAAAAGAGGTTTTTAAATAATACACAATAAATAGAAATGGAGTTTTTTTTCAAAGTCTGGCTCTACATCTGTGCTCAAAAAGCATGAACCATGAGCCACATGATGAATGTCTGTGAATGTTCACTGAGACTCAGAGTAAAGGTCAAAGTATATAATATCAGTCAGTCAATCAGTCCAGCATCTGTTTGCATTGATTTTCACAGACTGTTTTGTGAATGCACAGGTGTGGCATTTAAACCATTTGCTGCTGCAAGTGTTAAGAAGCATCACAATGGTCCTTCCCCATACTTCAGCCTTCTACCTCACATGTCGTCTTACTATCTCATGCTTGCAACATGGTAAATCATTCTTCAATGTTTTAGCTTTGAATAATTCCTCAGAAATAGTAGGACTATTTAAATGTTAACTTATATGTGTAAATAATTTTACAGGATCAAGACTACACTGTGTAAATATTTGGGTCATGTACTATGTCTGAGGTATATTTGAATTGCATGGTTGAACATGATTTATTTTTGAACATAATACACAGTTAAACTTTTGAAGTTTAAATATTATAATCTTTTAAGTTCCTATTAACAATAATTGATGGGGTTTTTTTAAATATGCTGAAACATTGGGATTCATCTTTTGTTGAGGAGAAAACCCTAGAGCAACTGCACTAAGTCTTGATCACTTGGAAATAATTTTATCATGTCTTAACCTCTGTCAGCTATCACTGTTTTTATTATTACCTGACATCCTTCTAAGCCAGATCCTACTTCTCTATTTGTCTGGGGTTTGTTTCCTATTATTAACCTTTTTGGTGGGCCATCCAAAGCAGTACACTTTATTTCTTCACGTGCATAGTAAGTGAGGGAATCTCAGAACACTTCAGCACTAAAAACAAGAGCATCTTCCAATATCTTGGAATACATACCACTAAATTTCTACAAGGTTTCTTTCTTCCTCTGCCTGAGAAAACAGGCCCAAACTCTTGAAAAGCATTTTTACTAAAAAATTCACCAACTCAATGTAAGTTTAAGAGCAAAAGACTAACTATGAAAATTGATACTGTTTGAGGGGAAAAGTAACAGCTGATTTCCACAAAATTTTATCAGAAAACCAGTCTGGTTTTCAATTTGTTATAATTTTCAATAGTTTTGAATATATGAAGACAGCTATACATTAACATTCCCTTCCCCTCTGCAATCACTGAACCTTTCTAGAGCTACCAAGGAGGAAACACAGCAATCCTGATTTCATGCAAAACAGCTGATACCTTTCCAGATCATCTTCTGTTGTTTTTCTTTTATGTTTGACACATTGAAAGACTTTTTTTTTTTTGCAATTTGACAATGCCTTTAGATTCAGAATTAACTGGATGTATTTGTTTCTTCACTGTAATCACAATATATGTCATTATTTTCACTTGCATGGATCAAGTGCTCTCAGACTGTGAGATGAGCTTTCCTGATGAGACTTAGATCTCTTCCAGAGCAAGATGTACCAAGTCCAGGGAAAAAACCAAAATCAGCATTCTTTTTCTCTTAATTTTCTCCATTTTGGATAACATAATCCTAGAATTTCTGAACTTATGATTAATAGATAAGGTGATTCTGATTTTTGATATCTTCCAAGCAGAAGTGAGCTGGCAAAGCAAGAAGTAACACCAGGACTGTACACCCAGATGTTGTAAACTTTCACAACTATGTGATATTTCCAGAGGTCTATTAGAAAGAAGTTAATCTGCAGGGATTTCCATTTTTATTTATCTCAGCAGTGGAAACATATTAGTTTTTTTTGTTTTGCAAGTTTTTGGTTTTTTCCCCAGAATCTAATGGTACTTTATCAATAAGCCTGTAAGACAACTTTCCAAAGGTATTTGGTTATCTGTTTGGGAAGAAATAGTGAGGAAGAAAGTTTACACAGTGTTTCTGGAAGAGCTAGATTCTCTTCAAATTTGAAATCACACATTTTGAACTGGACATTCAAGCCAGGTGTGCAGGTATTCAGATATGGAGTGACAACTTTGTGTTAAGAACTGAAGCTTGGAAATAAATCACTCAGTATGATTTCTTCCTCACAGTGGTGGGCCACACAATAAGGATGAAAGATTAGGAAGAGAACAGATTACAATAATGTATCAGTCTGCCTGTTAACATGATTTGTCATTTATTATGCAATATCTACTGCTTGATCTGATCTTGTGTTAGGCACTTCCAAATTAAGAATGTATTTGTTCCCTTAGATCAAGATCCCTAGCTCCCAATTCCCATGTCAATGACATCTTCAGCTAGTGCCAATGGCAAATCTTGAGTCACAGATAACAGACATTTTACTAATAAAAAGCTAAATATGGCAAATATTTCCCCATCTGCTAAATCTCAGCTGTATTTTTTAATGCACACTTTGTAAAAATATTCTGCATTTAGGTGGAATAGCTGTATGCTTAGATCTGGATAAACTTGTTCAGTACTACCAGTTTTCAGATTTTTGATTATTTCTTCCTCTGTTCTACAGAAATTCCCCAGATTTCCCACAGTAAGTGATACTGCTTCCTTACTCAGACTTCATCCCAAAAAATCTCATTCATTAGTTAAGTCAGGACTCTCCCTGTCCTATAAAAGCAGGGTTTCTGAGCATTTGCATAAGTTTCTGTTAGCAGAGTAAATTTCACCTTCAGTTAAAAGCTTCCACACTTTTTGGGGGGAGAACCTCTTAATTCATGAGCATGCTCTTACTAGAGACTGAGAGTTTTCAAGAAATTTTCTGTAGAAGGCCACTTGTTCATGCTAAATAGAGAAAGGGCTATTATTATATCAGCTTTCATGCTTCAAGATAAGCCTGCTAAAAATGTAGAAGTTCATAAATTTCCTGGCTCCATTAGAGTTCCAGAATTTTTTTTGGTCTAAGTTTAATCATTTTGCTGGGTTTACATAATAGTGAAAGATCTATTTTTCCATATAGGTAGATATAAATCTATTCAAAAGACACTGAACATCAAGAGGAAAATTTAAGAAAAGGCAAGCACAGTGTCCAATATAATTTTGAAGAATGCAACAATGAAGTTTGAGAAACAAATTTTTCTCATTTTAAATTCAGTAGTTACCCTGTTGGAGCAGCTTTTTACCTTCCTTCTTAAAGTCATGCTACAGAAGAAGAAAAGCCCTACAAGATATGCAGCTAAAGTAGTAAAATCAAGCAGTTAGAACTGTGAAAATCAAGGCGTTGGAGCTGCATTTGTGATTTTAAATTTGTTCATTTTAAGACATAATTTAAACTGTCATTACTATAAACTGTCATTACACAATTACTTTGAATATTTTCCACATAATTCTGACTCGGTATGTAGTCGTTATTCAAGTGAGTAAATATTTAGTGGAAAAAAATCAACCCATCTTTATCTACAATCACAGAATCATAGAGTGGTTTAGGTAGGAAAAGACCTACGGGAGCCTTCATGGGGAGATCTGATAAATGTGCTACAATGATGAATTGGCCAATAATATTAGCAAACACTAAATCTGACATATTTTTCCTCATTAAGCTTGCTTGAATATATGTAACATTCATTTACAAGACTGAACTAACACCATTTTTCTAAGGCTGCCATTTCTTCTTCTGGGACTATGCTGTGGCAAAAATCCTAAAAATGTAAAAAGATGTTGAATGTAGAAATCCCCACTGCCTGTTGCTCCTGGTAGCCTGCAGTACTGTGAGGCAGTCTATAAAAGATGGAAATGAGGAGACATTTCACCTTGTACACACAGAATGGCAGTAATTGTTCAGAATAAATGCAAAGACATTTTCACTGAGAATCAGTTTCCTCTAAGAAACAGTTTGTTCTGCATAACCTAATAAAATATACAAAATAATTTTTAAAAGGTTAGAAAGCCTACTGAATGTAATGATGAAGATAAGAGAGGGATTCAGACATTTTGTTGGTTGGAGAGTTAGCACAACCTACTCACAGACAGACAAAAGTCCTTAATTTGGAAATGAAAGAAGGGTTGAAGAACAGCTCACAAAATTCTCCCCAAAACCCTTTCAAGTAAGTAAGATAAAAAACCAGATTCTTATATGAATAAGATAATTTATGTATTGCTTCACAAAGCTGTTAAAGGTGTTGAGTGAATATTCAGTCTTGTGCCAAAGCGCGCATCGGTTCACGAGCTGTGTGCTGAGTTTCCTTTTGAACATCCTCTGCACATCATTAAGTGACCAGCTGGGAGCCAGCAAGCTGTCCCAGACAGACACACAGACACGCACACAGGGACTACAGACACCTGCTTCCAGGATGTCCCTGCTCCTGGGGCTCCTGTCAAGGACTGAGGCAGGAGCCCCGGCTGGGAAAGGGCTGTGTGCTGACGCAGTGGTCACTGGAACAGGAGCAGGGGGCAGTGCCCCAGGTGCCAGAGCAGAGCTTCCCCTGTAGTGACCACAGCAGAGGGGACCCCACACCCATGGAAGGTCCCATGTCCCAGCAGGTGGGTAGTTCCTGAAGAAAGCTGTCACCATGAAGAGCCCACTCTGGAGCAGGGGAGAAGTGTGGACTGACCACAATGCTCACCCCCCATTATTCTACAAAAAAAAATTTCTAAGTAGTCCGTCTTTACGAATTTTGCCTACTCTCAAGTTAAACAGATCTATATTTTTTATTATATTTGATAAAGAAAAATAAAATAATACACTGCACATAGGCTTTTCCAAGAACACTTTCTTTCTATTAGGTGCCAAAATTTCCCCCTGGTGCCAAATAACAGTTAAGTCCGATTTTCCCTCCATGAAACCTGTCAGCTCAGGCAAAGAAATCCTTCAAATATTAAATACATGTAAAGTTTGTCATGCATCATCAGAAATCATGTAAATTTTTTCAATTAGTGAGGTTTAATTAAATCTTTCCAGAAACATCTGATCATGGATCAAATCATCATTTGTGGAAGTTAAAGAGAAATTTCCACTCTCAGCTGTTGAGTAGTAAGTAATCGCCAGTGAAACCTAAGAAAATATTTTTAAGCCTATTAGCGCTGTCCAGTGTTTCTTGAGTAACTTTTAAGTTGTAATTACCAAGGAAACCATATATGTGTTGATTTGCCCACACTTCCTTCCTAGAAACTGCTGATCTGCTACAGAGAATGACTCTTGGCAGCTTTGGCTTAGGAAGTCCTGCTTTTCCTAAGTTCCAGGCTTCATGCTTCAGCACAGCTATCTGGCTACTTGTATTTCAAGTGCATATTTTAACACTAACTTTACATCTCCAACCTACATTAGCATCACAGAACCAACTGCCACCTAGACCTACTCACAGATGATTTGGTTGCATATGACTTGACAGCTGCTGTTGATTCTGTCTTAATACCATTAACCTATGAAAATTCATTCAACATAACTGCAGCCTTCCACGCTGAACTTCATAAAGTAGTTCAAATCATTGTTTGCTGCAGGTCGTTAAGAAACTAGTAAACAGACTATTTAACAATGATGCTAATGTAAATTTTCCATGACAGCAGTCAGTGGTATCCTGCTGACAAATGATAATGTCCTCACAACGTGTCCTCAGAGCTCAGTAATTACTTCAGTATTCATGAGAGCATTTGGCTGGAGGTTTACCTGATCTGAATGCAAAATCTCTATGCAAAGTTTGCATGTGCTAAGTGCATCAGGTACATGAACAACATGAAAATGTTCAAAATATCTCTAAAAGAATAATCTGTTCACTTCAGGCATTACACAATCTTTTTCCCACCACTGAAGATTCTTCCCAAAATACTGCTTTATTGAGCTATTGCTTTAGCTCCTCACCTTACTCTTGTAACACAATAAGAAAACATTTCAAGGAACAAAAAGTAAAATGCTCCAAAAGAACTGCAAAAAAAAAGCTTTAAAGGTGTCTTGGCTACTTGTGTAAAACAGGCTTTTGATATTTCAAACACCACTAGCATAGTTTGAAGCACGGTTTTATGATGATGTTTCCTTCAAGCTGCTTTTAAGCCTTCTAAACTATTTGAAGGACAAAAATCTGAATTTCAATAGTTAAGACAGAATAGCTAATTTTTTTAATGAGTTTTTTTATTTTAAAATGTCCACTAGTTGATTAAATTTACCTCCAAATGCATAAAGAAATAAACAATACTGTATTTGAAGCATCAGTGATTACACGTGAGAAGTCATATTAGAGCGGGATAGTCTCAGAAAATGAGAAAATGTGTATCTTTAAAAGAGGGATAATAGGGAATCTAAAGAAAAAGGGACACCTCACCTAACTACAGACTGCATTAACATGGAAAAGATGTGTACACAGAAAACTTGGAAACACCTGAAGAATAATAAAATCAAACAATGTGTATTTTTCAGAAATTAACTGTGTCAAGCCAAGCTAATCTCCTGGGGTGGGATAACTATATTACTGGGTGAGCTGATTTCGGCTGGCGTCATTTCCCTCACAGTAGCTGGTCTGGGGCTGTGTTCTGGATTTGTGCTGGAAGCAGTGTCAGTAACACAGGGATGTTTTGGTCACTGCTGAGCAGCCCTTACACAGTTAAGGCCTTTCCTGCATCTCACCCACCCTACAAGCCAGTAGCTCAGTGTGCACAAGGAGCTGGGAGGGGACACAGCTGGGACAGCTGACCCCAGCTGACCCAAGGGACATTCCAGACTGTACAGCACCGTGCTCAGTGTGGAAAGCTGGGGGGAAAGAAGGAAGGGAGGATGTTCAGAGTGACAGTGTTTGTGTTCCCATGGCACTGGTACACTTGATGATGGATCCCTGCTTTCTTGAAGATGGTTGAACACTGGGCAGCCCATGGGAAGTGGAGAAGGAATTCTTTGCTTTTCTCGTGTGTGTGTGTGTCTTTTTCTTTCCTTATTAAACTGTCTTTATCCCATAAGTTTTCTCATTTTTTCCATCCTGGTTCCCCAGTTATGCTGCAGGGGGAGAGACCAAATGGCTGTGTGGTGCTGAGTTTCCAGCTGGGTTTAAACCATGGCACAGGGAAGAAGAATTACATTGAAGTATCTTGAGTACAGCGAGAAATTTAATTCTTTTTCATATTAAATTCTTGTAGGAAAAGAAGGGAAATGTCTTCTGCATGAAAAAACATATAGAGACTGTGTGTGACTTCTTGGAAAGCTCTTCTCAAAGAATAACTATCGGTATCAAATGGGGATTTTCTTTCAGACTGCAACCCTTAGAGATTTCAGGCACAACTCTGTTCACTACTTTCATTAAAAGTATGGATTAAAAAGTTAAAAAATCTTGTAGATGAAATAGGATATGTGAGGATTACAGAAGCCTGGAGACTTCTGAACTGTCCTAATAAATACATAATCTAGAATTAAAAAGAAAATAATAAAAAAGAAACAAAGTTCACAACAAACTAGTAAAGAGAAATGAATACTGAAAATGCCAAATGAGGAAAGAAGGACCTGGAAGTTTAAGAGTATTAGAAAAGACCTGTGAGTCAACAGTGCAGTATTACTGCAAAAGAAGGAAAGGGAAAATCTGTTGTCAAGCATTTTGAAGGTAAGATATGGGTCAGAATAATTTCCTTCTACTTGTTTACAGAGAGAATGCAGCTGAAGGAATGCCAGTGGCTTTCAGTGCCATACTCCAAAACACACACAGTCACCCTGGAAAGAATACAGAAGAAAACAGCAGGAAAGAGAAGAGGGCTCAGAAAGTATTAATAGTGAAGGAAGACTGCAAAAAGAAGGGTTTCTTTTAGTCTAGGCAGACAAAGACTTGACAGATCTTTTAGGACCTGGCAGATTGTTAATAGGAAAGACAATGATCAATTGTTACGAATTGTCCATGTGAAGGAAAGACAAAAAGTACCCAGTACAACTTGCAGAAAAGACTATATAGGTCATATATTAATAAAAAAATTGAGAGGAGAAAGCTTGAACAGGACACCCTTGGAGAGTCTTTTAGCAGAAATTCTAAAAAAAAGTAGCAGATAAAAATCTCTGTAGGAAGCTGTGGTGTATTTGTTCCTTCCCCAGAGGCAGAGGACCAGACGATATAACCTTTGGAATCTATTCCATCCCTGTATTTCTAATTCAATGACCACATGATGTGCTTTAGTAAGGACCACTTACGGGTTTTTTAAAAGAGTGCTCCAAGTGACATAAGGTTAGATAATTTCACCCTTTTGCAAAGTAGCATTTTCTTCCCCTAAAGGCACCCCTGCTTGCCTTGCACTTACTTGCAGATTACAGTGCTATTTAGCACAGCAGAAGACTGAGAAAGTTAACATAAAATGTAAAATGCATTTTGGATAATTTTTATAAGTATGTATACATCAATTATTATGACAAAATCTGACCTGTTATAAAAAATGCTCAATGAAAAAACTTTCTGCCAATAATCCCTAGTCCTTAGAGTAGGAATCATTATGTATCAACTGTTAAATAAACCAACAGCTTATAAATTAATTTATTTTCAGGGACATTAGTGCTAGATGGGACCATTACATCACTAAATTGCTTCATAAACTTTACTTAATAATGCAACAGATAAACCCACCTTTTATCTTAACTATGTATTTTTGAAGAAGAAATAACTGAATAAAAACTGGTATGTCTTGACTATCAGAGCACTAGTAAGAACTTATAGCATTTAAGGAATCAAAGATTGTCTGATTTTCTAGGGAAACAAATTCTGGTTCTGCAAACACAGTACATGGCTATTGCTGAATGACAGCAATTATCTAGTCTGCAGCTTTTGTGGTGTGGGGAAGGGGGCTGGAAGCCAGCTAGAGCTGAGCCAAAGAGACAGATTTATTTAAGATAAACTTTAACCCTGCCATGGAGCGAATAATACAATTTCGAATACAGAAAGGCCAAAACTGTGGGCTGAAAATGCATCGTCAAATCCAGGCAATGTTTTATGAGCTCTAATTAATGTGAAATATAGCAGAAAATAGAGAGAGTGTGTATCATTTGAGAAAAGCATTGCAATATTTGATTGTATGTTTTTTTCTGAAGCTGAGAAACAGCTCAATATAAGTAAGGAGTACTTTGGTACAAAAGCGGGATATTTATCTCTCAGACAGGCAGATACAGGTCTGTTAGGGACTGGGAAATGCAAGACAAGATCACAGGATGTAAGTGAAAAGTATCATTTTTATTGGCAATAAACCTCACTAAAATTAATTTTTATGAGCAATTTAGTGTATCAAACTGCAGTTAAATTCTATAAGTATGATTCTGCAGAAAGAGCATTGAAGGTTTCCTGGTTATCATGCTTGAAATATTTTTTATCAAATTTGTTTCACTTCATGTGTTAAAAAGACAGGGCAGAGGCTTCCTCTCAGCAATTTCACCATTCCCTTTCTCCCTCTGGATCTGGAATTATCCTTTTTGCTCATCCAGCATCATCACTACCGAGACTTGTGCAGCTTGATCTGATGAGGTGATTCTCTGATAGTGGTGAAACCAGCACCACAGAAACCAGCTCACTCCTTCTTGTGGGTGACAGCACTCGGGAGGTGAACAAGAGAAATGAGCTAAAAACCATTGCCTTCAAACAAAGGTGAGCTTTGGGGTGTTTTTTTCACAAGAAGTGACAATTAGGTCAATACAGCAAAATGCTATGGGTAGTGAACAGAGGCTATATTTTATACAGTTCTGACATCTTCCTCACTCTGCTAAGTAGATTATGTCCCAGAGCTTATGGGAAAACATTTTAATGAGAACTGGTAAGAAAATGAAAAAAATTTTCCATTAACTTTTGGCAAAAAAAACCCCCAAATTACAAAAATATTTAGGGGAAAAATATTATTTGTCATGAAATTAGTGTGATGTTTTAATATGTTTTTGTGGTTTTGGTTTTTGGTTTTGTTTCAGTTGGTTGGGTTAATATAGCCCAAAGAAACAGTCTTTTTTATTTAGGAAAAGAAAATTTTTATTCACAAGAATTCACATTCCAAATATCTGTAATTACCTAAATGGAGTTTCTGTCTCCTGATTTTCTTCTGGTTTCTTCCCATCTCATTCCACACTGAATTCAATTTCACTACAAAGTGTTCACCTGCGGGGTGTTGTCTTTGTTACTGTGACTGCTCTTTGCTTAGGAGATGTAGAACCAATGTCCTGATCCCAGATAAAAAAGGGAATTTTTAAGTACTGCATGATTCAGAAGAGCCATGTGCATGTCTCCTGTCCCCAGCAGAGGGAATGTGGGTGATTGACCTTTCTCCACTTGTACCCTCCCTTTCAGGTAACAACCTGACTTTTTGGTGTGGGTGATTACCAACTACACTCCTCAGATACACCCAGAGGAACCCTTCCTTTGCTCCTTCAGAAAAGTACTCAGATGAGTAAGTATGACAAATGAGAATGAAATACACTTATTTTAAACCCTGTTCCATGAAAGTTTACAAACAGTTGGTCTCACCTGCCCAGTACCTAGAAGATTAGCAATAACTCATTTTGAATTCAGGAATTACTATAAGTGATGGGCAGAAACCAGCATTAGCAAAAGTTAATCTTTTTTCCCTGTATAAGCAAGACCAGATGGGCTCAGGTGGAATGCTTTTAAGTTGCTGCATTTTCCCCACAAGCACACCTGTAATTGATGAGGAAATTACCCCATCCTTCAGAATTGCCTGGCATTTACTACTGCAATAAGCTGTACTTAGGAAAGAAACATTACTTCAAACTTTTGTATTTTCTAAGGTACACCCCATGATGCAGCCCAGGTTATAAATATGGACAGAAAAAAACCTATTAAGCCATTATAAATGTAATGAATATGAGATCAAATTTAAAGGGAATAGATTCTGATTTTGTTATTTTATCAAATTCCCAGGGACTGAAGCTATCTGGAAAGTATTGCAGAAAAATTTCACAGTACTAATTGATTGAAAAATAAAATAGCAAATGAAATTCTGTATTAAAAAAAAATTACAAAGAAGTGTAGATGAGAAAAAATCCCCCTAACTATGCATGCACAATGATAGGCTCTAAATTAGCTATTACCACCCAAGAAAGAGATATGGAAGTCTTTGTGGATAGTTTCCTGAAAACATCGTCTGCGTGCTCAGAAGAAAGTGATGTTTTAGGAATGATTAGGAAGAAAATGAGTTAAGCAGAAACCAGTTTTACACCTGAAAAAATGTGATGTATTTCATGTGTCGTGTTTTTCAGAAAGACATAAGAGGCAGCAGAAAGAATAGTGACCAGGAGGATTGATATGTAGTATAGACTATAAGATATGGGAAGACAGAAAGCGGTGACTGAAAGGTGACATTATAACAATATATAAAGCTATGAATGATATTGCAAGGTAAACATTTTTTTTTTTTTATTATTACTACCTTTCAGAATTTGCAGGAAAAGGTCAATACAATGTAAGATTTAAATCAAACTAAACAAACTGCTTTCTTAGTATGGGGTTATAGAGTCATTTGC
This sequence comes from Melospiza melodia melodia, assembly GCF_035770615.1. Classification (NCBI taxonomy): domain Eukaryota; kingdom Metazoa; phylum Chordata; class Aves; order Passeriformes; family Passerellidae; genus Melospiza; species Melospiza melodia. The sequence goes on from NC_086195.1 coordinate 77,675,017, forward strand.
ATAGAATGCTGAAGTAAACATAAGGCAACAACACTGTAGGCAACTCTTCAACACAAAGACCTCCAGAAAATCTTTAGTTTAAAAGTCCCAAAGCCCTGACTGTCAGGAGGTCAGAGGACTCAGAAATAACCTCCCCGAAGCCCCTTAAATTTTAAAGGAAAAGCTGCTCAGCTCTCCTACTCTTTCCTAATAAAGCTCTATCAGTTAATGTCACACATAAGACACTGTTAAAAATGGACATTGAGTCTAACTTAATAAGGCAGTTCTTAATTATTGCAGTGTTACCACATTTTCCTCAGGTTGACAAAACTCCCTGACTGATATCAGCACAATTTAAATTATATCAGGATTTTTCCCATTGCACAACTCTCCTTTCATGGTCATGGTGTCTTATAGTATCCCATTAATTTCCTCAGGTCATTAGGTTTGTAAAGAATGATGTTAACATGCATCACGGTAGAAAGGAGTAGGACTGGTGGATGAACACGTTCAAAGCTAGATGCACTGTACTACAGTTTTTCCAGTATCAAAATAAATCTCTTAATGAGAAGTGTTATTAAAAATAATTAACTGTTCTCTCTACCTCAGAATTTAAATTAATGAAAAATAGTACGAATGAAAATAGGTGGAAAAGATCTTGCAAAATGGAATAAATTGCTGTAAAGCTATTTCCTGAAAAGGAGTTCTGCTACTGAAAGAAAACTGTATCTTCTTTTTGTGTGATAGTTATCTATTCAGTACTGCTGATATGACTACAAAAGTTCACATGAGACCATGTCAAAGGGTGGAGTGCACCCAAAAAAAGTACATAGAAAAATTCTATGATGATGATTTGTTTTTTTTATTGCCTAGCACTTCACAAAAGACATAGCCGTGTCCCAGAGTTTACAGTCTAAGGGATCTATTTGACAGATGTGTGAGCTACAGCATTTCACAAGGCAAGAAAGGACTAAAAAAGTACAGGGTGTTGACTCAACTGGTTTTGCCACCATTTATTTATTGCTGAAGCATTTCCAGTGGCCACACAGTGAAAGCTGCAATGAAAATTGTATTTGAAGCAAGACTAATCTGAATGAAGGAGTCTCTTTTGGGATGGATCTCTGTACCCAGATGGTTGTGCCATGGGGAGCCATTGTGGCTCAGACATTTGCCTGCTCTGGAAGGAATCATTAGGAGCCCTGGCACACAGTCCAGGGGCATGGTGCTGTCTGTTTTAAAGCTGCCTCTGTGCACCTGCAACCTGCTAGAAAGGGTGACGGTGGATCTTTATTTTTGTGTCTTTTGATAGTGAAATTGTCATTCTTTCCTTCTCTCTGTGCTCCTGATTGTTACAGCCTATCCTTGACAATTGGCACAGCCTTTACATTCTCCCTTTCTCACTCAAGACCTCCCTCAAAAAGTTACACATCTCCAGACACATAACAGCATGCCTTTTTAGTAGATGGTGTAGCTGGAATTTGCATTTTGGGTGCAAGAACATATAAATAAGAGTCAAAGTTGCTACTTCAGCATGTGGTTATTTATGTACTACATATGTAACACGAACTCTGTCCATGGTGCTAGATATCTGTCTCCTCCCTATCCTGCTTTTCCTCTGGAATTTCCATAATGAATGCCTCTGGTATCTTCTGCGCAGTTTTATTCCTCCTAGCTAACATACAGCCTCCATCTCTTCTTTAGACTAAATATTCTCATATTATTCAAGTTCCTGCAGGGTCTTTTCATACAGTCATTTTGTTCAAGCACAAGACTATCTGATCAAGGAAATAGCCAAGGGTTTCCAAACCTTGCCGGGGGGGGGGGGGGGGGGGGGGAAGTCATATTCCTGCATCTTCTGCAGCAGGAGTCATTCATGTGCTGCAGAGATAGCCAGACTCTGCTGATTCTCTACAGAGTGAGTCTTCTCTCTAGTGGTGGCCTCCAGCCAAGGCCAACAGGAGCTGTTTGTGCCCAAAGGCAGAGCAAGCCCTCACCACGGACTGTCAGCACTCCCCAGACAGACTCCCTCTAGTCTATCCCTCCCATACAACTGATGCATTCAACGAAACTTCTTTCACTAATTTCTTGATTTCTCTGATATTTCATTGTGGAATTCTGAGGCCTGTCCCTCCTTCCCTCAATCACCAAACACAACTTTCCTAGGCTGCCTGAGGGGAACTAAGGGAATCCTGGGACCTCAGCTCAGGAGCGGCTTCAGCGCAGCACCAGGAGAACACACAGGCTCTTCCTTCTGGTCTCCTCTTGCTTGGCAGGCCACAGCTAAACTGGTCTGTGTGGCCAGGCTGGGCTGGGAGGGTGTGCTGCAGGCTTGGCCTCTGTCACAGAACACCACAAGCTCCCAAAAGGAGCCAGTTTCATCCTGTTCCAAAACAGACCCATGGCTGCCCAAATCTGAGGCCATCAGTGATGCTTGGTGGCACCTCTGTACTGCTCAGGAGGAGGAGAGAGAAAAGTCATGGAAGAAGGAGTGAAGTTGAGCCTGGTAAGAGAGGTGTGTGTGGGGTGTGTTTATAGTTTTGTCTTTGTTTCTTACCATCCTATTCTACCCCTTACTGGCAATAAATTAAATTACCTTTACTCAATTTGAGTCTGTATTGCCTGTGATAGTAACTGGTGAGTGATCTCCTCGTCTTTACCATGACCCATCAGCTTTTTCACCTTATTTTTCACCCCCTTCCTTTTGGGAATGGGAGAGCAGCTTCGTAGGGACCTGGCAATCAGACAAAGTTAACTCACCAGAGCAGTAGAGAGTCTAAAATCTTATCTCACCTTTCCTCCCCTCCAGCCTTAAGCCTGATTACATCCCTGTTACCTTTCCTGTACCAGTTCTTCTGTAAGATAAACATTGTCATCAATCACTTCACCATCTGCCATGAACTTCTCAAAACTTACTGAAATAGGATTTTCCCCCTTTGATACTGCAATTCTTTATTTTTTTTTCCCCTTGTGTCTTTTAAACAAAATTTCTACAGAATAGCCTCATCCCCTTTCTTTCCTCTGCTTTCCACAGCTGCCAAAATGATCCTGAGCAGTCTGGGCAAGGGAGGGTCAAGTGGAGGACGGGATTATTTCCAGGAATAGCACTGAGTGATACCATTACAGGAATACTGGGTTCATCTCTGGCAGTGAACATTAGAAACCAAAGCTAGAAAAATGCTGGTTTTAACAAATGAGAGTAGATATCAACTTGAACAACTTACCCTGGGAAGTGATGGATTTCCTGTCCCTTGAAGTCTTTAAATCAAGATTGGATGTTTCTCTAAAATATATTGTCCAACTCCAAGAGAAATTACAGATTTGATGGAGGAACCTCTGGGTGAGACTCTTGGTCAGATCAGGGTAGACCACTGTGTGTTCCTTGTGCACTCTCAAATTAAATTTAAATTAGCATGCTACCATTGTGTTTGAAAAAGACCAAAGCATATGCCTCAGCTCAGTTAACAGGCAGTACCTTGCTGATCACTATCATGGATAAAGGTCTAAAATCTTAATATTTAATACTTATTTTGCATGAATTCACATGCACATTTGCCAGCAAAATAACTAAATGTTTTTCCAAGTTCACTTGCTCTTAGTGACAAAGAACCAGACAGCCATGGAAATACTATTTTCATTGCTTTTTATCTGGGTTTACAAAGTCAAAAAGTTAAATGATGAAGAATGGAGGAAAAGAGGAACCAAATTTTGGGGAGAATTTAGGGAGACAAAGGAGGCAAAGCAAGGAAGAAGAAAAGAAAAATCAAACAAGAGCGAAAGCAGAGGTTACAAAAAGAGATGGGTAAATAATGTGAAGAACAAGCCTGCCATTTCAGAGAGAAGACTGGAAAACGTAAAGGGAAAGTAAACAGAAGTAGAAGATTTACTGAAACATAAAGGAATGAGTATTCTGAAATGCAGGTTAAGTCTGTTTGCCATTGACCTGCAAAGAAATCTTTCAAAAAGTAATTAATTTACAGGAATTTCGCCGTCTCCCAAACACACACACACACACAGAGTCATGCGCACAGCTGGACACATCCACACTGATGAGTCTGTCTGTCTATACATCTCTGCTGTCAATGTTCTCTGCTTACTCTCCCATGTGGTAGATGCTAGGAGCCCACAATCATTCTTCACAAATCACTGTCACCCTCTGCAGCAAATAGAGGGGTTGTATTTCACCCTGCAACAGGAGAGTTTGAGGACACAAGGTGCAGTAAAAAACTAAGAAAGTAAACTTGAGTGAAAGGAGGCAAAACTCTGATCTTGGAGCAAATGTGTGTGTTTCAAAGCAGAGCCATAAAGTTCACCTTAAAAAAATCACTATTCTTTCATATTGCCAATTAACATTTTAAAATTATGCTATTGCAACTCCAGTCATTCCCTGTGACTGACAGAAATATCTTGTAAAGCCACATGTGAAGCTAGAAGCTCCCTCCTCTGACATACAGCTATTGTTGGATGATTTCATTACCTATCATTTATTATATATATCTTTTAATTATTAACTGCAATAGACCCAGACTTCTAGCAGCTCCTCTGGGAAACTTCCAAGGCTTGAAGAGAAAAATTCAAAGGCACCAGAAAAAGACTAGACAGTAAAAGAGCTCCATTTTTTTTCCTCCCACTTAAAAATATTAAGAAATTAAAAAAAAAAAAAAAAAAAAAAAAAAAAAAAAAAAAAGAAAGAAAATAGAAAATAGCGAAAAGGAGGTGGCGTAGGAGCAGTGAAGTTTTCCTTTGCATTCGCTCTCCTCCCTTTGGCACGAGTGGCACAGCGCTGAGCGCTGCCCTGCTCGCTCCATGCTCTGCCGCAAAGCGCGGCCGGCAGCGCGGAGCGCTCCCGCGGGGAGGGGGGCTCGCCTGCCCCGCTCCGCAGCCGCTCAGCGCACGCACACCCGCCCGGCCACCCTCGCTAATAACAGCGGGTACTTCACAGCAGCAGCCCCAGGGATGGGCTGCGGAGGACGAGCCGCCCGCGCCCCGCCCGGGGCACTGTCCTTGCCGGCCCGACTCCGGCCGCACAAAGTTCAGCGATGCTGCGCGCCCGCGGATGGGGGAGCGGCACGAAAAAGGCGGGGTGAGGGGCGCGAATAAAAATTTATAAAAACCACCAGTACCATCAACAACAACAACAAGAAAAGCAAAAAAGCCCCCCTCCCAGAAATTAAAAATACGGGCGAACGCGGCGCCTGCGGCCGGCGCGGCGGCTCCGCGGCTCGGGGCGGAGCGGGGCGCGCTCGGCGGCCGCTCCCGCCCGCGGCGGTGCGGGCGGCGGGGGGGGCGCACGGCGCATGTCCGCCCGCGCCGCGCCGCGCCTCCGCCAGACGCTGCCCCCCGCCGCCAAACTCACCACCATCTTCTGCATGTGCAACATTTGCAGCCGGACACACTCCGCTCCCCGGCGATGGAGACTGCGGGAAAAATCCGCCGCGGCGGCATGGCTTGCTGAAGCGGCAGCCGGGAGAGAGGCAGGGCGAGAGCGGGAGAGGATAGCGAACAAATTCTAAAACCAAACCACCCGAAAAAAAAAAAAAAGAAAAGAGAAAAAAGAAAAAGAAAAAGAAAAAGGAGGAAACCTCTCTTTTTCTCCCCCTTCCCTTTTTTTTTTTAATTTTTTTTTTTTTTTATTCCTGGTTTTGTGTGTATCCTCCTCGCCCTCGATGCCTCTTTAAGCAGCATCCAGCGAGCGAGCGGGAGAAGGCGAGACAGAGAGGCAGAAGAGAAGATGAGGATAATTTGCAGACAGCTTGTCTTGTTGTTTTCTGGCTTTTGGGGACTAGCAATGGGAGCTTTTCCTAGCAGCGTGCAAATAGGTAAGCGCTGCATTGGGCTGCGTGCGTGTGTCCAGGGGTTCAATCCATTGCGAAGTGAGTTGAAAAGGAGGCTCTGAAGGCAGCTTTTGCAGATTTCTCCTCCAGCACCATCCCATTTCCGTGCCTGCACGAATCATCCTCGTGTTTCTGTGTATGTGCCTCCGTGTGTCTGTGTGTGTGTAAATATTTCTGTGTGCGTTCGCGTGCGGGAAGGAGGATGCTTGTCTTGTGCAGAACTCCTTCCAGCCCCGGGGATGCCGTGTCGGCAGGGCACGAAGGGGCTCGGGGCTGGTGCCCCTTAGCTGCTTTAGCTCCCTCCGACTCCCCTTGCTCTTGCCTGACTCTCGAAGGAATGGCGAGTCCTGAGCAGCGGAGGTTGCGGTAGCCGGCAGGGATGGGGGGGCAAAAGGCTACATCGTCCTTCGTTCCTCTGTGTAGTTGGAAAGTTTAGGGTTTTGTGAGTGTGTCCCTCTAGTCCTGTGCCCCATCCTTACCCCTTTCCCATCGCCTCCTGCTTCCCTCCTTTCGGACGTGTTTGGGATGGGACGCAGCTATCTGAATTCTTTCCAGCTCAGCTCCATCGCTGCATCATTTCTTGTGGACTTGTAAAGATGCTGCTAATAAGGCTGAGCTGCTCCCTGCCTGCACATGGCTGCAGAGGAGCAAAGTTCATTATCTTCCTCTTCAGTGCAGATTATCCTACGCCGAGTTGGTATTCCCTTTTTTTAATCCAGAAAGCATCGTTCCGCTTAATCAGCCCGCCACTTAATGTGAGAGGCTGTTGAGCAGCTGATTTACCAGTGTGTTCAGTATCAGGGAGATGGAGGCTAAACACTTTAAAAGGTCACTGTAATCATGACAAATCTGGGTATTTATGTATGAAAGGCTGAAAACCGAGAAGTCAGAAAAGAAGCATGAATGCATCAGGGAGGTTAAAATCGATTGAGGACGGTGATTTAAAGGCAGTGGTTGTGATTATGAATACGATTAGTTCCTTATCCATTAAAGTCTTAGGACTTGCCTTACTGTGCAGCTTTGGGAGAGACAGTTGCTTGGTTTTACAAGACACTAAGTGGCTTGCAAATGACTTACCCAGCTGCTTTTGCTTTTTGCTTTTTTTTTTCTGTTTTTTGTAGGTGGTCTCTTCATCAGGAACACAGATCAGGAATACACTGCTTTTCGATTAGCAATCTTTCTTCATAACACCAGCCCCAATGCATCCGAAGCACCTTTTAATTTGGTTCCTCATGTAGACAACATTGAAACAGCCAACAGCTTCGCTGTAACAAATGCCTGTAAGTAAACATGCCACTGATCCGACCACCTTACACATAAATTGCAGTGGAAAGAACAGGAAACCACATAGTTATCTTGCATTGTAAATATGTCGGGAAGTCTGTCTTCGGTAAAGATAGCCTTTGCAGAACAGCAAAAGAGGCAGCAGTCCTCGTTGGTTCCTTAGTGGAGCAAAATCCCCTCTCCTGCCTTCTGCTGACTAACCTGATGTGACATTTACTTTGGTAAAAAGTAAACTGCAGTATTACTGTAGTTTCTTGCTTCTTTGTTTCTATGGAGATGAATTTTGTTGTTGTAAAGAAAAATTGTGAATGTGTCAATAAGTGCATAAACCCCACACTTTTGTTTGCTTCTGTGCATGCTGTGCCTTGCGTGTATTTGAAAATATATGATAATGTTTGTGCTCCCAGATGCTTTTCTAATGGCTGGAAAGGAGACAGGGAAGCAGTGGTGTGCAGGATAATATATCTGAGTTGCTTGACGCTGCAGTTGATCTGGTGATGTCACTTGAGGCAGCCCTGCTCTTATATTCTAGGTTGTAAATGTCTCTTACCATTTCGTAATGCATACATCCTGTGGATATGTCTCTGTGCATCCATACATTGGTGCCAAATCAAGTTAGTATCTGAGCTACTTGGTTTCACAGACCACCTCAACTGGAACAAATATTCTCGTCCTACTATATATTTTATAAACACACACACACCCACATACACACAGATGCACATACACAATGAGAGGAAGACAGAGCAAGAAATGCCCTTAACAAATGAGGTAACATTTATTTTCTTTAATTTCCATTTTGATAAAAGTGATGTATAATTAGCTGAACTTGCTACATTTCAGTCACCCCAGGAACCTTACCAGTGGTTAAAACATGTACTAGATATGCCTAATCTCTGAGAGGGGCAAAGCATTATTTCTATTTATTTTCGTGTGTGTCTGCCTTCTTAAAAGGAATTCATGTTATTATGTAAGACACTGGTGTACTGTGGGGCAGAGCTGAAGACTGTAGTAGCGTTACTACTTTGATGTTCATATTTCAGGACTCTATAGGTTTTCCTCTGTAGCTCTTAAGTTTTCCAGTCCCTCCTCTCCGTTCATGAGTGAATTGCCTCTGGAAGTAGATGCTCTAAGCGACATTGCTGAGCGAGTTTAAAATAGAAACATACTGGAGAATGTCTTAGTGTTCATGGTGCCTTTAAAATATGTGCTGTGTTTCTCTTCACTTTCTCACTGCCATCTCTGTGACACTTTTTAATATGTAAACATACAATATGCTGTGCAGTTCTCATGAATAATTTATTGCATGATTACTAAATTTATTTATCCAAGTCTTTGCTACTTCAAGTTTCAGATGACCTTGCCACCCTGTTTAAGAGGAAAAGCTTCTGAGCTGCCAAAATGGCTCCATTCATTTTATGCAGGAAAGGGTGATGTCCCGTAAAGCGTGGATTCTATATTAAGCAATGTATTAATTGTATATAGCGTGGAAGTCAGTATCAAATTCCATAAGGCAAAAACATTTCAAAAGATGCTTTGAAACTGGAAGGAATCAGGTCTGTGCAGGTGTAGTACATTGAGAAAATACTACAGTTCATGTCAACTTTTGAAAGCACTGATAATATTTATTCCATGAAGACCAATGACACACTAGCGTTTTTAAACTTAAATTTTTAGCAAATGGGATGGGACTAAAATTTTTGTGTACTAAAATCTGTAATTTTAAGTCAATTATTCTAGATTCTGCCTATGCATCTAGTTTTGTCAATTTCTCAAGCTATTGCTTCATTTTGGATTAAGGATATTGCTTAGTCTTTCCATTTGAACGTTAGTGAACTAATTCTGATTTGCACATATTTAAATTGTCTAAAATAGCACCACTTCACTGTGTAAAACTAAACACCTTAAATTCAAAAAAGTGTTTGGCCAAACCTTTGCTGATTTACACTATTTGCAGCATATTCTTCTCTCTTTCTAACCACCTTATGCTATTTTTGCCTTATATTTAACTGAGGAACACCTCTCCCATTATGTTTGCTGTCATTTATAGAAATAGTGATTCATAACCTGATCCTTTTTTTTCTTCTTTAAACTGAACCCAGTTTCGGTTCCAAAGTATTTAAGAGCTTTAGAAATGATGAATCCTTGTAGTATGGGGAGGTGGCAGAGAAGAAAGGGAAATTAAATGTATATGCTTATGTGTGTATATGCTCATAAAATTCTGTACATTTGTATTAAATAGAAGTAATCCTAAAGGCCTTATTTATGTTTCTACTTGCCACTTAAATGCACATGTATTTTTGCATTAGTCCAAGTTTGCATTTATTTCGTGTTTTGCAGTCTTGTGCCAATAATCTGACTACTTCTTTTTAAAAACATTTTATTACTGAAGAATATATTTTAAACAACAGATATTCTCCTAATGAAATGTAGGCAAACCAACTGACAACTGAATGAACATATCTCATGTTCCTTAAGCTAAATGTGAGCAGAGTCCTGCAAAAATCAATTGTCTGATAGCTGGAGGACACTGGCTTCCATGTGGTTGAATTTCCTGGCTTGACAGAGGCTTCTAAAGTGCACATGTGTGAGTTTTTCTAACCTAATTAAAGAAACCCCCACCATCAGCTCTGAATTAAGTGATTTCATATGTTTTAATATGAATTGAAAACTCTTTGCTGAACCACTGTGAAACAGTGGGTTTGGACCTTGCTGTTTGCGTGGAAATTACTCAGAGCACACGTCCCCAAACAAAAGCCTGAGAGCTGCTGGACCGAGATGAATATTCATGTGAGTTCAAGCATAAAGCTCTGAGACATTAGCAGTTTCCTCTACTTCTCTTTCCATTTGCTGCGGAGGTTACTTGTGCAGATTCAGGGCCTGACCCTTTGCATGTGTCAGAGACAGTAGACAGATATTTCAAAGGATTATGGATGGCATACTAGCAGGTAACTCACTGCAACACTAGATAAACTTTAATGTTTTTTTTTGTTTTCACTAGGTTAAAAACATCTATCAAAATGTTCACCCAGGATACTTTTGGAACTGGAAAATTTTGTATGTTCAATGTCATAGCTAATTTCCAATGGTTATTTTATGCATTTTTGTTGTCTTCAAACAGGCCTAGAACATTAGTATTTTTATTTTAAATCTTGAATGCATATGGAAACAGGTTGCCTTAATAGATAGAATCTGTTGTGAGTTATCAAAATTGATCTGATCTATATCACTTTGGAGATTTCAGTCCTTTTTCTTTTCCCTTCACATTTGTGTGTTTTATTTAAACTCTGTTCATTTCTTTTGCACTACATACATTATTCAGAGAATCCCTCTTACTGGCAGAGCTGAAATTATTCAAAAACATGAATAGTACAAGATTCTTACTCATCAGAACACAATACACCAGAGCTGAAACATTTGTCTATTGGCATACATTGGTTTGCCACTTATAAGCAGGAAATTCTGCTCATGATTAGAAATCTACCTGCATTCAGTTTGATTTCAGATGTTGGAGCAATACATTGATAATTTGGAGGAGATTGTATATATTTATTCTTTAGCTGAATGCAAAATAATTTTTTCCCTCCGTGCACCATCTATATAGTATGTTAGTATATCTCAGCAACAAAGTCAACATTAAACATGCTTGAGTACTTAGGAGAGGTAGTGCTATGGTTTTATAAAGAACTATTTGCCTTTCAGCTCTTGTGGTTGAGAATTTTTCTCAAGTTGAAGTTTGAACAATCCTTAATCTGTAGCAGTTTGCAGTTCTTGCACAGAATTAAGCTAAAGGGAATGAAGAGAGATTGATTCCAGTCTTTCATTAGTGTTTTATAGTAAAGGTAAAGCTTTTCTCTTTGAGTCTGTTTGACTTAATGTGTATTCTGAGATGAATATATACCTAATAAATGTAATTTAGGGAAAATCAGACCCTTCCTTCCTCTTCTGCACAGTTCCATTCTTAGTAGATTTTAATCCCAGTAGAGGCAAACCTCCCAAAGCATAATCTTGTTTATGTGCCACATGAATGCGAAGAAAAGCCTACTGAAATAAAAAAAAATTGGATCTTGGAATAACTTTCCTCTTTCTCCAAGAGTTAGTGCCTTGGACTCTTGTGCCCTCTAGATTTATGTGGGGTTGATGACCTGAAATTGGAGGGCCTGATTCTGCCTCACTAGTGGGAATGCAGTTTCTGGGGAAGATCTACTGAGGTCAGAGGCAGCCCTGAGGTCAGACAGGAGCCTCCCTTGTCACTCTCACCTCTCTATATGTTTGTCTCTGGGTTTGTACATGCTCCCGAGGGGAGCAGCAATATCATTTTGGAGTTAACTTTCTGCTGAGAACTCCAGAAAGCTGAGGAAATAGACTCACACATAGTATTGCCCTTATATTGTGACTATCTGTCATTTTACCTACAGGAGTTTTCAACTTTGATTTCCTCAGCTGCATCATAATGGGATTTTCATTAAATGTGGTTATTAATTCTGCTTTATAATTACAACTCAATTTAGCAATAGAAGCGTAACCTTGGTTGAATAATCAGTGTCATTTAAAAACATGATGTTCTTTATTTAGAAAGTGAGATTTCATACAGCTGAATGATGTTTTGCTATCAAGAGCAGTGCAGTATTCCCAAGGATGCAGTTTGGAGTGTGTTGGGAGTTGTCATACAGTCAGGTTTTAACTGCAAAAGCAAATAGTGTACCAGTTAGCTAGAAAGATGGAACTGGATTAAATTTTACCCTTCTAAGACAAGTTCAATTACAAAAATCCTTTTGAAGTGAGTGTTTTGCTTTAATATGTGGAATTTATCTCAAGCTAGACTCTAATTATTGTTAACAATTTCTCTTAACATTTTTTATTATTATCAGTTGCTGATGCAATCAAAGAACATGTGTGTACTTGGGTGTCATCTACCATAAGAAGGATTCTGTATACTGTATATTTTTTAGAAATAAGAACATCCATATTCAAAGAGTTTCATAGCTCTAAATGTGATATTTGTAAATAACCATACAACAGAGAGATCAACTGTCAATATCTCCAGTACATCAGTGTCTGGTTTTAATTTTCAGGGTTATTGTTGGGAAAATAAAGGATGGGCCTTCGCTGACCTACAGTCAGATTTCTACCCGGGAAATCCAGAACATTCATTTTCCTGGCATTTGTCCTAGCATGTTACTGGACTGACTAAAACTTTAAACTCAAAAGCTTTATATGAGCCTATAGAAATAATTTAATGTTCATTTCAGAGGATTAATAAGAAGGGCTGTGTTCCTTCATTCCTTTTGCAGAAGGCAAAGCAGTGCAGTACTTTTTGGGTAGGACAAAGACTTTAACAAGTAAATTAAATTGATTAACTTCAGCTTTATCATTGTGATCTAAGTTTGTATGCTAGTCAAAATAAGTCATGCATTTCATTTCTAGGTCTTGATTGTTTTGAGACTTGTTTGTTCATGAGAGGGGAAAACGTCTGCTTTGATTTCTTAACAGTTTTAGATCCCACAATGAATTGTGCAATTCCAGGCTGTGAGCAGGTGAAGTTCTTTGGATTTAAACATGTTGGACCAAATAATCATTTCTCATAGTTCCTATTCCTTAATATATGACTGATTTAAGGGTATGAAATCTGTACTAGTGCAAAAGTGAAGATGTCTCTGTGATTGCACCAGTGTAATTACAGGGAAAATTGGCCTGTTCTCTTGATTTCCATTTCTCTGAGCACTTAGTTTGAAGCAAAGATTTTGGACTAGTACAGCACCAAGTCTGCTTCTGCAACTGAGGTGGGCACACCAAAGTTATGTGGTAGGACACAAAGTCAATCTAGATAATTTATTCCTGTGTCGATCAAAAATTGTTCTAAATTTTGGAAAATAAATTTACTCAAAAAGTATCTGATCACAGTGTCTTGTTTTGAAATTTCATCATTGCTTTACTTTTAAAACTTTTCTCAGATGTTTTAACATCTTCCTCAGTCTAGTATAGGTTCTTACATAGATTTTTGGTTGTTACTATGGCTTACAAAGATTCCTACTGGCTTTTATCAAAGTTGATGTGAATTCATTTGTTTGTCAATGCAGTTGTATCTTGAGTTATCTCAAAAATTCTATATTAGTGATGTCTGCTTTCAGGCACCCAAGTTCAAATAGGAAGGCTACCCTACATTTTGGCACTCAGAGACATTCTAGTATTTTCCAGAGTCCTTAGTAGCCCCTGCCTTCCTCTTGGGAAGTGCTTATGGCTGAGCACTTGGGAAAACCTGTCCTCTGTGCAATAATGCATGGGGCAAGTGTCTTCTGTCGGTGCTGCTACTTCCTTGTGAGGACTGAGTTTCTTCCCTCTTTTTCCCATAGTCCAGATGAAGTCTGCCTGACTTCTACAAGTAATTGCAGGTTCCATGGGTGAGAAGATGGAACCAGAGTGACACATACCCATCATCCTTGTCCTGACAACACATTGGAAACACCCAGCTTATCCCTCCTCTTCACCAGTTCCTCCAGAGCTTACTATAGCTAAGGTTTATGTTGGACTCAACTGGAAATACCCAGATACTTACAACAAAGCTACTGTAATGGCTGGATTTTGACCAGCTATGCTAGCATTAGCAAACTCCAATGCAAACAGTGGCCCTTGTCCTGCAGGTTTTTTTCCCCCAGAAAGAGCTGTTTGTGATTTAAATAGGGGCTCTACCTGAGCAGTGATTGCAGTTTGGAACCTCTTAAAAAGAAGGAGTAGTAGGAATCCAGTTTATTTGCAAGAGGAATATGTTCACATTTTTCAACTCATAGCTCAAATTTTTAAACTTAGTAAATTGCTTAACTCCTGTTAGTTTTAAAAACCAAAATGTTTGGCAGTTGGACCCCTGGTACATAATTGCCTGTTTACAAAGAAAGTCAGTTGGGCTACTGTTTTCTTGTGTTCCACAGGCTACTTCAATGTTGTATTTGTATGCAGCAATTGCTCCTAAAGTACGCAGGCTTGTGCAGTACCTTTCACTATATTCATGACGAACATGCAGTTGTTTTTTCCTGCAAATAGAAATACAGCCCAAGAGCAAGAAAAAGTACTTAACAGTTTTCACCAGATTATTTATTAGACTGTTTGTGGGGAAAAACTTTAAACACATTTTGAAGATGTATTAAAATACATTTTTTAAGTACTCATAGCAGCTCTCTGTTTCTTGCTTTCAGACCCTCTGTGGGGTAGATTTCTGCATGCACGCTGTTCCAGTAGCTTCTGTGGTGTATTTTTATAATGAACTTAAACCCATGAAAATGCAACTTCATTTTTTATTTGCTTCATTTTTACATTTTTTATTTTATGTTCTTGACGTACAGTTCAGATCCACCTAGTGAATATCCGTCAAATTTTAGGGAAGTTCACAGACAGAAAGTTAATTGCTGAAAAGAATTGAAATCTTTATGCTTTGCTTGCCACAGGATATGGAATTTACATCTTCACATTGTGGCGTAAAAGATGATCCATATGTTAGTATTAGAAATTATCACTCAAAATAGTAAAGAATTAGTATTAAAATAAATTTTTGTTAATTTCTTTCTCAGATATGTGTTACACTTAATTTTTTTATTATTGTCCAGGTCCCCTTCCAACCCAAACCATTCCACAATTTCTTTTTGTTAGAGATTTCACTGATGTCACCATGTCAGGGTCAGATCTGTTTTCCCAGTGGGAAAAGCAATTCATGTAATAAATATTCAAGATAAAAACAGCAGCAAGAGAGGAAATTCTTGTAGAAAGGAAAGTATGAAATGTAGCGTATTATTTGTCCCCAAAAGCTTCCTGTGCCATTTTAATATTCCTGATGTTCAGTAGAGGTGTTGCATGCTACTAGTTAATGTGAGATATGGATCTGGATGATGCTGTGTTAAGGTCTGGAAAACATTGCATATAAGGGAGAAAGATTTTATTAAACACAGATACATTTATGTAACATTCAGGAGAGAAAGTTATAATAATTTTTAAGTAGTATGTGGCTATCAATAAATGGTACACTCTGTTTTCTCACCTGAGTTGATGGGGGGAAAAGGGAAGAGGCTTTTACAGGCCCTCAGTCTCAGCAGAGTAGTGTAGGATCGTCTTGCAATGATTTCCTCCAGGTTTTCTGTATGGATCTATCCTGGAGAGGTTTGCTAATAAAGGCCTTCAGCCTTGGTAATTTCCTTTCATTTAAATGGAGAAGAGTGTTTAAGAGTGGACTTTTCAAAAACACTGTATCTGGAAGGATAATTTCCTTCAAAAATCAATAGTTATGGGCTCTTGGCTGACTCAGGAGTTTTTCTTACTTCCCCTCCAGGTAGAAAGCACAAGCCAAGTAAAATGCTGGGTTTTGGGGCTGTTCCCATACCCTGTTAACACTGTCTCTGTATCTAGCTGTTTGTGTGTCCTCCAACTGAGAGCTGGTCAGGAGTTTTTCTTTCTCAGGTCCTTGGTTTAAAAATCAGTATCTTTGGTCAGATTCTCACAGGTAAAAGCAACAGAGTAATGCTGTATGACATGTTATTATCTAGATCAGTTAATAATTAGAGTTGCTGTCTGGAGGCACAAAGAAAGATCCAACCTCAAGATGAAAGATTCAAGAAGAAGAGCATAAGAAGTGTATTGGGACAACTTTCATTGGCATTTGCTGCAGGCTTACATAGATTCCATCACAGTGTGTGTCTGGAAGGTCAGGTGTGGTGCTGAATGGACGTGATCCAAGTTATAAGTCCTTGCAGATGATGAGGAAGGATATGAGAGCAGTCTGGGGGAGGAAATGTTGACTGATGGCTACAACCATCATTGCTTCAACAAAGAAAAAGTAAAGGTCACCAAGTGAATGGGAATGTAGACAGTATGCAATAATGTCCACAGATAAAGGCTTGGTGGGACCATTTTGTTCACTCACTGGGAGCATCAAGATGCTTGTCAGCCAACCTCAATACCCTTATCCGACCTGTAATTTTTTTTTTTCCCAAATAAATCCAGTCTTAAAGACAAAAAAAAAAATCTCAGGTAAATTGTCATGTCATCAACACTTCGTTGGGATATGTCACCCAGCATCTTTGTGTTGAATGTGGGAGCCATAAAGAGTAGGAAAGGAAGAGGTCTACTGGGTTTATTGTTGGCTTTTACTTTGGAGGGATACCATAATCAGCATGATTTTTCAGAGTTGTGCACTTCCCAGAGCCCCTGAGGTTTGTTCTGTATGGTTGCAACTGTGTCTTGCCAGCACAGAAAGGTGGCTTGGGACACCTTTAGTAGCATGGTTTAGGTATGGCAAGACATGTAAGGAGTTACTGAGGCCTTTTTCAAGTTCCCTTGAAAATGCTTAGGGTGGACACAAATGGTAGGGCTTTTTCCCTCATAAGAATAAAACCATCTCCTAACCCCAGCAGGGACTGTGGCTTGAAGCAGCAGTGATATAAGCTTGCTAAATGTGTTCCAAGACCAAATTAAGTAAATTTTTGCTAACAAATGTGTGCTAATCCCCATTATTTGTATTCACAGACTCATCTACCTTCAAATACAACTTAATGGTCATATGTGTTACACATATTTCACTTTCTATGAGCCACAGAGGATGTGAATCTATTACTGCTTTCTCCTGGAGGCTTTGGGCTGTTAGCTTAAGATATCAAGAGTTATGAATTTAGCTTTGAAAATCCCTAGTTTCATCTGCTTTGTGTGTCAGACGAGATTGCAGCCTGAACACAAACATGATGATGAATGAGATTTAAAACACAAGAATATTTGCAGAAAGCAAAAGACTGAATAAAGGAATACAAGAAGTGCTCCCATAGCTGTCTTTGATGATCTGTTGCAGTGTTCTGAATAGCAGATGTATATGGAAAGAATAACAAAGGACAAACCCTTTCTTTCCTGATACTATTAAGTCTCTAAAACAGGCACAAGTAGTAACAAAAGACCTCAGCAATTAATTATTGTTGTAGTAATAGCTGTATTTACAATGTTCTGTTTACTCCATCCATTAAATGCTTAGCTTAAATTATTTATTATTCAGTTATTATTGAAATCAGCTGGAAAATGTAAAGGTCTTTTCAGACAACTCAGAAAAAGAACGGGCACAGTTAATGCAAATGCATGTGTGCAGCAGGTAATTGACACGGTTTTGGCAGGGGCTGCCTGAGATGATTTGGAGCCCAGCTGGGAGGTGGGTCTGCCCTGGTTCTTCAGGCACCTTTGCAGACTCAGAAATGAGAGATTACCCAGAGTAAGGAATTTAATTTAGAGTTTGAGATCTTGCCCCTGAAGTTGCTCTTTGCCCTTCGTGGACACCCAACTGGGTGGGAGAAGGCTCCAAGATCCATCAGGAGCTGTGTATTAAGGAAACATCATTATTTGGTGTTGGAGAAAGAGGATTCGGAGTGCAGAGAACGGACTGACATGGAGCATGAAGCACCTCTTGCCGCATGGGGAATTTTCTGCTTCTGGAAACACCAGGAAGGTGTGGCTGGTGCTTGTGAACCAGGCATTATAGCGGGTGCGAGCTGACATGACTTTGTAAAGATTTAAGGTGAACATTTGGTTATGCCAAGCTGAAAATGTGGTACAGAGAGGGAGTAAGACCTAGACCAGACATCCAGTGAAGCACAGGAGGAGTTATGGAATAGCACAAGATTAAAAAATACTCTTCCAAGAGACACAGAGAAAATTCCGTTCGCTTCTATCAGCTATCTGCTTCTCTCTTCTCGTCTTCTGGTTTTTGCTGTTACATGCCCCAGCTTTACATGACAAAATGAGAGCAGTATTCAAGAAGCACCACCAGTGGAAGCAGTTGACGTGGTGCTTCCCATGCTCTGCACCACTGAAGAGGATCCAGGCATCCCAGAACCAAATTCATAATGTCCTGGTCCTACCCCACAGCTAGGGACAGGCTGTTGTTGTCCTTCTGGGTTCAGCACCAGAAGCCACAGCTGATTAGCTCCTGTAATGTATTGATTGCAGATAACTGTCAGCTTAACTACTGCAGGGAAAGGAAGGAAAGGGAAAGAGCATAAAACATTTGATTCTTGGTCACAAACAAAAAAGAAATTGCATCCTTATATGACCTCAGAAAAACTCTGCTTGTTTCTGTCTCTGTCTTACTCCCCTGAGTCAGACTTGGACTCCAACATGGTCAACACTTTGAGGGAGTGGTGGTGCTGTACCACAAAAAACAGTTCATGCAGATGAATTGGTTTGCTTCCCTCCGTTCTGTTCTGGGTCTCTAACAGATGTTGAAGGACTACTGGTTTTTTAATTTCCTGATGAAAGGACCAGAAAGGCCATCATTCTTTCGGTTGCTTTTTATGATGGGAATCTCTTGCTCTTCAAAACTGCTGGCAGGAACCAGAGATTCACAACTTAATCACATTTTCTTTGTCAGCCTTTCACATACTATGCTAAATGGGAGACTAGCAGAAAATCCTTTGAGCAATTACAATAATAGGATAATAATAATTTTTGCAGTTCCTTGCCCTTATATAGTGTCTGTGAAATTAAAATGAGATCCAGCATAATGTTACCCATTTGAAAAGGCATGGATATCCGCTTTCAGGAGCATCACCTTGAGAAACTGCTCTCCAGGGCCTTACCTTCCTGCTACCTTTTATTTGAAAGCAGGGCTGTACTGCCACCTTCCTATTCGCATCTGTGAGCAATTGACTGCACAAATGAAGTCATGAAAGAGAATGTGAATGAGGAGAATCGGCACCATGAAGAAGTTTTTTTCCTCTTGTGCCTATAAAAGAAGGGGTTTTTTTCCTCTTGTGCCCATAAAAGACAGGAGAACATTAAAGGATAATCTCTCCAGTTCAGAGGGAGCGTGCTTACATAAGATATTTTCCTTTCTTGACTGCACATCATGTAGGTCTTAGAAGTACTTGTTAAGAGAGTGAAGTGAGTGCCACCAAAAATGTAACACACGGGTATGGCTTTAAGCCTGTTGATTTCTTAAAAGATGTGCATTACAACAATGTACTGCCTTCCTGTCTGGAAAGTATTGTCTGCAGACTGTTGGATTATTGGCGCAGTAAGTGGCAGTTTCTAACTACTGAAATAAAATCCCTCGGGGCCTTTGCTTGGCCTCAATAAAAGTGTTTCACATTTAACTAAAATTATAAGGTTCAGTGTCAAGCTTTCAAAACTTTGTACCTATCGTTAGTGCTGTAATGATGGTAAGTTCCTTACGGTATAGGAAGGAATAAAGGCGTGCTATAATTTTTTCACTGAGACAAAAATAGAAAACTCATTAAAATCCTAGGGTTCGGGATTTTTATTTACTTGTTGATAAAGACTTTCCACACTGAGAATAATGAGCAATTTCAGATTTTAGTGGGAACCTGCCCCTTTTTCCACCTCTCAGCAGACAGAGATGGAAGCATTCAAAACCAGCCAGGAGCAAAGCAGACTATCTCCCTGCATCTGTCGCATGGGTGACTGAAAGAATTGTTTGTCACTTGCATTAATGTGTCTGTCCTGATGCTTGACTTCAAGAGAGAAAATAAGGCCTCAGACTTCCTAAAATCCAGGATGTACCACAATTCTGCTCCCTGTATAGCAAGTTGTTACCCCTAGTGGAACTCCATCGAGGGCAGCTTGGATGTGGCCATTCCTGGTGCTGCACTGGATGAAATGCTTTTACCACTGATCATCATCATTGCATGGAAGGCAATGTCAGAGATTATACAGTAATACTTCTCACTCTCTTTTCATCCTCATCAAACAGATGTTTTTGTCCCTGATGTCTGTTTGGCTGTAATCCCCTGGAATTTGTAACACCCTACAGGGGTCCCAAAGGATTGCAGCAGAGGTTTGCTGGAATATCTCTTTTCCACCATGCCTGTGTTTACCCAGCTAATTCTGTCTCCTTTTGGCTTTGTGAAGGACATGAGGAGAGCAGAAGATGGTGACCCTGTCCTTATTTGCGCCTTTTACTCTTGCATCTACATTTCATCCAGTACAGCCTCTACCAAGATTAGTTTCTGGAGCTTGGACTTTTTTCTTAGGATTGTTACTTGTGTTCCAAATGATACACTTGGTTGACAGTGTTTGTACCCAAGAAAGAGGTATGGGATAATATGAACAAGTCACTGAGGCTACACTACATCATTTTGGGATAGTGTCTTAGGTTGAGCTGCAGATACATGCAAAAACATCTTACTTGGTTTTTTCCATCTGTATGTAGAGAAAGCTCTATAAAACATTTAAATTCCTTTAAAATGCTGTATTTTGGCTTTATGTGGAGAATTGCAACCCTTTAGGAGATGCTTTTCAGGAAGAGACTTTAGGGTACTTTAAGCATTGCCCATCCTGTCAGGGTAAATTCCAATATCCTGTTGGAAGCCTGGATGGGAGTTATTTTACTTAGATCAAGTTGTTAATTTCTGTTTGAAACTGTTGCCCAGAAGCCTGTGTAAATGTGTATAGCTGACAGACAGCTGTCCTTCTGTGCATATATTTTTGTACTACTTTCATCCACTTCAATGATTGAAATACTAAATCTAGCACTCAGACAGCTTTTGAATTTATGCCAGTCCCTGAAGGACTTTGGCTTACAGTTATTCATATAGGTAGTTTTGAAAATTTATGACAGAAATAATAACTCTGTGGTAATATTCATCCAATTGCTTATTTAGAGCACCCAGTGTGAGATCAAAAAACGAGCAGCTAGAAATTCCTGGGGCAAGGCTTTGGCTCGGTGCTCTGCTGTCCCTCACAGAAGGGGGAAGCCAGAGACATTGCAGAGACTTAAGGCAGTTTTCAGAATTTGTAGAAATGTAAAACCAAAGTGAAATTTCTCTCAGAAACTAGTATATTTAACTGTATTTTAGGTGTTTATCTATTTCAGCTTAATCATTGTTTTCTAATATTCAGGAATGTGCACATGTGTTGTAGAAGCATTTAGTGAGTGACCTCTGTCCCACTCCACGTGCTGCTCGGGGCATGATAGTGATTTTCAGCAGCTTGTTCTGCCCCTCTTGCCCCTCTGTCATTGTCTGTGGTGTTGCACACAGCACACTCTGGATCTCAAGAGGCTGTGGCAGATCTCTCGCGTCTAGGCAGTAAGAAGGGCACCCTGAAAAAACAAGAACAGGCAGGAGAAGATGAGTGGAGTCAAGTCCCAGTGAACTGCATGATCTAGTGATGTGGTGTTGCCCTTCCTTCTTCCTTCCCTCTTGGGCCATCACATTCACCAAGCTTCATGAAAGGAACCTGCTCACAATATATTTCTTTTTTTTGTTGTACCAGCCATCTGTGTTTTCTGCATTCTGTAGTCAAAAAGACCAACTGTGACCTGAAGAAAAGTCCCTTTGCAGAGGAGGCAGCACATATCCTTCTCACATGTATATCTTTGTAAGAAGAGGGTTAGTGATGTGATCAAGCATGAGCAAGAGATGTAAACATTCGGGTGTGATCTTTCAGATATGCTTGGGATGATAGTTTAGCTTTGATGTTTATTTTTGTTTGGTTTTTTGGAGGTTGTTCTGTTTTATCTCAAATTCAAAACTGATAATAAAGAATCACCTGCATAAACCTTAAAAAAATAGAAAAAAAGAAGAAAAACTCCAAAGTGGGTGAATGTGGGCAGAGCTGGTACTTCCCATTTCAGCAAGGCACACCAGGGCAGGTGTGTTGGATTAGACTTTTTAATAAGCAAAATAACTGGTGCTTGTTTATATACCTTGAAATTATGTGGGTTTTCTTCTTGCTCTTCAGGGTTAATATACTGTGGCCATGCCATAAGAGTGTGTCTGCTAAGTGTTTCTAGCAAGAAAATGAAATGCTGCCAGAGACCTGGAGATCTGCATACCTTGCTTTTAACACAGAGCGACAGCTTTGAATCACACATTGTGCCGCTGCACAGCCAGGATTGTAAATACTGAATTTTAATTATCAGGTGTATTCATAATTCATTAATAGGAGGTAGACAAATAGACTGGGCTGGCTTTGCAGTGCAAGAAAGATAAATGGAAGATGGTGCATAGGTGATAGGTGCTGGAGTAGAGTGTGTAGAATTTTTCTTTCCTCCATTTTGTCTTCCTGCAGCTATTTGTCTTGAACTCTCAAAGTCATTCCAGGAAGAGAGGCTGGAAATAGGACAAATGTACATTCATCACAAATGTTCAGAATTCTGAAATGAAGCTTTAAATACAATGTGAGCTGTTGAGTGCAAAAGCTGCAGGATCAGCCATGATGTTATGTATGTATGTGGCAAATATTTCTCTAGTTACCTAATAGCAACCACTGAAACTTCAGATGCATTAAATAAAAAAAAAATTCTTCACCATGTCCATTGCATTTGTTCTTGAATGTATAAATCTTACTGATTAATGATAAATATTCTAGGAATTGCTTATCAGTTTGGGTGGTATGATAGATGATATGTCACTGATTTAATGACATAAAACCATGCTTAGGTAATGAACTTTTCACAGTCTTGTTCTTGTTAATATACAATCACCAGCTTCAACAGTTTTTTTCAGGCTAAATTAAAATTAGCATGTGAGACATGTGAGATATATTCAGTATATCACATTCTCAGCTGTAACTTGAGCCTAGATAGCAAAGCACACGATTGCCTAACCATCAGGCTGGGTTTGGAGAAGTAATCAGCTATAAGAAAATGATGAGCACATAATTTTAGATCATTAGAGGTAATTGTTATAACTAGGAATGCTTTTAACCTAAAGGTGAATAAATGGCACCTCTGCAGTATATATGTCCATGGCTTGGAATACCATTTGAAATGAAAGACGTAGTGGGAGATAGAAAATGGAAGTTCTTTGTTTGTTCGTAATATCCTTTTTTCTTGTGGAGGTGCCTTGGGAGGCTTAGGATGGAAATGACATTTAATACAATGTACTATTTGTGTGGAGGCTTAGTGTCAGATATATGTTGCCTCGCTCCTCAATGGGGAAGTTCTTTGACTCTCTGGGTCAGCACTTGGCTGGGAGGCTCCATGGCCTCTACTAATATCCACACGTGGGTGTCGCGGGAGTCTAGGGAAGCACAAAACTTCAGGGCCACTAACCTGTTTTACTCTGATGCAGTTCATTTGGGAACATAATTCATGCATTTTGAATGAAAAAGGCACCTGTAATTTTTTAAAAGTCAAAAAATGCCAGATACCCCATACCCCATTGCCTACTGTGAAAACACCTGCTTGTAAAATGATATGCAGAAGCATACTTAAGAAGTCATGGCAGGCAGGTGAAGTTCCCACTGCTGGAAAATGGGAAACGCAACTTCCATTTTTAAGAAGGGGAAAAAGGAAGACACAGGGAACTGGAGACCAGTGAGTCTCACCTTGGTGAGTCTCACCTTGGTGGCTGGCAGAGTCATGGAGCAGGTCCTCCTGGAAGCTATGTAAGATTTAGATTAGATATTAGGAAGAAATTCTTTCCTCTGAAGGTGATGAGGCACTGGCATAGCTTGCCCAGAGAAGCTGTGGATGCCTCAGCTCTGGCAGTGTTCAAGGCCAGGTTTGATGGGGCTTTCAGCAACCTGGTCTAGTGGAAAATCAGTTTGGAATGAGACAGATTTTCAGGCTTCTTCCAATTCCACCCTGTCTGTGACTCTTGCATTTTCTACTGGTCAGGCATTTGGTGTCTTATTTCCAAGAGTGGTGTGCTGACGACACGCACTGTTCCATCAGCCAGAAAGCTAATGGGAGATGTTGTTCTCACTTTTTTGAAAAATAGGGCTGAATTCTTCTCCCAACTGAATCACCAAATGTCAAAGGCAGTTTATTTTGTCTGGAAAAAAAAAGGTCAGTAGGGTTTCTGCTGAAGCACATAAATGGTTTCACCCAATTATGGAGTCAGTGGTTTGGTGACATGACTTTAACTTCTGGTTCCATTTTTGGTTGTAAAATAAGTAAAATCAGCCCAAACCAACTTATTTTCCAATTTCCAGGACAGCTGCAAATTTTAGAAAGATTCAATGCTCAGCTATGTATGCTGTGTGTGCAATAGCATCTGCTAGGGAAATATAATGGCACAATGACTCAAGGTCCAATCTCGAACACTTTATTCCTGTATGTGCCAAACAGAGAAATTTTGTTTTAATTAGATGTTCTCAACAGCAGTGATCTGCTATTTATAGACTGAAAATACACAAAAAAGTTTAAGAGAAGGAAATCAGTGGCATAATCATGTCAGGTGTGGTCCTGTTTCCCATGTCTGAGGGTTTAAGGGGGCACTTTTATACTTTGGAAAGAGATTACACCCTATCAGTTACAAGTGAAAATAATCATTACTTTATGATCCATCCAATATGCTTTTAGCAATTCAACTTTAAAACAAAGGTTACAGATGTTCTTCAAGGCTCATTTAAAAAAAAAAAAAAGTTTTGGTGCTTTTTAAAGAAAATCTATTATGTTAAAGCCTTTGCAACTATATGTATGTCTAAAGTTAAGCACACTTACTTCAAAATGCTTAGCTGAAGAAACTGAACAAGACATTCAGGACATTTCATTGTTCTTTAGGCCAAAGCACAAATATTTTACAAATGGGGAAAACAAAGTGAAATATTTGCTTGAGGCTAAGGAACCAGTTGCTAGCCGGTTTGGAAGGGACTAAATTCCTTCACTAGCTTCTTGACAGGTAGAGCACAGTCTGAGAGCCATTTACTTATTTAGATATAGGTGTAAGAAACTTCATGATGGGTGTGTTTTATGGTTGTCTTCATTCTTTGTAAATGCTCTGTCTGAAAAATAGGATTTTTTAAAAGAGCAAATAAGCTATTACATGGCAATCTACTATTATGAAAATAGTTGTGCGTACTTTCTTGTTTTTTATCTTACAGTGTTGTCATGACCAAGTTTATAGCCTTAGCAGTATGTCTTATTTTCCCTAGAAACATTAAAGCTGTCATTTAATTTTAGTGGGATAAACAATTGCTAGTTGGTTTATCATCAAATTTAAAGGGTATATTCCTGGAGCATGGAGCACAGCATTTCCTAGGAAAATTAATTCCCAGATTGTAAATGTCAAGAACAGTTGCTGGACTATTGTTTTACTATTCTGTTTTTAACTTCTGTTTTAATAATATATTAAATATGTAGTGTAAGCTTCTCACACAATAGTGTTTGCCTGAAAAAAAATCTGAAAATATTCTGTTTATTGTTGGGTTGTTTTAAAGGAAAATTTATGTCCTTGCTGACTTTTTAATAACATTTGAAGTATGGAAACAATTGTTTCCAGAGAGTCAAATGAACTTTTGGAGTTTAAGTAATAATGGTGTAAATTAAAGCTAATTATTTAATATATTTTTTCTGTATTCTCTCAACAAAGTTTTTAAGCAGCAGATTCAAAACAAACAAACAAATAACAAAACAACAAACAGATGTGGTTTTGCAGGAGAAGTGGGAGTCTTATGGGACCTTTTCCTGAAGAAAAATGGAGATGCAAACAGTTTGCATGGATTCGGGTTCAAATTAGCTGTGCACTGGCAGAGGTTCATGAGTCCAAACCACTCAGAAGCTGTAATCAGGAGTTGTAAATGCAGATAGTTTCATGCTGGGAGAATATTCATGGGAATTACTGATGTCTGGACACTAGTGGAGATAGGTGGGTCCTTTACCTGAGGCAAAATTGCCATTCTTTTGGGCATGTTCACAATCCTGTTACAATCACAGGCTCTTCTGTGTGCCACTGTGCTAGTATAAGGACAGGCTAGACACGATGGCAAACCAACCAACACCTTTGGGCTGTTGGTGCTTTGGAGAGCTGGGTGTTGTTTCTGGGAAGCAAGGACCAGCTGGGAGTGCTGCTCGTGCTACTGAGCATCAGCTCTTGTGGCTGCAGGTAATGGCACGAGATGGAAGGATGGGAGAGGCACAGAGCCAGGGGAGCAATTTTGTGCCCAATGCAAACACCAGCACTAATGAAAGCCTCACAGGTATTTTCAGAGGAGAATGTACCCTTTCTATGCATAAACATCAAAGGATTCGTAGGGTTACTGATTAGGAACTGCAGCTTCTTTCGGTTAAAGAAGGCATGGTTAATTAATGATTTTGCGTTCTGATTAGAAAATTAACATTGCTAATGCTGTTATTAGATAACTGAGTTTCAGTATTATAAAAGCCTTTTGAAATGCAATTTGACAGAGCATATATCAGATGAAATTGGATTGATTATGGGAGTTTTGAGGTTGTTGATTTCTTTGAGAGCTCTGTTAACGAAGCATTATATTGTAACAGAATCCATTAATAGCTCTGTTCTCCTCAGCTAACGGCCTATTACCCTTGGTAGGTAATGAGGTGCAGACGTGAGACACCCTAGCAAGCAGGGTAGGACAGAGTTACTCCACTGTGGCCACTGCAGATCTTGGTGCACAGTTCTAATTTTGTAGAGCTGGGGGTCCTGTTCTCACTGTCAGCTTGGGTAGGTGACAGCGAGTCCCATGGAGCACTGTCACGAAGGAAGGACATGCTTTGGCGTTGTCCATTGGCATCAGAGGACTGGTGTGGTAATACCACGTGTCAGGATGGTGCAGTGACAGTGTGCTGTCTGTTCCAGGAACTGGTGAAAGGAATTGACATGCTGGGACAGGTGACCCTCCCAGAATGGCAAATACTACCTGCATACCCTCACCTCCCCAAACCTTTTGTTTTGCACTCTACATATGCCAAGGCAATTTCCTCAGACTTGCTGATGTGCTAGATACCTAAGTGGACAAGACAGTGTTATGGGTTTCCCCCTCCCAGGTGAGGGTAGGAGTCTTATGCCACAGAACTAGTGAAATGATTTATTTACCAGATATCTCTGTGTAAAACAGACCTTTCTAAAAGGTGTAAGAGTACCTACCCAAAGACATTTACTGCACATTTAGGGATATAATTAAGTTGCTAGTGCAGAGTGGTTTAGCTGATGACCTTAAGAGTACTGGTGCTTTTTTCTTTTGATTTGGATATTTGGCACATTCCCTTTTTTTTTTTCCAAGACAAAAAAAAAAGGAGACCTTATTTCTTCCAACATAAAAAAAATCTTTTATTTTATGATTCTATGTAGTTTCTTTCAGGTGAGGTATTTTTCTCCCTAGAGGCCAAAGCAACTGTGTTACACTCTGGGATACCATGCAAGAAACAAAAAATATGCATTGAATATTAAAATAAGAAAGGTAGCCTCAGAACTAATAGAAACTAGAGGCTTTGGCTGAATACCAGAAGCTCTTTTCAATTCTTTTACAAACTTCCCTGCACTGGATCTTGGCCAAAACCTTATCTTGGCCAAATGCTATATCTTCAAAAGTTTGGAGAGAAAAAGCCTTGCTGTCTCATCTCTGAGTGTTAGTGCTGCATCTTTGCTGCTTTCCCATCCATTACAGTAATGGTCCCATTGAAGCCAATGGTCAATACCACTGTACAACTCAAGAGTATAATCCAAAGTCCTGTGGTGCACAGATACACCAAAAAGTTATTTTTCATCTTCTGATCTTTTTTATCACAGTGATGATGCAGGAAAAGATATTTTCACAGCTGGCGGCTGAAAACTGGACCTTTTGAGGTCAGGAATATAAGAGGTCAAAAAATAAAATCCATGGTGCTATCTATTGTTATCTTTTGCAGTAAAATTGCCTTTAATGTAGATGTTGCCAAGTCCACAGTTACGTCCTGTGGTTGTCTGGGAGCCCAGCAAAAGAAGCAGCCTGCAAAGGAAACAAGCAATAGAGAAATAAATACATTAAACAGCAGTTCTGTTGCCATCCTGGCATGCAATGTCTGCTTTTCTGTGCTTAGGAGATAAAGCAAAACTTTTACTTTCTTCAGTGAGGAGATTTTTTAAGGGTGGCAAAAAAATTGAGGATGTGAGAAACTATGTACTTTCTGGAGGTTTCTATTAAATTACATGCCCCAAGTATCCCTGCATGATCTTGACTGTAAGGGGTGAAATCTGGGCTCACTATAGGTTAATAGGTCCCAGAGCAATAACCCAAGAATACCTAAATGCACCTGTCAAAGACTGATAAGAGCTGAGGTCTGTCAGCTGCATTTCTGTAGTTCCGGAATTGTGTCAGCCCAATTTCCTCTCTATTTTATTACTTTCCAGTGACACAAAATTCTTAGGTTGTCTGGTGCCTTGCAACCCCTAAAACATAACTCAAATTATTTGCCACCAAAACTGCACTTGCAGACCCAGAATACTAAAATTGTGCCTGCATTTCAGGGTGGAGGCAGTAGCTAATTTATTTTTTTTAAAGCCTCAACAAAACAAAAAAAGTGAGATATTTGATGTTTTATTCTTCTTTGCCAGACTGTTGGTTTTTTTTAATGAAAGTTAATTAGATTGAGTTTATTGAAATTTATCTGAATTACCATTGGTTCTTAATTATTTTATCAAATTTTTGTTTTAAGTAGTTTGGGTTTTATTTTGAAAAGTATTCTCCACACCCAGAGTTGGAGACTTGTGAAGCAGTCTTGTTAATGTGGTCTCTTTCAATCAAGATAACAAAAGAAAGTAAAAAGCAGATGGAAAGGATTTACTGCCATGAGACAAATAGGAGAGTAAGAAAAGAAATTCCAGGGAACTGGAACATGAGAATGGTTGCACTGTGACCCATGCCACTTCTAGGATGTAGAGATTTCTGGCGGCAATGTGCTTATCCAGGCCATGGTGACTTATTCAATCAGTTTATCTATCCTTCAGGAATTTGCCTAATCCCCTTCTGAATTTGTGTATCCTCCTGAAATTCTCAACATCCTGGTGTGGGAAGGGAGCTGGAGACACATCATATGCATCACCTACAGCATCCTTCCTGTTTTGAGTTATTAAATGAATGGGAAGGAGTCAGATCTTCACCTACTGGCAGTTGCTTTTCCGGAGTTTATGCAGAAAGTTGCATCAGTTTGATTAAACCAGACAAAATGTTTCTTCCAAAATACCTTTTAGCCAAACATACAGATCTGTTGCTATTGATATATTTCATTAATCCATTTATATTTTGTATGTCTGACAGCATGTTCTCTCCCTGTCTCTCTCATCTCTTCACATTCCATATACTTAAATAACAATTTCTAGGTTTAGTATTTGACATTTTAGTTTTGACAAGTACTTTGAAGTCAATGTAGAACAATGAAATCACATAATTATTTTTTTACTTTCAGATATGTTCCTGACTGTTTTACTGTCAAGGAAAGAAAATGCTCTTCTACATAAGATGTTGATTTCACTTGCAGAATTTCAAACAAACTGAAAAAATAAATTATGCAGACAGCTTTCCTTATGTATCTTTGGAAAACTGATGTTTATTTTAGAAGCTTCAGATGACAATAATTTGTACTTTAGTACTCACTGGTGTACTCAAGTCTTGCAAATAATAAAAGAACATGTATGCCGTTGGTACTTTGCATGGAGTATCCCAAAATAAACCATTAACTATCAAAAATTAGTCCCTTTATGCAGCTCCAAAGTCACTACAGTACTCTCTGTCCCCTTAAGATTCTTGTGACTGTTCAGTCAATCAAAATCCAAGTGGAACAGCTAGCTGTTGAGGACACTGAATTTGTCAAAGTCCTTTGAAGATGTGGCATTTGATTAAAAAGATCAAAATGACAGTAAAATTGTCTGTAATATCTGTGACTTCTTTTCCTGAAACCACTGCACTAAAATTTTTAAACATAGAAAGTGTTTGAAGACTTCATTTTGGAAATTGCACTTTTATGATAAGTAACTGCAGAACAGTTTTAAAGGATATTACAATGCCTGTATGAATGATCAAAAATTGCAAATTATTCAATAAGTGGGCGCGATTTTTTATGTCATGCCAGTGAAGAAAGACAGTGAAGTGCAGCAAGCAGGGACAGAGCTGAGATGTAGAAGTCTAATTCTATAATATTGCAGGTAGCTGCTCTCTACCAGAGTTATTAGAACTCTGTGTCCCTTGAGAAATAGTAGAAATTCCTTTGCTTGCTTTATTCTCAACTCTTTACACCACTTCATAGAAAACAAGAAATAATCCTTCTGAAAAATCACTGTAAGTAGATAATTTAGATTTTATTTTCCCTTTATTTTTTCCCTCTCTGTATTTTATCACACTGCCTAATTAGGAAGATACTCATGATAGGTGAGAAAATTGCTTAAATATTGAGGGCCTTTTTTTGGCTTATTTTGAAGCAGCAGAAAGCAACTAGAATCACCAAAAGTGTTCAGATTCAGTTCTAAATATTGACCTAATAAATTTTTAACAGAAATTTATTTTGTAAGAGCCATTAAAAACCCCAAACTTTTTCATGCAAGCTAAAATATAAGTTGGGAAGAGGATTTATGTTATTCACGTATTGTAAGTGGTATCAGAAAATCTACTAGGATATGCATTTTTTTCTCCTTTTTTTCCCTTCTTTTTTTACTATGCAAAATCCGCTGTACATGTCCCTTTGTGGAGTTTTGAGTTTTCATCATTACATGTAGTAATCTATTACATAAAGGCATTGGATAACTACTGCAGATTACAAATACAGCACAATAGGCTACACGCATCTTCTCCTCATTTCCACCTAGGATGTTTGATAAGAAGAACAAGATTTATTTTTTTTTCCCAGTTGGACAGGCTTCTGGTTGTGCAGACAGTGGATGAGACCTATTTAACATCAATATTCTCAGTAAAATTAGACAGATGTATCAGTAATCTTGCTCCAGTCTGTGTGCTGACAAGCAGTGCATGAGTAATGAGGAGGTCTTTCCAATGTGACCCTCCTGCAGAGCGCTAATGAACAGGGATGTGCATTATTAGTTGATAGTACATACCACAATTAGAACAAAGAAATGCAGTTTAGGGTGCTGCTTAACTACCTAGAGTTCAGGTGGCTTTACTTTGGGGAGCAGAAGAGAAGTGGGATTTCTGTGCTGGACATGGACAAGTGATGTTTTCCTTATTTTTTAAGGAATTAATGCTTCTTCAAGAAGAATGTAGAAAGTTTCAAGAAATTATTGTTCCTGTCTTTACAGTCAAAAAATCAGACTATCTGACCTGTAAAAATATTTCCATTTAAATTGCAGTATGGGTGAACAGATAAATACTTTTAAAATGAAAAGTCATGTTCAGTTAAAGGTAATGAACACTTGACTTAAAAATGGAAATACGGTTTTTTAGGTTTTGACATCCACTCTTACCTCAGAACTATCAGTTGAACAAATGCCGTTTTCTGGCTTTTTCTCTAACATATGCTGACAGAACTTATATTTTGCTGATTTGGTGATAATGGGCAGTGATATTTATGACAAAATTAATTTCTGTGTACTTCAGAGTGCAGATTAGCTCTTCACGTCTTTTGAAATTGTTCAGTTTTGTATCAAGAGAGAAAGTAAGATATTATGAAATATAATTTTGTCCCAGAAACACTGCAATCCATAGGTGCTCGTTCAAACAAGGAGATAGCCATGGGGAGTTGTCAGAGGTCCAAGGATTCGAGTTAGAATAGCACATTGCTCCAGGTTGGCATTACTGACACATGGACGTTGCTGAAACCCACAGCACACTCATGCACTGGACAAAGGCAGATACTCACCCCCCAGCACAGAAATTATCTTTTGGTGCAGTAGTGTGGATGTGGAGATGATTTTTCTGCTCCTTCGGACTTGCAGCTATGTGTACAGAGGTAGTAGAAAGGAGATATGTGATGAGTTACTGGCTGGAAGCAGAGTGTGGAAGGAAAATAGCAACTGGCACTGAGTTCAGTCAAGGAGTCTTTGGTCCTTGGAGCAAAGATACTCAGAGAAACCTCCAAAGACATCAAAAGAGATTGCAAAGTATTCCATAAACCATGCTACTGTGGAAAAAAAGTTCACCTCTCTCAACTTTTAAATTACAGATAGATGAGAATCATACTATAAAGGATGTTTTTCATTGTTATTGAATAATATATGTTCAGAATAAGGAACACCTAGTTATTATCAGAGCATGAAATCATCCATCCATTTCAGCTGACCAGCTAATTTGAGGAAACATCTGGTCTGTGGTCTGCACGTCCCACAGATGACTGAGGAAGCCAAGAAAAAGTGCTTGGAAGCCAAGCAGTCTTCCAAGTTCAGTACGGTGCAAAATTATTTGTTTTATTTCACTGAAAATGGTAAAGGCTGCTGGTGTACCAGACCGCCTTGGAGGTGTTTATGTTCAGGTTACACAGCTGTGTGAGAAAGCTTAAGGCTTTTAATTGGAAGCAAAGAAAATGTGATTCTAATCCTCATGTTAAAAGAAGTATTTCAAAATGTTTTGGCTTTCTTAAAGCTAAAAGTTAGCCCCTAATCTGTAGTGTGAATCCTGTTAAGTTGTGGAAGTAGTGGAGAAAAGTAAGTAATTTGTTTTGGAAATCATTCTTCTATTAGTTTTGCTTAGATTGGTTTCAGTGAGAATTTGCTTGATGATTTGTATGTACAATAGGTGAAAAAGCAGCTAGCCCAACCAAATTGAGTAACATATTTTACCAGTTCAACAGTGAATCTTCCAGCTGAAGTCCCTCTCCATGTATTGGAGATCAGCTGAATTATTGTTCTTTGTGGTGCCCCTTTATTTGCAAAAGTAATGTAATTTTAGTACTTCTGTGTACTAAAGGATTTTACAAAGCAAGTATGTAAATTTTAGAGCAGGGAAATGCAAGAGACCTAATTTTGTTTCTTTTTTTGTTTCTTTTTATATTAGATATTTTAGAGTATGTGTATTTTGTTTCTGTTTACCTATTTTACCTATTTATTTTTACCTATTTTCCTCTAGAAAAAAAATCCTTATAATTACAGCAACATATGCATATATATATATGTCTGTCTCTCTGTCTGTCTGTGTGTGTGTGTGTACAGATGCATCTGTGTATGTTAGACTTACCCTAAGCCTAGTTGCTGGTTCTGATGCAAGTTTGACACTTCTAGTGTAGTCACTGTAAATACCTTGGGAAAATAAGATTTTAAGGTTAGTAAAGGATGTGTGAGAGTTGTGCTCCTTTGGTTTTTGCTTGCAAAAGATTAACATGTTTCTGGGAATGTTTACACCGACCAAATGAGCCAGGCATGAGGTTTCTCTGCCTTTAAACCATTTGCTGGATGCCATGTATGTTCTCTAGGACTGAATGGAGTGCTGTGGGACTGTAGGTCCAGTTGTGGGCACTGGAGGAAAGAATCCATGATTTGAACCTGACTGCAAAGATAGAACAGGAGAAAGAACACAGTGTCCCCATTTCTCTGAATGGTTTCTCCCCTTCAGATACACCACCGTACACCACATGAAGTTATTTTCCTTCCCAGAAGTGTGAATGAAGATTAAAGCATTTTATCCCCGAGTTCCCTGTCTCGTAGACAGGCCAGGACGAGGGAGCCTGTGGGAAGCAAAAGCCCTCGGCTAAAATTAAGATAGCTACAAAGAGTAGTGGAAGTTTTTCTCTCTGGAAAATTGGCTTTTGACCAAGTATAACCTTAAGGCTTTCCCAGTGGGAAATTTAGCATACCTATTACTGTGACCCTGCCCTAGTAACCTCTTGCACCTGTAGCAGCTCAGTGAGCTGGCAATCCTGCTGTTTTTACAAGACGTATTCATGAGCTTAAAGCAGTTCAGGGTTATGAAATAAGTTTGTAAACCTTAAGTTTTCACAGTAAAAAAATAATGCAAATCTGTTTTGCATTATTATTACACAATGCATCGTGTTCTAGTTTAACAGGCAATTTGTTTAATTTTTTTTGCTGCGGGACTGTAATATGTGATTTACTTATATAAATATTTTAACAATAATCTGAACAACTGATCTCTTTAATTAGTAACCATTGTTTTAAAAGAACAACTAAAGTATTAAATGAAACTTAAGAAATGAAAATGACATATTTTCATTTTTCTGACTGATAAACATGGACATGTCTTTTGAACTGTTAAGGAAAGTTTCCTATCTGACCATTCAGGGAGCACTCTGGCAGTCACACTCCCACCATCAAAGACTTTTCACTGCTGGGGCTGAAGCCCCTTTGCAGCAAGGCTGCACACAGTCAGAAAAGGTTTCCTTACTGGCTCAACCACAGGTTTCATAGCGGGTCTCAGACATCTGAATCCTTTAAATAATTTAGTTAAGGTGCAGAGCACAAGGCCAGTTTGAGCTGGGTGCCTGCAGGGAGGGGCCCTGACCAGCTGAGTCCCTGAGCTGTTACACCCTTGCAGTGTTGGTGTGCCGCAGTCTGGGCTGCTCCTGCTGAGTCCTTGGCTCCTGCAGTGTCTCCGGGTGCCTGCTCTCCTGGCTGGCCCCTGAGGTCTCTGCTGTGCACAGGGGCAGCACCATTTCACTGCCTTCTTCCTGGGGCTCCCATCATTTCCCAGCACCCAGCACCCAACCTGCAGCTCACACTGCAGCTGCACACTGAGATACCTGCACTAAATTAATTCCTCAGTGGGACTACTGAGGAATTAATTGGTCAGTGGGGCCACTGAGGTTTGTGTTTACTGACTGTTCACAAGTTCCAGAGTGCTCTGCCATCCCACATGCTGAGTTTGCCATTATGCACCATGAATTTTGTAGAATGGGAATTATAAAGCTTTACCTGATGTTTTGTTAGCGTCACAGTGGTTGTACACTGAGGATTTGTCATGCCTGATAAATCAAATAATAGATTCTCATGTACTGGGACGGGTGCCCATCAGTACACTCCAAATTAAGCCATGAGAGGCATACTTAATCATATTGATTAGATGAGGAGAGTTAGAGATGTAGAGAAAGAATTTCAAATTGAGTAAAACTCCGAGGAAAAAAACAAACCCAAGAAAGGCAGGGCTGGACTGAAAGTATCATCATACCTGGTAAATCCCTGTGCCAAGCTATCATGCCCGGCTTGCAGAAGAGGCAGGGGAAGGAGACAAAGTGGAGCCACATGTCTGCCTTTGTCCCAGCACAGCCCAGCTTCATGGCAGTGGACCTTGTGGGTACAGTGACTGTGGCTGCTGTGGCTCCTGTCAGTGTACTAGACACAGTGCTAAGCAGGGCTGGAAATTAAGAGAATTACCCTGTAACTCATAGGGGGCCTTTCTAGAAGGCAATTGTCATACCCTATTAAACATTGCATCTCTTTGTGCTCTGTTGACTAAAAATTATAATTTAAACCTTTAAAATATGTATCACAGTGCCTGTTTACTGTAACATTAATCAGGTTGTACTGTTCCAGGTTGACTGACAAGATAATATATATTTAAATAAAAAATGACAGTGGGGCTCCACAAGATTTCCCCGGGATTCAAGCGGCAATTAAACATTACTCAGTCTTCTTTGTACCACGAAATAATAAAGAGATAGAACAATCAGAGGAGAAGCTTACAGCCAGAAAATACCATTTACATAAAGTGATCATTTATAGGAAGTCAATATTTACTACACTGCAAATACACAGTCTTTCCTTTTGTAAAAATTAACCACAGGCCCATGGTACGTGTCTTTACAGAGATGACTGGCGTAGCTGCAAACAGCTATCAAGTAAATATACTGCCAAGTGCTATTACCACTTGTTCTTGCCATAGAAATAAGAAAAGCTTACATACAGTTCTTAAATGAGGGCAGAGTAAGTAGCTCTGGGCAGTAATTCAGAATGTCCAGTTGTGTCACTTTTACAAGAGCACTGTGACTAACAATAGCTCTCTAGTACCAGGAATAGAGAGACTAGCATGTGGAGATTCAGGTTATTGTTTATCCAAGTGCTGCTAACTCAGGCCCAGACCTTGTGGACTTTTTGAAAGGAATCTGTTATTTCAAGGTATGGGGTTAGATTTGCAATACGAGGTAAAAGCGCAGCAGTGTTAACCATTGGAGCTGACAGTAGGTGTGGTGTTGCCACTGAATAACAGCAGGAATTCACTGCTGAAGAGAAGTCATACCTCAAAATTAAAATTGATTAGGGACTTAAAAAGCATAAAATCAGCTAGAGTGAATAAAATAATAGGCTAACTGACAGTATTTAAGGAAAAAAAACCAAATTGCTCATTTCTGTTAATGCACTGAAACAGGAACAAAATCTCAGTAACGTGAACTGTAACAACATTTATTCAGGGTGGAACTGCTTGACAGCATGTTTCCTCAGCTCAGTAAAACATGTGGTGAGCTTGACAAGGGATAATCGATGTAAATCACTGTCTAACCCTAAATTCATTATAGTATTGCAGTGATAACCTGCATTTAAGGTTGCACTGCCAAATTTAGTCTCATAAAATATTGTCATAGCTGGGTAATAATAATGAAATGTCAGTCATGTTTTTATTCAGGCAATGTTCAAATAATTAATAGACAGATTCCTAAAATTACAGTTAATAGTAAATGTTTTATTACTTCAAATTCCCTAGCACTTGCCTTAACTGAAAGTGACTTGTCTTTGAAGGTAAAATAAACTCTCAACAACCTTGACGTTTCCAAGTGTCTGAACAGTGGAGTTTCTTCGCTTAGGATAATGGATGGAAATGTATTTTTACACATATGTGCAAGAGAGTATAATTTTAAGTCCTTATGTTTTAGATGCATAGTATATTCTTGAAAGATGAAATATGTTCTCTGTCTCACTTGAAGATTATTTTTGTTAATACAAGTGCTGTTTAAACCAGATGGAAGTCAAAATGTGATCTGTGAATTTAGGACTATAGTCAGGGTTCTAGCATTGCTGCTGAATTTAAGAAGTGTATGTGTGTTCCAAATTTGAAAAAATGTACATTTATATAATTAGCTTTGAGATAGAATTTTTAAAGTAGAATAATCCAGGTGTTTATATGTCTCAGTCATAGTAAGGTTTGGGGTTTTTTTTTGTACTACAGATTTCTGTGAAAGGGAAGTATTTTTCCAGAGACATAATTTTTTACAATAGACTTGAAAAAATGAGGCTTTTTCCCCCCAAAGGATTTCTGTAGATTGTTTAAAAAAGATCAAAATTAAAATCTTCAAATAAAACTGATTATTTATTACTTTGGATTAAGAAATGTTTATGCTTTTATTTTCATCCTTTGGAGATAAGCAATTGAAATTTTTACTTTGGCCTGTTTTAAAATACTACTTCAAAGGAAGATGGGAAATGAAATTATTGCTTCTTCACTGAACAAAATAAAGAATTCTTCCAAAAATTTTTGCAAAAATATCTGCTATCTCCAAACATACTTTATGCTGTATGTTTGTTAGTAGTGAGAAACACATTAAGACATCACAGCTACATTCTTTAACTGACAGCTTTCTGAGTATCAGGATGAATATTGTATTATGCCAAAGAAAGTCAATTGTATTTGCAATAATAAAAAAAAAAAGCATTATGAGAGAAAATGCCTTTGAGTTGTGTAAAACCAAGTTACTATTAAATTTACCTTGCCTTTTGAAATTTCTATTATATATTCTCTCTAAAAATATAATCTTACATACCTGTACATGCTATTCAATTATATGCCTTGGCTTTTAAGTGTCTTCTCTGCTCTTCTGTACTTTGAATAGATGTGATGTATTATTTAGTGTTATGAAGCCACCACTATTTAGTTACAAAAACTCTTTTTATAATATTAAAAATGGAATATTATCTCCTCATAAGAATTTAGTATAAAAGTTAGACCAGGCTGTAGTTTTGGAGGAAGGATATAGAACAGATGACCTTTGTGTCCAGTATTGATTTGATTTAATCTAATTAAAAGCCCCATGAAATGGTCCCTGATGAAATGCTGCTAAGCAAGAACCTAATATTTCAGCTTTACACTTCTTTGCCAGCAGTGCCTCTCTCAGCAGTTAGGAGCATTATGAAATCTTTTTAATACCTGAGATGCTCCCAGGTTTCCTCCCAGGAAGCACTTATAACATGGTTGCAGGCACCAGCCCCAAGCCTTGCCAGGGTGGGCTGTCTGGCTGCAGTGCAAGCCAGAAATGTACTTTCCCAGCTGAAGACCTAAAATATCCTGATGTGCCGTCTTGGCTTGTCACCTCACATCCTCGTCAGGCTCTGCTGCTTCTCACTGCCGAGCAGGGACGTGAAGGACGAGCTCCTGCCCTACTTTGTACAGGGTGGCTCTGAAGCACTCTCAGAGCCACATCAGTGGTACCCAACTCTTTCTGATGTCATTTTGGAGAGGTGTTTTGCCAGATGTGGCTGCCTGTAGGAAACACAATGCAGGGGAATGTCAGGGACTACGAGGGGAGCAGGGTTCTTTCTGTTTTAACAGAGAAAAAAGAGCTGGCTCTGGTAGAATGAGTTCATGTGGTTCAAATTGTTAGATAATAATATCTAGGATGATTAGTTTTCTTTATTGCAGTAGTAGCCAGATGCTATCAACACTTACTTTGTATGCAGCAGGAAAGATTGTCTTGTGGAGGCTTGGTTGGCAGGGGGGAACTGACACTTTGGTTTTTTTGGTGGTTATTTTTCTTTTTTATTGCTAGACCCAAATAGATTCTTCAGAGCTAAAGGATTAATCCAGACTAGGACTATACTTTTTATACTGAAATTTCTGTTTTATTTATACCAGTTTATGAGTATGGCTGAGGCAATACCTGGTAGTCCTTGGTTATAGGTGCTTTGGAGTTTGGGTAGCATGGGTACACCATGTAAATTTTCTTAAAAAAAAAAGTAATGCATCTGAAGAGACTTTGCTTCTCCATAATCTGGCTGCTTTGTGTATTTTTCTCTTTGGGCACTAAAGTACCGAAACCATCGCATAGATTTATGACTTTCCTAGAGGACTTACAGCAGCTCAACAAGTTTTTTATGTGCCCATTTGTCGTCTGTTTTAAGCAGACTTGGTGGATACTTTTTATACCTGAATCAGTGTATGAGTCCCTGAATATTATTCATGCATAAATTTTCTTTTGAAGGCATAACATTTTTCATGCATTTAACTTTTCAATCAAACAGAAGTGTAATGGTAAGTGTTGATTCCATATAAAAATGTTGAGTATATGAAAGGCTGAATTTAGAATGTAAAGTTTGCAGAAAAGCAGATAGCTGAGAGCTGCCCATGTGAGTGTTCAATGAAAGTTTAGACTGCAAGGTGTCATACTAGTAATGTGTCACACTCTGATTGTCTAGTTCAGTTGTTCACTACCAAAAGCCAGTCTAATGGAAACATTTCATTTCAAGAAGTTGCAGATTGTGGTCACCATGTGTGCTGTGTATTAGTGTTGGCTGTGGTTATAATTTGAAGGTGGTGACATCTAAAATAATGCTGTGCTAGGTGCTACAGCAGCATAAGGAATCAGTCCCTGCCCAAGGGGCAGGAGATGATCAGTGCAGACAGTAGGAGTACCCTCCCTCCCAAAAATAATCAGCAATGCTCATTTGGGCAGGTGTTGATAAGGTAGCGGTGGTACCAAACTCTAGAATATTTATGGATTAATCATGTTGATGGAGAAACGAAGAAAACAGATATTTTAGCCTAAATTTTCTTTCTTTTCTAGACACTACAGGTGTCCAGTACCAAGGATTAAGTGCTTGAGAGGTGTGAGAATATTTTACCATTCCCACTGAAATTAACTGGTGGAGAGGCCTGAGGGCAGCTCTCTCAATCAGGCCTGAATCTGAGTTTTCAGGTGTTTGCCTTTATATCCCCCTCATGTCTAAGTGTGTCCCTTTTCAGTTTGCATCCAGAAATTTCTTGTAAAGGTTGTTTACTTAGTACATAATTAGAGTTCTAGCAATTTCTCTGTTTTCTAAGAGAGAAAGGCAGAACTGGAGTAATAAAATCATACAGGAGAGGCCTGCCTGTATCCACAAACGAATGTTGAACAGCACAAATTTGTCAGGATCATAGATATGTAAACCCTACACAAAGATCTGCAACAGATTCTGTTATTATCTTCCTACTCAAGGGCTTCTAGGAAATGGACTCAAGGGTTTTCTGGTATTTCTAGTGTTACAGTCTTCAGGACTTGATGGTCACAAAAATGAAATCTTGGAGGCTGTCCATTTCCTGGAATTTTCAATGGAATTGCCCATTAGCACCGACGAAAAAAAACAATCATGGCAGACATAAGTCTTCTTCAATATGAATTGTTTTCAGTACTGTTAGAAAATCTGCACTGTTCTCATTTTCTGTGTGTCCCTTTCTGCCTCTCCTTTCTTTCCTGCATTTATTAAATATTAATTATATGGTAATACACTCTATTAAATTACAGGAAAAATCCATGTGATTTTATGCTTTGAATTTTGCAAACTCAGTAAGGAAATACATTAAAACACCAGTAGAGATGTAGTGGAGTTGCTTTCACTTCTGCTATGTAAGTCTGTACTAAATTTGCCTTATTGACATAAAACCTCTAGAAAATAGACATTTTTACACAGATGCCATAACAATAGAATC
Organism: Melospiza melodia melodia; assembly: GCF_035770615.1. Classification (NCBI taxonomy): domain Eukaryota; kingdom Metazoa; phylum Chordata; class Aves; order Passeriformes; family Passerellidae; genus Melospiza; species Melospiza melodia. Next base: position 77,715,375 of record NC_086195.1, read on the forward strand.
ATAACAAAATGAAAGCACTTGCTCTTTCTGCCTTCTTACTTAAGTCACTTTTGGATAGGATCTCAGTAACGGAAAGGTAAATGTAAACAATAATATTAATGAGCAATGTCTCAAGGTCAAGTTATGTTTGCAAGTCTAATCTAACCTTATGCACCTGATGAGTGCCTGCAGGGTCTGAGAAAGGTGCTGCATGCCCATGCTGAATTAGGGAAAGGCAGAAAGTGACAGAGAGCTTCAATTTGCGGTAGTTGTTCTACCCTGGGTTTTTTTCATCAGCCTCTTGAAAAGAAGGTTTTGGCAAGTTGTCTTCACTGGAACTTGATGAAAAACAGCTGAAGAAGATTTACATGTGCTAATGCTGAGTCCATGTTCCAGCATTGTTCCAGAATCTCCTTAGGAGGCTTCTTATGCTGTGGCTGCAGTTTGTGCCACCGGCAGTGACTGTGCCAGGGTTGATGGACCTGGAGGTGTTTCTTGGTTCTGAGGTCTGTCTGTATATCCCACCTGTGCTTCAAATCCATACTCCAACACAGACTTGTTTGTGAAATTGTATGCTCACTGTTCTTGAATTCATTCAATTTCTAACCCTAACTGCAGGTAAGATATAAGGCAGCTAAACAGATAAAACTCAATCAGTAAAAATAGTGAGATACTGAAACTGAAACATGTTGGGAATTTTGCATGCTCCTTATAAAGTTTTTGCTAACAGCAGCAAAAACTGTTGGTTTTTGGTACATCAGCTAGTGAGACTGGGATTCAGTAGAGGATTCTTCCAGGGTGTTTTCTGTGCACCATATCTTTTCCCATTCCAGTGCCCTCAGATCATCTCAACTTCCTGCCTTGTTTGGGTATGTGCTTCCTTGGATTTTTCTCCACCCAGGAAAGTCCTTCCTACTGCATCTCCTTGCTTCTCAGTTGGAAAATTTTCAGTTTGTAAAGGTCCTTCATTTCTTACAGCTACTATGCCTTCATGTATTCCTCTGATCTCTCCCATCCTCTTGACCTGCATCACTAGACCTTCCCCATCACAAGCAGCATTTACAGCATTCGTGGCATTAAGAGATTCTAGCAGATCTTGCCAGCCTTGCTGGGCTGGCATCCTGTAACTTGTGTGTCAGAAGATATTCCTATGAAGGCAGCTGCTGGAATGTACCTCATATTCAGATAGTTCATAACATATTTAGGAAAGAGCCCTTACAGTATGAAACTACCTATATTTTCATTTGCTGTGGAACTGTTTACTATTTTATTCGTTGGTAATTTAGACAATGCTTGCCATAAAACCTATGTTTGTTTGAACCGTAAGTGCCTGTAACTTGTTTGCACTGTTGCAACATCCCTTTCCATCACATATAGAAGTTACTGAAAATGTTAGTTCAGTTTTAAATCACTCTTTGTGCAACTGCTGAAGCAAAAGCTTTGTCATAATCCTTTCTACACAAGTATCTGTCTTAGAAGAGATCTATTAACAGGTATCATTAAGATGAAAAACAAAAATAAAGTGTCAATTTTAATCTGCCTTAATTATAAATTCTGAATATAGACCCCACTTCCTGCGCTCAATTGCATAGCCTTACATAAAGACATTTTCTTTTTTATGCAGCTTTTATTCTTTCTTATTTTTAGTGTGTGCAATTGAAAAGAAAAAAATGACATCCTGCACTTGTAAGCTGAATCTGCTACATAACCAGGGAGCAATAGTTCTGCAGTAGAGAGAAGTACTGTCAGGTTATGTGGAATGTATCCTATGTGGAATTAGTGGGCATGTGAACTGATCTGATGTTAAGTTTTCTCTCAGTTGTCACCAGATGGGTCACCAGATTTACCTAGTACCAGTCACTGGCTTATCTCTATTTTGTATTATCCACCATGAAGTAAAAAGCTCTAGGTAAACAGCAGAGCAGTTCAATACCGTGTGCTGGTTTATGAAAACTTGCATTACAGCTATGAAATCAGAAGCAACTGCAGTGCAGAAGAAAGAAGTGTAATTTTTGGGCACCCCAGGAAAGCTGGAAATGTAGAACCAGTTTGTAGTAAATGTGCTGTGGAGCCCTTTCCTTTCCTAGGAGAGGATTTTAGTGCCTAATTAATGGCGCTGTGTCTTGCTGGCATTCGAACTGCTAGCATGAACCACGCAGTGTGCTGCAGACTTGCCTGAGGGAGCAGAGGGGGCTCTAGTCACAGTTCACCTGCGTGACCTTTACATTGCTCTGAAGGATTGTGCGGAGTCTGTTTCCCCTCCTGCCTTCTGCAGGGGGGAGGTGTGGAGTATCTCCTGCTTAGCAGGCACGCTCTTAACTCCTGCTAATCCTTCTGGGAGCGCCACTGTGTATCAAAGCAGGTATATACTTTTAATCTCTAAAGCAGCCCTCTAAGAGGTAACTGGAATTTATAAGTCTTATCAATTTGCAGCAGTGCAGGTGAATAAAGAGAGCCTTTAAAATAAAGCAACTGCTGACTCAGCTTACATAGAGGCCTGGGAGTAAAACTGAAAATTCAGCAGTGCTGGTCCCTCTTCAGCTATCAGCTGATTGAAAGTATTACCCTTTTTGTGCTAATCCTCTGAGACTGGTGCAATGTAAAGTACTGGAGATATGGGTGTCTAAATAACAGTAGATCACTCGTGTTTGGAGACCCTTTAAAGGGTAGCTCCTCAGGGTATCCTTCCACAGCAGGCAGGGAGAAACTCAAAATATTAAGGTTTGCTTTATCTCTTAAAGCTAACAAAACTGCTTAAGTAAATTCAGGAAATTCACTGACCTGGAGACAGTTCAGATGGATTTACTTTGCTATGGAAAGGTGGTAGGAGCATCTGCTTTTGATCACTTTTATATTTTGGTTTCCTGAGACAAGTAAGGTTCGATAGTCATCCTAACTCAAATAACAGCTGTCCAAATAGCTCACTGCCAATACATGTTGAATAACAGTATCATTGTGTAATGTCAGGTTTATGTAATACAGTAATTGTAATATAGAAATGCAAGTTTGTTTTATGGTGCTGGGGTGAGCGCATTTGGGATCCACATTTGTGGGCCGGGCTCAATTAAATAAAAGATCACTTTAGCCCATAATTAACTGTGTTGCCCTTCCAATCTGGTCCTATTGGCTCAAATGTCTGTTCAGTGTTTGCAGATATGTTGAAAAATGGAGCTGAACAAATAGTTTATGAATAAAGAGCAGTCAGAGATGCTGTTCCTGCTGCTAATTTTTTCAAACACTTATGTTTATCTCCTTAGATACTGGTGATATGATGAGTAATAGGAAAAAGTACAGTGGAATAAGAAGTCTTGTACATAGATAAAAATATTATTTAGTGCAAGTAAGAAAACATAGCAGTGGTGTCTTGAAAAGCTTACAAATTTCTGTGGGGGTTCTGATATTCTTCTGTTAGATAATTTCTAATATCTGTTGTTTGATGAATAATTTCTATAAAATAATGGCCTTATATTTGTGTCACTTAATGGTTTTTTTTTCTGACTGTATAAAACCATTGTGCATGGTAGTCATTGCCCAGGGTGCTTTAAGAGCCAGAATGTTGTTCTTAGTTGTCAGAAAAGGGTTTTTTCTGGTACTATTCACAAATGCTACTTCCTGAAAGAAACTGCATTTCATTTGATATGGCCATATTGCAGCCAACTTCTGAGTTTTAGAATGATAAATAACATTGAATTATATCTCTTAAGGATGCAGAAATTGCAGGTTTTCTGAGTCTTATTCTCATTACCCATTGCACGCTGATTTTGAATTAAATGTTCACCTACCTACTAAATGCCTTCTTCACAATGCACAATAAGAGAAACAAGTACTGTGAACAAAATTCCATAAAGTAAATATTGCTTATACTTGTAGAGATGGAGCTTTTTGAAATCTCAAATGCAGTGAAGAAAAATGGAAATAAAAAAACCACTATGCTTGCAGATACTTAGAGAGAAATTTCCTGGACCATTAAATGCTTCTTTTCATTCATTATATGGAAGCATAGAAAGATGCATCTGGTATTTCTGTTGAAAGAAATCACTTCCAATTTTTTCAACTTCCTGAAGCTTAAGACATTCATGATCTGAATAAAAGATTTTACAAGAAAAAGATTTACGGGTTAATTCTAAAGATGATGACATGAGACAAAATAGCAGAACACTAAATTATATGCATAAATCCAGGTATTGAGGGCATGGGACAAGGCTGCAGAAAACTTTATGAACCTGGGACATATTTTAATTACTGTTCCATAAAGAGAAAATAGTTTTCTAAGAATTCTTGGTATTTGCAGTTAAGTTACAAAGAAGATAACATTATACAAAATGAAGAAACATAAATTTGGAGTTTATGTTCATGACTTCCAAGTCTAGGGATCTGCATATCATCTCAGAAATGAAACAAAAGCTGAACCATAAATCAGCTGGTGTTCATTATAATTTACATACATGTATGTAATTAGAAGTGAATGGAACACTAGAAAAATACCATCATTTACTATATTTTCTTAAGAATTGTCTGTAAACATTCTGTGTATTAACTGTAAGCTAAGTCACAGCTGTAAGTTGATGTCTTTCAAAGACGAGAAACTGCAGAGCGGGTCCCGTCATGGATGCAGAGGCTCCACTAGAACGTTGCTCATTGGGCTATTTCAGCCTGAGATTGCAGTTAAGTGGATCCCTTGGCAATGGCAGCTGTCCTTTGCTGGAGCTAGCTGCTGATGTTTTAAATGCTGGTAACCCAGCTCCTGTAACTCCATGTTGTTACTGCTGTTGTACAGCTCAGTGCGTGTGTGGCTGCTGCCTTCCCGATTCCCTTGACCTTTTCCTTGTTTGAGCGTGGAGTCAAGCATGTTAGATTGAAATGCCTTCACTGTTGATTTAAGATTAAAAAAAAAAAAAAAAAAAAAAAAAGACTTTTCATTGGGGCATTGAGACTAGGAAGCACTCGTAGGCTCCATTTAGTTTGCTTTGCTGTTGTCATGGTGAACTCCAACATGGAAGTGGAAAAAAATGGCCTGAGGTACTAACATTTGCAGCTCTTCCAGCTGCCTGCAAAGTAATATGTATCTGTGACCTTAAATTCTAGGATGTAGTGTCATGGTATGTGGTGAATTTCTGTCCCAAAAATAAATGTAAATTTTAAAAATGAGCCCTTTGAAAAGTATATTTATTTAAGTCTATAGGATCACACGTTAATAATATGGATTGTAAGTACATGTTGTTGCTTTGAGGATGTATGTCTTGGTGCTTGGCTTTCCCAAGACACACTCTAAGGTTCTGTAATCCTCCCTGGTCCAATGGTAGAGACAGTCTTGTAAACATGAGAGTGTTCTCTATAAAGCTGTCCTTGCAAATTATATCTGTGCAATTAGCCCTGTGTCACTCTGTTCAGCACTTGCTCCTTCAAATACAATCTTCCACTATTCAATGGGTCTAATTTAGATTAAGTCTTCAGATCAGGGTGGCAATTTCTCTGTCTGTTTACATCTGTGGTCCTGTTTAAAGATGTCATATTGTTGACCAGAATCATAATTTACCAGACATATTTTTATCCAGTAGTGTTTCGCTAGGCTATCTGGTTACAAGGTGAATGGGGAGAAAAAAGTGCATTTCTGGAGGGGCTGGAGAGCTTCTTTCAGTCTTTGCATTTTCTGAGGTGCTATGTGAGGGAGCTGTGAATGAAAAAGGAATTGGGCAGTGTGTCCAAGGCCTCCAGTTTCTTTTGCAGTGACTCAAAGGAGTAGGAAGAAAATGGAACATTTCCTCAGATTTCTTCTGTTTGAAAGCCATGCTCAAGGCTATGTGAAGCATGTTTTATTGCTACCCAGGTACCAAGACAAGAGGGGACTCTTTGACAGGCCCAGATTTCCTTTGGGCCCCCTTATGTTGTTAATTTGGGCACGTGAAGTGACCAGAGGATGGGCATAGCTAACAAGATGACTTGTGGCAATGTCCATTGGGATCTGGGATCACATCTGTCACTGCACATTGCACTGCCTGATCTCTCTGCAGCTCAGAAAAGTCTCCTCCTGCAGCTCAGAATAATCCTTCCTTTAGGTGATGTTTCTGTCTTTATCTAGCTCTTCTTACATGACTTCACTTTTTTTAAACCATGAAATATATTCCTTCAGCACTGGAAGAAGACCTGCAAATATATCTGTCATTGGCCTCAATTCAGGCTGTGGGAATGCAGCAGCCTGGCTGCTGCAGAGCTGTCCCAGTAGTTAAATCTGTATCTGTCAAAGCTGATGTTTCATTTCTCTATACATCTCTCTACTCACATCCCCGAAGTCAGAAGCTGGGTCTTGGAATTATTTGTGTCTGTGTACACAATTTTGTACTTGGACCTGAAAGCTTAGGACAGTTCTGGACTATTCAGGGCTTTTCACCTTGGCCAAGCTGTATCCCATCTCAGAAGCAAGTTCTAGCTGGTGGTCACTGAACATTTGTGTAGACAACCTGGTGCACAGCTTGATCTAGTAGGTTTTAGCTGTATTCATTTCAGAGTGATCTGATATGGGAAAGATGGAGGTTTAACAAGTGCAGTGTGGAAGATTTCGTGCCAGGAGATGTTCCTGAGGTTCTCCTGAAAGGTTTCCCATAGGGCATGTGAGTGTGTAACTGGCCAGATATTCTATGAATCAGTGTCAGTACACATAGCTCAAAGAGGTAAAAAGTTAATGGAAGTGCTTTAGGGTAAAGCAAAAGGAAAGGGATTTAATTAAGGCATATAGCTCCGGGTGCCTTACAAGCATGTAAATTTGTTCCTGAAAACTGCACTGAGCAGTTTTGGAATTTCTGTCATTTGATTGAGGAAACCATGAAGTGTCTGTGGACTTCCAGGACTTGAACTCACACAGGAGGACTAGAGGGCAGAGTCAGACAGATGCTTGGTATGCATTTACAAGCTCAGTTTCAGTCTCATATTAAAATCAAGTTGTAGCTAGGTTCACTTAACAATGCATCAGTACCTCTGTGGGTAGCAAATGGGATAACAGAGGTCTGTATTTAATTTTTTTTTTCTTCAAATCCTTCTTGGGCAAAGCATTGTACTTGAATTACCTGCTGACGTTATATTTTTGCTAGGAAAATTGTTAAAGCAGAGGGGAGAAAGGCTTTATGTTCAAATGTCCTGAATAGAAGTGAATCATTAACCAATTTACATGTTTAGTTCATTATTAGAATTGATGCAAACATACAAGAAAGGGGGGAGGGGGTGCGTTCCACTATTTTTTATTACTTGGTAGTTATGAAACAAGTATTATTGATGATGGCTTTAAAGCTGGAATGTATAGTAGTTATTTAGCATCCTTGCTTTTTATTTAAGATGCCTTAAGCTACTAGAAAAATCATTTACTATGTCACAAAATTTCCTGCCTTATTAGTTAAAAGAAAATATTTCCCTACAGATATTTTCACATGTAATGCTATTTTCCATATTTCACAAGCTGTTTGCAGTTTAAACTTAATCATATTTGTCTCTCTGTCACTACGGCTCTTTAGAATTACCTTAGAGATCCAGATATTATTTGGATATTTATAGCATAATTAGATTTGACGTATCATACTTTGTTTATCTCAGTTAATGCCTAAAGGCTTGATTCTGATCTGAGATCTGCAGAAGCATAGCACCAAATTTGGAATGAACTCTGTATTGGAAATGCTAATAGCAGTCTCTGTCCAAAATAGTTACCCTGCTCTCCTCCTGTCTCCTAAAATGTGTTAGATTGGAAGGATGCATTTGTATTTTTTTTTTTTTTTTTAAGAATGAGGTAATGGCAGGAAGTGCAGCCAGTCTGCAGTATTTTAGTCTTCTCTCACAGTACTCTCTGTAGATATTATTGTGTAGCTAACACAAGAATGCATTTTATTTTCTCAAATCACTATGCTTTTGATCCTTCAAATATACCCTCTCACAAAGAGACAAAATCACCTGTACTGTTGTTTTGTATTTTTTTTCTCCATTTTATTAAAACAGAGATCCAGACATAAAATTCAGCATTCCTGGAAAGTCAGTCTGGGCTGATGATGCTCCCCAGAGATCTCTATTCTCATTAATCAATGAATTAATCATCACCCAGAATCTGCAGTTTATCCTCAGTAAATGAAAAATATTTTTGGTTGTCTTTCTTCATATGCATTTGCCAAGGATAACTGTCGGGTTCTGACTGCTGTGAAGTCACATCTTTCCTTGCTTTGAAAAAGTTCAGTATGGTCCTGCCGCACCAGAGATACTCCCCATAGCACTACAGCAAATGCTGCACCAGTAGAAACAGGTGCAATGTGTGTTGGCTGGTGATGCAACAGTTCTTAGCGCTGAGAACTTGTGTTTGGAGCAAATCACTATGCTTTTGATCCTTCAAATATACCCTCTCACAAAGAGACAAAATCACCTGTACTGTTGTTTTGTATTTTTTCTCTCCATTTTAGTAAAACAGAGATCCAGACATAAAATTGCAACACAGAAATTTACATCCTTCCTTGCCTTGCATGTGTTGGCAAAATGCTGTCAGCATCCTTCCCCCAGATGCATATTTTGATTGCATATCTGCTATCATCATCTTTAACTAAGCTGGTTTATGATGTGGATCTTGAAGGCTGATGATGTTTGAAGGGAGGAGCACTTGTCAGGCCCACATTGAAAGTGTGGGGACCCTCCTGTGTCCAGCTCTGAGAACAGTGTAGGACAGGAGAACCCTGGTGTAAACTGCTTCATTTCTGCACTGCTTTTGGTTGAACCCCTCAAAAATTTGTGCAAAAAAATAGATCTGGCGCTGCTTAGCTCATCCCTGATTTAGGTGTTGGGTAATGCAGCCCATGGACTGACTCTGTTAAGAAATCTTCCATAACTCTCTTTTTGTCATTTGAACTCCGACTGCGGGTCAATGAAATTCAATGGCCATAGTCATGCTTTGTGACTGCTACCCGTCTTGTGAAAGGAGCCCTGTAGGTAAGACTCACAAAATATTTATGTATTGTCAGCTTCCTCAAGACATGGAAAGCATTTGTGGATTTCCTGAAAGAGATAAAGTAGGGGAGAGGTGTTTTTGAATTACCTGTTTTAACAGACTGAAAATACACGCTTGTGTCTTGAAGGTTGTTTATAGTGTTGTGTTTTTATGGAAAAACAATATGCTAAATTAAAGTTTGCTGACATACAGTGCAGGTTTAGCTACACTTAAAAAAAAACAATGCACATAAAATACTGTGCAATTCTCATAAAAATACAGGCAGAGAGACTGATTTTTTTCTGGTTTAACCTTTAGATGAAGAATGCTGTTTAGTATTCATAAGACAGAGGGTAAAGTCTTGCTTTTTGAATTCTGGTGCTCTGTGGAAAAATGGCTAGTGCTGAAAATCACTATTTCTATAGAATTTAATTTCTCGTTGGACTGTTTGTGTCATTTTAGAGAAATATGGCTTTATTAAAGAAAAGACAAATGAATATCCTTAACTCATTAGTAAGAGATTCTGTATACACTAATTAGCACTATGTTATTTCTCAGATATTCAAATTATAGTGTACAAATAAATTTTAATTGCTAATGATTTCTACAAAAGTTATCAATTTCATTATTACTGAATGTTGATACTGTGGAAAATTATTAATGCATTAAGCATTTTAGACAAGAGCAGGGCCATAATTATTGCTACTATTAGTATTCTAGTGTTTTCCAGAATTTACTGAGTTCTTTAGAAATGCAGAAGACAGCAGAGCCTGCATCTAAAAAAATGCATGAAATAGCGAGAACAGATGTAATATTCAGAGTGTCAGATTGATGGTAGGCAAATGCATTATTATTTACAGGTTTGCTCCTGTCTGAGTCCAGATTTAACACATTTGGGGTATTTAAGCCGTTGCTGTCTACACGGATCCATCTGAGTCAGGAGTGACCAGCCTGTGGCACTTGAGTAGGTGACACGTGGCCCCTGCTGTGGCTGTAGCAGAGCCACCGTGGGGCTGTTCAGCAGGGGCATCACTGCAGAAATAAATCACAGCCACGGGAGCTGGAGAATGCTGCCGAGGCCACAGAGGCCCTGCGGGGCCTCGGGGCTTGGCTGGGCTGGGAAACACTCCCATGTCCTTCTTTGTGTGCGCAATGCTTGAGAGCTTTGGATGTGCTTCCCTGCTCCACTGCCTCCTAGCCCCATTCGGGGATGGGCTGTCTCTTCCTTTCATTCCCATGAAGTGTGATGATGCAGCACACACTGTAGCAGCAGCTGGAATTTGGGCTGCTTCTAGCCTTTTCCTGCAACAGTTCTGGCTAGGTGAATGCAGGCTTTGTACCTGTGGGCCCTACAATGCATATCTGAGAGTTGAAATAGGGAAGAAGAGTGACTCAAGGAGACACCTGGCAGGGAGTGGGAAGCTTTTCCAAACATTTCAGAGCAGGTGATCCCACTGGAGTTGAACCATGGAGAGAAGTGAGGGCATAACTGCGAGAAATGTAACAAATGAGCTGTGAAAAATGCCTTCATGACTATTTGCTTTCAATTTGCTGCAGCTGGAGATCTCAGAAGTAAGGCTGGTAAGAGCTCAGAGGTGATGCTGTGATGAGAAGCAGCAAGGGAGACCCTGTCAGAGATGACTCTTACACAGACCAGAAAGTAACAAGTGTGGTTTCTGTCAGGCCAGCAGGCAGGCGTTGCTGTGAGTTGAGCTGGTGAGGGTGTAATAGGAGAACAAAGCAAAGAAGATGTCTTCTATGCAGGGTGAGAAAAACGTATTAGACACCACTTGCTGGAGGGAGAAAGATGAGGAGAAAGGGTCAACGTTTTGTTGGGCTATATCAGAAGTACACAGTGAAGCAATTCCTGGAGAAAACAGAAGATCTGTCTTTTGCCATGGTGAGTTGGGCAGATAGTATGAAATCATGAGTTAGAGTGATTTATAGAACTGAATAAATTGAGACAGGCCATCACTGAAGAAGCAGCTTTGCTGTGAGTCACCTATGCAAGACTATTACCTAACAGTGTGTGAACATGCAAAATTGGGAAAAAAACAGAAAAAAGAGGCAACTTCAAGAGAAATGAGTGAATGTGGGTAGACAACAGCATTTGACTGAGAAAAAAAAAATAAAGAGTGTTCTCACTGTTTTCCAGTTTCTCAGCTCGTGGTAAATTAACATGTCAATTGGTTTGAATTTACAACCACTGAAAATCAGACCTTCAATACTGAAACAAAGTAGCATACATAAAATGGGCAGAAAGGCCCAATAAATAACTTATTTGACCTTTATATATTATTTATAAAGGGCTATGCATGCAAAGTGCTAAGCATATTCCATTTTCAATAACCAGCCTGCAGCAGATCCCATAAAAGCATTGCTTCAGTCTCACATGGAAGGAAGCCAGGTTTATCAGGGAGTTTACCTCAGGCAGTGGGATGTGATGACTTCTGCTGCCCTATTGACATGAACCAGCTGTGTAGTGATACCCAAAAGAAGATTTTAAATAAATACATGCAAAAAGTATGCCTGCATGGCGCTGGTGACAAAACAATGACAAAAAACCCCAAAGGATTGAAGTTCTGTAATAGAAATTAATTTAAATATGGTTTGTGTTTAAGACTTTCTAAGATTAAAGAAAAATGAAAACCGTAACCTTAAGTCAGATGAACATGAAGTTGTGATTTATACAGGGGTGCTAGTGAAGAATGAACCTGCTAGGAGAATTATTGTGGGTCAAACAATTTTTTATGAAATGTACCACATTTATACCAACAAGCAAGAGCAAGTGGAAGCTGTTGCAGTTGTGAAGTTCCTCACATGAAAAGAGTTTACAGTCACAGTCAGGATTTGCAAGATTCTGCAATGGCTTATTTAGGTACAGATTCCCCAGTGCTTAATGGGCTGAGATCTGAGACTGCTTTGGGTCAATCAGAAGTCTGGTGCCAGAAGCTACGACCCTAGCACATGTAATTTTAAATGAAGTTTTGGAAACAAAAAAGAACTTCATAGTTTTGTAGCCCATTCCTTCCCTTAATTTGCAAATATACCTGCTTGCATTTCTCAGATCTGATCAGGCTTTTTGTTAAAAAACAAATCAAAAACACCAAAAAAAATTAACTTTCAAAAAACTGTAAAAAAGTCATCAAAGTTTTAATTAATCAATTTAAATAGAGCAAATAAACTACTTAGTTTTTTGTATCATGAGGGTGCCTAGACAAGATTTTAGTGTGATGTCTTCTGAACTAAAAATCTATGTGTCCAGGGTGTTATGGTAGATTGGTTGATTGCAAAGGCTCTTACTTGTAAAAATTAGGTGGGTTAACAGTAGCTCCTCTCTTAGATGAGATGACAGAAATTTCTACTGGTGGAAGAAGGCATTATTCAGCTACAGTCTGTATTTGGCCTTCTTGAGAGTGACAGAACATTAATTGCTCATACTTTAAGCTTTGGTAATGCAGAGAATTGTGCACATTGGGGATTAGCTGGATTTCCTACAGAACTGTGTTTCTTGTACAAATTACTTAAAGGTGTGCCTTTTTTCTTTCAAATATTGAAGTGTTTTGTGTCTTCATGAATTCTATATCTGCTGCAATAGCTCAGTTTAGCTGCTCTGAGAAATCAGTCTTTTACAGTGCACAGATTGGATCTTCCAGTGTATTTTGGAAGGTTGAACTTGATGATCTTGGACATCTTTTCCAACCTTAATCATTCTATGATGTTCTGTTGGTGTTGGCTTCTCCCCACCTCATGAAACTTTCTGTGTGTTCAGCTTGAAGTTCAGTGTGTCTGAGGCAGCAGAGCTTCTGCCTTTGGGGCAGTTCATCTACACATTGGAATAGCTGGATTGATTCTTCATACTTCTCTTAAGTCATGCATTACATTCATTCTGTCCTGCTTGAGTGCAAGTTGTGCAAGCCAAAGTATCTTTTCTATGTTTTTTTTTTTTTATTTGGAGACTATTACTTTTCTATCCTTTAGGAATGTTTCTTCTGATCTCTTTGAGGAAGCAAATTTAAAATTATTTTTTCTTTGGAATCTTCTTTCTCCCCTTTGCTTCTCACTTGCATGTGTTTGCATTGTTTGGTTTGTTTTTTTTTTTTTTTAAGAATTAAAAGACTCTCATAAAGAGTGTCATTGGCTGACCTTGGTTAAGGGCCACCTTAACATTTACTGCTGTGGACAATGCAGACATGATTGTGGGAAAATTAGTTAAGCAGATTTTCCCAGGGTCACCTGCAGTCCTTCCCTCCTGAGTCCTTCACCTTGGCTGCAGGGCTCAGCCATGGTGTGTGGTGGGGCCCTTGGAGGCAGCCCTGGCCTCCCTCACTGTGCAGCCCTCCTCACCAGTGCCTGGGTGCTGACACGCACACAAAGAGACACAATTCAGTGAAAACATCCAAAGAAAAGCCCTTCCCAATCCCAAGTACATTTTCTCCATTCTGTTTTCTAATACTTTTGGGCTAAAGCTTTTTTCTGCTGTGGATATGTGCGTGAAAGCTTACTGTCTGATTTTATATATATAAATTTTATAATTTTCAAATTATACTATTTAATTCCTAAGATGCTGCAGCTTCTTGCATAAGTTCATCTCCCCCGTCCTGCTGGTTGTTACCTCAATTTTTTTCCCCCCCCACAATCAACTGTTAATTGGGGTTTACTGCTCTGTCTTTATCAGCATTACTCTGCCTTTTGGTGGCCTGCTGGAGCTTCCCCATAGTTGCTGTTTAGTATCAGAGGGCAGTCTGTGGCACTGGGCCCTTTCTCTTCTTCCTCTTCCAGCGTGCTTTGGGCATGAACTGGGTTGATGCCCTAATCCTTGCCCAAACCTTGCCTCTTCTACCCTTTTGGACAGCATTACCAATTCCAGTTTGCTTGTTACAATGCTTGTCCACTGCTTTCAGGAGTAAATGTGCTTTTCTTCTTAATTTACTTTTATTGTTTTCCATGGGCAAAATTGTTTCCATAAGCCTCTGACATTTGGTTGTACACTGGCACAGCCATATTACCTTTACCTAAGCTTACTTTACATTTTCCGTTAGGTGTATATTGATATCTCTGAGTTTTTTCCATACATATATATGTAGCATTTATTACATGTATTTTGTACATTAATATGGTATATTATAATTTCCTCTCTTTAACATTTAGCCACCATTATAAATGGTTTAATATGTTTGCCAGACTCTCACTGTACTCTTGATTGAAAATTATGTTTTTCTTACTATTTTAGCTATCCTACATTATGATGGTTTCAAACTTCTCATCTTTCACAGCTACAGATGACTTAATTATTGGAGTCTTCTGTTGATAGAATAACAGAGATTGAACATGGGAATATTTAGACTCTGAAGCTGAGGTTTTTAGGGGAGCTAGTTAAACATTTCTGATCTGAGAAAAGCTTAACATTATAAATTATGCTAAAATATATTTGTCAAATTCATCTCTGGACAGCCTGTAAGCTGAACACTGAGCTGTGTGCATGTGGTTTTAGCTTAGTGAAATGTTATCTTCTAAAGTATAAAAAATATAACCACTGCAGGGCTGTGAAATGTTATCAAAAGTATAAAAAAATATAAGTACTCAGGTTTAAGAAAATCTGAGTCACTGAAGCTTAATTGCAGAACAACTGGTATTTTGTGAAATCCAAGTCAACTATTTTTGTCTTACAAAATTATGACTTCCTGTCCTTTTAAAACTACTACCTATTTTGATGTGCTTGTTTCAGCTCTTGGCAGTGATGAAGGTGTATGTATTATTCATGATCCTTGAATGTCAGGTGTATTTGCAGTTGCTCTCAAAGTTAGACTGCTCATTTCATGACAGGTTTTTTTGAGTAGCACTAGTGTCAGGTAAGACCAAGCCATGTGTTAAAAAATCCTCCTTCTGCTTTGCTCTTAGACATTTATAGAAATAATGAAGATAAAATAGCTGTATTATATGGCATATCCTTACATATCTTTGGAATAGATTAAGATGGAAAATCAAAACCACTGTTCCTCCACTGCTCCTTCTTCCCTCTGCTCTAGCAGCAGCCCTTGTAATCATCCTGTTCAGAAGGCCAGGGGAAATGTTTTGTTCCATTATGAGAATTGTGGTCTGACCAGAATGCTTCGTTTCAAGTGAGAGTGAAAAATTGTCTGAAAAAGGAAACGAATAAGGATGGAGAGTTCTGAAACAAAATTTTCTGAGTCAGTTTAAAAAAAACAAATTATTTTAATCTTATTTGAAATATATTTATTTGTTTATATTTTACTGGTGAAAGAGTCTTCAGGTAGTTGTGAGTAGATGTCAAAGACCTCTAAATTTATAGGAATTGTATTTTCCTAGTAGTATTCCTATTTAGGTGTCAGAAAAAAAGTTTCTTTGATCTCACTCTACACCGTGATTATACTCTTGTGGCTCTTTTACTGAAATTAGAACCATTAGTTCTCATTAGATATTTTTATTGTTTTGAAATTATTTGGTAGTCCTTGGTTTTTGACATGTGGGATCTCAAGAGATGAACAGATGAAAATTAGAGAAAGGTCAGTAAGTAATCATCTCTGCAATTAAAAATACTTCATGCTGTCTATGAAATCCAACCCAGAAAAATGTCACAATTTCTAATAACTTTTCTTTTGTGTTAAATACAAAACCCAAAAGTAATTATCACAAAAAATAATTTGGCTGTGTGCATACACACATGTAACTACCTTTTTACTTCATTGTTTGCATAGTGTATCATTCTGTTTTGTCCCTATTATAAATCTAAAAAATGTGCATCATGTAATAGATGTAATTTACCGACAATAGCCTTGCAAAAATAATATATTTTATCATTGCCTATGTGATGCAGTACAGCAAGGAAGAAAATTGGCAGCATTTTGGATAAGAGAGAGCCCTCTATCAGAGACCGCTTACGGCATATCTCACTAGCTGCTTGATTTCCTGATTGCTCAGCATTTTGCAGAAGATTGGAGTTACACTAAAAGCAAACTTACGTGGTTTTGACAAATTATTCACTATTTCTTTGCTGCAAGGCTAGTACAGAAAACAACTTGCACTTTCCTCATTTGGCACAGAGGAGCTTTTAGGTGAAGCCAGGCGATAACCTCGTTTCACCCGGCCAGACGAGCGTAAACCAAAGCGCTGCTCAGTGCCGAGTGTCACAGCACTCAGTGGCAGGCAGAATGCAAGCACCAGGAGGAGGCCGAAGTGCTGTGCTTCCCTCAGTAGCCATCAGCTCATTGCTTTATCTCTAAGGAGAAGGATCCCCGTCCATCACACGCTCTGGGGTGAGGTGCTCAGTGCTGTGACTGCCTCCCCTTCCCAGGTGCCTGCGTGAAAGGAGTGAGGCGGCTGTGCAAGTGGGATGATGCTTCATCCCACAACAACAAGGATGATGCTTCATCCAGGTGGAGGTGTCAGCAAGGTTAACCCATCCTACAGCCTGCACCAAAACCACTTCCATAAGAAAAAGGTGTGTCACTGCCATTGGAGACGGCTCCTGAAATGAGCACAAGCCTAACATGTGGACTGGAGCCACTCCTTAGGGAAGCCTGCTGCCTCCCTGGGGATCAGGTTAAAGATAGAAGAGAACGCCTCCTACCCTGGATATGGCCCTCCGATTCTCAGATAATTATTGATCTATCAGGTAGGCAGTGTGTTGAGGTTGCACCAAGAAGTCCAATGGCAATCAAGACTTTATGGCCTTGGGATGACAGGTCAAGGGATGAGGAGCACAAGCCATATTCTCTATCCATCCAGTTTCAGGGAATAATAACGAAAAAAATGGGAAGAGCCAACAGATTCTCTTAATTGTGTGTGTTGATATAAGGAATATCTTTGTATGAATTGTGTGCATTGATAAGGAATATCATGGTTTGATATTCCTTAAATGCTAAATTGAAATATATTTCAAAGACCTGTATCCATTTTTTTCGCAATCTTTCCACTATTTTCAGGCTATAGATCACTTATAAATTGTGTCCTCTGTCTACACAGCCTCCTAATTTTGTTAATAAGTTGGATATCCTATGCCTGTGTGGGAACTGATTTCCACAGGTGCTCTGTTACAGCTATGGTCTGCCACTTACTTCCTTGAGGTAATGCAAAAAGTTAGGACAGTAAATGGAGAATAGTAGAACAGGATGAAATATGACCTCTAAAGAGCAAGGCCTTTGCACTATTCTGACATGTCTAGACCTATGCCTTAGGCTGTGTACAGTGTCAAATAATCAAATTGTGTTGTTTAAAATACTCATTGATATATGTTGTTTTATTTTCTGATGCTGTGGGATGACTTCAGGCTAGATTTTGCCCTTGTGTGTGCAGAAGCAGTTTTTACTGACTTTGAGGCAAGGTGACTCCACACAGAAGTGGGATTTTGTCTCAGCCTGTATGGCACTGCAATTATTTAATCAATTGAAGCTATATTTTTGTGACACCTCATAGTGCACCAAATCCATAATAAATGATCAATCTGGATTTCTGGAGTTAGTAAGTGATTTGGAACAAAACATGTTCCTCAGTGTGTTAATAACATTTTTTCATTGGCTTGTGCATGCATGAATGGGTGTGTGTTTCTTTATGTTTCTACAGTTGCCTTACTCATGGTCCAAATTTGTATTGGGATAGAGCAATATGATTATTAAGTGCAAATATGATTATGCTTTAAATGTGTATTTTCAGACACATATGTACATTTGCGTTCATTGACATTGCCATTGATAAGCCTTGGTTGTTCAGGTTTTAGGTTGGGGTTTTTTTCAGTGCTGACTTTGATCATAGTAGTTACTTACTGCTTACAATATGCAATGAAAATGGTGACATTTTCAGGTAAAATTTTAAGAGTGACTGTTAATCAATACATTATCCTGAGCTGTGTGAAAAGAGCCAGAGACAGTAGATCAGAGTATTACTCACCTTGAGCCCCAGCCGTGTGAGGAGAGGCTGGGGGCCCTGCTCTTGTTCAGTCTGGAGCAGAGAGGGCTTTGGGGAGGACCTGAGAACAGCCCCAGTGCCAATGGGAGACCATCTAGGAGATGGAGCTGGGCTCAGTGGAGTGAGGCTGGGTGAGAAGCTGAGAAAGTGAAAGTAAAGTGAATCAAGAGAGGTTCAGACTGAATATTTTTTTAGGATGCCCCTGTGGAGGCAGGCAGTGGAACAGAGCAAGCAGATACGTTGTGCTGGTTTTGTCTTTTGGGATTTTCAGCCTTTGCTAGGTGAAGCCCTGAGAATATGGGCTGACCCCAGAGCTGACCTCCTGTGAGCAGGAGGACGGACCAGAGACCTTCTGAGGTCACTCGCAGTCTGAACTACCCTGTGATCCTGTTCCTGCCCTCCAGAAAGGTTGCTTGAAACCTGTCTACCTCTATTTGCTTTTTCTGAGTTTTGATCTGAGTTAAGCTCAAGGATAAAAAGTACCATGGTAAGGAAATCCTGTGAGATTGTGCTGAGTTTGAAAGTACTGAGGTCAGAACATTATGACAGGGAACATGATGCTGGAGGAGGTTTCTCACAGGCCACCAGCTGGCAGGACATCCCTCTTCTTCAGTCTAGAATGAAGGGGAGAAGAAAAATAGGCAGCTGGTTTGGTTAAACTATCCCTTGATCATAACATAGGAAGAATTAGCCAGCATGTGTGTGGCTCTGAGGTAGATGATCCAGGCATTGAAAACCAAGATTGTACAAGGATTGGATTTTTTTTTTAAATCTCCTCAGTGTGATTTCAACAAGACATACCTTAAACCCAGCTGAACCTGGAAGAAAGTTAAATGACCCTACCTAGATTATGTTTCATTTTAAGCAAAAGAGAAACTAATGCATCTCTTTCTATTGTGTAGGTATAGAAGCCTAACTACTGTGGAACTGCTAAAAAAAGGCTAAGAAAGAGACTGTAGAGAAAATCAAGTTTTAAAAGGGCAAGTTTTCTGTGCCTCTGTGTATTATGCCTTTTTCACAACAACCCTTTTACTTCAAATCAAGCTTTGCAAAATATTCTGTATTTTTTTCTGAAGCTTGAGTAGCATCCCTGTTCCGTTGTTTACCCATAAGCAAAAGAAATTAATCAGGCAAAGAGTAGTTAGATTTTGCATAGCTGTGTAAGAGAAAAAAATGCTTTACTCTGTACATTTTTCCTGACTGATTGTGTTTAGATACATGTCAGCATTTCTTTTAAATCTTTGGTTGATTGAAAAGTCATAATCAGCCTGATCAGCATTTTCTAGACTTGAAGAAGTTGATTTTGGCCAGTAATTGCATATCTGTGGAATAAAATCATTGTGGTACCTAACTACTGAGTTTTCTGTATGCTAGAAATGTAAAAATCATAAAACATTTTCAAGACAAATGTAATGGGACTTTTTTTAAAAAATACATGCTGTGGTAGCTGTGAGCTACCAGAAATTCATAGTTTTTAATGACAGAGGTGCTTATATTTGTTAGCATATTTGCATTAAGAAATGTGTTACAATCTTTGTTCAGGGAAAACTTCCCTTTCTGTTAATGAAATTTTGCCTGAAACAGAAGAATAAGCAAGATAAGTCTCAGAGTGCAAGGAAAAACCTGCTTTATTAGAACTGGTTTGAGTACATCTTTCTGGAACTAATAAAACTGTGAAAAACCTTTCATTTTTTTTTTAATCTAATTTTATAACTAAGAAAAAAAAATTGAACCTGTTTTTTTCAAATATTCTACTTATATTGGTTTCTTTTTCCCCGGTATGGCTGTAGGCAGTGCCAATCCATTATCCTAAGGCAGCGGTTTGATCCTGCAGAGCACTGTGGAGAAAAGCAGCGTGCACAGAAGCATTTCTGCACTTGCTCTTTGGTGTGATTGCTTTGGTTCCACATTACCACAGTCAGATTTCATCCACCAACTCTTCGGCCACCGTTAATATTTTTTCTCGTTTCTCTTTTCTGTGTATAGCCACAGATTGACTGGGAATTATGAATGAATATATGCTAATTAAGACAATAAAGTAGTTTAAAGATACACAAATGTTAATAGGATTTGAAATAAGAGGTAGCTTGAGGCCACTGCTGTAACTAACAGGCCATTTAAAAATTATTAGCATCAGGCCCAGTGGACCAGTAGTAAAGTACAGCTGCCTTTTTAGCAGAGTATCAGAGCTAGCAGCCCCTAGACCCTGAGCTTTACTCCAGTGATCACAGCTGTGAACTGTGCTGAATAAATTTTGCTTATTCCTGCAAATGCCAGCATAGAAGCTACTTGCCTTACATAGTGCCTAAGGTGATATATACAATATTTCATTATTCTTAAAGCAGTCTTTACAGCAAATTGAATTCAATACATCAACAAAGACATGTTCTTGCATAACAAGCTGTTAAATATTTTATTAAATTTGAGTTGTCTGTTTTCATGTACAAAAGAACAGAGTATATTGCTCATTTTGTTGACCAGACAGCTCAGTGAAGTGATGGACTCTGCTCTGCTGAAGTCCAAAAATAAATAGAAAAAAACATAGGTTTCAATTGAGAAGGCTGCTGTTGGAACAGCAAAAGAAGTTTACATAAGGTGATAGCTATTTTAAATCTCTTGTGATAAATATGATTTTAAAAAGCATTTGTAATGGTAAAGCCTGCTTGACAATGTGCCTCCTTTTCCCCCAGACCCCACAGCACACCCTCCTTTGGTCCATTCACAGAGATAACAGGGTGCCAGCCAAACAATCTGAGCTCCCTTCTTATCTGTTTTCTTTTCTAAAACTATCACCAGCACATTTGCCAGCTCTGTAGAAATCCCAGTTATAGATAGTCTATTTCAAAATGCCTTTGGATGAAGCACCATTCCTGCCAAAGATATGAGAGAACAAAATGAGAGGGCTCATGCTCCTGTTTTAAATTAGTGAAGTTGTGGAAATACTTAAGATGGTGCCTGAAAACCAGGCATAGAGAAGATAGAATTAGCTGAAAACTCAGAAAGAAATGGAGAGAACTGAACACATACTGTTTTGTCACTGCCCTTTTTTTTTTTTTTTTTTGAACATTTTCCAACTACAAAAATCAGGATCTCTGTCTTCAGAAGATGTATTTTTTGTAAAATGAAGAAAACTCATTGCATGTAGAAAGATGTGAATTGGTGCATAAAACTGAATATTGACAGCTGCTTTAGGCTTGGACCAGCAATGCTCTCTCTCTTAAATGGTTTCAAATAGATTTTGCCATCTTTTTGTTGTGCTTTTCAGACTATTGTTCTCATTTATAACCTCACAACCTGACAATGTCATAGGAAGAGAGATGGAAACAGCATTTTTGATTGTTGTGCCAAAAGCAGGATGGGAGCCGAAGTATCTGCATTACATTGTGCTAAGGAGAGCAATGGGGAGATAGTTTTTGAGAAGCAGTTTGATTTCTTCAGATTTATGATTTTAAGTCAGTAGGTAGCACTGACATATTTTTGTGTGGTTGCAAGAAAGATTCTGGTATTACTGTAGTGTAAGAGTGTAATAATTAAATTTAGTAACATCAATTGATTTTAATGCAAGTTAGCAGTTTTGCTCTTAGAGGAGAATACAAGGTATGCTAAGCAAATTCTGCCTACGAAGGGCGGTGTTGGGTTTCAGAATGGCTACCTGAGTCAAGGGCAGGTAGGTCATGCCACGCATTCAAAGCCTTTACCTCTGTTCTACAGTCTGCTTTTAGTTTGGAATCCCTCAAGAGCTTCGTTTTTGGGTAAAGACACTATTTTGTTTAATGTTTTACAAGCGCAGAGTTACAAAAGAGGTGTTCATTCATAACAGAAGTCAGTGGTTTAATGTAGAAGTTAATTATTTCGTGTGAAAAATTGTTTTGTGTGTGATAACAATGCTTTATGAGACAGCATAGACATTCTCCTCTCATCAACTGCTAGGCCCTCAGACAATAGTACATTAATTTCCATAAGGATCTCCTGCTCCAGAATTGAAATGAAGTAAACTCTCCATGTAAACTAAACAGGGAGAAATATGTAAGACAAATATGTTAGACAAAGTGATGTACTTTATGAGGCTTATCTGCATACTTCTTTTAGAGACATCTAAGCTACTATCTGTCTCTTGATTTATGTGTTTAAAACAAGCAGCAGAATAGAAAAATACAGAATAGAAAAATTTGTGATCCCCAGAAACAGAGAACATGCATACATATTATGATATGTAGACAGGTATGCTTGGGCATGTATTAAACTTCTTTTCTTAAGTCTTGTTTTAGCTGGAAAGAGTTCTTTAGAAAGCAAAACTCATTCATGGCATTTGGCACTGAAAACTGCCTTTCATATCAAACAGTTGGAGCTTGGAGTCATTAAACAGAGTGCATGGCCAGAATATATTTTGCACTCAGATCTGATGAGACTGGTCTTCCATTTAGAAGGTGAATGACTTTCACTGTAAATACCCTTGGTCAAAGGGTTCATCCATATTTTATTTTTAGAAAAGTAATTCCTTCTTCTCAATACTTTAGTTATTATGTGAGACCTTTAGCTGTTGAAAAATGTATTTTATACATAAAATAAGTTGAAATATTTGTTTTTTTTAGAGAAATTAAAATCAGCTTGGTGGCAAAAATGGAACATGCATTTCCAATCATTCATACCAAGCATTTGATTTTAAAATCATCCATTTGTACTGTGTCTGATTTCCACTGGCGTAATCATGAGAGGCTAAGAAGAATCTCTCATCAAATGAGTAGAGGAGAAACTGCAAGGCACAGTGGGAGAAAATGGGCAGAGGGTAGGGGGCTAGCTTGGGGTTTCTTAAACTTTGGACTTCTGGCCCTCCACAGACAGTAATTCCCTAATGCCATTTTGATCAGACATAACCATAGTAGGCAGAGTCTATGTCTGAAAAAATTCCTTAGCTGTGATTACTGCATTATCTGTGGGAAACAGGCAAGCTAAAAGCTGCTGGAAAAACATCAATGCTGTGAGATGGTTGAAACACCAAGGTAACATGAAGGACCAAGTACAAGTACAGAAAACACATTCTGCATGTGCAGCATCAGATGTCTGAAGGAACCATGATTTCCAGATGTGTATAGTCACCCAGGCAGGCTAAGATCCAAATTTCTAGAGAGGAAATCTCTTGGTATGGTTTTGGTTATGTAAAGAGTAAAATGCCTGGGATTTTTGAGGGAGGGCTGTAGTATAAAGTATAGAATGATGAAAGAAATCTCAGAGAATCCTTGAACAGGCCAGTGATGAATAAAAAGGATATCTACAGTCATCTTACTGATTCTTTGAAAATATTTTATTCTTTACTTCAATTATATTAAGAACTTAAATGTTAGCATTTTGGTTTTTAGGAAACTGGATTTTAGAAAACTCAGAATAGCTAATTGAAATGTCTGTTGAAAATTAAAATAGGACCTTGAGTGAAAATTTACAAACTCCTTGGCTTTCACTTCTCTATCCTTCCAGGTACCATTAAGGCAGTTCATTAGATCAAGGCAAGGAAAAGCAGTGAAAACAGAAAGATAGTACCATTTATGAGGTAACTCTGGGCTGTTGTATATCTTGCTGCTTGATATATCTTTATCTTGAAATGACAGCTTAGAAGATCCTCCTTGACTGGGGAGAAGCTTCAGAAGAGCCTTGTAGACTTTTTCAACAACTGCTATCCTGCCAATACCTGGTCACAGGCTGCAGAAGGCAGCAGTAGAGTTTTTCTAGATCCTCTGAAGTTCTGTCTCTCTCATCAAGTTGTATGTAATCTCATTATGAGATAGCACTTTCCATTTATCCAAAAGTAACCCTGGTTTCAAGTGGTGCTTCCTAGCATCAAGAGGAAGGAAGCAAGGGAAAGATAAACAGATTTTTCCAAAAGCATTCAGAAGCTTTTTGTATGTAAATACAAGTTACGAGGACTAAAAAAATTAGTGAAAATGCTTTTTTTCAAGTCAAAGTATATGAAATTTGATACTAGTGGTTATTAACCCATGGGAAATTGGGGGGAAAAAACAGGTAAGATTTTCGTCACATTTGTCCTCTTAACATGAAAATTGTTTTCAGAAATTAAAAACCGTGTTTTCTGGATCTTTAAATGATACTCAGATTTAAGAGTGTCCAAGGAAGCAGTATTTTATTTAATGTTATTTAATCAACATCATGTGATGAATGTCTGTTAATCTTATTGAGGCCAAACGGAATCCATGGCTTCACTGATTCTAAATAGTAAATAGCAAAGTGGGAGAAATTAATTAAGATTATGTCTTTGCACAATAGCATGAGTCAAAGTCAGCAATGATTTAAGTTGCTAGTGAGGGAACTCCTGATGATGTGAAATCAGTTACTGAGGAGAGAAAGTAGAACCTCAGCCCCATCTGGGCCAACACAATCAAAAGCCTGGAATGGACAGAGATCATTGCACTTCAGGGGACAAACTGCGGTGGCTGGAAGATTAAGGTGGAAGAATAAGAATTTGAGAAACAGACTCACCAACAAAAAACATTAGAATTCTAGTGATGGATCAAATGACATCTCTCCCCTAAAGACAAACTTTATTTCTTAATATAAATCTACAAATCAGACAAAAAATAACATCTTTGGTCAAGTTTGAATGAAAATTATGGTGGAATGACTCCTCATGCTGGACATCTTTCATGACTACCTGCCTTCTGCATCTTCCTTTGCCAAATTTTTCAGTGATCTGGAAAGATATTTCCTAAGCCAGAAGGAGCAGTTAAATGTCCAGTCCCCTTTTAAAGTCACATGGAATTGTTGTACCAAGCTTCCCCAATACTTTAAAAAATGCTGTACTTAAGCTTCCTCAAATTAAAGCAGCCTTGATTTTTTTTTCCGGTTCAGTAAAATCAGAACACAAAATTTGACATAAAGAAGCAACATTGGTTCAAAATGTGAGTTACAGACTCACAGCTGGAAAGACCTCTAGGACCAGAAGTCTAACCTTCTCTGAAGAAATATGGAAACCAGTACATTAGAAAAATGTGCTTTAAAGAGAAAATGCAGGCTATGATGTAGGATGTTCTGGCATGTGCTCTCATTAGAAGATGGATAACATTGGAGCCCTCCCTGCCCCCATGCCCCCCCAGTTTAATGGAATTATAGACTAAACATAACACGCCATGTCCACTTCTAAACATGTCCCAGAAGTGCCACATCTGCATGTTTTCTGAACACTTCCAGGTATGGTGATTTAACCACTTTGTGGTCAGCCTGTGCCAACGCTTGACCATCTTTAGTAAATAATTTTTCTAATCTCCAATCTAAACCTTCCCTGGCACAACTTTCCATTTCCTCCTGTCCTGTCACTTGTTTCCTGGGAGAAGAGGCTGACCCCACCTGGCTGCACGCTCCTGTCAGGCAGCTGCAGAGAGTGCTGAGGGCCCCCTGAGCCTCCTTTTCTCCAGGCTGAACACCCCCAGCTCCCTCAGCTGCCCCTCACAGCACTTGTGCTCCAGACCCTTCCCCAGCTCCGCTGCCCTTCCCTGGACACGCTCCAGCCCCTCAATGTCTCTCTCGTAGTGGGGCCCCAAACTGAAAACAGTATTTGAGGTAAAAATTATGGTAAAGCCTTCATCAAAACAATTTAGGTTAAGAGCCAAGTTGTATGGCTTCACCTCACATCTCAAATTAAATACAGTTAAGTCCTGTCAATAACACTTTTTTCTGGCAGGAGTACTTCAGAATTAACATTTACTTCTCCAAAAAGAAGAAAAAAAATGCAGTTCTTTTTTTTTCTGTAAAGTATAAATATTTCTTCTTATGTGTAAGAAAAACCTGTGATTACATAGCTATGAATAAAAAACTGGTTTTATGTCATTAACTGCATAAGCTACCCTCTTATTTAAAACTGATGAAACTGATGCTTTTTTTATTCAGCTCTTTTTCTTCTGGAAAGAAAAATTTCTTTTTAAATATGCCTATTTTTTCCCTTTTCAAGATAAATAATAATAATTTAAAAAAGAGGCTAGCATTACAGAGAAGTGGGCCATCAGAAGATTACTTCTTAAAACAAAACTTTTATTTTTCTTTGCTCTATTTCATTAAAATAGAATATGGGGCAAGGTTTTATAAAGTATTAGATTTTGGGGGAAAAACAAGCTGCAAGGTAATTTGTTTTTCCTACAAAGAAATGTTTGGATGAAGTCCAAATTTGAACTGAAAGAAGTAATATGTCTTGAAGAAAATGAATCAATCCAAGAAAGAGAGAAAATGTTTAATCAGAGAAGCAAAAAATGTTTAATCACACAGGCAATCTAGATAAGTTATCAAACATGATTTCTCTAGATATTCATTTAATGAGGATGAGTTTTCCCTCAGCTGGCAAACTGAAAAGGTGATAGGATTTTGCAAGAAGATCTCTAACCACCAGGAATATCAGAGGTGAAATGTTCACCTCAGTTAAGCAACTGGGAATTTTACGATTGATTCCATAAACCAATTTTTTACTGTAGTCCAATCTAATTTCCATGCAATCTGTAATGCCTCTCTAAGCTTTTATCCTGAAGCAGGAAAAAAAATTCAAAGATGGCTGTATAGACTTTGTCCTTGAGAAAACCTGCCAGTGCCACAGGAACTTCCTACCACGTTTAACTTTCTAAAAAACTTCTGTAGTTCTGAAAAGCTTGGAACTCTCACATGTTACTGGTATTTTTATCAGCTTTTAAAAACAGCCAAAAAAGAACTTCTGTACCAACGTGGATTCTCATTCATGTGACTATGAAAGGTAAATGCTGCATGTGGATTCTCTATGGGGGAGCTTTCAAAAAGAAAGTTTTGGCAGAGTTAGGGATACGCACGTGTATGTGCATTGCCAGGCAGCTATAAATATCACATCCATGGAGCGCACAGGACAGGAGGACAAAGGCACAAAGACTGGATGATTTATTGTAGAGCTGTAAAGGGCTTTTAAAAATGAGAGAAGATTTGTTAGTGTTCAGCACATGTGAAATTCATGAGGGGCTTTCTATTAAATAAATTAGCCAAGGCACAGAGGAAAAGTAAATTTTGTAAATAAACCCAATGGAAATTTTTTTCTTTTCTGTGAAAACATTCCATTGGATTTAAATTATGTGGAATTATATATTAATGAAAGTAAAATACTTTAGTGGTGCCCAAGTTTTCAGATGGAGGTATTTAAAGATTAAAGCGTTTTCCCTCTCAGAAATTTATAAATTGCCAAGCTACTTTGTGTTCTTTATCAAGAAATGGGAGTTGTGAGCACTTTCAAGGAAAATAGAGATACATGATCTCTGTGTGAGAAATACCTGGAGCCCCTGGCTGCAAGGGATCTGTGTCAGTCATATGAGATGAGACTCAGAGAAGGGCAGCTCCAAATCACATTGAATTTAGGGATGGAAAGGGAATTAAAAATAAAGAGGTATTTTTTCTAAAGTGAGATTGTGTGAAGAGTTTATAATCTATCTATCTATCTGTCTATCTATCTATCCATCTATCTATCTATCTATCTATCTATCTATCTATCTATCTATCTATCTATCTATCTATCTTTCTGTCTATCTATCTCTATTGTATCATTTAATTTT
This sequence comes from Melospiza melodia melodia, assembly GCF_035770615.1. Classification (NCBI taxonomy): domain Eukaryota; kingdom Metazoa; phylum Chordata; class Aves; order Passeriformes; family Passerellidae; genus Melospiza; species Melospiza melodia. Next base: position 77,742,786 of record NC_086195.1, read on the forward strand.
GTAGTTAAAAAGAGAAAGGTACCAGTAGTGGATAAATTGGTACACACAATTTATTGCCCATTTTAAGATCTGTCTTTGGAATCTATTTTTTTTCGATTTTAGAGACAGAAAAAAAAAGCCCCAGAAATTAAAACCCTTGACTTTTGGGTGGTAAGAACCAGGTGAGACAGACTCATCCACTCTCCGTGTGCCCCTATACATACAAAGACACACATGCTTGTTTCACAGCTTCTGCAATTGGCTTGGAGGAAACTTTAATCAATGTATTAATTTGTGGAGAGAGAATCTTGCCTCCACATGAAGCATGGAGAAGAGTTGGGCAGTTGGACTTACAAGCCAGTCTTGCCTGGTCTCAATGGTCTTTTATATTGGACATCTCTCAGGATAACCTTCTAAAGTTAAAGTTCTGTAGCTTAGTGGTCTGATGTAAGACATTGTACACAAAATACTATATTAAGTTTAAATTTATTTTAAAAGAAGAAAATACCGTGCATGTTAGTTAAGCTCATTCAATTCCATTTTTCCATTCAATAGGCAAGCAATGCACTATCACTTTCTGATACTGTTTCAGGAATTGTCTTCGAGCAGAAATAGTCTTTTAGAGACAATTCACAAAAATGATTTCTGGAAATGTGGCAATTAATTAAAAATGTTGTAAGTTTGTATCTTGTTTTGCAATATGTTCTCACATCTGCAGCTGAACAAACAGAATTGCATTTCCCAAATTACCGTCTGATCTACCACATTAAACCAAGGCTTTCATTGTACTTAGGAGAGTATTTTTAAATGAGCTGGTAAGTTGCTTAGAAGTGATTGCTAGAAGTAATCCACTGCTGTGAGTAGAAAACACTGATGAATTTTCTGTGTTTGGTTTATGTGGTGTTGAACTCCAGTTAAAAGCTCCTGCACACGTTCTAGTAAGTGCTTCATCTTACGCATACAGTCAAACACAATGACCTTTGGGACAAAGGTTTACGTAGTTTTAGGGTTTCAGAATTTACTGTAGAACTGCAAGAGATGGGTTATACCCACTAGGTATAACATTCATTCACATTGGGATAGCACTCAGAAGCCACATTGAGACATCTGGACCATTGTGCTAAACTTTTACAGATATCTAACCGGAGACTGGCCTTCCTGTCAAGTGCTTATAGTCCTCAACAGAACAGACAGTTTAAACCTTGAAAACTGAGACATGGGAATGCAAAGTGACTTGCTCCAGGGGATGAATTTAGTTTCAGAGATTCAGTACCCAACATGCCAGACTTCTCATTATGCAATGTCTTATTATAGGAGGATAAATGTTTGAGAGGAATAAATACTCAAGAGAGTAATACTTGTGATTCATTGGGGTTTCTTTTGGTTTTTTTGGTTTTTTTTAAAAGCTGGAAAGATCATAGTGTAGTCTCTTTTTGTTCACCTCAACCACTAACATGATGGTAAATTTTATAGCAATAAGCTGGTTTGGTTAAACTGTGATATTATTTAACCATATTATTATTATTTGGTTAATGCTGTGATATTATTTCTGGTTATAACACTTTAGGTATGTTGCTACCTGACATGTGATATATGCCTCTTAAATGCAAGATAATTAATTTGCTTGAAGGAGTTGGTGATCAAAAGACAGAGTTAGATGATGATTTAGAAGGTGCAGGGTCTATAAATAGAATGCGAATAGGGTTTTGCTGGATGTTGTTGGATGTATTAACTATATAATTTGTTAAAAACTCCTTGCTTCCCTTTTGTTAACTCCTTGTTAACCGTATTTAGAGGTATACTATTCTACTCCAAACAATTTTAAGATTGTAGTATACTGGTCCTAATACATCTATAATATTTTTCATCTACCCACTTTATGTAACACTGCTTCCTTTTTTGTAATCCTGTCTGTCATCTTATATCAGTGATTTAGTTCAGCTCATTAAGTTTGTCTCAGTGTTGGGAATTATTCTTAATGCAAGAGCATAATTTAGTATTAAATCAGCAGTCTCAAACCCAACTGAGGAAGAGCATATGTATTTCAAATCTGTACTGGATTTGGGTACAAGGTAGTTTAAAACTACAGAGGGATGAATTTAGATCATTTGTCTTTTAGTTCCAGAGCTCTAACTAACCCTGTGTCCTCTTCCAGGAGGCAGAGGTCAGTGGAGTGATCAGGAGGTGGATCAGAGAGCAGAGAGGAGAAAGAGACTGTTGGGATGATCTGTGCAAAATGAACAGAAAGATCATTGGACATTTTAACAGGAAACACCAATCTCAAAGTTATTTTAGAAATAGGGCTTAATCTCATCTCCTACATCACAGTTCTTATTAATATAAGTTTATAATACATTAGATTTTCAGATGTGGTTCATATTTAGATTAAATGATTCTCCCTTCTGTGCTTAATCTCGCATGTAGAGCTTGCATCTCCATATGAGTAGTCTGTTCCTCTTGGAAGGAGTTCTTCAGGTCAGAAAAATTTGCTCAGTATTTTTTACATCGGTGCTGGCAGGTGCACAGCAGCTGAACAGTGTATGTGACTGTGACCCATGAAGTCATGGACCACTGGTAGCATTTCAGACACACCTCAAATGAAATTTTTCATGGTGGCACAAGGAAATGTGACTCCCTAAATATGCTTTTTAAATATGTTGCTCTCTGGAGTTTACCAGATCAAAGAAGAGTAGAATAAGCTATGTTGGAAGTGACCCTCAAAGATAATCATCAAGTTCAACTCCTGGCTCTGCACAGGACCATCCTCAAGAGTCACACCATGTGCCTGAGAGCATTGTCCAAGTGCTCCTTGAACTCTCCTTAGGCTTGCTGTTATTACCACTGCTTCCCTGGGGAGCCTGTTCTGGACCCCAGCCACCCTTTAGGCTAATATCCAACCTAAACCTCTCCTGACACAACTTAGGCCGTTCTGTCAGGTCCTGTCATTGGTCACCACAGAGGAGAGATCAGTGCCTGCCCTTCTTTGGCTGGGGCGAGGGGAGTAGAGGGACAGCTTCTGCAAGAAGATGCCGGGGGCCACTCCTATGTCAGACAGAGTTTTCAGCCAGCTGAGCTTGTCAGTGATGCTGTGGTACCTCTGGGATAACACATTCAGTAAAGGATGAAAACCACTGCTTAGGAGCAGTGAGAGAGAGGAGTGAGAATATGTGAGGGGAACAGCCTGCAGAACCCCAGGTCAGTGCAGAAGGAGGGGCAGGAGGTGCCCCAGGTGCCAGAGCAGAGATTCCCCCACAGCCCATGGCACAGCCCATGGGGAGGCAGCTGTGCCCCTGCAGCCCATGGAGATCCATGGGGATGCAGAGATTCACCTGCAGCCTGTGGAGGATCCCATGCCAGCAGGTGGAAGTGCCCTGAATGAAGCTGCAGCCCATGGGGAGTCCACACTGGAGCTGGCTCCTGGCAGGAGCTGTGCTCCAATGGAGAGAGGAGCCCATGCTGGAGCGAGTTTTCTAACAGGAATTGGGGCCTGTGGGGGACCCATGTTGAAGCAGTCTTTTCCTGAAGGACTACTTGGAGTGTGCTGACAATGTATCAGTTCTTGAAGATCTGCAGCCCATGGCAAGGTCCCATGCTGAAGAAGTTTGCAAATGACAGTATCTCCTGGGGAGATCCAGGAGATCTGGATCCAGGACATCTGGGTTAGGTGAGCAGCCTGAGGAGGAGGGAGAGTCAGACACAAGTTGTCAGTGGCCAATCATAGTCCCTAAGCCCCGTCTGGATGTCCAGAGCATGGGAGAAAGGGAAGAGATAGCAATGAAAGACTGTCCTCGTATCTGAAAATTTCCACAATGTAAACTAGTCTGGAGTCTTTCAATTTTTGTGGTTCCACAAAAGTTTGTGTTTTTATGACAGATCAGTGTGTCTGTTAACATATCTGTAGTAGCTAACCGTACCAGGGCTTCCCACACAAGAGTTGAAAATGTAGGGGAAGGCTTTTATAATGCTCATTCCAGAAGCTGTGTCCTGGAACACTCAGGGTCAGTGAGTCATGACTGATGAAGGTTCTGTCATATTACTTTAGTGTTAGGCTGCAGGTCTTCCAGGTTTCTACACATGGTGCCTGTTTGCTGCTGAGCAAAACTAACATTGTTGGCAGACCAGCTGTACCCTACTTTCTCTCTGTAAACATATTGTTCAGAGGATTTAAACTGTTTGAGCATAACTTGGGAATAAGAAGTTGTTGGAATTTTTCGATTTTTGTTTTTCAAGATAAGATTTGTGTTTTAAGTGACGAACTTGTCTTTAGAGCTGTAGCAGGAACTTTGGAAAGTATTTCCCTTACAGAGGAAGAAGACCACATGACTTTTCCATGTGTCTCAGCAAACCCTTCAGTATATGCAGTTTTTGCCATTTTGGCTTTATGATGTCATTTCTTAACTGAAGGTCCTGAGGGTCATCTCTTCTTTTAAAGTGATTGTACTGTCATAGCTAGAACAGAACACATCTAATTCATATTACAACTACTGCAATAATGCTACCTTGGCAATTTAAGGTGCCATGCAATGTTTTTTCTGGAGTCTGTTCCAAGGGGAACACGCTGGGTAGAAAAAGGATCAAGAGAAGCCCTGGGGGAAAGCCTTGGAGGTGTTGGTGGATGAGAAGCTCAGCATGTCTCAGCAATGAGTGCTCACAGCTCAGAAAACCATTGGTATCCTGGGCTGCATCCAGAGCAGTGTGGAAAGCTGGGTCAGGGAGGGGATTCTGCCCCTCTGCTCTGCTCAGAGCCCACCTGGAATCCTGCATGCAGGCCTGGGGTCCCAGCACAACAAGGAGCCAGTTGGAGCCAGTCCAGAGGTGGGACACTTGTTCCCAGGGCTGTAGCACCATTCCTGTGAAGACAGAATGAAAGAACCAGGTTTCAGGCATAATTGCAGCCTTCCAGTGCCTGAAGGCAGCCTACAAGGTGGATGGAGAGAGTCTGTTTACAAGAGCATGTAGTGACAGGACAAGGGGAAATGACATTAAACTTTAAGAAGATTGGTTTAGATTAGATATTAGGAGGAAATTCTTCTCTGTGAAAGTGGTAAGGCGCTGGAAAATTTTGCCCATAGGTTTTGTGGGCTCCCCATCCCTGGAGATGTTCAAGACTGGGCAGAATAGGGCCCTGAGCAGCCTGATCTAGTGGCACGTGCCCACGACAGGGAATATTGGAACTAGATGATCTGTAATGTCACTTTCAACCCAAACCAGGCTGTGATTCTATGAGTCTGACCTCCACATTCATCTCGTCTTTGGTGAGACCGATGGCATCACAAAATCTGCTGGAGAAAATAGCATGTGTAATACAGACAATAAGTTGTCAGCTTTGAAGAGGTATTTGGTTTAGAGACAAAGTTTTGTTCAATATTTTTCAAAATATGCTCATAAAAGTGTATTTGTCACTGCTTTGTGTTTATGAGGGAAAAAGTCTTGAACAAAATTTTCTTAGAATGCTAGTATGCAGCTGTTTTACCAAGCATAATTTAGTTAATTTTTAATAAGTAAAATGCCTTCAGAAGTGGAAGAGAACTGGAAAAAGAATTGGCAAATTCAGGTAGTCATGTTTGCCTGGAGGCATTTTCTGAGAACGGTAGTGAGTTGGAATGCAAATCCTCGTGGCTTTGCTGATTTTGTGGTCGCTGATGATTACTGTAAAATTGATTCAGGAGTGTTGCAGCATCTCTGCATATGTTTAAGCTTCATCTCCATAGTGTCACAGGCATTTTTCCTCTCTGTGGGTTTTGTACTGAGTAAGAAAAAAGTCTCATAACCCTCATCTTAGCATTTTTTTTTATCAAGGAGCAAAGAAGGACACTCTTCAGTGATTTTCCAGTCTTGATCTCAAGTATAATAGCATTAGTTTTCTTGGATTGGCTATTTCAGGACTTTAATGGTATTCAGATAGTGTTTTATCATATTTGGATTTAGACTGGGGCAAAGATAGTTTGCTTTGAACATGAAGAATTATTATTCTGTTACTCTAAGTACTTCAGGGTCGTATTATGTTATTTAATGAAATTTCAAGTTTGACTTTTTTCTCCATCCTGGGAATGAATTTGAGCTTTAACTCCACTAAGTGTACCATTTCGCAGCTTGTCATTGATTTCTTGAATTTTTCATCATGTGGATTCCTACTGTAAGGACCATGAGTTACAAAAAGTACTCTGTGCCCTGTAAAACTGCAAAGATGTACAACAGCAGTGAGCCTTAGGAAGAATTTTGTCTAAACAAGAAATACATAAAGTAACTATCTCTTACATGAGAGTTGTGTTCAATTATTTCAGTTGTCAGAGTTAATTGAACTGTGTTTAAAAATAGAGAAGGCCTGCCCTATTTTCACAGAAATCCTTGTAAAATATGAAAAAATCCCTTTGCAGAGGAAAGTAACATACAGGGTGGGATTCAATGAATGATTATAGAAGCAAGATACAAGTTTGGAAAGTAGTATAATTAAGAAAGACTGTGTTTAAAATAAGTGATATAAAGGGCATTTGCTGCAGAAATGAAAGCTTCATTTAGAGCTTCCATTGAAAAATGAAACTTTTAAAGAACATTAAAACAAAATGTTTTAGAATTTTGTTCACATATTTTAATAAAAATACAGGAAATATAAAAATAAGCTAAGTTGTTTGATATTGGTGATGTAACAGAAAAGCAGGAAAATCTAGTTGGAGATTTAAAACTAATAGATATTTCACATTGATTTTCACTCAAGGAGAATGTTGATCTTGAAAGAGGTGTGATGACTAATGGGAACAGAGAAGTCAAATCTTTATTCCCTGGTTCTTCAAGAACTGGTTTACTGAAGGGCAGATGCAATAACAAGTGCCTCTTACTAGAGCTGTAATATGTATGATCAGTGAAGTTATAGAACAGATTTTGATGGAAAGAAAGCTTTAAAATATAGATATAGATTGGAAATGGCATAAAATGCAACCAGAAGTTTCTAAGGTAGACAGTATAGGATTGATTCAATCTTCCATTTGCCAAGAGAATGGTATAAAATAGACATGGTCTTAAGAGAAGTGATTTCTGGAAATGGAGACAGAGTCAAAAGGCAAGCATGAAACTTTGGAGAAGATGGCAACAAATTTTGGTAGAAGGGGAGGTTCCAGGCTGGAGAAGCACAATTACAGGAGAAAGATCTTAATTGTCTAATTTTACACAGAGATGGAAAGTCAGGGTACCAATATGGAATTTGCTGGAGAGGGTGAAAAGTGCATCAAGCAGAGCAGATTAACACTGTAAGCAGAGAAGTAAATAATTTTAAAGGAGTTCAGAACAATGTGGGGCATGATAGAAAACAAATAACAGTGCCTGATGAAAACACTCTGCTATAAGCAGAAACTCATCATTTGCAAATGGCCCAGAAGGAAGAAGAAGCAGACTTTTGATCCCAACATGATCATCAGCCATCACTAAGGTTCAGATTTTAGAAAAGCACAGTGTCATCTTAGGATATGTCAGAAAAGATATTGTATGGTTGAGATGGGGAAATAATGTAAAAAAAAAGCAGGAAAAACTTTACTGAAGTTCTCAACATGTCAGTCAACTGTGTTCAAGCCAGATGAGATGGAACTGGGAAAGCAGAGAGCAGTGCTCCCTGTGATGATTAGTGTGATGATTAATAACAAGCCAATCATTTGAGGGGTCTGTGGGAATCTGTTTTGGGTGGTCCAGCAAAGAAAATACTAAGAGGGTTTGTAAGAGATGTGTATATTGAAGGTGAACTTATTGAAGGTGAACTGAAGGAAGAAAGCTTTTGAAAAAGCTCTATTGATATAAAATCTGACTTTAAAAATCATTAGGATGGGACCCATAACAGTGGAGGAGAACATAAAATCACAAAACTGCCCTCAAGTCACTTACTCCAGTTCTGGCATCAGAAGTGGGTAAATCATCCCAAGTCCCGGGAGAAAAATGCACAATTCCTATTTTCAGCTCTTTGTGAAATAAATGTAATATGAAAAAGTTAAAGCTGGAGTGCTTTAAATTTGGTAAGGGTGTACATCGTTCCGTGAGTTTGCTGCACATGCAGAATGACTGTGGACTCCTGGCTAGTGGGAGGATGCCTTAAGTTTTCCCATGTTTAGGCAACATGTAAGAATGGACTCTGAGAAGAGAGCATCTGGAACAGGACAGCATGGGAAATTGTGAGAGGAAAGCATAGAAAATATGATATCCCCTAACTGACTGTTCCTTTCTCCATTTTCTGTGTGTCTGGGAGAGGTAACACTATTAATGATCGCACAATTTCTAATAACTTGGTTTGTGCTTCAAAAAAATGGGATGTTTTTCATTAGACTCTTTATGAATTGATAAGAATGCAGTAAATGCTCAAGAAAACACCCATATGCTTGCTTTTCTGTGCAGAGATCAGTGAAGTCCTTACGTAGTATGACGAAATCAGTAGAAGTCTCTCCCTATGTGTTCAGTGAGTCCAAGAGCAAATCAAAACTGAGAATACATGTTCAGGTCATTTGTTTTCTGGTTTCCAGTTAGCACGGAGTAGAAATAAAAGGGTTGGGGCAAAAGTCAGATCACATTGACTTACTACATTTTACTTAAACTGCCCTCTTAAAGTCAAGGAGATTATTCATGAAGTAGGTTTTACTCAATGTCTCTAGAAGTGTTTTAATGTACCACAAGGGCTTCCTGTTTAAAAGGGAGCAAAGGTTCTACATCGTTACAATTCAAAATGTCCAAATTTCACTTACAAGGTCAGTAACATTTTTGATAATTTTCACATTTTAGAATGTGAACATTTTTCAGTTCAAGGTAATGGAAATGCTCAATGCCTGAAACTATGCAGAGCTATGGCTAAAACAGTATATGTTGATTTTTTTAACTGGTCTACAAAAACATATGTTATTTATTTTACATTTTATTTTAGAGTAAAACCACTATAGATACTTTAGTGTTCTATGAATAGGATCAGAAAGTCACAAAATGTTATTTAGCTATTTATTTATTGGTTTCCAGAATAAAACACATGAAAAATGAACGTAAATGTACAGGCAGAATTGCAAATCATCACATTAGAAATTTGAGGACGTTGGAATGTGTAAGCTCATGTCTACAGATTTTTGTCACTACTTAAAGTCTCTTTGTTTGCTTGTTTGTCTCTTTCAGTTTGCTCCCAGTATTCTAGAGGAGTTTTTGCCATTTTTGGACTGTATGATAAGAGATCAGTACATACCTTGACCTCATTCTGCAGCGCCTTGCACATCTCGCTGATCACGCCGAGTTTCCCCACGGAGGGCGAGAGCCAGTTCGTGCTGCAGCTGCGGCCGTCCCTGCGGGGAGCCCTCCTGAGCTTGCTGGATCACTACGAGTGGAACCGCTTCGTTTTCCTCTACGACACAGACCGAGGTAGGCTGGGACACAGCTTTCTTATCTGCATCCCTCTAATCACTTTTGCACGTCTGTGGAACTTTCATGTCCCATTGAGAGCTTGGAGAACCAAAGTTTAGAGGGCCTTTGAGGTGAAATACCTCTAACTGAGTAGCTGTGTGGCTGAAGGAAGAACTCCTTAGTGTGCAAAAATTGGGTATTGGATTCACATAGGATGTAATTGACCAGCCAAAGCCTGGGCTTTAAGTCTAGAATACTAAAATCTTTAAACCAATGGTAGTGAAAAAAAAAGCAGAATGTTCAATAAGCAGAATGTTACAGCTCTATTCTCTCTTCAGTTCACTTTGTAAGTGACAGCAGTGCAAAGTAGAGAGGATCAGCCTCTTTTCTGCATCTGCACTGCTGTAAGCTGAGATGAGAGCGAGCCTGTGGGACTTCCAAGCTTTGGAAGGTCAAGGCAGAGAAAGGCTCTGCCCTCAGGCTGTGCCAGAGTAGTGGAGGTCAGAGGCATTGCTTGCAAGGCACAAGGTATCCACAGGCAGAGGGAGGGAGTGCTGCCACAGCCCATCTTCTGCTCTTTTTAGCTGGGGTTACCTCTGTGATGGACTACATTTTCACAAAATGTATAGTGAACTGCAGAAAAGGGCGTATTTTCTGTCCACAGTCTCCATTCCACATCCCAATGCATCTCAGAACTGTTTAAGTGCTAAAAAACTGCAGGTGCATCACTGCATCCCCTCTCAGTGAAGAACTGAGAGGTAAAAGCTGTTCTCTGAGTTGTGTGCTCATTCTGCTGGCAAAGTCTTTGTTTGTGGAAGAGGACTGAGCCAGCATCGCTGAGCTTCTGCGAGAGAGGCAAGATTTTTAGGTTGGTGCCTTGCTTTCAGGGGGGAGTGAACAGCATAGCTGTAGTCAAATAATTATTTTACTACAGCTGTTTCAATATAGTTCCCCATGTAGACAGTCTATTCCAGAATTAAAGTGGCTTTATTCCAGTATAATTACTCTACAGAAAAAATAGGGAATTACAAAGACCTAACTAAATCTGTTTAATTACTTGATTATGGCTATAGAAGTTAATTTTCTCCTATATACAAGCACTACATTTTAGTGAGCTTATACCTTGATATGCTGCCTAAATACCTGAATTTGAATCAAAATGAAGAATGGAAGAAAATGAAAGAATTTTTATTGTTTCATAATTGTTTGTTTTTTTTAACTAAATATTTTTTTAATGTTTGCTGGACCCATAGAAGAAGTTCTGGGAAGCATTACAGAATGTATTAGGTAATGGGAAAGAGAAAAATTTAGCAGAATTTTAAAGTATTTTAAGAATTTGAAAGTATTTCTACTCAACATATAGTTATGGATAACAAGAAAACAAGTACATAATTACAGATGTGGTCTTACAAGTTCAACAGTTTATTAAGTAAAGTGCACAACCTGTAGTTACCTTTCTCATCTAAATTCACACACTTAATTAGGTTGAGACATCATTTTTAAGCAGGTGGTATCACACCAAGGACAGTTTCAGAACAGAGTCTATAACAGCATGGTTAATAATTAATTCTTATGGCACTGAACTCTGCCACTCTGAACTCAGCACATCTTTGATCTTTATCATGACATTATTCAGCTTGGATTCAGGGGATGCTACATTGGGTAGTCTCTCAAATTCTGAATGGGTCTTGTGATGCAGTTTCATGCAAGGGAAAATAAGATTCAATGTATCTTTTAATATTAAGAGTACTGTAAAGTAACGTAGTTGTTGAGTAAATTTTCACCACCTTTTCACAAGACAAAATTTCAGTGTGGACCTCAGATACACTATAAAAAATAAGCATCACCTTACTATCAGAATAAGTGTAGAAAGAAAAAAAAAACATTAATGTTAAGTCATAGACTCTGTCAGTGAGGCCAGAAATTAAACTTGTCTAGATTTTTGTCAGAGATTTCACATGCCAGATGTCTCCCTATTTCTCTGAGCAGCTGCATCAAAGCAAACTGAAGAAATGGGAAGCCCCTCAGCATTTTGTTGTGGGGCTTGCAAGTTGATCTTTGCAGCTTAAGTGGGAAGATATGAAAAAGCTCTTAGGGGGAAGGTAAGCAATAAGGCTAAATTCCAGCCTGACACAGTAGCTGTCTGGGAAGAAAGCAGTATTTAGCAGCTGTCAGTATTGCAAAAGGCAGAAGTACTTCACAAAAGATAGAATGACAAAATACACTGCAGCAGCAGTGGCGGACAAATGAATGTTGTTTCCAGACCTGCTTTCGAGCCTTTCTGTCCTGCTTGCTTCTTGGTTCTGCTGCGTGTGACTCAGTTGCTGCTCACTCTTGGGGGCTGAACAATTAAATGCTATTATCCAGGAAGGTTTCTCTGTTGTATCATTCCATTCATGTCTTTGACAGCCCCTAAGCTCCCTGCAGAACCCCAGGCTTTAATGCTGGAGCCACCTATGTTAACATTTCAGTTAGGCTAGTAATGTACTTTTGTTGCATCTCTGTTAGTCATTCCCACATTCCACACTTCGGGTTAGATAGACCCTGTAGCAGTCTTGGACCACACAAACTATGATGAGGTGGTGGCTTCAGCTATTTTGTTAAATCTCCCTTTCTGATGTTCTGCCAAACTCACAGTCTGGAAAATCACTGTCCTGTGACAGAATGAAGATACTGGGACGAATGGCAAAAATACAAAATTAATTTGATCTAGCAGGGGGCATTATGGAGAAGGAGAGCAGGTTTTGCAAGAGGCATTAGACCTAAGAGAAAGATGAAGGAAAATTCAGCTCATTATTTAACAGGGGAAAGTCAGCAAGTAAGGAATGACACAGAAGGCTAAAGCCTGAAGGGTCCTTTTGTTTCAATACATTTCTCTTTCTCTTATCCTCCTTCCAGGTTTAAAAAGGTTTAATTATGACCTTGTGCCTGATACAATTAATAATAACAGCAGAGTCCCAGGAACACAGACAGGACAAAGAAAAAGGAGGCTGAAGAACATTTATTTGAGTTATGCAAAGCATAGTAGGAAAGGGCTGAAACAAAAACCATGCCTCTTTGAGATACCCATGGGAAAGGGAAGTCCAGCAGGGAAAAAGAGCTCAGGTAATGTTTGATGTCATCTCTAAAGGGAATTAAGTGAAAAAAACCAGATGAGTAGAGCAGAAGAACATTCAGCTTATATATTTTGCTTTGTTGTGACTGAGAGTTATTTAATTTAAAAAGAGGCATATAATCAAGTGGAGCTGTGTATCTGTAAATTCATAGGATTTTTGACCTAGCACAAGTACGCCTGTAGTGTGATTCCACTAGTTGGTGACAACATTTTCTGGCGCAAGAAAAAAAAAATTTGGTCCCTGAAACCACAGAAGAAGGTTGAAGGATTTGTGTGACATATGAGAAGCTGTTTAAGAATAAAATCGTAGAATAATTTAGGTTGCAAAAGGTCCTTAAGATTAAGTCCAACCCTCCACCTAGCGCTTTCAATATCCAGTATAGAGTTGAACAGTGCAAGAATTGAACCTACAAGAGGTCAGTGTTACGTTTTTTCACCATGTGCAGCCTTAGTGCGAGCTGGAATGGCTGAAGTTGCTAGTTAAACTCCAGGGATCACCCAGAGCTGAGAGGTCCTAGGATGGAGAGTGGCAGAGGGGCTGTAGCAGCATGGGGACACGTAGGACACCAGGGAGGATGGCAGCCAGCAAGCTGGAAACTGCTTTCACAGAATGTCAGCATCCGTTTGAACTCAGCTGTGTTTCCCAGAAAGTTTCAGTCCCTGACTGTGACTAAAGTGGGGAGCACAAAGGGTGGAGCCACCAGCTGGCCTAGCAGTTGGGTCACCAGGGGCAAGGACTGTAAAATACTTACATTGTACAGAAATAAGTCATCGTGTGTGAGTCTGCTTATGTACCTTGCTAGTGCTTTTTTTTCCCCCTCCACTCCTTTTAATTACACTTTCACAAAACCAACTCAGTCATGGCGCCAGATGAGGAAAATTGGCTCACTGTGTACAAAGTAAATTCAATTTTCCCACATTTCTGGATAGTGTTTTAACAGCAACTCCTTTAAAGTCAAAACTGTTCTGTGGCAATCTAAACCTGGCAGAAGGTCTGTACAAGTACTTGTGGCCTGTTAGAATTAATCCTACAGTACACAGAGTAACAATGTCTAGGATTTCGTCTCTAAGAACTTGTGGAGGATAAGTGAGTCTCAGAAGAGAACAGAAGATGTCTGGAGAAGAAAAATAGTGGTGTAGGAAATGTAAAGCTTTCCCACTTATTTTGAGGGAGATTATGGATTTTATTTACAATCAGATTATCAGGCTAATTTAATTTCCACCTTTGGCAGAGCTTCTGTCTCAGCATTAACCATTAGGTTTGGTGTATCCATGATCAGTACCTCCAGTGATACTGCCTCGGGCCTGACTTTTTCACAGAAAAAAATAGAAAATAGAGGTTCAGCTATAGCATGGTAATTTGAAAACTAGAAACCAAAACCCCAAATTTTTTTGCTAATAACATATTTTAAAAGTGAGAGCAGGTATGAGATGAGGTGCAAGGGATTTCTCTTTGAATTTGCATGACAGCACAAAGAAAGGCTTTGGTGGGTTTATGAGCCTGGCCAAGGTATGAGTGGTACAGAAAGGGTTCAGGGTCCAGAGTGACCTGCCAAACAGACAGTTCAAGAAGGTGAAATGTGATAAGGTGTTATAAAGGCTAAACGTAGGAGGGAAGATTCATAGATACAAAGTGCAGAGTAAGTGTCTCAGAGTTAATATCATGGAATATATTTCAGGAGTTGTGGTGACCCTTAAGTATGATTTAAGTACAAAAAGCCATACTGAGTCCAATAAAGTAGAGGTTATTTTGAAATTTCAAAAAAGAATGTTGCATGTGAGATGTGAAAGCTGAATATTGCTCTCACCCAGCTGGCCATGCTGCTGTGTCGTATGTTGAGATTTCCACTACAAAAAAAAATAACAGCAAAAAATTTTCAAAACAATTTTTCCTTGCCTTTTTGAAGCACTAGATACTGTTTTCAGCTATAACAAGGGCCTTCAGTAAAAATGTAGCTCAAGGATCATTGCTGGAATGGCACTGACCACCACATACAGATATAAGTTTCAAGGGTCCACTGAAGAGAAAGAATATTAAAAAAAAATAAAAAAAGAAGACATGACCAATGAGAAAAAAACTTTACAAGTGGAGATTTTATTTTACTATTTTTTAGTTGTAGGACTGGTAAGGAGCAAAGATCAATTGTTTGTACCTGATGAGATGTAGGCAAGATAGAATTATGTAGCCAGATTTGAAGTGCTATTAGGAAAAAATGTTTCAATAAGGTTGGAATAAGTTGACGAGGTTCTTACTACTAGGGTGAGATTGCTACCACTTCAGAGGTTTTAAATAGGTTAGTAAATATCTGCAGTGCTGACGGGCTTTGTTATATTCACCTCAGATGATCTCTTATGTCCCTTCAGGATTATTTATGTAGTTGTCATGATTTCTCTAGGAAACAGGGAATTGCTTCTTCACAGTACTTAGGACACTGAAAAGATAGTTTTCTTAATTTTCTACTGTGGAGCAACTTTCAATAATATATTATTTCTATTCAATTATATATATAGCCTTTGTAAAACATTTAGTGTGTTCTATTATTCAAAAATCAGATCAAAAATATTCTAAGTGATCTAGATAAAAACACTCTAAAATCAGGTTGAAGGACTATCATTAGAATATGGTACTCAGCAAGTTATCATTAGCTGGGCATTTAGGTGCTGAAAGAATTTGCTCTACATCAACCTTTACTCAATATTTTTACTGCACTTCTGAACAAATTTTTGGATGTCTCTCTTGTGAAAACAGTGGTAATATCGTAGCAAGTTATAAAGTTATTTCAATACCTCAACTGAAAGAGCTAAACTTACTAAAGTTTAACTCATAGTAGTGATATAAATATATAACTTACATTTTTATGTGCATAAAAACACTGAGACAAGGCTCTTATTTGTGAAATAAGTGAAAAGGATCAGGTGTTGCTAATAAAAAGCAAATTGCAGGTGACCTTACAACACAATACTGAAAAAAAATGCTTTTGACACAAGTGCTCTGTATTTATTGTTTTCTACATAGCACTGTTAAGCTCAAATCTACATCACTCTTGCCTTAAACTTCTAAAATAATATCACAGGTAAGCCTGAAAAAACAAGTTATGTCTAGGATTGTAAAAAACATTATTTTGGGAGTCTGACATTGTTCAATTGCAGTCATCCACTTGGTCTTGGACACTTTTTGCATTACTATTACCAGGAAGAATTTGGTAGGATTCCCACAATATGAATTTTTCGTCTTACTGATCTTTGGCAAAATGTTGGACAATTAAAAAAAACATAAGTTCATTAATGGGTCCACTAAAAATGGGAGATTCCTACTTGCATCATGCAGTTTTGCACCAAACTTTTGTGAAATAAAGATCAGTGTTGTCATGACATTGAAGAAATAATGATAAAAGAAACAGCAAATAATACCTGCTCTCATAGTCCTTAGACTGCTCTAACATCATGGTCTGCAGGTTTGAACTTTTCCATATGCCTCACTAGATCTGATAAAAAGCTGTTTGTCTTCAGCAAACACTCTTACGTGGGCAGTAAATCATGTCACAGACACATTGGGATCCAGCTACCACTGTGTTTGTTTTTTACCAAATTTATATCGTAATTTAATCAGACCTATCTGAAACCGTACACAAAAGACAGAAAAAATGTTTTGTCAAATATCAGTGAAAACTGCAGTAATTTTTTCATATGATCTACTGTTGTCTGTACTCAGTAAATTCCATGTTTTTAGTGAAATGGGGCAACGTGCTTTATCCATCAGTAATTGGCTCGCAGCAGATTTTGTTTTGCCAGTGCTAGCTCATTAATAATTATACAAGCAAAATGCCAGCTCATCCTCAGCTTCTCAGCAGGTGGTAGCAGCTTGAAAATACAGGTAATAAATGCACACGTGAAACTAAAATGCAGCTGGTTCCTAAAATCAGCATTAGAAATGATACTGTGACTTTCCATCTTTCCCTTCTTACCACTAAAGAGGAGCAATACTGGTAAATCAACAGAGTCACCATTTAATTTACTACGTGTGAAAAATCTTCCAAGAGCTTTCAGAATGCTTCATTTAACGAAAGTGCTCCTCTTGTTGACTGAAATGATTGAACATTAAATCAAGGTTGAAATTAACAGACAATGCAGGTATTGGAATCAAAAGCTGATCATCAAGTACAGATGAGTCCTCTGACTTTGGTATTCCATGTAAGATGTGGCTCAAACTATGCTGCATAAGAGCTTTTCTGTGTGTTTGGTCATCTGGCTAAACACTCAGAAAATGGAGCGCAGCCTAATATGCAAATGCCATAGAAATATATAAATCCTAAAACATTAAATAAATGGCTGCTTCTTATATTCCCAGTCTGAAGAATTTGCTGTCCTTTATTCTGACTTAGTGGGTGCCATGGAGAAGACAAGAGACTCATGATAATTTAAAATATTGCTTTTTAAGTTGCCATGCCAGTGAATCATCTCTGCCCTTTCTAATGATTTGTTTGTGACAGTGTTGTAGAATCCTTAGAGCTAAGTTCTTTTCTCAGTAGCATTTATCTCAGTTTTGCACATGTGTAATACAAGATTATGCCTGTAACTTTTATATGCTTTTATATTCCAACATCCAAATGTAAATAACATTGCAACTTCCAATGGCTTGTTCTAACGATATCAGAGAATTAGAGAATAGTTAATTTGTTGTTACCTGCATATGTAATACATTCCTTTAAATGAAGGCATGTCATTTTTATCTGCTTTTTACACACATTCTGTATTTACTTGAGAGCAGGGACAGTATGGTCTGTAATTCTGAATGTCTGTTTTCATTTGCTTAAGAGCTTTTCCACACAAGGCTGCAGTTGAGAAAAAAAGTGACTGCATACCATTTTTTTCTGAAAAAAAAAGCTCATGTCTTGGCATTTTGTTCTCGATTTTCTGAATAGTAGAATTAAGTTCAGCTGCTTTTATGAGTTTCAAATAGCAACTTTGAGCACATTTCTGATTTTATTATTATTCGATCTCAAACGAGAGGAGGTGTTTTACATACGTAATTATTGGACTTGTGTTCATCTTTTCTGTGGATCAAACCAATTACTGTCAGAGAGCAAAGCGTTAAGCAGGAATCTGTGTTATGGTTCACTAGTATTTAGCTTTGATATTAATATTTAGGGTAGACCTTGCCCTTCTTTATATATATCTGTATCAGTGGTTTGACAAACGCTGCAAAAAAACTGCCTTCAGTGAAGGCAGCCTTACACCAGCCTAGCCAAGAGCATCCTTTCTGGGTGTGAGGCTGTGCTGTGCCACCACAGCCCAGGGCCAGCAGTGGCACTGCAGACAGCTGAAGGATCCAGCGCCCAGCAGCGTGGGCCGCCAAAGAGGGCCTTGAAAGGCCTCAGACGAGGAAGCCAGCCGCACATCCCAATGCTTGTGCTTTAGAAATTCCTTTCAGTATGGACATCCGAGTCCTGCAGCTGCTGAACGGAGCCTTTTATATGGCCACAGGTGTTGGCCTCAGGGCTGGAGCACGAAGTGGTAGCAAACAAAGGGCAGCATAGTCAATGCTGCCAGAGACCAGACGTGGTGCCAGTTTAATACTGAATGTAAAACAAATACTTGTGCCAAGTTGTTTCTAAATGCATTTTTAGTTAGAAAAATTAGCTTGTCTTTTGAGAGTATTATCCATGTGTAGATGAATGTTCCAAGTTTTAATAGAGTATAAAGCAGGCTTTTGAAAAATAAAAATAAATAAACAAGGCAGAGACTTAAAAATATCAAGACATACTATTCCATTTTTTATGCACCTATTGTTTAAAAAATAACCAAAATTTATAAAGATAATTTAATTCTTCATGATCCCTCCTTGGCATGTTTTTGAGACATTTATCCCTTGTGTAGTGTGAGTTACTTCTCCAGAGCTGGAGCAGGTGGTAAAGGTAATTCCACTTTAGTGTAAATCTGTGTTTGTACATAAGGGTATTTCTGGAGTTGCACATTCTTAGTCCAGCTGATTGAACAGTCTATCATCTATGCAGTCTGTGATTTCGGGGCTACGTTTTCTGCTTTTGTAAAGAAGCATATTCCAATGTATTTAGATGTTCACTGTTCTGAGATGCATTTTCCCTGTAAATGGACTATATTTTAGGTGATTCCCTCATAAATTACCACTGAATCCTATTTGCATACATATTTATACAAATAATTTGTCTTTGGTCAATTCCAAAAGGGGTGGTTGAAGTGTAGACATCCTTTTAAAATGATTGACTGCTTATCACAGTGCTACAGATGCTATTTCTGCCTCTGTACAGGGAATTTCCTGCACTAGTATTTACAGATAACAGCATTAGCAGCTGCTTCTGTTACCAAAATTGCAATGCATGTTTGAGGTATTTAGCATTTTGCAATTGGAAAGAGAGTTGCCAAAGGGTCTTTTAATCCTGGGGTCTCAAAATCCCCTTTTTGTACAACTACCTTGGTGGGTTTTAATATTAATGCACACCTGGATGCTGCAGGACATTTTCCTTTGGACAAGGGGCATACATTGTGTTCCAGTGTGACTTCGTCTGCAAATGGCAAGCAGAACATTTAATGTGGTTCTGAAGATCTGGGCATAATAAATGATGGAAGTGTCACCAAAGAGAAGGGTTATGAATACAAAACTGGTTGCTAGTGTAGGTCCCTGGAACAAATATATATTTTATGTTAACCTCTCACTGTGAAAAAAAAAAACCAAGGAAACTGTCTTGGGAGTAAGGACTTGTATCCTAGATCATCCCTCTCCTAAGGGTGAGTTCAGTCAGCATGGGACAGTGAACTTGGGAAAGTCCTAAATACATACTTTTATTTCATAAAAGGTATTGGAGCCAAATTTCCTCTGTAGTGAATAAGAAAACTAAATAAAAAATATCAAGTGAGCATAACATAATATATAAGTATTAAACACAGAAAAATAATAAGCAACATTTTTAAGTATGCTGTTCAGAGAAGTCTCTCATAACAGAGAAATGTGTTTGCAGATGCCTCTTATAAAATGATTTGATATGTATGGATGAATCAAGTGGAAAGAAAACAGTTTGCTATGTTAGTAAACCTGATAAAAATAAGGCATTGTGATATCTCTGACTTCAATTATATCCCTCCTGTAGAAAACAAAGTACTCTCCTTTATATAATGGGTTTAAGAGAGTTTCAAATAGGTCTAAAGTATTCAAAACCGTTTTAACTAATGGTAGTGAAACTAAGGAAGCTTTGCCAAATTTACATTATAAACAGTTTACATTTAGAGTACAAAACAGGACATGAACCTGACCCTATCATTAATTTTTGTGTGGAATTTACTTTTGAGGGTATGGATGAATTTTTCTTCATATATATCTATATATATCTATATATAGATATATATATCTATGTATATCTATATATCTATATCTGTATCTGTATCTATATCTATATGCCTTATATTAATTCTATCTCCTAGCTTTGTCTGGATGCAGAACAGCTGAAGTAATGTAAATATCAAAAATCTTCATATCTTACAAATTCAAATCATGCTACTGAAAAATATTCTAGCAGTAATTTTAGATTATATTTTCTTTTTAATTTGTATTTTCATTCTCATTAAGCATTAGATTAAAACCTAACTTTTTTTACAACCTTCAATTAGTATGGCTCAACATCTCCATTATTTTAAAACTATTCAAAATAAGAAACTCATTTAAAATAGCCTTTTCCATGAAAAGCGTTTCAATATTTGTTTTTCAAGGAGAGAGTCGGGGAAGAAAGGTCCCAGCTAATAATATCATATAATTGTTTTACTGAGAAAATAATATCCGTCTTCTGAAGTGTTTAATAAATGTGTTTTAAAAGACCAGTATATAGACCATTGTATATATCTTTTCATTTGTGCCTTTTGCTAGGTTGATTTCACATCCAATTCCTCCTCAAATAAGCAAAGCATTCTGCCAGGTATTTCCTAATGCAGCTACATGCTCTTGATGTTGAGGCAGAATGAAAATCTCTGTTCTGAAGCCAAGGGTGACGTTCACAGTGTGCCTTTCTGCACAGGACTTCTATTATTCTGTGACACATCCCCTAGACCCCCCCACTGGATGCATCCTTCTCTTTCGTGATCTCTTCATTACTCCTTGTGGGAAGAGGAACTTCCTTTCTCCTCTGTGTCAGAATATCTCCTTGCAGGTTCTGAATCTGTGGACTGTGGGTAGAACTGCAGTGACTTCATCTTCTGTTCCTTCAGAAACTCTGTTTGGTAGGGCCTCCCAAAACTCAGCTGTTTTGTTGCTCACATTTCCACTGCTTCAGGGAGGTTTAATTAATTTCAATTGCATTATCTTGTGAATCACCTCAGGATCTACCTCTGCATTCCTGCTTTCACATATTTGCCCAGATTTATTGGCTTGATTCTGCTTTTCTTTTCCTCCTTGATAAGTTATATTGGCTTTTTTCCTATACTTTCTTCTAATCCTTTTGCCATGTTTTCCAGTTCTATCAGTACATTCCAGTAAGCTTGATCCATTTTCATTTCTCGTACATTATTTCAGAGACTGGGAGCATCCCACTGCCATTTACTTCCATCTCTGCTATTTACAATTATCACAGATCGCGGTTTTTAGCTTGAAAAATGAAACATGCAATAAGACTTAAAAATAGTCTGTGGCTGTCGTAGTGAAAAACCTGCAGTTTTGTCTCAGGGAGAACAAATAGTTATCAATATATTTTAATGCATCAGCATTCCAGTTGAATGAAATGAAAGACATAAAACAAAATAGAAAACAAAACCTGAAACCAGATATCAATTATTTTTGGTTTTAGTCTAAGTCCTTTTAGAATGAGAAAGAATTCCAGTTTTTATTTACTTACTTTATTTCTACTAAAAATGTTCATGGTTTTCATGTGCATGAAGCACCAAACAGCAAAAGGAGAAGTTCACCAAGTGCTTTATCTTGTCATCTCAAATGCACTTCCAAGCTTCCAAACAAGTGATAATAGGAAATGCATAGAAGTGCAGTATTTAATCTGAACCAAAAGATGAATTCACAAGTAGTCTAAACACAAAATTACATAATTTCTCCTCCTGCAAGTCAGGCACGTTGTGGTGGCCACTGCACAGCTGCTGGCCTGGGCGACATCCAGGCAGACACAGTCACAATTGTCTCTTTTCATCTGGGTCATTCTGAATTCCTTCAACAGGAAATGGAGCACAAGCAGAAAAGTTTTAAAAACATCCCAGACATGAATCAACAAAAACCCCAAACATCTGCTCATCAAAGCTCATCAGAAAACAGTGTATTTTATTTACACTACTCTTCTGGGTGTACTGAGAATGCCTAATGAGGCTAGAGATCACTGGAAAATATTGCTGGTATGAAGTGTCCATTTCATTTTCAGAATAACTGGCCTAATCTACCCAAAATATATGAAATGAAGTGTATTTCTCTGCCATTTTGTTATTTATTTTAGCATAAAGTGCTACAGTTTTATTCAGAAACGCTGTTCACTTCAAATCCAAGCTGGCTAAATAAAGGGACAACACCTTAAACATTATTTTAATTTGTTTTGAACATAAAATGGTTCTAGTAAATGCAGAAACGGGGATAATAGAAATGCAGTTGGTGTAAATGCATTCATCAGAGATGTGGGAACATTTTCACATTTTCACAAGGAAATGCAGGGTCAGATCCTCAGAGCAGCTCAGCATAACCTACTGACTGCATCCTTTACCAAGAAGGAATTGGGCCACTGGGTTTAAGCATCTAATGTCATATAGATTTTTCTGTTCCACAGGACCAATCCCATACTTCGTGCTCATGCAGGATTTATGAATCCATGTGTCCTTACAAGAGGTCTTGTTACTGGGGCAGGTCTAATTCCAGCTTTGTCCATAGTAAGAGCTCAGATACTCTTTTCTTCAGCAGCTGGTGTTTTTGTAGAGCTGCATTCAAGCTATCACATGAGGAAGTGGTTAACTAAAAGGTGGTTACTGACCTGGGCTCCTTCAGTTATTTCAGCAAGGGGTTCACCTCAGCTACAGTGAGAAAAGTGCCTTTGACTTTGTCCTTGCACACATCCTCACACTCTCTTCACATCAGAAGAGAAATAAAATTTTCTTTTGTTGAAGTAAAATTTGTCAGGGAGCAAAGAGATTGCTTCAGTTTGTACTTGTACACTGATCCTTGCCTTATTCAGGCTCTTTCAACAGTTCTTATCATCTTAGCATCAAAAAAGCACATAATATTTCTTCTGAGGCTTTTCTGTTTGTGCTCATAGGGAAGCATCTTCCTTGGTTTTTAAGTGAAGCCAATAGAACACCTTGGTAACTATCTTATGGACACAACTTGGAGGTTTTGTTTTTCTTAGTAAATTCCAGAAGCAGCAATACTCTGATAGTGTTGGTTTGGAGAAGGAGGACATCAGCTATGAATGAGTGGAGCAGCTGTAAGTCGCATAAGGGGAAATTATTCTTTTCAAGTGTGGAAAGGAATCTTATTCTGCATGTCTGCTGCGTAGCTACAAAATATTGCTGTCGATGCCAAAAAGGATAAACACCTGCTGGAAGAACTGTGAAGAAAATTATTTCTCTTTCCTACAGATACACTTATGAAATGTGTACTACACACTAGACCATCTCCAGGTTTTTTCTCTTTCTCTCAGCATTTTTCTAGCCATCAAATCAGTTGTTCACCCTCTCTGCTTGACCTGTGAAAAGGACTTCTGCTATAGAGAGAGGCCAAATATCAACATATGACATGCTTAAATTTTGTGGTGCCAACCTTGTAGGATAGAATACTTACTTGTTTTTTGTTTGACCTGCTTTTGAGTTTTGCCACATGATTTAGTCATTGGGATGTGGGGCCAGTACTCTTTTCTGCTTCTTATGCTTTTTTGCAAGGCTGGAAAGAGCTTCTTGCTGACTTCTCACTACCTGTGCAGCTGTTACAATGCTCTGCCAGAAATGCTAATGCTCCTTTGCCAGTTTTTAAACATTCTGCCAAGTAGAGAGAATTAATAACAAGATCTGAATCATCCCTAAAGTAACCCCTGTGTCCTGTTTCTCTGGTATGATGTCATTTTTCAGCTCCTGTCCGGGATAATAAGAAGGATCTCGTATACCCCCAGAGCTGAGAAGTGTGTCAGGGCAGGCCACACCATTATTTCAGCCTACCCTTTCGCCTTTGCAGCGCTAAATGTTTAAAAACCTTCAGGCCAGATTTTACAGTCCATGTCGTGCTGCTCAGCTGGTGCAAAGTGGATGGACTGCAGCCAAAGCTGGCGAGTGGCCACAGCCTTCCCCTCGTGCCCGTGAAGACAGCTGGGACAGGGCAGTGTCCCCATGGCTCCTCGGTGGTGTCACATCCATGCAGCCCAGGCCAGACCCCCACCCTTGGAGGGGAGCCCCTGGCTGGGCTCAGCCCTGTGCATGGCATGGGCAACCCATCGTGCCATGGCTCACATGGGCCCCTCTGGGGACATCCAGGTTTTAGAGCACAGCTTTTGGTTTTTAGACTAAAAACCTGAAGATTTGAAATGATTGAAGGGTTTGAGTGGAGGTTAAACCAATAGGGAAAAACTACCAAACCTGAAACATAGCTGATAATATCTGCTATAGTCATGCCTACTGTATCTCCAGCAGTCACTTTCTGCTGCAATGTGGGCTTAACTTGTTTCTCTTTTTTTTCCATCTTGTTTAATCCGTTTTGCTCCATTTGGAAGTAAAAGCAAAGATCTTAAATAGTCAAGATGAAATGTCAGAAGTTAGTAGTGGAAGATGCTTTGGGATAGCCGTGCTCAGTTAGTGCCACACCTTCAAGAAAGTGCTAAAAATCGCTCCTTTTAGGTTTGGAAGTGTTTAGTCTTTTGTATCAAGAGAAAAACTTGGGCTTTAGTCTCCAGAGACCTCTACAAACTGCATGAACGTGTGCAGAGCAGGAACAAAGGAGTGGATCATGTTCCAGTGAATTGTGGTTCCTCTTTCTGCTCCCAGCACCTTTCACTCCTGTTGCAGCTATCAATGGATTGCTTTGGCTGGGCTTCGAGTTTTCCTTCCCCAGTGATCTGGTGAACAAACATGAGCTGGTACATTCTGAACTTCTTCTCTCTCTTCTCTCCTGTCTTCTACCACACATCAGCCATGAACTTTATTTCATATTTGCATGGTATCCTTTGCTTGTCTCCAGTGCTCTGCAGTGCTTTTGGTTTTTCATTGGGCATGAAGACTTTGAGGCAACAGTTCTGCAGCTCACTGCTTCTGTTTCTGCAGCCTACATCTGCTGTTTGGAAAGCAACAACTCTGATTGCTTGCAATGGCATCCCTAAATACCAGTGAGGCAATTCTGAGACTGTAGTGTGCTAAAAGGCAAATCTCTTTGCAGAAATGGAGACAGGCTCCCAATACTTTGACATTCACCTGTCAGTGGCTCTGCCTTGGTCTCGTCCTGCCCTGAGTGTGTGAGTTGCATATAAATACCGCATCACATCCCCTTTGGCCACTGCTTTTATTAGCAAGGTGTTATACCACATTGGCTGTGATAATAACAGAGTACCTTAATTGATATTTCTGAAAGAGCCGTCTGGCACAAGACACTAAGTTCTTTCTGGTTCTCTGCTCCATTTGTAGTAAAGAGGCAGTTTCTGAAGGCCTAAAAAGTTATCTGGCTTGTAAAGAAAAATCCACTTTCTGGCAGAGACTGAAGTTATAAAATTTGATCTACTTAACTAAAAATCCTATTAGGTGGATTTACACATGGCTCTCTGACATCAGGCTGTCCAATGTGAAGAATAGGACCTGAGGTCTTTTAATGGGTCCTGAAGCTTTAAAGCTGTTTAATGCTGTCAGGTTACTTTTCCATGTTTCCTTCTGATTCTGGTGCTAAGAACAATGCAAGCTGGTGTCTGATCCATAAAGGCCTTGCAGTTTGGAATACAATTGTGTCAAATTACTAAATATGTTACATTAGAATTTGATAAACAGCATTGCTGTAATAAAAAAATAAAATGCCACAACTAGCTACATGGCATAGCAAGATGCATCTCCTTTGAGGTTGTTTTGAGCTCTAAAATAGTCAATTCTCATTTTAGCTAGCTGTTTTAAATCCATTTTTTCTTGACTTCATAGCACTTCAAATCACCCCATTCTGCAAAACCATGTGAATTAATTTCAAAGCTAACAGTATTAAAAGAGTTTGTGACCCCAAACACTGCACTGGCTCAGAAATCAGGTGTCAAAACATTTACCTTTAAATCCCTTTTTCTTTATTAGTCTTGTAATTTTTATTTTATTTTATTTTATTTTAGTATCAAGCAATTGCTTTGGAAGCTTTTTTGCTTAGTTAAACTTTAGTTAACAAGATCCTACCCAAAAAATCCCCAACAAATGAACCCCCAAAGTCAACACAGTGCTAGAGATCCTATGAAATCCATAATCACTGACAGTTTCATTAATTGGGATTATTGCCTACTCCCTTAGTCTCTTTGATTTCTTCTTATCTTCTAGATAATAATGTTGCTGTAAGGGAGAGAGATGTTTTCCAGCATCTTGGTACCATCTTTTGCATAGCTGTCAGAATTTTCATAATGTGAGCAGGAAAAGAAAATGCATATACCAGCCTAGAGAATTTGCTTTCTGCATTTCCAGGAACTCAGGGAACTCACAGCCACCCTTTGCAAAACTTGGTGAGAAGTTTTTTGCCTTAAAGGGTTTGGGATGGTGTTTCTGGGCCCCGAGCAAACACCTTTTCCCCCAGCACCCTGCATTCTAAGCAAAAGGAGAGGACATTACTGTGTTGGGCACGCTGAGCTCTTTCTGGGTGTGAGCAATATTGGTACAGGTGTTCTGCAGGGCAGAGTAGCTTGCTTTCTATATAAAATAGTATTACTTTTAGGTGAAATATTATTTGTCTAAATTGAAACACACTACACCAAGTTTGCATTTAGTTACCATAAATGATCATGAAAATGCAAGGCCTTATATATTGATTCCTCCCTCTTCAGATCATTGAAGTTTACTGTACATTTGGCAAGTGAATATTGACCTGCACTTTGATTATGGTCAATGTTATCTCCTAAAACATTAAAATCATAGTCTCATCTAAACAGAAGTATATATCTTCTTACTACCTCTCCTTTTTTCCACATGGATTACTGTATTAAAAACGACAAGCCATGAATTTGGCTTGGCCTTACTTTGAATCATACATATGCTTGAATTTTCAAATAGGGTGTTTGAAATTAAAATAATGTATTAAAGAACTCTGGTGAGACATAGTGGATTTATAAAAATAGAAAACTGCAAGCACAACACATAAATATTAATGGTGAATTTTCTTATCCCTGTTTATATTTTATGTAGCATAATATTTCCATCATAGTCTTAGGTTTGGTCTCCCACTGGTTTGTGTGACAAGAAATTTAGAGCAGCTCACATCAATCAAAATAAATCACAGTGTGCAAAGAGTTAATATCAGCTCTACAAATGCAAAAGCTTTTCAATGCATGACTAATTTTTGTGCATGTCTTGTCCTTCTGAATTAAAAGGACCATTGGGGGCTGAAAATTAAATCCTAGATGAACTGGTCTTCAATTAATGAAACGAGGGATACAAAGCTTTTAAAATACTTTGTGATTCATAGATACACTTCATAAAGTGCACATGGCAGTGGCTGTTTCTTCAGCCTGATTCAGCCTTCCCTGACAGTGGTGAAAATCAGCAGTAACTCCAGCAAAGGCTGTGGAGCTACCTGGGATAAGATGAGAACAAAATGAGGAATTTATTGTCACAGCTGTGAAGAAAATATACTGCAGTGATGGATTATTTCTTTATGGATTATGACACAGCTTGAAGGAAGGAAAAATAGTAGTGGCCTATGAGCAATTGATTTTTTTTTTTCCATCGCTAAACAAAAGTAGAGCCATTGTTAGCCACTGCCCTTATGCAGAGAAACAACTAAAAAAGTACAAAGAAGTGGTACTAGATGTGAAGATCTTTTGCAAAGATATTTTCACTTTAACGATTGGAACACAATATTTTGCCTTTTTATAAAGGAAAATTTGTATCTCTGAAAGTGATGACAAGGTCTGCCCAGTAGCAGGCAACTTGGAGAAATGTATGGCAGAGACTGCCTGAAATATTCTTTATTTGCAGATTAGGATATTTTAATGTATGTAATTTTGAACTGTTGCAATCTTCTGTTAAATTCTTTAGTTAATAAATAATGGATGACTTTTGGTTAAGCAGATCAATGAAGACTTTAATTTCCAGATTTTTTTTCAAACTGCTTTAATCCCTCTCAACTTTCCATGCATACAGGTTAGTATAATGCCTAGCGTTGGTTAACAGTGAACACTGCAAGTCTCTATGTGTTGCTAGTAAAACTTAATAAGCCATTCTATTTATCTTTTCCTTGCTATGCCTTGTCCTTTTCAAATTAGATCCAACACTTGGTTTTGATCTTTAGCAACAAAGTGCCACTATATTCTTCTTCTAATGAATCAAAGTGCAAACTGACACCTAAGTCTAACTGCTTAAAATGCAGAGGGCAGAGGATTCACTCAGTGAGAGAATTTTAATAGCCAACAAGACTTCATAAATTTAGTGAATGGAAAGCCAAATAAGGATATCAAACTCTTATTTTTGCTTGGTAAGATTAGAAAAGAGCTACTAAGATGGGGGATTTAAGCATCAAAAACTTACATGGAAATTTTCTTGGAGCAATATTTTAAAGTAACCAAAGAAAACCTTTAAAAGCAGAGTCCTAGGCTCAGAAAATGCATAGTGAGATGAAATCAGATGCTGGGAAATGTAAAATGTTGTAACTACAGGACCATCACTAAAGGGAAAGGAAGCTTACAATTGAACATCAGGCACAGATAGCTGTACATTTTATTCATTGCCTTTGAAATTAGTCAGAGGAAATACAGAAGCTAATAAAGAGAATAAAGCTATTGTTACAAAAGACCAGTTCTCTTTCTCCATTT
Source organism: Melospiza melodia melodia (assembly GCF_035770615.1). Classification (NCBI taxonomy): domain Eukaryota; kingdom Metazoa; phylum Chordata; class Aves; order Passeriformes; family Passerellidae; genus Melospiza; species Melospiza melodia. The sequence continues at coordinate 77,771,199 of NC_086195.1, forward strand.
GAGTGCTTATGAACAAAGATATGGTAGATTTATAGATCTATAGATATTCTAGATTGAAACGGCCATGGAAAGGAGGCCATTTCAAAACTCTTGAATTTTGTATACAGTTCTGAAGTATACCACAGTCTGAAGTATATCTCAAAAATGACACTTACAGGATATTGCTGAAGGTATAAATGCAGCATACCTCAATAACCAATTGGAGGCTGTGATGAGTAACAATATCGCGAGATATACTCTTGAGTAGAGCCGAAGAAGAGCTATTAAAAGGAAGACAACTCATGGCAGATTTCAAGCCAGTATCTGAATGTAAGGGAGCCTGACTGATAGAGAGTATAAAACATAGCAGCTGCCTTTTGGCCTTCTTGTGAAGCAGCTGGTGTTGCATAGTATAAGAGGTAGGATTCCGGATGGATTTGACTTTAGTGTCAAATATTATAAGCTGCAAAGTGAAAAATATGGCGATGACTCTCAAATACGGCGATATAAAACCTGTCTATAAAAATTCTCTGGCCCAAATTTCTCTTGGATTGTTTGTCCAGTTGCATTCAGTGTGGTAGGACTGTGGTAATTTATCCTAGGTGACAGTAGGTCTTAGAGTTTTAAGATAAGGTACGTAAGAGAAGAGACTTCAGCAAAAAAACCACTGAGAAGTAATAAATCTTTTAACTCCTGATTGAAGAACTCCCACAAAGCTAGCAAATTGTTTTTAAAACTAATGACAACATAAAGTGAAAATCTAGTTTTTGTGGGGAAGTAACATTTCATTCTGATTTTCGAGTCAAATCACGTAGCTTCCTCACAGGAAGCAGCTCCCATGTTTTCTGTTGCTAACTGGTAAAACTCACCATCAGGTGATGCCATTGAGGTAGTACAGCTGGCTCATGTTTGCGTGGAAAATCAGAACATTCAAATGCTAAAAACCACATATCAAGCTACTTTTTGAACAGCTAATATTACTGGGTTTGGGAGTAATAAAATTGTAAATGTAGATGATGAAAGAATAGAAAAAAAGATGTGTGTGTTCCTGAATCATTTGGTATTATGTTGCCTAAGCAGTGTGAAAGATGTTTATATATCTGGTGCCATGACAGTCAAAGTTACTGCAAACTCTTTAACCACAGAGTGAAAAACTTACTCAAATATATAGAACAAGAAAAAAAAAAGAGAACCCATATTGTAGAAAATGTTGAGGCTTCTTCCATAATCAGTCTTTAGGACAGCCAGCAACCCATGAAAAAATGGAATCTTACTTTCTGAACTAGAGGAGTAAAAGTTCTGTGAAAGCTGTACCAACTAATTAGTGTCTAATGAAAATTAGGCAGACAAATTCCTCTGTTTTCTGGTAGCTTCAAACATGCTTCAAATGTAGAGGTACACATATATGTAAAGATGGAAATGAGTCTAAAAAACTAAAACCACCTTCAGTGAAGTTTCAAACCAAGTTTTTCACAGATCTTTGGTGTTGTTATCAGGTCTTACACATCTACATTGCTTAGCAAAGAGTATTTGTGTGTATTCTTAGCACTCATCTAAAAGTGATGCTTGTGATAAACCAGGAATTACCAAGCTGCTTTGAGAAAAATTGTCTCACTTGGTCTTTCTTCACTGGTTTCCAGTTCTCTCCTACCTGTTTTGCCTGTTTTCTTCGTTATCCTTAATGGTTACTTCAGCTAAGTGACAGCCACTGACCACTGTGATTTGTGGTTACAGCATCAGGCACCTGCACTTCACCTCTACCTGTTCTGCTCTACATGACACTTTTATTCTAACTATGGCCTGCTCACCCTGTGGTGAATGACTATGTTATCACTATCCACTAATTAGGAATAGGTGCTGCTCCTATCACTATGCACAGCTGAACTCCAGCTGAATTATTTAGACAACAGTCAAATGACTGCCAGATCTTGTCTGAAAGAAGCTAAAACCTGTGTACATGGTGTGGCAGGTTGCTGACTCTTTCTCCTTGTGTTATGGGGACTTCACTCTTCTCCCCATCTGTGTCTTCCAGCTCAGGGAATGCAGGGATACCTGGCATACAACTGATCTTACTAATAAAGACTGAGGCAAAAAGGTAGTTAATACTAAGTACCCCAGCCTTTGTCATTATGTTTTCCCCTTCATCTAGTAAAGGATGGAGGTTCTCCCTCAGCCCTCCTTTTCTTGCTAATGGATTTATAGAAACATCTTTTAGTCTTTTCCAGCCGTAGCCAGATTAAGTTGTAGTTGGGCTTTGGCCCTTCTAATTTTCTCTTTTCATAACCACACAACATCCTTGCAGCCCCTCTGAGTTGTCTGCCCCTTCTTAAAGTCTCCTTTTTACCCTGAGGTCTGGCCAAATCTCTGCTCAGCCAGGTGGGTCTTCCTGCCAGCTCATCTTTCAGCTCATTTGGACCTTCTCCTGTGTCTTTAAGATTTCCTTTTCTGAAAATGTGCAACCTTCTTGGACTACTTTGCCCTTCAGGGCTGCTTCCCAAGGGATTCTGTCAATTGAACTGCTAAACAGGCCAAAGTCTGCCCTCTGGAACTTTTTTTTCCCATAGTATATTTGTATTTGCAGATTTTCAATGTCACAACAAAGTGCTTGATAGCAACATCCTAATAATGAATAATGCAATAATAAATAATCAGAACAGCCCAAGCACTAGTTCACATTGAGAGCCTGTGAAAACAAAAAAAAGGTGTTTCTTGTTAATGAGTGAAAGAATATTAACTAGAAAGCTGATGCTCTAAAATGTTCCTAGTAATTTTTTGCTAGAAACAGACATTCATTTGGAAACAGCTCATGTACAAATTACATTGTGAGAGCTCATCAAAGAATATGTAGTTAAATTAAAGGAAATATAATTTTCCTTTTGGCTGATTCTTAACCTGATAGGGGTCTGCCCCAGTTGCAGTTTTAAAATGAAAAATTGGGGAATCCACTTTAAAGGATTAATCTGGCTGCTAAAATTAAAAAATAAAAAACAAACAAACAAACAAAAAATGAATGAACAAAAAGCCCTGTTTAGTTGCTATTAGAATTCATTTTAAGCCTTGAGTTAGTATATGAGAAAAATTTCTGTCTTCTTCACTGAGAAAATACCACAGGTACTACGATTTTGATGAACATCCCTGCTAAGTCTTGGATGTTTTGTTCATCTTGGATTACATTTATGTATTCTCTCTTTTTATTCTCTCATACTTCGGTAGACTTGATGCAGTGTTAAAAATGGGAGCAGAGATGAAAAGAGGATGAGAGATTGTCTTGTTAGACATGGGCAGAATTTCTAACATTACATTCTTTATGTCTAGTTTCTTCTTTCTTTTCTTTGAATTGTTTCTGATGTTTCTGATGGACCCCACATAAATGGTGAAGAAATGCAGCACCTCTTACTGCTCCCATCAGTCTGACTTAATGAGAACTGAGGGGTTCTAGAGATGAGTTAACTGGACTGTGTTCATCACCTGGGCATTTTGCCATATATGGGACAACAGTTCTCTGCAAGCTGCTGCACCGTGAGTCCATCCTGCAGGCCAGAGTGCTCCCCAGGCTGCTGCTCCATGGGCCACAGGGTCAGTGCTTCAAGGGCAGGCTGCTCCAGCATGGGTCACAATCCTACCAGGAAACCTGCTCCAGTGTGGGCTCCTCTCTCCACGGGTCTGCAGGTCCCTGCCAGGAGCCTGTTCCAGCACAGGCCTCCTGTGGGGTCACAGCCCTCTGTCAGGCATCCCCCTGCTCTGGTGTGGATCTCCTCCATGGGCTCCAGGAGGATTTCTGCATCCCGTGGGTGCTCTGTGGGCTGCAGGGGCACAGCTGCCTCCCCGTGGTCTCTGCCATGCAGGGGAACCTCAGCTCAATGCCTGGAGCCCCTCCTGCCCCTCCTTCTGCCCTGCCCTTGGTGTCTGCAGGGCTGCTCCTCTCACGAGGTCTCACTGCCCTCTCCTCTGGCTGCAGTTACATCCGTGCAGTGACTTTCTTTTTCCTCTACTTGAATATGTCATCACAGAGGCTTTGCCATCACTTCTGGTGGGCCCTTGGCTGGCAGCACGTTCATCTTGGAGCCAGCTGGCATTGACCCTGCTGGACATGGGGAAAGCTTGGAATCTTCTTACAGAAGCCACCCTTCTGCTCTCTCACACAGTAGCTCTTTCTGCCACCAAAACCTGGCCATGCAAACCCAATGCAAACACACATCTGAGTCGACAGCAAAACAGACTGATGTCCCTGCTAAAATCACAGAATCATAGAATAATTTTTGTTGGAAGAGACCTCCCACCCCAATATATGGGCAAAATTCAGTATTAGAAAGGTTGCTCAAAACCTTCTCTAATCAGTTTTTAGTGTCTCCAATGATAAGGATCCCAGATCTCTGAGAAATCTCCCCTTTTGATTACCTTCATTATGGGAATTGAAAATTCTGGGTCTGGAGCCTGCATCTATTGGGCCTGTCTTTCTTTTACTGTGCATAGCTATTCGAAATGAATAAAAAACCTTATTTGGAGTCACTTACACCAGTAATAGCCTTTTTCAATCTTAGTTATGGTGACAGTAGTATAATTTTATAATTTGACAATTTTTTTTTCTCTGCCTTGAGGTAAAACTAACAGCAGAGACAGAAACTGCACATTGTGTTAGACTTTGCTGGTTATACACCCTGTTGGCAGGGGGAAAAACAAGCTGTGGCACTGCTCCATTCTGTACTCTGTAGATTATCATCTCCCCTCCACCTCAGCCCATCCTTTTCTGAGACACCCAATGCAGCAACAGTTCAACCAACAGTTGAAAAAGCAGTGAGTGTCAGGATCGTTGTTCTGGCTTCAGTGAGTACTGTGTAAGAAATTGGTAGCACAAGGAGTAGGGATAATCTAATGGCATGCAAATGTCCCACTTCTTAGATATGCAAACACACAATGCTGAGGGCTGATTTTTTTTGCTTCAGTGCCTTTGTAGATGGGGGCTGTTTCCCCAGTGTGCTGCACCTATGTGAGCTAACGGAGGAAGTGTAAAGGAGGCAGCAGCGAGAGGCATTCTGTGTCTCTGAGCTCTCTCCTCGCAGCAGCTGGGCTGGCAGGAGGGCATCTCAGTACACCTGGTGCACGCCTGGCTCCGGCTGCTCTGCTGCAAGGGACTGAAATGTGACTTTCTGGGTCACCGTGCACACCCGAATCTGCCCCTGAGCTATGCAATTACACATTTTCCTTATTCAGGGATCATGCTGACTATGTGATCTAAATAAATTTCAGAGGCTTCTTTTCATGTGGCTGTGATTAGATAAGCTGGCACAATGGCTGTTTTATAGAACTGCAGTGCACTCTGTCTATGTAGAGTGCAATGAAATGCTGAAAAGAAAATTCTGAAATAATTCTTTCTTCAACTGAAATTTGGTTTTCAAGTTATAACTAAAGGGCATTTTTGAAGATTTAACTGGATATTTTTCTCTCCTGGGAGATGTGTGCGAAGCTCTCTACCCTGTAGATAAGGCAATGACAAAGCTAAATTGATGCACTAAATGTCATGCTTCTGCCTTTTCTGGTGGGCGTACCTTGGAATGATGTTTACAACATGAATCAGCATAATTGCTCCTGATAGGTTGCTTGTAACAATTTAACTTTCCTTCAACAAAGACAGCTCTTTATTTATTTTCTTTGAAAAGTTGAGCACCTCTTATACAGCTTAAGGCTTCATAACTGAATTTATTGCTTTTATGAACATCAGCAGAAGTACCTTTTATTGTGTTTTTCCTGATGGAATTACTGTGCAGGAAGAAAATTTTTGGTCTTAGTATAGCTCCTCCAAACTACAAATATACTAATGCAGAACATCTAACACCAGACAATTATAAGTGTCCGTATGCCAGAAAATTTGAACTATTGTTCTCACAAATTGTAATTTCTTTTTGCTGTATATATGCAGAACTTAGCATTTTTCACTACAGCTTTATTGTACTTAATTATCATTTCATAGCTACCTTATGTGGGATTTATTTTACTGAAAGCTGTTCATTCAGATTTTCATTGTTTTATGTGTTCACACAGTAAATTTTTCCAGTGTTGTATACAGAAAGGTATTATGGGTCCTGATTTGGGGGCGAAAGGAGGATCAAAGTCAGGAAAGGAGGGGGGATAATTAGGCAGATAGCAGTGTACATTCCTGAACGAAACTGTGTGATTATGTCAGAAGTCTCTCCCTGAACTGATGCTTCTTTCAGGCCCTGTGCTGTAACTGAGACAGCATCTGATCTGGATGCATTTGTGTTGTGACTTTGCAAAAATGCAGGATATGATGAGATGGTATAATGAGAAGCAGAAGCACTTGTAGCCACTGAAGTCTCTCCTTGTCGCTGCTTGTGTGCAGCTGTTGTAGGTAAAGGCTGACAATTCCGCGAACTCAGGATGAAAGCACTAGAGGGAAGGAAAAAAACAACTACGTTTATTCAATACTACATTGTCAACAACAGCCAGGCTGCAATTTTAAAATGGATGCATTTTTTCTAGATCTGATTTTGAGTCATTGTGCCATGATAAAGTTAAAAGCTGAAAGTGAGGGAGATTAAGTAATAGCATCATCCTCCTTTTTGGAAACAGGCTATCTCACATGTATACTGAAATATGTCAATCTGGTGTAGAAGAGTGACACGCATACTTTGGAAATGGAAACAGCAATGCTGCATCATCAGAATGGAATCAATAATCAATATTATTAAAGTACTAAAAATAGCAAAATTAATGAGGAACTTGATGATGAAAATGAAAAAAAAAAATCCAGCAATAAGTTTTGCATGGGTTTGAGAAAAAAGAAGCAACAAAGTATGAGCAGAAAAAACTATTACGTTTCTGAAGTGGTTTATACAAAATTTTCCTTCAGCATTTTTTTAACAGTGATCAAATTATACCTATTCCATGAAAGGGGACATATTTGTGATCAGTCATTGAAACCCTTCATAGTCTTCACAGAATCACAGTAATATAATTTGTCCCATATAGTTCAATAATGACATGGCTGAGTTTATTTATCAGTTTTTAGTCATTAATTTTATTTATTAACAATTCCCTTCTGTTTTGAAAAACAGAATGATGTTGCCTTATAACATGCAAGTATTCTGCAAATGGCTACATTATACCTACCCTGGGTCCACTGAAATACATAATCTCCAAGTACCGGGCCTTGGCATACAGCTACATATTAAAAACATTAATATTCCATGAAGTGAATAGGGACTGTCCAAGTTCTTTGTCTGTAAAATGGGGTTAATACCTGGTCTCTGTTGCAAAAACATGCACAGTTTTTGAGATGCTGAGATACAGGAATGCTAGAAGCTATTAAGTCTATGGAAAGGAAATCCAAACGTTATAAAAGAAGTGATAATATAAAACAGAGAGTTTATTCCTCTGTTTCTTCTATTAGTTTCCTCTATTTTGTGATTTGTCAAATCACATGGCAAATGACTTTGTTTGTGGAGAGAATAAAGTCTATATGTCTTCTGTCACATCCCTGGAGCAGACAAGAAGCCAGTTTATGACATAAACTGATGCCCTTTTTTTTTTTTTTGCCTTTTTGAACTATTCATTATGCTAAAAGAGTTCACATTTTTATTTAAACCTCTCGCCCCCTGAATTCCTAAAGTGATGTCAGCTACATGTAGAAGGCCAAAATAACCAACAGTAGATGATTCCTCTTCAATATCTGTCAGATACAATTTTCCAAAGCGTGAAAACTGCAGCTTGCTCGATAGCACTCCTCTTATGAAATACATTTCATGGATTACATGCAGAAACATAGAGAGAGGAGCACACTGAGGCATCCTATTTTGTTTTTTCTTGCAGCTGTAATTTGACTTTCTGGCTTCTCTTGCACTTATATAAAATACAGCTACTGGTCGTACTGAATTGTCACTGTTACCTGGTAAACCCTGTGCTTTAGCAAATGAACAGCAATGGGTTTATTTCTCATTTCTTTTCCTTTTTCACTCTTTTCTTCTGTTTCTCAATGTACTCTGGCATATAGCTTTTAGCTTCATATGGCTCTGAAGATGTTTGAGGGAATCTTTGCAAAATTGGAGAAGGTGGCAGCAACAAGACCCAGATACAAATGGCTGAGGACCATTGCACAGTGCTCTGATTTCTCTGCTCGGTAGAAGAGCACTCAATCCCAAAGATTCGCTTACCGATGGCAACGTTGCTGAAAGGAATTAATGTGGGAGTGTGGCGTAGTCATGACTATTTCTTGCCTCTGGTAGGACGGAATAGCTGCTAACAAAATATCCAGGTGATTGTTTCATCTAGTATTATTCAAAGCCTTTGTTTTTAAGATTCCAGCTTTTCAGATACAGGATTCTTGGTATGCATAGATAGCTGACAAGCCATTCATTAAACATAATAAGAAATGAGTCAAGACAATGTGGGCTATGCCTACTCTTGATGTTATACTTTGATTGGGAGCTTGCTTTTCTTGACCATTTTTTGTCATATTGCATGGAGGTTTCCTGACTGCTCAAGAAACATTCCAAAAATGGGTCTTCTTCAAAAACCTTAATGAATTGATAGCGCGACAATTTTAGAATTATCAGCGGAACTACTCAAAGGCAAACTACCAAGAAAATGGAAGTAGTATGTTCATATGAGTATTATTTGTTGGTATCATTGTAGCATTTGAGAACTGTAGTAAATTACACATAGGAGTACAAAAAGACATCACCATTGCTTAAAGTGATTACATCTAGGCATTAAATAGGACAGAGAAAGCAAAAGATGGGAGAATTCAGTCATACAGGGAGGCATGAAAAGTATTCTCATCATCATGGCAGCCTGCTCATTGTCGAGCTTTCTTGCAGGTGGCATGGAAAAGCAGTATTTGAGGGAGGGTAACAAGGTGCCTAAGCAAATGCTCACAGGGATTCTGCTCAGCCTCACGGGTTCTGCAGAGCTACAAAGGAGAAAGCTGAGTTAAAAGCTGGAAAATTTAGTGAGTGGATGTGGGATTAGCATCTCCAATCATCATCATCTTTAAAATAAATGATAATATGGTAGAGCTCATTAGAAAGGGCCTTGAAATTGGAGAGAAATATTTAAGTTTGATGCCATAAGGAAAGAAGAGCAGAATAACAGGAATACAAAGAAAGGGATATTATCACCATAACAATAAGCTAAGAGACATTGAGTAATATTATGGATAGATATGAGTGAGGAAAAAATTATGTATTTCAGAAATTAATAAATAATGTGGAAGTAGATGAGAAAAGAGATGGAAGCTATGGTGAGTTTGGACTGCAGTCTGGATACAATATGCAAATATTAAGGAATTTAAACTGCAAAGATAATATTGTACCATTAGCATGTTTAATGTGATAAATTATCAGAGTTCTGATGTGTAGGTTAAGAGCCTGCTTTATAAATAAGATATGCCGTTTATGTTATCACGCTATTTAAGTCAATAGGCAGGTCAAAAAGGAAAATTATTCATGCTGATCCTGAGTTCATGAGGAAAGAGTAGAAAGGCAGAAGACAATTTTCATCTATCAAAAGTGCAGACTAGACTTACAAATGCACAGGTTATACATTTGACAATGGTTAAATATCTAGGAAAGTAGGGACAGAATACAGATTTAAATGCTTAAGCAGAAACTTTAGCTGATACAGACAGGTAGGTGGGAAAGCAGACAAGATGATGTGAGAGGGACCTAGCAGACAAATATGCTTAAAGGGAATGTAAGCAGTGGATTCAGAAAGCTTAGAAAGAAAGGAGATTAAAGTAGTAATTGTAAAGGCAAATGGATGTAGGGTTAGTGCAAATTCAAGTTCTGATTGGGAGGAAAGGATGATTCTAATGTGTATGAAGAGCATATACCTGTTTATTCATACTTACAAACTTATAAAATAAATACTCCAAAGGACAATACAATCTTTTTCTTTCTTTCACTGTAGCCTCATTGCCACTTTATTTTTATATTAAGTGTGTGGGTTGGGAATTCAGCGATTCCTTGAGAGTAAAAAGGGCATAACACTGACTTAATGTGTGAAGGGTCTGTATTAAATTGTTCTATTAAGAGCTTTGTTCCACTAATTAAATAGGTAGGTGCTAATATAACTGGTTTATATTACATTTAGAGTACAATATGCAAAAGGAGGGATGTGGCTTTTCCAAACCTCCTTTGCTGCAGAAAAAGATAATGAGAGCTATATAAAGTCCTGAAATCATAGCCAATTTATCAGGCCTGCTATGTGAGCTAATGCAAGGCTGGAGACATACTGCATCGACTGCTGATCGTTTTATACCACTTTTAATGCCTAGAAATGAAAAGAAAGAAATTAATGGGGAAATACAGAGAGAAAATTGACTATATGTAATGTATTTTTGACAAGTTGAATCTCACCCTATTATTGGTCTTTTTATATGGAAAAAAAATCCAATCCAATCAGACAAGTATTCAGATTTTCAGCTTTAACTCATATACAGGGATTTTAGAGGATACTCCAAGAAATGTTGCAAAATAATATATTTCTTATAAGGATCTAAAGCGAACAATGAATAGGAACTAATACAAATATGGTTTCCTTAGCAATGATGATTCATGATACCATAATTATTTGTTGTTTATACCACAGCAGTAAATATTCTTTTATAAAACAATTACTAGAAGTCTACAATTTGCTTTTGAGGCCTTTCTTTCGTCTAAGAATTTACTTTAAAATGTAAGCTAAATCAGCTCGTTTTAAGTAAAGGAAGGCGGAAAAAGATAATAAGGAGCAATAGTAATAATTTGAGGCACATTTATGTTCTGATAACATTAAAATTAATTTGATTTGTAGTCTGAATTGTCACATTTAGGCCTAAAAATCAAAATTATCTGCATATCTTTATTTAGGAATGTATCAGAGCTCTTGAAGGGGGATTGGGAGGCCATGAGAAAGCAGGCTATGGGAAAGCACCAGGGGAACAGAGTAGTGGAAGAGGCTCTCATGTTCTCACCTGGTGAAAGAATTGTGGCTGTTGTCCCACCCCGGTTGTCTATGCCTGAATTCAGAGAGCATATGGGACAAGCAAGAGGGATGAGGTGTCTCTGTGTGGCCACCCATGTGGTGGGTTACAGAAAGTGCAGTGACTAAGAGGATGGGAGGGTTACAGGGCACCGAGGAGATGGACAGGATCCAGTGCTGTGCTCTGTGCAAAGGGATTACTGCACTTCCAGGAAATTCCCTATGGAGCAAATGGCCTGGAGCATGGGGGTGAGGAGCAAAAGAGAGATAAGCAGGTGTGATGGCACCTCTGCTAAATGCAGTCAAGAAGTGGAAGTGGAGGAAACCTTTAGGCAGCTGGAGGAAGCCTCAAAACTGCAGGTTCTGATACTCACAGGGAACTGCAGCTGCCCTGATAAGTGGTCAAGATGCAATAAGGTGGAATGCAAGCAAAATAGGAGATTTCTGAAGTACATCCAGATGATTTCTTGAAACGGGCAGTGAAGGTTATAACCAGGGTAGACCTGTTAAACCTGCAGCTACAAGCAAGGAAGAGTAAGGCTGGAGGTGGGCAAGGCAATGGCAGCCTTATAAACAGCAACCAGCTCTGTGTTTATGAAGTTAACACAAAGATGTAAGAGTCAGAGCCCTGGTTTTCAGGAGAGCAGCTCATTTAGGGATCTTTTTGGCATGGTCCAACAGACTTCTACCCTGTACAGGAAGGGGTCCAGGAAGCCAATCGACATTTTCCTTAAAGCACTGAAATTATCCTTTTTAATGTGCAGCTCACATTCAAGCATGGCAGGTGCTTGAATGGGGAACTCCTGACGGAGCTCAAATGTAAAAAGTAGATCCACTGAAGATGGAAGCAAGGACAGGCTCTCTGAAGGACTACTGTACATGACCTCAAGCATGGACCTGTGGAGTAGAACAAGAGTAAACAAAGGGGTGTAAAGTGAGTGAAAGTGTATTGGCAGAAGAAGGAGGAAAAGAAAAACCCATGTGAGCCCACTGTCCAATGAGCAGTGAAGAATGGACAAGTACACAAAAATCTCAGTGCCTTTTAATCCTAATTTTTGCTGGGAAGATCTGCCCTCAGGCCCTCTAAATCAAAAAGCAAAGTGGCAGAATGGGAATGAAGAAGGCCTGTGTCAGAGAGCTTTTAAGCCAATGGTTTTTCAGACCCATGGTACTAGATGGTTTCAAGGGCATTGAAGAAACCAGCTGACATAATTTAAAGGCTGTTCTCTTTGGTCTTTGAAAGATGTTGTTTTTCAAGAGGAGGTTCATGGTGACATGGAAAAGGAAAATTTCACATCCATCTTCAAGCAGGGGAAGAAAAAGGATTTGGGGAGGAGGAATGTCTTTGGCTCAGTCCACTAAGTAGTTATGGAGTAAGTGTTCTGCGTGTATGAAAGACAGTGAGGCGATTTGGAATAGTCAGCATGGATTTACCAGAGTAACACTGTGCCTGAACAATTTGATTGCTTTCTATGCTCAAAATATTGACTCCATGGACAAGGGTGAAACCAGTACAGTTGTGAGTAGATGTATTTAGTTGGACTTTGGCTGGGCTTTTGGCATTATCCTCCATGCTATCAACAACTGGGATACATTTTGGGTGCATGAGTGCTAAGGTGGGTGTACTGTGGGCAGCATTAATTATGCTGAAAGGGTTGTGATTATCTGTACAAACCCCAGTTTGCAGCCAAGTATTGGTGCTGGGTGGTGTGCCTTAGGGGCTGTTGGGGTTTTTACTCCAGCCAGAAAATGTGTACCATGCAGCTGCTCACTCACTGCCCACCATCCCAACCCCCAGTGGGGAGGAAAATCAGAAAGAAAATCTTGTGAATTGAGATAATTAGATTCTAATACTTGAATCAAAACAAAATATAATAATAATAATGATATTAACAATAATTATAGTAATGAAACAAGAGGGAGAATACAACTCAAGAGAAACAAGTGATCCACAATACAATTGCTCAGGCTGATGCCCAGCCCAACCCCCAGCACCCTGGTCAACATGCAAGACTAGGTCTGCAAAAGCACTTGAACACATAATTCCCACTGTTTTCTGTAGGATTTTTTTTAATATTTTGTGGTGCTAGTCTTTACGTTTTAGGAGATCCTTTTGAGAAATAAATATTCTTTCTTTCTTTCTCTAGGGGATCTTGTAGCCTATAATTTAAATAGTTCTATTTTCGTAAAATAATAGCATGGTTGGGGTTGAAAAAGACTAATAAAGATCATCTAGTCCAACCTCTCTGTCATGGGCAGGGACATCTTTCTCTGCATCAGGTTGCTCAGAGTCCTGTCCAGCCTGGCATTTGAATAGTTGCAGTGATGGGACATCCACAGCTTCTTTGGGCAACGTCTTCCAGTGCCTCACCAGCCTCACTGGAAAGGATTCCTTCACTGTAAAGAATCTCTCTCTTATACCCAACCTAAATCTACCCTCTTGCATTTTAAAACCATTGTCCGTTGTCCTGCCACTACAGGCCCTGGCAAAAAGTCTCTCCATCTTTCTTATAAGCCCAGTTTATATATTGAAAGATGCAATAAGGCCTCCCCAGATGTAATAAGGTCTCTCTTGTCTTGTCTAGACTTAGCAACCCCAGCTCTCTCCATCTCTGACTGTTCCAGCCCTCTGACCATTTTTGTGGCAATCCTCTGGATTTGTTCTAACATATCCATTCTTTCTTGTACTGGGTCTCAGAGCAGGACATCTACTCCAGGTGAGATCTCAGGGAAGCACAGAGTAGATGGGAAAAATCGTCTCCCTTGACGTGCTGGCCACGCTGCTTTTGGTACAGCTGAGGATATGGTTGGCTTTCTGAACTGCAAGCACACATTGCCAGATCACGTCCAATTTTTCCTCCACCAGTACTGCCAAGTCTTTCTTGTCAGGGCTGCCCTCAATCCATTCATCTCCCCAGTTTGTATTGATACTGAGATTGCCCTGACCCAAGTGCAGGACCATGAACTTGGCCTTGATGAACTTCTTGAGTTTTTCATGGGTTCACTTCTCAAGTCTTTAAAGTTCCTCTGGATGGCACCATATCCATCCGCCAAATCAGCTGGACTGCTCAGCTTGGTGTGATGTGCAAACTTGCAGAGCAGGCATTTAGTCCCATAGCCTGTGTCATTAGTGAAGATATTAAATGTTGTTGGTCCCAACATGAACCCGTGAGCAACACTGCTCATTATTGGTGTCCATTTGGGCATTGAACCATTGGCAATAAATCTTTGTCCAATGCAGACATTTCCTTATCCTTCTGACAGTTCAGGCATCAAACATGCATCTCTCAAATTTAGAGGTCAGAATATTGGGGAGGATGATAGCAAAGGATTTGGAGAATTTAATATAATTTTTACCTTTTTTAGCATTTAGAATTTAGGATGCATAGAAAGGGACACATTAAGTACTGGTAATGATATTGTGTACTATAAGCATTACTGTTTTTATTCCTCTTCCCCAGAGAGCTGTGTTAGAAAGACTGGAATAGTGTATATTAAGGCATCTAAAATATTTTTGTGTCTTTTAATTATTCTCTAAATTTACATATGTGTGCATTTTTCTTTTAAAGTCTCCTAAGAATTTCATTTACATTTTACTCTCTTTTTCATGCCTTCTGTTGTCTTTTTCCTTAAAACATGAATGAAGGAGTATTTTTTTTGCAATTATAGGTTCATTTTGAGCCTGTAAAATCTTACCACATCTGTATACATTACTAAGAGGAGGGAAAAAATTGTATTTCTTTGTCTTTAATGTTTGCAATGTATATCATAATGGTTTTTTTTAAAAGCAATACTGAAGACGTGACAGGCATGTGAAAGTATTTCTCATGCATGAGTTGTGCCTTTCCCTACCCCCACCAAAAGGCTGCCTAAATAGATTTTTTTAACCACTCATCTTTATTAGTACACATTCCAAAGAGTAGCAGATTACTGTGCGTAACTCACGATGTTCATTGATTCATTGGAAACCACTGTTCTGCTCTCTGAGCTCCATATTTCATTTGCCTTCTTCTTAAGTGTCAGGGGGGTTTTGCATATTACAGATTTTTCAAACAGCCCTGAGATAAGTGTCAGAGAAATTAGATTATCATACCTCTGGAGAACTGAATTTACTTGGATACCACTCTTCAAGGTGCTGTAGTATTCAATTATCTCCTGAGATTTCATGCTGAGTTATGTTAAATAGTCTATCTGCTTCCTAGCACTTCTTATTTTTTTTTTTTTTATTTCTTTCCAAACTCAAATAAATAGTTTGTGCTTTGAAAGGATGATTGTTAGCATTCATGTGCATAATGCTGATCAGGATGAACTTTTTTTTATTATTATTTGGTGCTAAAGACTTTTAGCCAGTTAATTCTTGTGGCTTCTGTTGGAGAAAGAAGGATTCTGAGAAGAACTGCTAGGATGATCATCGCTATGCACCATCTGTGTCATGAAAGAAAGAGGCTTGTCTGTAGTTGAAAAATTACTGGGCTTCATCAATATATTAGGAGAATAAAAGTAAAGGAAGAAATAAAACTTCTTAAACTACAGAGCAGCGTTGAGTCAAACAGAGTTATGTAGAAATGGACAAAAAAGCTAGTCTATATTGGAAATAAAATTATCTAGTAAAAATGGAAAGAAGGTTGTGCAAGAAGCACCACATGAGCTTTATAGAGGGAAGATTGTGAAGTATTTTTAAAAGTTAAAATTATGATTCTTGTCGTAAGGTTGGATTTTGTCCAGGTGTTTTGTCACAGAATGACTTTTAATGTTTGAGAAACGAAATGTGTGTTGTTCTAATATCATGTGCTTCTAGTAGAGTGTTTCTGTACCAACTTTTGAAAATACAGACACTTTTGGGGAAGATACCACATTCAGCAGTGCAGAGATAGGGAGCAAGGATATTTGATAATTTCTAAGTAATAGTGGTAGTTTGTATGGTTAAAACCCACCTTTCAGATTCAAACATACAGTAATGATAAATACTGCAGAAGACTTTGGAAATACTAGATGCAGTATAAATCACCCATTATCAATAACCAATCAATGAACCTATAATACAAAATAAGAAATTCTTGTGCTTTACTTTCTGTAAAATTGTGTTCCCCAGTCCTGGGCTTTGTATTGCCTTACTTTTGCAAATGTCCATGCCATTAGGAAAAATCAACATTATCTGAATAATCCAAGAAGAGCCCAAAATAAATAGAAAGTGATCCCATTCAAATTCTCCATAAAATCTAGGATTTAGTTTTGTAAACTAAGGGTCAGAAATATTGTTTGTCTAGAAACATCACTATGGTAAAATAAAGATCAAGCTTCTGAGAAGATAAAAAACCAAGAACTGTCAGGATTTTATTTACTTGTCAAGAAAAAGTAAGTTTCTGGAAATGAGATGCCTGACCCTTTCATAGACTTTTCCTCTCTGTTTCTTATTGTGTCTCAGTGTCTGGAGGGGAGTTCTTCTTCTGACTGTTTGGGTCAAGTAACTCCTCTCTTTTATTAGATACACTGGTCCTTGGCAGGGCTTTTAGGAAATTAATTCACTTCCTTTTGGACTTCATCCTATGCCAAATACCTAAGTGATATTTTCAGGAGAACCTTTTCTCCTCTTGCTGTTCTCTGAAGTGTTATGTCTACTTGTCAGATAAAAAAAAAAACTCAGATTTTGACCAGTCAGATGAAACAGCCTCTTGAATAAAAAAAAGGAAAAAAAAAAAAAAAAACAAAAACAAAATAAAACAAATCACCAACAACACAAAACCAAAACCCAAAACCAAAAAATAACCCCCCAAAACACACAAACAAACAAAACTGTTAATTGGCAAAAGCCCCTTTGAAAAGCATTTTCTATCTTGCTGACTGTATTTTGCCTGTATTGACATCTAATGGACCCTGTAATTACTGGAAGGACTTCGGGCTTCACAGAGACTGTACATTCACAGACACAAATTAATATGGTTTTAGGTTCCTTTTTTTATTCCATGGTGTGTAGAAGATACATACATCCTGTTGGAATATTGAGTTGGTACAAAGTCCTGATTGTGGGGAAAGAAGAGGATTCAGCAGGCTTCCAGGATTGGGCCCAGCTGCTTCCTGATGCCAGGAACAAGCTCTCTGTGTTTTATCAGATTGCAAGCAAAAGCACCAGATGAAATTCTCTATTGGATTGTTAGAGGTGAGGTGGGACTAAATAGCATAGAAAGGTTTAATTCCCTTTTCCTGATTCAGCATATTTGAGTGTGGGCAAAAGTAACAGTAATGAACGCTCCAGAGAACTGGAGGAGGTTTAACCCAGGGTGATATACCCATGCTATGTAATGAGGAACAGTCATGGGTTTCATCTGATTATCACCAGTATCTTTGAACTCGATTACTTCAGTCTGTCACTAATCTTTAATTTCAGCCTTGAAGTGGCTGGACACTTAGAGTAGCTTGGTACTCTGCTTTCTAAAAAATGAGGAATAAGTTACTGAATGTGATTTTATTGCACTAAAATAGAATGTAAGGTCATTTCCCAGGCTGTTGGGCACTTCCCACAGGTTTTTTACCTTTTTCAGGTGAATACATTACATTTGTGGATTAAGTCTTTGTATTTGTTGAAAAGAAGCATTTATATTAAAAAAACACCATAAACCAGATACTCAGATCCAACAAAAAATCTGTGGATCTGGACTTCTGTAAATTCACTCAGGTGCCTATAAACTCCTTTAAGTGCAATGAAGTACTCTAGTGAAGCATGGATTTAAGCTTCAGGGATAGTCCTACATGAAGATAACTCACAAATCCAGAAGAGACCAGTATTGGGAGGAATACCAGGAAAATAAAATCCCAGGGTGCTAATTTATCAGATATGCCCATTTTATTGTCTGCTCTTTCAGATGCCCGATTTCCTGTTAAATTACCTCCTTCCACTTTGTTGGAAAATGAAAATATTTTGCAAACTCACAAAGAGCCAATCCAGTATAAAATTTGATTTATAAGTGTATTTTGCAATCCTGAGTAACTGACAGTACATTCTAGGTTTGGTCTTTCTTAAATCATTCTTCATAAGTTTATCCCATGCAGGTAGCTTGTACTGCAAGTTGTATTACTTTCAAATTTGGCCTGTGACATTTATGAGTACTTTTTGTTTTGATAGGTTACTGTTATTATTCATGTTACTGTATAAAAGCAGATTCTCAGGTGCCTTTTCAAAACACAGATGGAATTTCCCAAGAAAAAGGTCAGGCATTGGCACAGGCTTTCCTAATATGGGAAAGGGGTATTTTGCCATGTTTTAATCATGTATCTTAAAAGCATCAAGTCAGAATATATGTGTAGTTTATTTAAAATCTGAATTGTAATAAACCTGCAGGATAGAAAAGCCTTGGAGTGCCAGAGTGTAATGAGAAAGTGTGGCTTTTAGGTGAGGATGTGCAAGAAGATATGACGAGGTACCTAAAGACAAGGCAGCTTTCAGATTTGAATATTACTGTGGTGCAGCTCAAAGGCCTTTTCTGGTACCAGTTTTGAGTGGCATGAGACCACAAGTTCAGTTCCTCGTGGGTTTCAGTTGACATTCAAGCCTGGAGCATGCCTGGAGCAAGTTACTGTGCCAACAATGGAATTTGTTTTTCAAACTGAATGGTGAAATACCAGTTTGCTGCAATTTACCTCCCTGTCCTGTAAATGTTCTGGAGCATTTTAGTTTTAGCATGGGAGGCTGGAGTTTTTTTAAAGTTTCTTTCTTCACCAGCTATTAAGTAACCTGAGTGTTAAGTGGCTGAGTACATTCCAGGGTAGAAGGCTGCTTTGGCTATTGCAATCCACTGAATATTTCATACACTTCACCTGCATAGTTCTCCTCAGCCAGGAAAACAGCTAATATTGACATATTGGCATGCTGATAATGAACTGTCAAAAATGTCATGAATCCTAAAGAAAACAACTATGTTTATCTATGGTAGACATGTTTGACCCTGTGTTAAGTGTTCAGTTTCCAAATAAGGCATGTAATTTAAAAATCAGAACCTGTCACGTTATGTCTTTTTGAAACTGTCAGAAAACATACACAGCAGCTTTTTAAAGCGTGTGGCAAAATTGTGCCACATATGTTGTGACCACCCTGAAGTTGTAAAACTGTATGTATATGGAGGGTAAATTACAGCAAGTTGCACAGAACAAGTGAACATTGTCTAAAAAGTGAATAATCTATTTCTTGGGAAAAAAGTATATCAAGGCAATATTTAACATAAGAATAAAACATCAGTTCCAGTCCAGACCATGATTTGTCATGTTTACTACCCAAATTCATCTATAATATTTTATATGTTTTGTGATAATAGAGCAGTTTTGGTGTCCAGTCCTAGTCCTTCAAAGGAGGGTCCCCTTCCTGCCTGCCTTCCTTCCAGATGTAAGGTTTTGCCAGCATACTGGGATTTCATTTTCATATCTGGTTCTTTGTTATCTTTAACTTCTTATTGTCAATTGCATTTTCACCTGGCACAGAATTAGTTGCTATACAGTTAAAACTCAGTGAATGTATTACATGGGTTTTGGAATTAAATGCTCTCAAATTTTAATTATATCAGATTTCAAATATTGAACCAGCTTCTTCTCCTGTGAGTAGTCCCAGCTAAAGTCAATACGAATATTTTATGAGTTATGCAACGGGATTTGTCCTGCCTTTTATAAGTAATCCTAACACCCACACACAGAGAATTTCTCTAGTTCTTATTCTGTGAAAATGCAAGTTAGAATATGGACTGTGTAGTGACTTACCTCTTATGCTGAAAAAGAATGATAGAAAGGAAAATGCAAAGTAAATTATTTAAATTATTTGCTCCTAAGCATATTTCAAAATAAACAAATATAAATAAAAATAAGAACTTATGTATATCCAATATATGTCTAATTTGTATTGCATATTTTGGTCATCCTACTTTTAAATGAATTGTTGACTATCCATTTAGAAGCAAGTTGTTTTATTTTCAGACTGATAAGTATGAAAAATGCCTCTGAAATGTCTTGTTCACCTAGGAATAAACAACTTTTCCTGCCTCCGAGTCTATTTGGTTTCCAAAGTGCTCTTTTTGGAGACCTTTTTTTGCACATGTACTTGGTACAGCACCTGGAACAATGAGGCCTTTGAGCACAACATTACTTATGTAAATGCAATTATTCCTATCAACATGCCTGAAAATTTTATCCACGTTCTCTACTACAGGCTCTGTTGTACAGGCCTGTATTTCAGATAGTTGTCTCAGGATCAGAATAACCTTTTTAATCATAAAAATGCATTAACACCAGACTCTTTCACTGGAAAAAGACTTGTTCATTTTACCTGCCATAGAGACGAAAGCTAAATGGTGAATATGAACAATCTCAGGCAGAGATAAAACCTTAAATAAATATCTGTAAAGGAAGGTATTTTAGGAAGGTATTTTCATACACAAATACCTTCCTAAATGAAGACATTAAGGGTTTTTTTAAGTTTTCATTTAGTGATACACAAGTCAAGAAGACATCATCAATAGAATGCTAAATGTATGCTGAAACTGGTATCTTGTAGTCTTCCATGAACAGATGCTTTATGTTTTCTTCATTATATTAAGGAGAAATCTCTCCTTTTTGTCTGTCATGAGCAACCCCAGAGGACACAACATGATGCTTCAGAGTAGCTTCAGGCCATGGAAGCAGCCTGGCTCCAGGACAGAAGTCCTTGGAGGGGACGTGGGGAACAACACCACAGAGGATAACTTTGCAAATGTGCACAGTCCTCCCAACTGCAGCAAGGTTGTTTGGTGTAAATGTCCTGCAGTGTGTCAATATTGAGATTTTTGTCCTCCTATCATCTCCAGTGTTAACAGCTCAGCAGGGAGGCGCCTGCTGCTGCTGCTTGTATCTGTGCAAATTGTCTCTTATGAAACAATCTCACAAGGGACGTAGGCAAATGTCCAGTTTCTGTAATGGTGATGTTTGTTTATTTGCAATTAATTAGCCCGAGATTTGGCTCAGTGATTTGGAACCTGAGTTAGCAGGTAACTTTAGCAGGAGGAATGAGGTCACCCTGTCTTTTGTACTTTGGGACATTGTACCACGCACATCCCAGCCTGGAGTCACGGCACAAAGCTGCCATGTGAGAGCTCCTTCAGGCTGCCACTGGGCATAATTCAGTATCACAAGCAAAACACAATGTGCTTAAGGA
The DNA here is from genome assembly GCF_035770615.1 of Melospiza melodia melodia. NCBI lineage: Eukaryota > Metazoa > Chordata > Aves > Passeriformes > Passerellidae > Melospiza > Melospiza melodia. The sequence continues at coordinate 77,792,323 of NC_086195.1, forward strand.
ATTTTGTGAAATTTTATAGCTGTAGCCTGGTCTCTTGGTGACACTTTGGGATCCCCAGCAAGGGAGCCAGGGGTGATGCCCACTTCCTTCCACTCTGCTTCCAGAGAAAATGCCCTCAAGGAATAATTGTGGCCCACTGCTCTTTTTGGAATAATGCTTCAGGGCTCAGGTTGAAAAGGTTGGATGTCACTGCTTTAAGCAAATTGGAAAATTCAGTTCTACATTGTATCTCTTAAGGAAAATAAGACAGTTGACGTAATTTATAGCATTTAAGATACTATACTGTGAAATAATATCTTGTCAATCACATTGAAAAGGGCAATGGAAGCACAAGCCAAAATACACAAAGAACTGTTAGTGGGCAGCAGTTTTCCTACTGTGGTTTTTGAGCAATAGGCATAGATAGTGTTGTTTCTGGCAGCAGTGTGTAAAGAAAATTAAATAATACTGGTTTTTTAAATGAATTATCATCTGCTGTAGATTTTTAGAAATAGATTTTCATTTCCAATAAATAGATTTCAATTTCCAAGTACAAAAGTGGGGACATAAAAAAAAAATTGTTAAAGTGGGAATTTTCTGGTTTTGCACTAATACAACTGAAATTCAACCTTATTTACTATTTTATTTTCGACTGAAATTAAAATCTAAAATGCCAAATACATATTTGTATTTGGACTTAAAAAGTATCTTATATCCGCTGAGCAGTTCCTTGGTTCCCACTTCTCATTCCTCTTAGACACAGAAAGTCCCTCTGTAATGTCTTATTTCAGCTAAGTTTTTTCAGCCAATTCCCACATCTTCTGCAGCTTTTTCAGATATTCTTTTATAGCTAATAACTAATTAGCCACGGAAGGTAAGAATGCATTAAATGTTTTCCACCTTTCTGATATATATTCTTTGTACCATGCTGCAGAGTAATTTTCTCTGTCTTTTTCTGCCTTGACTATTTCAGCCTTGTTTTCATACTGTGGGTTTGCTGGAGAGGTTTAGCCTAAACCACCCAGGACGTGCTCATTCCTAATGATCGTGACACAGTGTACTCAGGGACATTCAGTGACACTTGCAGAATTCCATGCTTTCTTGACCAGGAATACTGAGCAGATGTCTTGCTGCCACTGCTGGTAACAGTTAGGCAGATACCAAATTGTGCCTATTGTTTCTATTCCTGGAGATGCCCTAAATAGAAATATTTAAGCAACATCCATTTTTATTAAAGAGATGTTTCCTTTCCACTCTTCTGAAACCTAAGTAATTTTTTCTTCTGGCAAGTCCAAGGCAGAAATGCTCACTTCTGCTCATTAAGACTTGGGATTACACCAGAGTGTGCTTTTCTGCAAATAAACAGCTGTTCAGGGGAAGGAAAATACCCAGCTCTAAAATGAACAAAGTTCTTAAGATCATTTGCTTTCAAAATGGTCAATGCAAGTGCCATTGTATAATGAAACGTCACAGGCACTTAACTTTTATGGAGCAGTTATTGACTGGTCACTGTTCATTTTCAGACATTAATGCCAAGGTCAGTTAAAACTAACCAAAGTCCAGATCAACGTGTATTTCATATTAGAAACTTGCCAGGATTTTATTCACTATTTTCTTCCCTGGTCTTTTTTCGGACAGGCCAGTCACAGTTTTCAATGTCTGTATCCTTTTACCTGTTAATTTTTCATTATACCTTGCCCATTTCCATGTTTCCCACTAAATGTCACTTCCTACAGCTGAAATTTAATTTGAATTGTTAAATGTATTCATTCTACCAGAGCTTTCGACATGAATTTATGATTACTTCTTGGCATATAGCTTGCCTTAGTGGGCTGTAATAAATTAGTCTAATCATATGGTGAGTACTTACTTCATTCTGTGTTTGTTCCTGCTAGGAACTGAAATTGTCTCTGTAATTGTATGCAAATCCCTTCACCAGAATAATCAAAGGAAACCTATGTGTAACTGTCCATCCTCCACAAGAGAAGCATAAAAGTCACCTAACTTTTAATTCCACTTAAATGAAATGTTGTATCATCTGTGAAATGTAGATACAAAATAGAAGAAAAAAATTAAAATCATGTCAGTAGCAGATACTGTGATAATATTGCTGGTTGCTTTTAGTCCTGCTCTTGCATAACATTATTTTCATAGTGTTCAATGTTCTCATTGAACCTGAGAAATAATAATATTGTGATTTTTCATTTTAAACATGGTGGAGTCTCTTCTCCTCCAAAAAGTACATGAGACATATGATGGAGGGTTTTATGAGTTGCCTTCAAGAAGGTGCCTGTTTCCTTCTGCTGCAGGATGAGGGATACTGGATGACCTAGCTCAGAATTATCCAAATTCAAATTAGTCAAATTTTCAGTTGAGAAAAATTCTCCTGTAGTTCTCTTGCTCTAAGGCATGTTTTATATATTGGCCTCAAATCATCTTGATTTGCTTCTTTGACCTCTGTCAAATATTTTAGCATTAATTTTTTTATATGTGGACACCAAAAGGAGATTCAGCCAAGTAGGAGTAGTCCACTGTTCTCTGTGAAGATCATATCATTATCCTCCCTGTTTCTCTGTGTAAGAACCTAGATGTTACATTAGCTGTCTTACAGCATTGCTGGAAAGATCAGTTCTGTGTATCAGTGACTGTGATAGCAGTGTTTGTGGAGACACTCACAGAGTCAGGGTTACTAAGTGCCTTCTGCTCTGCCTGCTCTGTTCAGAGCAGTATTGAAAAGAGTTAGAAGAGAGGAGGAAACCAATGCTATCAACAGTCTCTGCTCATTTCCCTTCTTTGAAATTTTTATTATTTCTTTGCATGCTGGTTTGCACAGGTTCATATAAAGCAGTCACAGATATGCATACATACAGATGTATTTACGTATTATGGACATGTATATGTACACTTGAAGTATTAAAAAGAACTTATTGAAATGTTTTCTCGGTTTTTTCTGCCTTTTTTTTTCTTCTTCAATTGTAGGATTTGGGTTTTTTTTAAGACACTCAGATTCTGAGCCCTTTTCAGGATTTAGTTGAGAGTGATATTTTCAGTCTCTAAGATGAAGTGCCTGGCAGGTGCATTATTCAACGTCATAAAATCATAGAATCATTTAGGTTGGAAAAAGTTAAGATCAAGTCCAAACATTAACCCAGCACTGCTGTGCTCACCCCTAAACCATGTACCCCACTGCCACTCTAAATGTCTTTTAAATGCCTTCCAGGTTAGTGACTCAACTCCTTCCCTGGGCAGCCTGTACAAGGGCTTGACAGTCCTTTTTATGAGGGAATGTTTCCTAATATCCAATCTAAATCTCCCCTGGTGCAACTTGAGGCTGTTTCCTCTTGTCCTGTCACTTGTTTCCTGGCAGAAGAGGCTGACCCCACCTGGCTGCACGCTCCTGTCAGGCAGCTGCAGAGAGTGCTGAGGGCCCCCTGAGCCTCCTTTTCTCCAGGCTGAACACCCCCAGCTCCCTCAGCTGCCCCTCACAGCACTTGTGCTCCAGACCCTTCCCCAGCTCCAGACATGCTGCAGCCCCTCAATGTCTTTCTTGCAGTGAGGGACCCAAAACTGAATTTGAAGTCAAGTAAGGGGAATGATCATTGTCATTACATTTCAATAAAAGCCACTATATGAAATCTTCAGATGTTTCACAAGTTGCTGCTCCAGTTCAAAAAGAAGGCGCCTTATCTTAATGCTGGTCTACATGAGAAAAGCACTGAATTAATTTTAGGGACTCGAAGAAAATCATAGATCTTTAGGATTATCTCCAAATTGTTTTTCTGTTGGGAGAGTAATTAACTTCTAATAAATTTGTGGTCCATGTGTCAGTTTAAAAGATATAGTAAGACTTATTTCAAACTCTCTTCAGACAAGTGGTAACTATAATTGTAGAACTCAGATTTTAAGTATTGTTTTCCTGGGGCTTATTACATTTTTCTGAAAAAGGTAAATACTTCAAAATATAGATTTCAATACATTTTAAATTAAATTTAAAATCAGATATAATGTGCCTGGGGTCTACAAGTAGAACTTATGGGAGGAATAAGGTCCTAAATATTATTTGCTGTGTAGCTGCCAGTAAATATGGACATGGCCACAAATGCATAGAGATAGAATTAAGGTTGTGACTTCCTTCAAAATGCTTGTTAATGTGAATGTCTGTTGTTTCAGTCTGAAGACTGTTCTTTCTGTTTTCTATCAGGCAGGAATTAAAAATTACACAGCCAATAGGCAGAGACTTCCAGGTATTTTATAGTAAAACACTACTTTTCTAACAAATCCCTATAGAAAGGAAGCAGAAGAGCTGGCATCAAGATCTTCATTTAGTGCCCAGAGTCACTGTCCTAGGGCACAGGTATCTTATTGCGGCAGATGCCTTCTGGGGAAAAGTAGTGCGTGACAATATAAAGACAACAGCACGATATATTAACCAGAATACATTAAGGTACTGCTAATTTGAAGTTATACCAGCTCTTGGGAGCTTTAGCTCACAGTGCTAATATCCTTAGACATGGTTCCCTAGGATGTTATTTACACAAACCTCTTGTACATTTGTGTACCATCGCAGGGCAAAATAAATCCTGTTCAATTGAGACTGGAGGGGTAGATTGTTGGCAAGCTAGCAACTTCTGGAAAATAGCTAAGCCTGAATGAAGATATTGTTCAAGAAGGATAATTTATTAGTATCAATCTTACAAACTATAGGTTTTAGCGAAAGTAAGGATTTTGGCAAAAGGTAATAAGGCAAATATTTGAACTTATTTTCTTCCATATGGATTCATTTCTTCCAGTGAATTCATTTTTTCCTCTTTTCTGCCCCTTCATTAAAAATACCGATACACATTAGCCCTAATGATTGTCCCAAGATGGCTTATCAGATAATTGGTTATTTATAGAGACTACAAAGACGGTCTGAGGGAGGGTAAGCATAACACATGCTTCTTTTTCCTCCCCTCTTTTGTTCCACTTGTTTGCTCAGTTGCTGGGGGTTTTTAGGTAATAGTTTGTAAACTATTGCCTAAAAATTAATTTGGTTTTGGTGTTTATCTGTAAGTACCTTTGGATGTTTTCATCTCCATGCTTGCTTGTCATAAGAAAAATTATGGGCCTGCAATGTTATTTTGAAGGCATATAGTGAAATGGGAAGAGTAATGGTATCTGAAAACTGTGAAAGCCCAACCTAAACTATAAAATTGACTTTAAAACCAGGGCTTTTCTTCAGTTCCTCTCAAGTTCCCAGTTATCTCTATCACTTGGCACTTTGATGAGACACCTTTACAGCGTTTTTCATATGAAGGCTGCAGAGTCTGAAATGCAAAGAAGGGGAAAAATCTTGCTGCTGAGTGGGCGTAGCATTAATGGGACCTGACATAGCTTGAATCTTTGATCATGAATTCCCATTGTGGTGTAAGCCAAACCTCCTCCCATATGCTCCCTGAAAGCACATTTCTTAGGCTATGTTGTTCCACTTAAGACTTTAAAAAAAAAAAAAAAAAAAGTAATCGCTGTAATATATTGACAGCATTTTCTTGTAGCTTTATGTTGTCCTCAGGAAAGAAGGATTATTAAATACTGCAGATGTAGCTGCACAGGTACCAGTCTCAAAAGGATTAAGGGAGAGAATGACAGAAAGTCTGACCATACACTATTGCAGGATCTTGTTTTGAAGGTGTCTCAAACACCAAGAAAATATTCAAGGTCATAGTTGTCAAAGAGGCAAGAAATATGATCTCAAAGGCAGTTTTCTTTATCATTAAATATTCCAAAGTATTTGAAACAAAAACACAATAGAAGAAATAGCTAAATTGGATCCATTATTTCCTCAGTTTTGGTTCAGAACCATGTGCAGTAAAATTGTCCTGATCATTGATGGTATAGGTGGCTTAACTGACAATCTACATCATAGTCGATCTCTTTGAAAGTGATTTGAATTTGAAAAGTTAAGTAAGCCCAGACATGGATTTTTCAAAAACAGATTATGTGAGCTAAAGCAATTTTCATTCTATTACAAAATGATTTTGTTTTCTAGACGCTGGAAAAAAAATGTGTATCTCATTCTAAGGCAAGTTTTTGCATTTCCATGAAATTTCGCTAGATCAATGCACTGGGTTTTCATGGCAGGGGTTTGGTAGTGGGGATCTACAGGGATGGCTTCTGTGAGGAGCTGCCAGAGGTTTGCCCCATGTCTGATAGAGCCAAAGCCAGCTGGCTCCAAGATGAACCTGCCACAGGCCAAAGCCAAGCCCATCCCCGATGGTGGCAGCACCTCTAGGATAATGTGTTTAAGAAGGGGAAAAAGCAGTGCAACAGAGATAGACATGAGAATATGGGAGAGAAAGAGCTCTGCAGACGCCAGTGTCAATGCAGAAGAAGGGGTGGGATGCTCTCCAGGCCCCAGAGCTGAGGTTCCCCTGCAGCCCTTGGTGCAGACCCTCGTGAGGCAGCTGTGTCCCTGCAGCCAAAGAGGTCCACAGTGGAGCAGATTATAGAATTGTAGATGGTTTGGGTTGGAAGAGACCTTAAATGTCACCTAGTTCAAACACCCCTGCCACAAACAGGGAACTTTCCACTAAGCCAGGTTGCTCAGAGCCCTGTCCAGCCTGGCCTTGAACACTGCCAGGGATGGGGCATTCACAGCTTCTCTGGAAGCTTCTCTGGGCAAGAATGCCCTTCTACAGACATATGCATAGTTGAAGAAAGGGGAGGTGGAGAGAAAATATTAGAGATTTTTCCCCACATTATCCTACTCTGATTTGATTGGCAATAAATTAATTTTCCCCAGTTGAGACTGTTTTGCCCACAACAGTAACTGCTGATTGATGTCTCCCTTTCTTTGTCTTGGCCCACGTTTTCCCTCATCCCATCCAGTTGAGGCGCAAGGGCAATAGAAAGCTTGGTGAGCACCCAGCATCCAGCCAAGGTCATCCCATGGCAATGAGCTAAAGAAATTTTTTCGTGATGAAATTTCTAGAAGACCTATCAAACACTGATCACACTCAAACTCAGAAAGAAGTATATGAGATTCACTGTCAAATAAAGAGGTATTAAGTATTGATCCATTCTGGTTACAGTTTTTTTTTTTCCCAGTGTCTTTATTAATGATTTGTATGAAGAAATACAAAATGCATTTGTTAAGCTTGCAGAGGATAAAAATTTAAGAGGACTGTGTGTACTCTGGAATACATTTTTTAAATACATCACATTTTCACCAATGTACTTCAGGAACAACTTGGATCAATTGCAACATATCCAGAGGAAAGCAAGGAAAATTGTCAGAATTGAGGCTAAAACATTTTCCACAAGGAAAAACCAAGAGAATCATGTTTCAGAAACAGAAGTGGAGATAAAAAAGAAATGTAACAACAGTCTTCAGTTACATAAAGGATTGCTTTAAGGAAGAAGGGAACAAACTGTTCTCCAGGCCTACTCTAGAGATAGGACAAGAACGAGTGGCTTTAAATTGTGCCAGGGGAGACTTCGGTTAGACTTTAGAAAACATCTCCTAATGATAAGGATAATTAACCAATGAACCATGTTACCTAGGATGTGACTGAATCCTCTTTAGAGATTTTTAAGGACAAAGTAAGATATCTGTCTAGAATTTTTTAAATATACTTTATATATTATATATATATTATATATATTATATAAAAGTATATACCTAAATATAATTTTTTTGGGGGGGGGGGGAGGGAGGGTTAGAGAGGAATAGATGGAACTACTTCTTGAGTTCCCTGTGTTACTTTCCAATCCCTGTGTCATTTCTGTGAATCAGATTCAAGAAGGACTCAGAACACACCTGTAATTCTAGCTTCCACTCTGTCAGGGAAATTGGCCAGTTTGCATGTGCTTTTTGTTGAAAGTTCTGTCTCCAGCTCACACTGCAGAAAAAATCAGGGGTGCAAGTTTGTTTAAGTTCTGGAAGTTCTATGCTTACCAAAATTTGAAACAAAACTGTGTGTTAATAAAAAGGTAATAAACACAAGGAAAAATTAAATATGCATGAGTTAGAGTGCTTGTAGTTATTGGTGGAATGTATGGTCATGCATCGCTCATACTGTAAATTTCTTGTATGGTTTTCATTACTGTATTTTCTGGATTCATCTCAACAAGATTTGGCCAGATAAAATAAATGGTAGTTATTTTCACTGAACCTCATGTCCAAACTTCTTCGGTATTCATTGAAAAAAACACCTTTGAGATAGATATATAAGGCCAAAAAAATGGTTTTTTTTACAGGTCACATGTGTCTCCTTTGCAAGCTTGGATGATTAACTTAGACAACTACTCTATAAACAGCTAGAATTAAGCAACATTAATCCAGTCCTGAATTTTAAATATATTGGCTTATCCTTACCAAATGATTTATTGGTCATTCTTCACTTCTATGTGAAGAATCCAACTGTGTGTTGGATTTATAAAAAACTTACTCTGATACTAATTCCTATAGTTGGAAGTAGCTTTCATAAAGTAGCTCCACCAGTGTATGGGGCTTTTGAAATCCTAGTAAACCTTGGGAATGAGATTTATTCCTATTTGAAAATTAACTGGCCCTGAAAGAGAAGCAAATTAATTTGCATTTCAGTAACATGCAGCACATGAGCCCATATAAGCCCATCTTTGGAAAAGACCCATGTTTGTCAGAGATGTTTTCTATGCCTGCGGTCATAACAAATATATTGCATATGCTGTTTCCAAGTTTATTAACCTCTTAACTTACTAATTCAGTATTGTTAGTCTGCTAACCATAGTAAAATACAGTCATAATATGTAAATATTGCATCCTCTTCATTGTAGAAAATTAGTGATAGGTTGCTGGACAAAAGTTCCAAAATAAGAATTATTACTGGGGTGCTACTGTTTGGAGCAAACAGCCACTTCACTGTCTGTGTCCTGGCAAGCCCATCAGGAATGATTGCTTGTGCTTAGAGGGTTGGGGAAATGGTTTCCCAGAAGGAAAAAGCTGGTGTAAGATGAAAGTTATTGACATTTATTGTATCACTGTAATTGATCACTGAACTATCTTCTGGTGAAAGCAAGCAAACAAGGAAAAAAAAAAAAAAGAAGGAAAAAGAAACAAAAAATGAGAAAAAAAGGAAAAAACTACATCCCATCAGAAAAATAAGTCAAGATGGTAATCCTGTATCTCTTCAGTTTATTCTGAACATGCTGAAGAGATATAGATATCAAATGTTGCTTTTTATTTAATCTGAAATAAATGAAATCAAATCATTTCCTGCTGAAGTTGGTTAAGGGAAAGCCTAGCTGAAGACAAATAAAAAAGTCTAAAAGGTAACTTAAATTTTAAAATCAAAAGCATTTCTCATGATTTCAGCTACTTGGATGGAGGAAGGTTGTGTATAGGCTCCAATTACAGGAATGTTGCAGCGAGTAGGAGGAATCCTGGGCTACGAAATTGCCCATTTTACACACTTTGGCCTCCAGAAGATATCTCACTCTGAACGAGTACTAATATCTCTACAGCACCAGGTGCACATATGCTATTATTTTTCTATGGCTGATCCATTTTTTGATGAAAAAATGCCAGTGGGTTATGGAATGAGGGAAGAAGGCTTAAAAAATCTGAGATTTTGTTTGTAATATATCTAAATGTAGTATCGACCCCAATGCATGGATTTCTTGCAGAAGGCATCTCTAGCTTTCATTTTACAGGAAACCAATAGAGTAATGTTAAATTTTCATGGGAGGGAAAGGTGGGGTGCATGGGGTCATGGGTATTTTTCACAGCATTATGACTGTTATTTTTTGGGACAAAAAAAAAAAAAAAAAAAAAAAAAAAAAAAAAAAAAAAAAAAAAAAGAAGAAAATAGCAGTATGGTATGTCATCACAGTTCTACCTGACCAGAGAACAGAAAATAAGGAGAGAAGGGCTCAAGAAAACAAAATCTTTACCCTTTTGCTGTTTTGGTTCCAGTATATTGAGGTGGAATTGGTATTACTAATCCTTAAGCAGTGGGTAATAGTATCTACATTTAAGCAATGACCTGTAAAAGTCAGTTGGCAGACTTCTCATCACAGGTCATTTGAGGAAAGTTCCCCAGAATACAGTCCCATAAAGAGGAAAAAGAAGTCCTGCTTGCATATAATGTCCTTGCATTTGGGAAGGACTTCAGTTGAGCTTTCAGGAAGTTCTGTTGGTGTTTTATTTAATTCATAGATTTTTAAACTGAAGAAAAGAAAAAAAAAAAAAAGAAAAGAAAAAGGCCAGCTCTGTAAAGGACCAGGAACTCTTGATACACAATTCCAGGCTTCAAAGTTATGCTTGGGCACAACCATTTGTCTTTTTTAATAAATGAGTTGTCTGCATTTCAAGGTTGAATTAGTTGATGAGGAAAGGTTGCTCTAAAAATTTGTGAAAGAATTTAACTTACTTTTATATATTGGCATAGTCCTAAACATTTTGTTAAATAATAGTGTTTAGAAAAAATATGGATTTTGCAGCTCAGCTGATATGAGCTAGCCTAGGGATTATTTTGTTTGCTTGTATGCAACAAATAGTGTTTCACAATAAATGGGAGGGATGTATTCCAGAAAATGAATCATTCATCTGTCTGTAGCATAACTGAGGATAAACAGCAGGTAAACAGAAAATAAATACCTTTTAGAACACAGCTATAATATTCATGTCTGCTGTCTTTACTTGTGCAAACATCTTTCTAAAGATTAGGAATTTTGCTTGAATAGAAATACAGCATTTAGCTTCTGAGAATTATCCCAGGTTAGTTTCAGAGGTTTTTGCCTTATAAAATGTTTGCAGAAATCAACTTTATTTCCTTGTCAGCTGTAGCCAATTATTTTAGACAAATAAGCATTCTCCGCAGCATGTCTAATTTTTATCCAACTGAGCCTGTGAATGCCTTTATTCATTCTGTGTAAACTTCATCCTTGTCAGTCTGTTACATTAAAAATTGTTTCTGCACACTGAATAGATGACCATGCCACTGGTGACTTGCATAGGGATTCTGAACTCTTCTGATGGAGAATGCTGCACCATATCCCCTTGGTGCTGTTTAGCTGTGTTGTGCCTACTTGTGAAAACCCTCATCTGAGTGACAGCTACCAACAAGAAGCTGCAGAAGCTTCAAATACATAAATGAAGGCAGTTGCTAATGAAATGTGGCAAGTGAAACCTTGATCCAAGATAGAAGAAAAGGCTTTCTATGTGTTTGTCTGATATTTGTCATGCTTTGTGCTGGGATAAATTGCCAGTTTGATCCAAACACATCTTAGTGAAGTTGTCCAAATGAAATAAGAAATGAAGGAGGGAATGTCAATTGCTGTTTCAAACACCATTCATTCTGAATCAAAGAAAATGTTAATTAGTGTCAGGAAGCTGAATTAAGTAAATGTTGACTGCCTTGGTAGCACAGATCAAGTCAAAGTTACAGTGTTAAGTGAAGTAGGGACCCCTGTAACATTGGAGTGGTTTTAATATATGTCTATATATGGAAATGAATAGGAAATGAAGCAAGAAATACAATGCTTGGGAAAGAATCTCGCCATGATTTGCAGAGATAATTACAGGCAAAAAGGAGATTGAATATAGCAACAGGAAAAGCAGAATAATTATGCAGCAATTTACAGGAAAGCTGATGGTTCTTTGAAAAAAAATAACAGTCATCGGGTTAAAAATATATGCTGAGTGCAGAAATGTTTTAATACTTGATACATTGAGTATTTGAATTCATTTCCTGCAATAAAATTCTGTTTCATAAAATAAATGTCTCATTTTTCTTTAAAAATATGTCCTTCATTTTATGGATTTATTATAAATGTTAGTATTTTTATCTAAAATGTCATCTGAATTGGGGGGAAAAACCCAATAAATGTTCATTTTGGAGTGCTGGTACATAATGTCATAAAGATAAGAAAATTTATATTTTAAGTTAATATTTAAAAGACTGCACATGTTATAGGGGCCAGTAGAAAAATAGCTAGTCCTGATTTGCAAGAGGATTAGTTTCTCATGTGTCAGAAAAAGTCACATTCTAATAACACTGTCATCTAGTTTTATTTGACAAATTCAGATTTCCACTATGTTGTAGGTCGTCTCCTAATTAGTTGGTTAGCAACCACACACTCAAAAGTGCTCTTTCTGAAATGTAACTAACTAAGATTCTTCATGAAATCTTTGGGACATCTCATAGTTCTACAGGGAATCTGCCATGCAGTGGCACCTTTAAGAGCAATAAAATGACACCTGAGGGTCACTGCATTCAGGCATGGGACACTCTTGCTGAAGAGAGAAAGAGGCTCCCACTGGGTGACCACATCACTAAGGAAGATTTTTAAGAGGTGCAATCTTTAATTTAAAGCTAGTGGGGGAAATTCTGCCAGCTCATGAGTTAAAAGCCACAATCCTCTTGTTGTTCTAGACAGGAGGAGCTTTTCTGAATTGTGTCATTTTTATGAATGTGTTATTGAGAAACATATCTGTCCTTCTGTTATTTTTGTCTTTTTTAAACATCTGCTCTGTGTGTGTGTTGTACAATCGTCATTGCTTTAAAAAATTCCCTGCTTATTCTGGATGAAGAATAGAATAATACATGCTTCCTGCTTCATGGGTTGGTTGAGCAAGTCAAGATGAGGTTTGCAAGCTGTCCTGAGTCATGTCATAATCTCCCCTGCTGCCTCTCTACTGCACTTCCCCAGTGGAAAAAGAGCAGGAAGGAGGTGAAGGGCTGGTGGTCCAGGGCAGTCTGAGACTTCCCTGCAGGTTCAGGGGGAGACCTCTGACAGGACACTGCCTTTCCCATCTGTGAATGGCTTCAAGGACAACAGGGAGGCATCAAATACTGGTACAGATAAAGAGCAATAGTCCTGCCAGTAGTAACAGTTAATGCTTCTCTGGTGCCCTTCATTCAGTGACCTCTAATCTCTTTGCATACATTGATTCAAGCTGTATGGAAGCTCTGAAATAGTTCAATATAATTTCTATTTATACATCTATACTGGCATATAATTTATATGTATAATTAAATTAAACAAAGAATTCTCACTAGGAAGCATTAGAAGCTGCTTGGATTAAGTGGTGTTATTATAAAAAGAAACCCAAACCAAAGCATTTGAATGCTTTTGTGGTATGCAAATACTTCTGCTGAATGAGGAGGCTCAGATTTTTCCTTTGCTGTGTCCAGATACAGAAATTGTATAAAACTAATCTGAGAAGCTGAATGCTTGAGTGGAAGAGTTTGTGTGTATGAATCATATGAAGATTATCCATAATGCTCAGCATTCTGATCACCCCCAGCAATTGTAAATTTTGTTAATTGCATACTGTATGCTGATCATGACAAGCAGCATAGGTAGGATTCAAATATTCTCTTATTCCCTTCCCTGCAGGAGCATATGTTAAGAGACATAATATTGATTAAGGACAATTCCTGTTCAAAAAACGCAATGATTGTGTTACTAGTGTATTGTATCCTTCTCTTTTAGGTTATTCAATACTTCAAGCAATTATGGAAAAAGCAGGACAAAATAGCTGGCAAGTCAGTGCCATCTGTGTGGAGAATTTTAACGATGCCAGCTACAGGCGGCTTTTAGAAGATCTGGACCGAAGGCAAGAAAAGAAATTTGTAATAGACTGTGAAATAGAGAGGCTTCAGAATCTCTTAGAACAGGTAACACCTGCTTTTAATGTTGCTGCAAACACGTTACTGAAACTCCAGATGAGATTGTGTTTTGTTTATTTTGTCAATGGAAATGAAATTGATTCTTTTAAGTTTTATTTTTTTTTTTACTTCATCAGCCTATATTTGTATGCCCACTTGCCTGTTCTGCTCTCTTTTCATCTACAGTACTTGTCCTAGCAGCTGGCATGTCAGGGCAGGGAGCCTCTCCTTTCCCCTTCAGGACCTTGGTGGTGAAAGGTGCCAGCAGTCAGGGCAGCTGCACATTTGGTCCCACTTCCAGCACCTCCCTGCCTGATGCCTCCTGCATCAGGGTCAGAGGGCTGCTGGAACAACAGGGTGTTGTTGAATTGCCACTGTGTTCTTAGTCTGTACCTTCATGGGGGTAAAGCTCTGCTTTGTTTGAGGGGGGAAAAATGTCTATTTTAAATCCATTACTCTTTCTGCTTGCCAAATAGCAGAGGTCGTGTATGTCTAGCCATAAAAAGTTTTAAAATTATTGTTTCAGATATTTAAACTGATAGTTTTATCACCTTAGCAGGGTATTTAGGAACACAAAGAGCAGTGAATAAAAGTGCTGTTGAACTGGGAAGAGAGGTCAGGTTCTTCCATCAGTTATCCATGGAAACATGCTGCTGGGGAAAAAAATACTGGGTCAGACAGACTGGCTTCCACTGGGTAACATCTATACCAGTGTGCAGAGTGAATATCAAACCATGCTGCTCTGATGTGTCAAATCTCTCTCTACGCAGTGTTTATGTGTAAACTGTTTCTTAAATAATGGAAAAAACAAATGATGCTTTAAAAGAAAAATTTTGCCAAATGACAAGAAAATCACTTACAGTTAACTATCTGCATCTCTTATGATCTCACATATTACATTGCTGTGGTGCAAGTTCACTGTTGCTGCTGCAGGAATTGCAGGGAATGAATGCCATCTGCTGGTGCTGGACTCTCTGCCACCACTCTCCTTCTCTTGGTTAATGTGTTAGAGAATTTTGAAGATTTTGTTGCAAAACCATTCATGATGCATCTGCCTCTGAAGTCACTGAAAAATGAAATGTCATTTTTCATACAGAAATTCATAAAATATCACTCAAAAATGCATGAAATAGTACTCAATGTTATATATACATCAATTTTACTTTCACTGGCAGGAGGTAAAGGGAGAAACTGAGAATTAATACTGTGGCTGATATAACAGGAAATTTTTCTATGACTATTGCCAAGAAAAGAACAGACAATGCTATATTTCTACAGATACTCATTTGGCCCTTATATCTTTCTTTATTCTGAATGCCATTATGTTTTAACATATACCTTCTACAGCTTGTAATGAAATCCTCCCCCAGGTCAGCCTACATTGTAGTAAAACAGAACAGCCATGTGAGGGTCTCCTAAATTACATTCAGAAAAACAATTTCTCCCTCACTTCTGTGCATGCACATGATGTTACCTGATTTCTTTTACATGGCATGCAAATGTGATATAGAAAAAGTATGTTCTGTTACCACAACTCTTGAAGTACACCCACCATCCTGTGTAGGTGTTCATAGTGACTATCCACTCAGTTGCAAAGGAAAATGAAGTCACTGAGTACATGTTTGGATCTCACTGATCTCACGTGTACATTTTATTTTCATCCAGGAGCTGCTACTTATTTTCCTTCTAAATCGGCAACTACATAGTCAGTTCATACAGGTCTGGATTTTGCATGCCTGAAGTCGGTAGCTAATGCAAGCATGTTAAGAAATAAAAATGGGGTTTGTGGCCACAACAGGCTGAATCAGACATGGTGAGTTTGTCTCACACCTCCGCAGGACAAGCCTTAAAGCTAATTGAGTTTTTTCATTAACTGCACAGGGAGAGTTGAGGGTAGGAGTTAACAACTTACATGCAGCATACTTGTATCACTTTTAGGAAGTGATTTATCTGGCTACTATCTAATTTTGGGTGGGATAAATTTTACCTAGGAAGTGAGCTTTTTTTTTACTTGTACTTATGTTATTTGCTCCTAAGTGTAAAATCTGTGCCCTAAATCCATGCTACTGAACTGAAAGAAACTGGCTCGTGGGCTTAGAGATTTTTTGTTCACTCAGTAGTCACCGTCTATACATATCTACCATATACATATCTATATTTGCATGACCTAATTAAATTGGAAGTCATGTATATGCCTGGAGATTCTTTCCATCCTTCTAAAGTACCATCACTGTAAAAGCAGGAATGGCATTAGAGCCAGGCTAGAGAAAATGTGCATAAGAGTTGCAGCTTTACTCTCCCCTGTGAAGGTTCTGGTCTTCCTAGACAGGCTGACCTACAAATGAGCCTGGGATGCTGGGTTGGGCTTCCAATGTGGCCCTCAAAGACCAAATGCTGCCTTGAGGATGGGCAGTCAGAAGCAGTCTCAGAAACAAAGCATTTAGTTTTCAAAAAATGGGAATGAAGAAATTAGCAAAAATAAATTAGCCCAGTGTAGAAAATGCAAAATAACAGCCATTTTCAAATATCAGCCATCGACTTTTTCCCTTTGCTTGGGGGCTTTAATAACCTGTAGCAGACAGGTAAGGTGACTTCACAGCTTCACAGTTGGACTAAAAGTTGGCATGTTCTTCCCTGCATACACCGAGGAATTGATTAAGCTTCAGTGAGTCTAATTAACTCAACTTCTTTCCTGCCTAGTTCTCCTGTAATTGAGAGCCTAAGTTGTGACTATACTGTAATACTTTGCAATGTACAAGTAAATGTTCTGCAGAACATTTAGGAAAAGTAATTAAATCTCAGTAATGAGACCATAACTCAAAGTGCTTTGCCCTTAAATCTGCACTAATGAAGGGAGGGAAACTGGCTTGTGGGCTTGTGGGTTTCTTCTCAACTGACTGCCCATGTACATACACATTCACACTTCTCATGACTGTGTATCTCAAGCAGTGAAGACTGGAGGCTTTTCCACTGGCTGTGTTGTCAAAATGAGCTAATGTGCTCCTCCCCAGCGCATGCCTGCTGCCCACTTAGCTGACCTGATGCTTTCTGCTCGCTGCCCTCTTCACCTGCCAGCAGACAAAAACAGCACCTTGCTGTTTCCTCACTTCTTGTACAACTTTATTGTCACCATTTCCTAATTCCTTTTGTCCCTATATTTCTTAGTTCCTTAGTCTTTCTCATATATTTTCTCGTCTCTGTGTACGTCAGTGTGTGTGTGTAGAAGCTACCCCCCACACACTCTGTATCTGGGACTTGTCTTCACAGAAGAGTTCTCTCCTGGAGCCCAGTGATGTGTCTGAATTCCAGAATTCCAGACTCCCTCCATGCACAACCCAGGATATGCTCTTTTTATCATGAGATCTTCCTTTTAGGTTTTATGTAGCTGTGATATTTTGGGCAGGGCCAAGTCTGTATTGCTTTTTGTGGTGAAATACAGAGAAATGGGGTTTGATTTTTAGATTTCCATTCTAGAATGGATAGTAGGGCTGCCATTACATTAAATCCAGAAGATGGATTCAGCTTGCACTCAAGGGTTTGTGTCTGAGTTGCTTGTATTGCTCCCTCTTGTCTTCATCTCAGCAAAGGTTTCACATTTTATCACTGAAGGATATTCTGAGACTGTGATGGGTTTCTTAATAAAGCTGTGCTGTCTTCTTTGGTCTTGTTCACCCACACAAGACTGACTTGGAGGTATTTGGGAATATTTTGCTTGGTTTTGGTGTTAGTGTCCATGGCTCAGCTTAAAGTCAGCTTTAAACATAACACTGAAGCAAGACATCCATTTCTGCACACATGAAAGAGTTGTTGCCTCTGTGATCAGTAAGAGAGACAGTGTCTTCAGCCTGAGTCAGCAGATCTCCACCTACACTTGATCATCTGCTGTAACATAAGCCTACCAAGATAATTTTAGATCCTTTTCATCCTTTATTCTCAGGATGGTGAAAGAATACCTTATCTTCTTAACCGCTTAGAACAACCATAACCAGGAAGACCTTTTTGTTACCTGGAAGTGAAACTCATCCTTTACGCTCCTCTGGCAGATCTTACCATCCTGCATCCTGGGCTCTGAGAGACACCACACCAAGACTATTGCCAGAAGTGTTTTGTTTACTTGCCCCCTTTAAGTGATGCACATGGTTTGCCTTTGCGAAGGGCAAGCAGGCCTGCAGACATGTTGTTGACCAGTGTAGTCCTGGTGTGTGGCTGGGGGTGGTGTGGGTCTAGTCCGGGGCTGTTCCCTCCCCGTGGCCTCTCAGGGCAGCCTTGGCAGGGCTGGTGCTTGGGGCAGACCCACAGTCTGCAGCATGAGGGAATTCAGTGCTTGACACGACCACTGCTGCTCACCTGCAGGAATAACCTCAGACTGGTGTGTTTCGTTGCTGAGCAGGAGCGCCCACAGCAGTAAAATAAGATGGAAAGTAGGGAGCAGGGGGGTTGGAACTCAGTAATCTTTAAGGTCCCTTCCAATTCCAACCATTCTAGGATTCTGTGATCTTACAAAGATCTATTCCATGTCAGCTTTCCACATAGCTTTCAGAAAGTGTGTTTCCATTTTGGAGAAAGCACATCTGTACTTAATGGTTATAGAAAATTTCTTATGTTTACCAGAATGTGTTCTAGAACCTTGTAAGTGATGTCACTAAATCTGATTCCCAGCTAATTTACCTAGTCCTTTGTTTCATCTGTTCATACACAGCCATAAAAAAAAAAAAAGTGCAACAAATTTTTAATTCAAAACATAAACCAGGATAGTCCTTTATTTGTGTTGCATAAGTGACAAGAAACAGAGGCAAGGCCCCATTTTCCTACGGGCATGAAATTAGGGGTCTTTTTACCATTACCTTTACAGATTACTGGGTCAAGACAGAGAAACAGAGCTAAAACAAAGGCACAAAAAGATAAAATGGTATCTCCACAGTTTCATGTAACAGCTATAGCTTATATAGCAGAATGCATTTCTAGTGATTCATTTTCTGTCAAGGACCGTTGTGTCCTTGTTTACTGACATCCCTTTTTCCACGGCACTTTCAGCAGGTGGTCTTTTAAAAGCACAAAAATATTCTGATTGAATGAAAGGGTGAAGGTCAGTGAAAGGGATGGAAAATTCTTTGCTTCTGTGCCTCTTCTTTACAAGCAGTGTTTCTAAAATGCTCCCATGAATTTAATACAAACAACTTTCTGCTTAAGATGAAATGAATGCTTGAAGCCCATTGTAAGATGATTTCCAGTTCCTTCCAACTAAACCACTAACACTGGCAGCAAGCTGTACAGTATCTGAGCAGCCCAGGCCAAAGGAGTCATTTGCCACATACGGCACAGCAAGAAACACACAACTGTTCATTGAGAGTTTTCCTTCTTTTCTTAGCCCTTCTTTTCATTTTATTTTTCTTCCTGCCTTTTAAAAAGAGTGTATCTGTTTGCATTTTTGCTCATTTGGTGAAAATCAGAAGTCAAGTCAGCCTAGGGCTGAAGGGTATTTCTACTAAAATTAGAAAATTATTACTTTAAACTTACATGTATTTACTGAATTTCTATCTGAAATGCCGAATCCAGGCTTCAAAATAAATATGCTAACAAAAGCAATGTGGGTTTATTTATTACTGAGAAAGCTCAAACAAAACTAATACCACACATCTATTTAAGCTGAAGTTAGGAAACCCCAAGTCAGGCATCCCAGTCTAACAAAATCATTCTTTTTAATTTTTTTCCCACAGAATTTTATTTGTATTAATATTTATTTATCACTTAATTTGTACAAGTCAAATCTGAAACAATACAGAAACTAAATATAGCAGGTGGAAATGGTGTTCAGAAGTACTAAAACAAGCGATCTCCCTCTGGTTTTTTATGTACTTTGTTTTTCTCTTAGTCTACCTCTTCCACAAGCACCATAAAATTTTTTTTCCCAAATGTGTACTTACTGAGCAAGAAAGAAAAGGCAATTGCCATGGCTAATCAAGAAATGGGTGGAAGGTGTCAGTACCCATGTGCTGCCTGGTAGCTGTCAGACAGGAGCTGTAGTGTCCAGGTGCTTCCTGTCCTTGTGGTGGCTAAAATAGATGGGTCTCTGTTCTCCACCCAGCAGCCAGGATTAATAAGAACTGTACAGACTTAATGCCTTAATGCCTTACATGTGTCTTAGAGATATTGTCTTCCTTTCAAATATAGCTGAAATTGCCACGTGTGTTAAAAAATATTTTACTTGGAAATTGATAAACAGACCCAGAGACATCTCAGTGGCAGAAAAGTGATTTCCTTAGGAATGATGACAGAAAATATGTAGCTAAAACCACACATTTAGGGAAATGCCGTGGTGGTCTCTCCCATGTTGTACGTGCATTTAATTAGTTGTGATACTTTACCTTCAGTAAATACACATTGTAGATTTCTTCCATTATTTCTTTGTTTGCTGTTTTGCAAGCAATGCTGAAGTGTGATAAAACAATGCGGTCAGATTTGAAGACTATCACAGAAAATAATTTTTAAGATTTCAATGAAAACATATTTTATTTGTTCAACCACTGTATTTGTTCTTTTACTTCTTCAGAGACTAATAACCCTTATTACTGGAGAGGCAAACTGTCATTTGCTCAGCCAGAGCTGATATCACAGCTATTTCTTATACTTTGTTCAGTCGTCAGAAATGTGTTCAGGTATACAATGCAGTCAGTTCTCCAAACAGATTTGATAGTTACACTGAAAAGTGTAAGCTAGGTGTCATTTAGGTCATGAGGAATAATGTTATTAACTGTAAATATTTTAGCCCTTTTCTTCTGGTCTTTCAATATTTTTTTCTTGTTGCTGTTAATCTATACCAAAAAGACATGTAAAACGATGTAAGGAAGATTTCAAAAGCATGAAGTACTGAAATTGGAAGTTAACAGTTTTGTTCACCTGTCCCTTTTTCTGACAAAATTCTTGTTGTCATTGCATATTAAGCATTGCAGAGAAAATAAGATTCCAGAAGAAAAAAAAAATTTGACTCTTAAATTGGTGGTATTTGTTTTCATACAGATTTTGGAGCTGGTCTTGAAATTCAGACTGTGAAATACTGACATGAGCAGTTCTGTTTCACAAACTAAGAGAATAATTGGGATTGAAGGTCACCTCTGAAGATCACTCCTGGTGCCCAAGGGGGCAACCTTAGATCAGGTTACTCATTTGGCTTAATTTTGAATGCATCCAAGGATGGAGATCCCATAACACTCTTATTTCCTGTTTCACTACTTGACTACCTCATAGAAAAAAAATAAAATTCCTCATGTCTGGCTGGAATTTCTTGTGTTGAAACCCATGTCCCTTGCCTGTCGTCCCATCATTGTACACCTCAAGGGAGAGTCAGGGACCCTCTTCCCTACACCATCCCATTGGGTATTTATAAATAATTGCGAAGATCTGCCTGAGGTATTTGTTCTCCCGGCTGCTCCAGTCACAACTCTCTCAGCTTCTCCTCATATGACAGAAGTTTCAATACCTTTTGGTGTTTCTCTGGTCTGTTCCAGTGTGTGCATGTCTCTTTTCTGCTGGAGGCCCAGCACTGGGCACACCATTGCCGATGCGCCTCAGCAGGGCTGAGCCCAGGGGCAAGATCATTGCCGTGATGGCACTGCAGTTCAAGAGGCTGTTGGCGTTGTCTGCCATGAGGGTGCATGAGTGGCCCATGGGAAACTCAAACCAGAAGCCCAGGAGCCTTCTGGCAAGGCCTCTTCCTCTCCAGTGTGTACCCAGCCTGTCCTGCTGTGCTTCGTGAGTCAGGCTGAGAGTAAGGCCATGAAATAAGGCACAGACGTACACAGATGAGCTCCTTTGATTCACAGTACTCTTTTTACACACCTATAGACATCTCTTGAGGTAGAAATACCTTATAAGTGAGTGAACTGTGTGTCATCTTGTACTGAACCTTGCAAACCCGTAATGTGCTTGCATGAGAAACAGCCAGAAGGGATATCGGGGTGATCGGATCAACCTCTGTGCTATATTGTGTGACTGCATCTAAAAAAGTCCTTCAATAAACAGATGCCTCTCCAGCATTTTGTTTCCTCATTCTCTGCTACTGAGTAGTCTGCTTCTTCTTCCTTGTTTCTGATAGCCCTCTCAGATTTTTACCAGAAATTCAATTTAATTGTGTCTCCATAATGACCTTCATGCAAAATTCAGCAAAGCAAGCTGAAAACACAAGCTAACTGTAATTGCATTTACCTACCTTTATGTTTACTTCTTTCTAAAAGAGAATATTGCTACTCCTCATTTCTGTTTTCTAGGGCTTTTCATATGCAGTAACGTGTCAGTGTTTGTTTCTATATTTATATAAACAGATATGTCCATAAACACATCCACATGATGGGGACTATATTCAGAAAAGAAATGTTTTTCCTTTCTGCATGAATGGCAATGGATTTCCTTTCTTCTTCCATCTGTAGCAGCTCCGTCCTCTCCCACTGTCTCCATCTGACAAAGTTGAAACCTCAGCATTCTTTGTGTTCAGAGCCTTCCAGTGTCCACTGTGAACAGTATTTTCTTCTGATTTTTGCAAAGTGTATCAGTTTTGCTGTCAGAGATCATCAGTCTAGCTCCTGGTGTACCAAACAGGCTGATTCCAGACAGTTTTTTCCTTCATCCTGTTCTCCCCAGACCATAAGAATTAAATAGGATGTTTCCCAGTAGATGAGCACTTTTCTCAGCTCTGTCAGTGTTTTGTATCATCAAGATCAAGCCTCATTGCTCATCCAGGGCTTATTTGTCTTTAAACACAGAGGTGAAAACTGTTATGGAGCATCTGCCACAGATTTAATGCTTCAGTGTACACAGCTGAACTGATACATAATAGTAAAAAGAATTACCATTGCCCTGTGTAGTATTAAAATTTACACATGGATGTAAAATTGCCACGAAGTACTAGTATCATTAGTCTTGTAAAAACTGCAAGCCAATAAACTCTAATTAATAATAGCCAACAATTGTTATTAAGAAGCAAAATAGGGAAGTAGCTGCCCAGTGTCTGGAATGCTGTTCACAGCTGTCTAACTAAATCAGTTGTTCAGCGTGTTGCTTGACACCACTGACTCCTCAGCCTTAGAGAGCCTTGAGATATGTTGCTGAGAAATATCATGTTATGTGTTTACACTGGAAACCAAATCTCTCTGATAGGTAAAATGGAGCAGATTGTCACAGCAAGAATTAGTAATAGAAGTAGTAGTAGAATAATTAGTAGGACTAGTAATAGCAGCAGTAGTAATAGTAGTAGTAGTAGTATTACGGTCAAAATGAAAGCAAATAAATGTATGTGTGGAGAAAAGTACAGAAGCCAAGATATTCCCCTCCTTCTCCATCTCCTCTCAATTTGTCTCAGGAGTGCTAAACTTGAAAAAGTAATGTTTGACTGCGGAATTTCTCTAAATTGATGGAGTTGTCAATTTGGCTGGTTTTAAAAACATTTTTTTTCTCATCTTAGTTTCCAGTGTGTCTACTAACTGAAGATAGCACTTGTCACTTATGCAATTAATTTAAGTTAATAATAAATTAAAGCATGATACTTTGCAATAAATTGCAACATAATACAGGAAGGCAAAAATTAACCAGACACATGAGTTACACAGAGTACTAGCTGCAACATTCCTGCTTCCCTGTTTTTCATGAGAATGGAGATGTGTTGGCACAAAGGATTACTACCACAACACAGATCAGTATTTATCAAGAGACAGCATGGCTTTTACATGTAGTTTAGTGGCATAATGTAGATTTCTTTATCTCTTGTTTGAAAAACAGCATGGACTGTCTGTATTTTTCCCCAACATCTATTAGATTTGCATTAATGAAATGCAGGTTTAGTTGTGCTCTCACAGAACCACAGGAGCAAATCATTAGCCAAAAAATTTGGCATGTGCACTGCACACAGTAGTATGGGCTAGTAGCAGCATTGTTGGACTTCATAGCACTTCAGGGATGTAGTAGCAGCTCTCTGCATATCTCTGTCCCAGAGGGAATGGAAGATTCATAAAGTGCCTTTTCTTCTTCATTCTTTATTCTCCATGCCTTTTTTTTTTTTCTTTCCCTAGAGGTCTATGGAGTTGCTTCTAAGCAACACTGACATGTCAATGCAAACTGATAGTTCTCCTTGAAGGAGCCAGCCGCCAGCACTGCTACCAGCAGTTTCCTCACCCTGCAGGGCCAGGAGGAGCTCTGCACAGGCTCCTCTCTGTGAAGCAGCTGGGATTTTGCACACAGTCCCACACTGCACAGTAATAAGAATGCATTTTGTTACTGCAGCACACAACTGATGAGGTTTGGACATGAGAAATATGTTATTTCAGTCACTGAAAGAGCAAATAGGCATTAGGAGACAAATGATGAATATGAATGATTTAAAGGATTTGTGATGTGACCTTCTTACACCCTTCATCTCTTTCCTCAATTCCTTTTTCCTTACAAGTCTCCGCATCCTATTTAGGATAGGAGTAGGCACAACTTCAGCAGCAGAAGGAAGCAAATAGCTATGCGCAGGGCACTGGTTAATGACCTTTGAGCCACCTCTCCAGGTCTTCTTCCCCTGTAGCTTCCTGCACTGAGCAGGGCTCTCTGCTTTGCCAGCTGCTGATAAGCATGGGGTCTGTGTGGCAAACATAGTTTTCTGCCCAGCCATGAGAGGGGCAGGCGTGCACAGCCCTGTTCCAGCTCAGCACCTGCCTTCACAAGAGAAACAGAGCCACATCTGCTTTGTTTTCTGCCTTTTTAGCAACCTCTCTAATGGCTGTCCACCCTTTCTCCAATAAGAATGCCCTTTTCTGGGCACTAGTTGTTAAAATTAGGCTTGTTTCTCAATTGCTGTTTTTATGGCTTTATGGAAGATTTATTGTAGGTTGAGATATTGTGTAAAATCCCACTTCAGTTGTGGTTTATATCATCACCATTTCTGCTGCAATATTTCAGGTCAGTCTCAATCTTCTGTCTTTAACAAGTCTCCACTCTTTTTTTATTGCATTAGACAGCCTTCATTTTATTGCAGGTGTTCTTTTTCTTAAGGCAGTGTATTGTGACACAGTACCAAAGAGGAAAACCTTTGTTAAAGTCCGATTGGTAATGCACAGCTATCTCCTTTTGAAGAGATTTAACTGAAAATAAGTCCTTTTCACTCCAGCTGTACTGACCTCCATCTTCTGTAAATCATAACGAGGGACATTTCATGCTACAGAAGCTAAGCATTATTTTAAAATGAGTTATGTGCAATATCCATTTCACAGTAGTAGAGAACAGAAGATGACCTGGGGCCAGATTCTCTGTTCAGATGCTGATGCAAGTTTGCAAATGGTTTTATCAAAGTCAGTGACCTTGCCACACACAGGAAAAAAAAAAAAAAAGAAAATAATCAAAGCAGACACTGGTAGCCCTTCTTTCCAAGAGTGGAACAGTTTCTGTATTTCCTAGACCAGGCCATTGTTCAGCTAAATTGAAAGAACAGTATTGTATCATAAAGTCACAGAGTTGTGTCAAGAGCCCGTGTTGGATCTCACTGGCCCTGCTTTTATCAAACTTTAAAGTCAATGTAATTCTAGTTAATTTTGATTACCACTGGCATTCTGAAATCAGAATAAGGCATTTTCATAATTGTGTTATAGTAGATCAGCAACTAAAAATTCTCACAATGAACTGTTCTGTTTAGTTTCTTATATGTATATGCATTATATAATGTGATTAGATCCTAATGCTGATTTGGGTTTTTTTGAAGTTCACCTTTCTGCAGACACTTACATAAACAGTAATATTTGGGGGGGAAAAACAACCAAACAAAATTGTGTTAGATTCTGAAATAAACTTGATAGCCTAATGGCCTTAATATCTCACTATTTTTTATTCTGTCCTGTTTCATTTACAGAAGTGAGATATTCACCAGTAGTGTGACTACATGGTAATATATGGAATGACTCTTGTCTTCCCTGTTAATAGCAATTTGGGAAGCAGACTATATTTTCTTACTCATTCTTCTTAACACCGATGATTATTTAATAATTTCTTCAATTTTACAAATAAAAGTATAAAAAAAGCTCCAATTCTAGTAACTAGTCACCTTGGTCATTGAACTAAAAACCTGAAAATCAATATGCAAAAGCCACTGCAGCATCCTGCTTACAGCTGCTCTCAGCCTTTCCCAAAGAAGCAAGGTTTACCCTTCCCAGCAGTTTCTTCCTAAAATCTCCCTGAGCAAACTGAGGTCACCCTAAACTCCCACTGTGACAAAAGCTAGGTGCACTATGTTTGTGTGGTGTTTAAAAAGCCAGAGTGGGAGTACAGAGTGAAACCAAATGTTTAGAATGTGTAAGTGAGGAAGTACTGCATAGCCCAGAAGTATTATTGTGCATAATGTGTAAATACTGCATACTGCCCCGGATTGCTGGCACTGGGACAACTGTGAATCAGAGCATCCTGAAGCAGGGAAGAGCACAGTTACACGTGCAGAGGGTTCCTCCTGACCTACCATGACCCTGACCTACTGTATCTGCAGTTTCCTGGTGTTCCACTGCTTGTGTGACAGGCACAGCCCAGCTTCGATGCCTCAGCCCTGCTAGGTTTCACAGCTGGCCACAGTGTGAAAGCTGTGTGAAGCTCCCTGACAGAGCCACCAATGGTCCCTGTGGTAGCACTGCCCTCTCTTCCAGGACCTTGCTTTTGAAATTAAGGAGTTCTGACTGCTCAGCCATGTGCTGCATGAATCTGTCACCTGCTTCACAGATGCTCAGGGTCTCTCTAAGAAAGTGCAGCCCACAGGAACACAAAATATCTCAGCTGGAACATGCTTTTTTTTGCAGTCATTCTCCTGGTTCCTGAGTTTCACATTAAGGTGATGGACTTGGACTCAAAATACATGAACTGGTTTTTATTTGGATGATGCTAAACAAGATGTGCCCTGAAGTGTAGTGTGAGTTCAGTCTGGTGACCAGGTTAGATGGAGTCCATTGTAAATCCCTGAAATTTATGCAAGGGATGCCAGCTCCTTAGCACCAACACTTGCTCACAATCTTATCCCACCAGCTGCCCTATTTGCTAATGTAGATGTTAGACAATGCCACTTTGCCTTCCCTCTGGGCTGTGATTGAACTTGGCCTGTTGGTCTGAATTGACACATGCACAAGGAAGCACCTGGGTTTTTTAAGTGCCACCAGATTTAATGAACTTCTGTAGCAAAGGCTTTCTGGAACACTCTGTCATCTGACAAAATCTCAGGCCTGTTTTGGTTTCTGGGTAATATCTACTCTTACATTAATGGAATGTTGAGGTCTCATCTCAAAACTTTAGCAACTCTTAACCAGTTAAACCACAGAGAAGGAAAGTGAGAGACTTCACATTCCAGACTGAATAGCCGTCAAGCTCCACTTGAGTTCATTGCCTCAATGTCCCTCAGGGCAGAAATGCAGGGAAGTAAAAGGGGGTGGTTCAGGTAGCAAGAATTTATATCTTGGTTTGTAGCTCATACTCTGCGTCTTTGAGTATTTGAGAAAGAAAGATGACAGCATGTCTAGTTTGGATATTCAAAACTATGACATGTTCACAGAAAACTATTTCACTAAACAGGCACTTTTTCCCAGGACTATAACCAATTCCCAGTTTTCAAAGTCTGTGTGATCAATAGCTGTAACACTTTCCAAATTCAAAGTCAGAATTGCACCCAATCTTGGTTGAAAATAGAAGCCATCACTTTTCTTTTCTGGCAACATAATCAACATTTTTAGGGTGAAATTCATCTCAGTTAACATTAGGGAAATAAAATGTAGGTGTCTGCATCAGAGTTAATCCCCATCAACTCTTTCTAGTCAATGCAGAAAAATACACACTTTCAGGGCACAAGCTGTCTAATTAGTTTCACACGTGTGCTTTAGAATAAGCTGAATCATTTCCTCAAATTGACTGCTCTTTCCACTGACTGTAAGGGAAGTTAAGGCAACTCTGTGATACATAACTGTGTACTTGTGTCACTCACCCAAAGAAACAATTTTGAGAGAATACAATGAAAACATCAAATTTCAGGTTTTTCCAAAATGTTATGTATTATTCACATCAAATCCAAGAATTCTGAAGTAGTATCTGCATGCATTTCCTAGGAACAAGCACAGAAATAAATCTCAGGAGGAGATTTGTCCAAGATAAGGGTGAATAGATAAGAATAGATCCGAGGAGAAAGAATTGGGAGATGTTGGAACTAGATGATCTGTAAGGTCTTTTCCAATTCAAACCATTCTATGATTCTATGATTTTTTATTATGTCAGTCCACTTAATAACTCTCAGGTTGTGATGTGGTATTTATTTTAAAATGTAATTTTTTTACCCTATATCAGTTTCCCTGTAATGAGGAGGCAAATACTGTATTACCATGCACTGCTGAATGAGTACAGATGTATAAGCTTTACTGGGATCACAGATCATAATCCTGATTGGAATCAGGGATCATAATTCTTTTGAAGCCAGTTTCAAGCCAGGACTTCAAAATTTTTATTATATGGGAAAATTCATTACTTGAGAGTATCCTCCTCACATGTGTTGAGCTTGTAATAGGCAAAGTTGTGACTTCTCCATCTCTACCGTGCCCAATAAAATGTCAGCAGTGGTAATAAATCACTGATTTGGGAGTTTTATTAAGTCTAAAATTCATTTATACCAAGGGTAACAGTCTGGTCATGTCTTGGGTTTCTAGTGTCTTTTGTGATTTTTTAGTCTTATGTTTTGGTTTTTAAATACAAGCACTTTAATTGTAGACTATTGTCCTGGTTTCAGGCAAATTTAGGAAGGAAGTCTCCAATGGGGTCCCTCTAGAAAGCAAATTCAAGCAGCCCCTCGCCCTCCTCTTTGGAAACATAAACCTCTTTCAAAAGAAGTGGAAGAAAACCATTTATTTAACAAAGTATTCACAAACATGAGAAAATTAATAATATTAAACAATGGAACCTCTCACTGTTCTGAAGAGATGGCAAATTCAGAGTCCTTTTTATAGGCTGCAGCTCAGATCGCTCAGTCTCTTATCAGAGCCCCCACTTTCATTCATCAATTCTGCACTTATTTGAAATAAAAAAGTAAATCAGGGGGTAGGCTTTCTATCTAGTGTGACATCTCCTCCTTTTGAGTTTGTATTCCATAGATAATTGCTCTATTTGGTAAAATAGTATATACTGCAGTAACATTTTCAATAAGAAGGCACTCAGATTACCAGTTCGTTACTTTACTCACTGTAATTTTAGCTTTTTCCCATTATTAAACCCCTGGAAAGTTATAGTTGCATTATTGCAAAAAGACTCCCAGCCTAATATTACCAGTGCTATATTTTTCAGTTTATATCTAGCTTTCTATGAAAGCACCTTTATAGAGAAAACAGTATGACATTGTTTTTCCTGTTTTTGTCTTATTTCTCTCCCACAGATTGTGAGCGTGGGAAAGCATGTTAAAGGATATCATTATATTGTTGCCAACCTGGTAAGATACTTTTCTAGAATTATACCCCTACTCGGTAAGTGAAACACTCAGTTTTACTTTGAAGTTATAGCACTTCACACAGCATTTCCCATTTGTCTCTAATATGTGCTTGTACATAATACATTCTTTATGATGTGTAAAAGAACTTGGGTTTCTTATTGCAGCTATCTAGATATGAAGTAATATAGTAAGTAATACTCCTAAATTTTATCAAAATCAAGGTAGGAGAAAGAACTGATACATGTATCTTGGAGCTGAATTAAACTAGAACTATAATGATTTTTGACTTATCTTTTTATTATTACTAACACAAGAACTCTAGAGATAACTTTTATACATTCCCCGGGGAACATGTATTTTCCAGTAAGATCAGCTATTTCCAGTTAAATTACTACTTCAGTACTTTTACTTTAAGGCTAAACTGGACATTCACACAGCTAATGTTCAGAAGAGGGCAAAGAAAGACCAAATGCAGTATTTTATTATTTAAATGACTAATTCTTTAAGCCAAAATACCTGCCTGGCAAAGCACAGTGAATGTAGGACAGAGTATAATGCATGCTTTAAACTGTTTGCTTTCTACTCACCCTCAAGGAATTTTAGTTGACGTGAAATATTTTATTGTGCTTTGCTGCACTTGAACCTTCACTTAGTACCACTTCAGATTATATTTAAAGCCTCAGGTGTTGCAAATGAGACATCTGTACTCTTAAGTCTTATAAATTAGATCTTTCGGCATTACAATTTTATAGTTCCCTGAGTAATTTTTCTCATGTAAAATAGTTGCTGTAAACAAGTAACTGGATGTTGCAGTAATCTGCTAGTGAGGTATGCAGTGGAGACAGGCACATCTGATCTACTTCAGCAGGGGCACACTTTGTTATCTACTGTCTGTTCAATTATGTGGATAATACAACGTCCTGATGCGTCACCTTTTATAGCTACTGTCAGTAACCCTTAGGACATGAATCAAATCTCTGTCCTTAACAAGTGCTTTTCCCCTGGGATATTGGGCCCTTACCCCAGTACCCCACAATTTTTTTTCCTAAATATTTCTAGATTTTCACTTGTATTTTCACTGATAAGTATCAATCAGAGGAATTTAAGAAAATTAAAATAAGATGCTTCTGAGCTAACCTTAGACATAGCAGCCAGGAAAGGAGAAAGATTTATGCTTGCTTCTTAGTGCTTTAACAGTTTGTGTTACGCAGTTTGTTGAAGTTCAGTTCTGTCTCTAAAGGCAAAATCTAGTAAAGAATTGTGCTGAACAGATTAGCCAGAGAAACCAATAGGTCAGGAGATGTATGTGCTTTATCTTCTCTTTCAGTGCTGGGATTCACTCTAGGTTTTCAATATATAACAGATCTAAGACCTACCACAATCCTTTTTAACAGAAGTGTTATTTTGATGTTGTTTTCCTTGCACTAACAATGAGATCCTCATGTGCTGTCTCTGCCTTCTAATGTCTAATATATTATCTCATTTTCAGTCTAAACAAGGAAGACTGGAGTAAATGTATTTACAGAGTAGGGTTGTTCATTTTTTAACATGCAAAAAAAAAAAAAAAGGGATGCATTTTTAAAGCATTAGTACAGTGCTTATTCCAGTCTGACAACTTTAATGGAAATTGGATTAAGCCTTTAATATTCTGCACACATTTTTCAGTTTATTTGCCAAAGGCACTTCTTCAAAAACTGTCTGCTATTCCCAACAATGTGTTGCTTAGCTGTCAAGACCACCCTAGCAATAATGTGGCAAATCTATTTCTTGGCTTTTTTTTCTTTATTACACAAATGGAAGTTATGAATGAAGGTTCAACATTATTTCCTGGTTTAAAATTTTGCCTTCTAATGGAATCCTGCTGTTGTGCATTCTTTATGCTGCCATGCTGACCTAGAACAGATTGGAGCCACAGTGGCGTAGGAGGGAAAACAAAATCTTAAATTGATTTTCTAGGGATTCAAAGATATTTCTCTGGAGAGATTTATGCATGGGGGAGCCAATGTGACTGGATTTCAGCTAGTGGATTTCAGTACCCCAATGGTAACTAAGCTGATGCAGCGCTGGAAGAAACTGGACCAGAGAGAATACCCAGGATCTGAGACCCCACCAAAGGTACTCCCCAATCTGAAGCACTACCAAAGATATCACTCCAGTGTTCTAATTTCTTATTAGCATTGTTGATTACTTGAATGAAGACTTTAATACTTAGGCAGAGGAGAAGGCATTTGATCTTACTATTACTGGCCATTAATCATGCCTATCCTTACATTTATATGGTGGAAATGAAAACTGCAACACATTTTGCTGATGTACTTAAATGTCTGTTGTCATTTATTCTCCAACTTCACCCCATTACCGACAGCAAATAAAGGTCAAATGCTTAACTGACAACTTAATTTCAATAAAATTTACATTAATTAGTCTAATTATCTAGGTTTCTTTGGAGTGCAGATCTTTCCTGACAGATGAATTCTTCTGGATGAGATATTACTTTAACTGTAAATTTGCTACCTTTAAATTTTCGCATGGGGTTTCCTCTGGAAATTTTCCACCTCAAATCCTCATGTGGAAATCACAAGCAGGCATGATTTTAAAGTTAAATCTCATCCCAGAGTTCCTCTATCCTAATCCTTCACAGAGTGATAAAAAATATTTTTTTGACATATAATTTTCCTGGCAGGCAAATCACAGCAGAGCTGTAAATATTACTTCAACAAAGTTGTTCTGTTATTATATGCACTAATGCGTGCCAGACATGCTTGAAAATGGGCCCCTTTGTGCTGGACACTATGCAGAGATAAGCAACCAGCCCTCCCTTGGCTGGGACATTGGTAGTTTGGTGAAGTCTAGAGAGAGCATCAACATGGCTATTACAAGACATAGCTACAGAATTCAGTGACACTCCAAAAATTTATGTTAAAAAAACCCCCAAAAAACAAAAAGAAACAAACCAAAACCAAGGGCTTGGAATGAAGACTCCCCAGTTACTGGTGACAGAAAAAATTCTACCTATAGGACACCTTGTGACAAAAGCAGGATTATTTTGTCTGCTTCTGAGAAGTCAGCATGATTAATTGGAATCACACATAATTCATCTCAGGATAACCAAAATTTGAAGCTATAAAGATAAATCATGTCTCAAAGACCTTATAATCTGCAAGACAAAGGAAAGGAAGGAAATTAGATTTGAATAGTGGAATTTGAATTTTGGAAGTTAGCATGCATATCAGTAGCAGCCCTGAGCATGTGAACAACATTTCCTGATGCATTGTTTTTATCAGAGGACCATACTGAGAAAGCACCCCTTTGTTTATGTGGCTCCAGGCTAACATCTGCCCAAGACTTGTTTTAAATGTTTCGTTTGGCATATTATCTGCCTAGAGCAGTTGCTGTAGTTAGTGTAGAAAAACAGACTGCTCAGGGTACCTATCAGGCAGAGATCCAACACAGGTTTTCCAATAGGAGTAATCTACTCTTGATCATTCCTAACAGTTCCAGTAGCCTGAATGCCTGCTCATCAGCTGTGTATTTTTGCAGGTTTTTTTTTTCTCAGTGAGTTACTGTTTCCTTTTTTTTTTGAGTAGGTTGGGTGGATGGGGTTATTCCTTATTGTGTAAGACAAGTGGGAAAAAAAAGGAAAAATACTTGAATATTTCAAGTTTAATTTTTTTTCTTTTTAATTAATTCTTAAGATGCAGATTTTTCTACCTTTAGGAAATACAATTTTAAAGCTGTACCTACTGGAATGTCCTACATTTGTCCCTTAGACAAAATTGCTTTTGATTTTGAGGAAAGCTGTTTTCTAAATGCAGGTATAGAAAGGCTGCATAATGAATCAAACTAGAATTATCTTGAAACAGCAGATTTTTTTTTGTCAACTCTGAAGGGCTGTGTTTGTCTATCTATTTAGTATACATCTGCATTGACATATGATGGAGTACTTGTGATGGCTGAAACTTTCCGTAATCTTAGAAGACAGAAAATTGATATTTCAAGGAGAGGAAATGCTGGTGATTGTCTTGCCAACCCTGCAGCCCCATGGGGTCAAGGAATTGATATGGAGAGGACATTAAAACAGGTAAGGGGAGGCTTTGTTCTAGGGATCTTTTAGAATTTTGGATTTTAGAATTTTGGACCAGTTGCATGCTATTATGACTTGCAGAACAGTATACACTACGGTAGTAATAGGAGAGGGAAAATTATTTTTTACTTGGAAATTGCAAGCAGGTTGGACTGTTCAGGTTGTTCTGATTTGTAACTTGGAATGAAGGCAGAGAGGAACTACTACTATTTGAAGGTACTGTTAGAACTTTTGAGATAGTTGGAACTTCCTCCACTGTACTGCTGAGTTCATTTGTTACTATTGCAAATAACCTGGCTGTACAGATATTGTCATTTAAGAAAAAAGGTATAACCACATAATATAACCTTTCAAATATGTTTCTTTCATCTTCAATAAAAGTAGACTTCTCCCAGGGAAATCACATAGGTAGTTTGAGGGTTTTTTCTTTAAAAAGAAATAACCCAGAGCTATGGGTTATTTCAGGATTTTGAATTCCTGATGAATATGGATGCCTAGAAAGTTCCAGATCTCTGTCAAGATGATTTAGCCTTTCCTTTGAATGGGACAGTAACAAAAATAAAAATCCTGCAGTAGAATTTAAATCATTGCAAATGAGGAGACTCCACTCAGGAGAAACTGTTGAGGAGAAGTGACTGCTGACAGAGCTGGCAGCTCCGTGCCTGGAAGCCAAGGATTCAGTCCTGGAGAAAAATCAGTAGATAGAAATGGACAGAGGGAAAGAGTAAGTGATTTCAAGCCACATTCTGACTCTTAGGGAGAGAAATAAAGCATTTTGTATGCTTCACATATTCTGTGCAGATGCACAGATCTGTAACAATTGAGAGAAACATTAAGTCAGGCTTCTGTGTTCAGGCAGACAGCATGAGACTTCAAATTCTGCCAGAGAGGTTTTCATGGCCAGATCCTGGTAAAATCAAAGCCATCAGCAATATGGCTACGACTTCTTTGGGACAAGGACCACTGCTTGGGTGTCCTTCAGCGACACAATTAAGTGCTGGAAGAAAGAAGAAGTGTTCTGGTTTCAGCTGAGGCACTGGTGGTGGGAAACTGCCACAGCCAATTTTAAGGCTTCACAACTGGCCTTCTTCATTCTAATGCTTTGAAAACACTCTTTTCAAGCTCTATCCATATCAGCCCTGTATTATCTCCCCTGATAGTAAGCTGCTTTGCTGGGGCTAAGGTTGTTGTCAAGTGGGAGTGGGAGCTAAAAAGACATACGAGCTCAGGCCAGACTTCCTTTAGGTTTTTACATATGACCCCAGGAGTGATGAGAATAGTAAAAAATGTATTTCTCTTTAGAATCTGCAGCTGGAACGTGTTGATCTGCGCAGCATGAAGGAAGGGAAGGTCCACTTTGTGTCTTTGTTAGCAGTTAGATACTGACATATCTAAGCCTGTTTTGAGCATGGTTTGACAGGAAAAACGAATATAAAGAAAGCAGCCAACTTTATTTCTTTGAACTGTTCTACCCTAAGTAGGGTTCTTATGGCAATCTAAGGATGTAGCCAGGATAACTTGTACTGCTCTGTGACATTTGAAGTAAAAAGCATAAGACTGGATCTTCACAATGGTTTTTCTTCTATTTGTAGGTTCGAATACAAGGTTTGACTGGAAATGTTCAGTTCGACCACTATGGTCGCAGGGTCAACTACACCATGGATGTCTTTGAGCTGAAAAATACTGGCCCTCGGAAGGTATGTGCTGACATTGCTATCCTCATGCCATATAAATGAGTTGTGTATGATGAAATAGTTATGCAGGCTTACATTAAAGTGGACTCTGCAGCTGGAATAGGTATAATACACTGCGTACATGGATACTTCTGGTGAAAGCAGCTTTTACCTGCATTTTCTGCTAGATGCTATGATTCAGTGCCTCAAATTGGGGAACACAAAAACAAGTGTGCATCTTGGACTGGTGGGATGTCAGTCAGTCAAGCATACTAATGAATATCAGTTGGATGACATGTTGCTAGGCTGCTGGGTGCAAATGGTTAGAATTCTGAATAGTAGATATTTCTTGTATCTTATCCCAAGATTTCTGTCTTGAAAATTACTTGCATTTTTAAGCAAGTTGATTTGTACATTCTGTGCAAACATGAACCATAAGCTGTAACTAACACTGGGCTTTTAAGGGTGAAAGGATAGAAGAGGAGAGAAGAGGAAGAGAGAATGACCTGAATACTTGCATTTTCTGAAATTTATTGCAGTATCTAACCCTGTGTGCTTGATTGGCTTGGTTGCTTGCAAGCAAATGCACATTAATACATGTCTAAGCAGATCCTTCATGACTGAATGCTCATTATCACTCAGCCCAATCACTTTGAAAATATAAGCTTGGGTACTTTGTTGATCCTTTCTCTTCTGTGCTGAAATTTGTCCATTTATCATAGAGTAAAACAAATAAAAGCAGAAAGCATACTCAAGCTCAAGGATTTTCTCTTTTTCTTTTGAGTCATTTTGATCTATTTTGCTTATGAGGTCATCAGAACAAGAAAAGGGGGGAGGTGATGATGAATAGGGTACTCATGGCTGCTTGAGTAGGGCCAAAGCAATCAAAATTGAGTTAAGTAGTCCTCTGCTGTTGGCCAGAGGTGACAAGTGCAGTAAATACTACCAGGTGAACTGTGTGTCCCTGGAGACGGTTACCTGCCACAGAGCTGAGGAGGCAGAGTGCTAAACTGCAGACCCAGAGCAGAATTGCACATTTGGATGTAAAAATTGCCACTATATCACAGTGTAGAGCCACAGACCAAAGCAAGGCATGTGCCTGCATATAAGGCCTGTTGGTGCAGTTGTCTTTTGAAAGTGTGACGGATGGCTGAAGAATAAATTGGGAAAGGTGAGTTTGTCTTTCCTCTCTTGGGAAGTCTGCTGTCTTGTGCCAAAAAATGTGTCTGATCTTGCTACCAGCCCTGCTTCCTTCCAGTCTCTGTGCCACACCATTGCCAGCCAGGAAAATATATGGGTGGTTAGGGTACACTGGAGGAAACAGTGAATTATGCCCTTTCCATCCCCTGTTCCCTCTTGTACTGGAGGAAAGACAAGGTGCAAATAGATGTGTTTAATTAGGTCACAACTTCAATAACTCATTAGGGAATTTACTTGTCAGCAAACTTTTGTAAAGGGTTGATGTTTCAAGCTTTGTCACCTGTTACGGGAGAGGTGTCGGTCTGGCACCACTGCAGGAATGTCTCCTTCCTCTCTTCTTGCCTGCAGTTTAAGGGGAGGGTGATTGCAAACAGAGGAGCTATGTCTGAGCTGTGCTAGAGGCCCAAGGAGCTTTTCTTGCCTTTCAGTCATGCCTCTCTGCTACTCCTAAGTCTTTACCTGTATTTGACATAACAAGTCATAACAGCTTTGACAGATCTGGCTACACACAAGAATTTATTTCTCATGTATTGGATAGTGCTTTATATGTGATCATTGGACCAGTTCTGTAGTCCAGCCTGACAAATCCTATATAATATGTGAGAAATGACTGTACTTAATTGAACTAAGAGGCCTTCACTATTAGCATCTTCTCATGTCCAACATAACATGACTTATGAGTCACCCAGCTGCCTTTCCAGTCAGAGTAATGCATGGATCTAATCTTTAGAAAAGTGATTTTTGTTGCCCACAGCTTTGAATATGTGAAGAGACCATTAAAAAATGGCACAGCTAGACAGAGGCAGACTTCCACATGGTTTAGTAAAACAGGAAATATTAGCCTATGCTCACATTAGTTTCATTTATGCATCACTTCTTACTTGGTTCTTCTCTGCAGAGCAGTAACAAAACCTGCTGGTGAGGGGAAAGGGTGGGAGGACAAGGATCACAGAGATGTAATGGAATGGCTCCTGTGACTGGAGGGTTGTGATCAAGTCATACAGGCTTTACACTGGTGCCCAGGCACTGGACCAGGGCCAATGAGCACAAACTGAAACACAGGAGGTTCCTTCTGAACATTAGGAAATACTTTTTCATGCTCTGAGAGTGACCAAGCACTGCCACAGCTTGTGCAGGGAGGTTGTGAAGTCTTCATCCTTGGAGACATTAAGAAGCCATCCTGACACAATCCTGGGCAACTGGCTGTAGGCTGAACAAAGGGGTATGACCAAGTGACTTTCAGAGGTCCCTTCCCTGCTCAATAATTCTGGAATTGTGTCATTCACCATGATAGGATGCATGGTGAATGATAAGAAACCTCTGGAAGTCATTTGTGAGTGATAAGGGACCTCTGGAAGTCTAATGTACATAATAAAATGAAAAAAAAATGGAAAATAAAAAGTAGACAAAGTATATACATTACATTGCATGCATTAGACAGTCTAAGATTTGGATTCTGAATTCCAACTTGGCAACATGAAAATTAGTTATCAAAATGTTTCCGTATTTTCTTGCTCTCAGTGGCTTGTGAGCTCCAACAGGATTACTTCAGTGGTTACTACAAGGTGCACAGGCCTTCAGAAAGGACACTGTTCGTTCAAATCCGAACCATTATGGCAAATTTACTTTGAGGCCAATATTTTTGCAGTATTTTTTCCCTAAAAGATAAATTCAGCCTCTGTATAAGTGGATGCAACTGAACTATGAAGTTCAATTGTGACCCAAATAGAATTGGAGGTATTTTTATAGCTAAATTCAATCCTGTACTTTGAGAATTTTTTTTTCCTTGTGAAGATGAGGTATTTATGGGAAAGCATACTGTTATTTAGTGCTCTCAGAGTGACTGTGTATCTCTATACTTTTATACAAGTGTCATGACATATCTTTCATATTTATTCAGTAATCTAGTTTCAGAGTTACTTTAGTGCAGGTTAGCACCGAATTACATACAAGCTCACGCCAATGCACAAAAGCTAAAATTCCTTTAAAAGATGCCTGTCATTTCTCAAATAATGCCTTTATCTCTGTCTGAATTTTCATATGGCACTTACTTCTGTAGCACAGTATATCATTAATTTTCTGCTTTCCTTCTGAACTTTATAGCAGTGAAGAATTG
This sequence comes from Melospiza melodia melodia, assembly GCF_035770615.1. NCBI lineage: Eukaryota > Metazoa > Chordata > Aves > Passeriformes > Passerellidae > Melospiza > Melospiza melodia. The sequence goes on from NC_086195.1 coordinate 77,830,466, forward strand.
CACAATGAAAAATCATCATTCACTATCATAATAATTCCCCACACTGCCAGATTTTGGTGTACATATTTTGCCTTTAGCTAGTCACATTTTTTTGACAAGAACTTCACATTTTCAATAATCAATTTTATCTGTGGCTGTTTGGCTGTCTGGCTGAAAAAGAATATTTGTTAGAAATGCATACTACCAGGAAGAAAACCTTCCTCCTCACTATATCAGCACTGCTGACACTTCCTGTTAGCTGCAGACACCTAAATCAAGGCTCCAGTACTGTAAGAGAAATCTCAAAAAGAAAAGGAACATTTCAACTAAATATACCAGAACTTTTGTATATATAGTTTGTGCATGTTTGCTTCACATTGAAGTTCTGCCTGGAGCCCACTTTCCATTAAAATCCAGTTCTTTTTCTAGTAAGATAAACAAGGCATTCCTGTCTTCCAACTCTTGGTCTCCTGAACTCCTAATTCATCAAGGAAGGGAGCAAGGGGCAGTTGCTGCTGACTTGTTCCCAGGTGCTCCCAGAAACTGAGCCGTGCCTGCTTCAATTGCATCTCTTTGGTAGAAACCTTTTAGATCATCTGTCTGTTAAATCATGCTAGGCAAAAAGATCAGCCTCCCAATTCATTAAGTTCTCAGCAAGCAGGGGAGCCCCTTGAGGTGGAATTTGAACACTGTGCTGCTGACAGGTTTGTGTTCATGTTGTCCATTTGACATGGAGCTGTCAGTGCTGGGTCAGGAAAAAAGCCCCAGCAGCCTTGTCAGTGGATGCACAGACAGCCATGATCTATCTGTAGAAAAGAGAATGGGCAAGAAGGGGGAAAGAATAGGATTGGGGATTTTCTTCCATGGGATTACAAGGACAGCTGATTAAAATCTGACTCTAGAGAATTCATTGCCAGCAATGAACAAGGGCAGCTGTTTTACCTTAAAGCTGCTCAGGGAAGGGTTATGGCAGCCTAAATGCAGCCAAGGAGAGAAAAACCCAATTTGTTCCACCTCCCTGTAGGCACTTCCCAGAGATATATTTAGGAAGGATTCAGTCTCACCGTGCTTTGCAGTCAGTGGGAAAAGCAAGCACCTTTCTAGGAGGGATGCTTATCCTGCATGAGCTGAGTCACTGCCTGCTGGTACTGTCTGTCCTGTGAGTGTTAAAAAAGCTCAAATAACAGGATTTCTAATGTAGGTAATAAAAGGTCAGTGCTAGCAGTTAAGTGGAACAAGCCTGGTATAAATCCCAGAGCTGGGGTCTCCTGGGAAGCCCATGATGGAGCAAGGAATTGAGATCAGCCGTAGGATTGCAAAACTGTCATCCAGATGTCTTTCATTCCTCTGTCTAAAACCAAAAGATCTGGAGGACTAACAAACAAAAATATTCTTGTGGGTAGAAAAAATTCTTATACCTCATTTATGCCCCAGGAAGGCTTCAGGGTAATGAAAATGGGTTTACCTTGTGTCTCTGGTTGAAGTAAGTAGCTCAGGTCGTTCAGGACAAGCGAAGTGGAGGTGGTACCAGGTCTGTCTCTGTGCAGCAGGGGTGCAAGGGGATACACCCAAAGTGATAGATGCATACTCCCATATCTTACCAGACAGCACTTCCTTTGGACAAAACCATCTTTGGATCACTCTTATTCTTACAGGAGTTTATATTTGTTGTTGTGCAGAATGTAGACCTTACTGCAAATTATGTACATTTTCTTTTGCAGGTTGGTTACTGGAATGACATGGATAAATTAGTTTTGATTCAGCATGAACCTACACTTGGAAATGACACTGCAGCCATTGAGAATAGAACAGTAGTTGTCACTACAATTTTGGTAAGGTATTTCTTTTTTTTAATGCTTATACTGGTGTGTGACACAATCTCATTTCTAGTTATGATCTAATTTAGTCTGCCAGTTCCTAAGTTGGTGGGAGGATGAGAGCCATATATCTTAATTATACTGACTGTCATGTCTGCACAGATTTTTTTTTTTTTTGGTATGCATTTGATATAATGATTCACTTGAAATCAGGTTTTAAAAATTGACTTGTGGTAACTTTTTCTTTAATTCAGTCTTTTCCATTTTTTGCTAAAATAAGTCTCAGAGATATGAGTTCTTACAACCTCTAATTGATAAATCTTGACTCACAGAACAGTGGAAGAAAAGAAAAACCCAAAACCTTTAAATGACAGAATAGAACAGAGGGTATAAAATGAGATTACTGTAATACCAGTGTCCCTTTTTCTTGGTAAATTATAAACTCAATAATTGACTTTAGTAAAAGCTAAAGCTCTTAAGTGGTATGGTTCAGTCAACCAGTCAAAACTGGATTATCTATTCTTAATTGTGGATGAAAACATGAATTTAGTAGATGCATTCTTAATGTTCATTCAACATTTCAGTAAAATTTCCATTTTAATAAAATCAATATAGATTTGGAATTCGATTTTGCAGGATTATTGTGTTTTTAAAGAGTGGTTGCATAGGAGAATGAGTTGCTTGATTAATTTACATTTTTAATTCACAATTTTTCAAAACAATTGTTTCTTACAAATCTGTATTTAAAAAAAAAATATTTAACTTCTTTTTTTCCTCTGAAGTCAGACTTGCCCTTTATAGCTGATGTTTATCAAAGCCAACTGGCAAAGGGTGACCTTTACGTGACCACTTTTAAGATTTTACATCTCAGTTCACTGCCCTTTTCACCTGCCTCATTTAGACAAGACATGTTAACCCAATAAACTGTGTCTCAAATGGGAAGGAATATTCTGTAGGTGTTAAAAAAATAATTTTTTCTAACTCCATACAGAGTTTAAAGTAATCCAAAGGAAAGCATCAAGCAATGTTCTATCTAAAAATACAGTTAATTACCAGATTTTCAGCAGTCTGTATCAGCACTTATGCGTTAATTATGTCTTAACAAATCTCCCGTTGAAGGTTGTCATTCCAGGATACAAAACAACCAAACTACCATACAGGAATTCAGAATATAACTCCTAACCAAATTGTGTAACTTTTAATTTTATTTTTGCATGGGAAATTTTAAATATATGTATCTTTTTCCTAAAAAAAAAAAAAAAAAAAAAAAAAAGACTCGATGATGGAAAAAAATATACTTCAGTACAGTCCTCCTCTTTTCAGCCTCTGATGAAGAATCCTATTTTAAGAAATTGATCAAGGAAGAAAAGAGTCCCAAGATGCTGCGAACATTCCTAACTAAGGCTCAAGTATTAACCACCAGTCTAGTAACATTGAGCTAATTTTTCCATATGGATTACTGTTCCTCTGACTGGATGACCAGGCACTGAACCACCAAGAAAAGTTCTGTGACTAATCTGAAATGTCTAGAACAGATGATGTTAACCTTCAACTTTGCCAAGCTGAGAAGAGAACGATGTGAATTACAAGCTTTCAGTCGAAATTTTCCTCTCAAACCAATCCTGATACCTTTGACTGAAGCTCTCACACATGAATACTGTAATTTCCATAAATAGCTCCAAGCTTAGGAGAAGCGAGTAAAATATAATAAGGAAAAGTAATAGAAAAGGTTTCTGTTCACCAGAAAGGAAAAAAAAAGGAAAACAAGAAAGCTTTTAAAATGTGTTATCTTGCCTGTCCTGTTTGCATTGAAGCATTTTGATGTGCGTAATAAATGTTATCTTCAAAAGAACTTTTCCAATCCCTGTATTGAAGGGACTGATGGGATCGTTTGCAAAACCAAAAAGCTGAATTAGTATTCCAAAGCATGCCCTATGTTAATGCAGCATGTCATTTTTGGATAAATGCAATTAATTGAAAGCAGCATAGCTTCTTGACCAAAAAATGTCCCCTTTCCATGTTTCAAAATCACAGTGCAAGAGAAATATATTGGAATTTGGTTTGAATAAGAATATATGGTGAATTCTGCCTTATCATGCTCATCTCCCATGTACTGCTCTGGGAGCTGCACACATGATGCTGAAGGCAGAATAGAACCATGATTCTTAATATTGGCTTGCTAGGACAATGTATTTAGCATCTGCAAGATCACACACACAAAGAAAAGAAATATTTAACTACAATAACTTTCATACTCCTGTTATTTTTCTCTTCTTTGTTATGTTGCAAATGCCACAGAGACTTTTTCACCTCTTCATTGCCCTCTTCATGTTGAAGGGAAGTTGAACCATTGTAGATGACACATTTAATTTTGGTTGCATGCATAGTTTCCAACATTAAACTGAAAAGCCTCTGCAAGCAGTGCTGTCAGACTTTTCAGTCTTCAAAGACAGATGTCATGGCAGCATAGGAAAAGCTTACAGGTTTTCAGCATGGCTCGCTTTAATTTTTGCCTAAAGCCAAATAGCACAAGTTGATTTGTCCTCTGTTTCTTCAGCTTTTATGTGTCTATGCTTACTTTGCTGTAGTGTGGCTGTATGCCTGTTGCATAGAAACTGCATCATAATGATCAGCTCTGCACCCAAAGAACTTAGTATAGTGTTTTCTACTTGGCAAAATGTTTTCTTCATTTGTAACACAGTGAGAGCACGTAGAAGTTATTTTACAAATTTGGTTTAGGCTCTTAGCCTATCCACATTAGCTGTGTGGTGCAGTAGCAGCCCAGAGAGAGGAGGCAGCAGGGGGCAGCTGATGTTCTTTACCAACTGCAATTTATAGCTCCTATTCTGCACCTCATGTGATGCACAGCCTCCTGCACTCTGGAAAGGACACATTTCTTACCTGTGCAGAGGCATTCCCTTTGGGGTGAGATGGTAACACCTCCAAATGCACAGTAGGCTCATTGCATGACTGGAGAAGGGATGCTCTTTGCAGCCCTGCTCTAAACTAGGGTAAAGCAAGGGACTTGTCTAGCTAAGGAGAATGATCATCTCTAATTCTGCAGGTTCAGAAATATGGTCCCAACTCGTTGAGGAAGAATCTAGGGAAGTTGGCTCAGAAGACTAATCCAAACTCTCAATACATTTCATGATAGGGCCAACTCTGCACTTAACTCTGAGACTGCAAAACTTAAAAATCACAAAATTCCTGTAAAACCAAAGCTTGACGGTGAGCTGCATCTGCATTGTGCTTACAGGTCAATATTTGAATGAGATATCCTTGGTGTTGGCAGATTAAGTTCCAAGGGCAGGATTCAGTTCACAGCCAAGTCACCTAGATGTGGATGGCTTTACAAAGGGTATTGATTCAGTTGCATTCAGTGACATTCAAGATGCTCTAGGATGCACAGCCTGTCCCCCATTTCTTACACTGGAAGGATCACCCTTGCCTGTCTCATGCTGTATATGTGACCTCTTCTTCTGGATGTTTTAGCTGGTGTATGCACTTTTCCAGGCATGTGGGATAAGTTTTTCCCCAAGATTGTAATTCCGCAAAAATTTTGAAATTGATTCAGTGGCCTATAGGTGGATGCCTTATACTGAGGGTATCAGACCTATCTGTAACATGCAAGCACAAAGCACCTGCAGAACAGCATGTTGGGGTCAAGCAGGTCACCTTAGGGCATCTAAGATGATAGGCAACTTTCATTAGGTGACTGAGAATCACCATCACTGTTTTGACTGATACTCGTGATAGAGTCTTACCTCAGAAATTCTAATTATAGGCTTTTTTCGCATAATAGAAAGATATTTTTTCATTAGAAACTTTATTAATTAAATTCCTCAGTAGTGTGGAGAAAAAAATGAAGTTTGTTGCATGAAAATAATAAAGATTTCAAACCGAATCCTGGACACTTTATTCAGAAGAAAAATAAAATAAAAGAAAAAAAACTTACCAAAAAAACCTTCCATTGACATTTACAGAAGTTTCTTTCAGAATAAAGTGTGATAATGTGTCCCACACCTGTTCTAAAAATTAGAAATTTCCTTGCACAGATATCTGCCACTTTTACAAATTATTTTTGCAATGGTGAATATTTTGAAATCCACTTTGGAATAGGAGAACCAAGTTTAAATCTGTTTGTTATTTGGGTTAGTTACTTTGTCCGACTTCCCTTATAGTATGAATCATCAGTTGTGAGCATTTAACTGTACACATGAATTTGTGGCAATGTGGTGGAATGATCTGTTTACATCTATAAAGGTAATTGTTGCAGACATCAACTTGTATTTGCAAATGTTAAGTATTGTTATGAAATTGTGAATTATATAAGTAAAGCTTGCACCATTTCAAATATCTGTTCCGTGCTAGTCATTGGTCATTTCAATGTGGACTTTTCCTTGATTCAGTACTCCATAGAACATTCTTAAGCAGCTGAAATCTTGCAAATATTGCAATATAAAACCTCATTCATCAATAAGTCAGAGGTGTGCTTTATATCAGTAGGTTAAAAGCTCATAGTCCAAAAATATATTAAGCACAAAGATGGTGGGCAGAGATAATCTTTCTATTAGACAAGATGCTAAAACTGGAAACAATTAAAAAGTAGGCCTATGTTTTCAGCTATTTCAGCTGATTTAAAAGAAGATAACACCTCTCCACAGACGACTTGCAGCTCTTGCATTTTTAGACTACCATGATTACACCATTACTACTAACTTTGAAAATACTATTGCAAGGAATCATACAAAAGAAAAAGGTCTTTTTCAGTGCCACAGATAGAAAAGAGCATCAAGATATGGCTAAGTACATGCTATTGATCAATTCAGGTATTTCATGACTTCACAGTGTGACCTTGAAAGTTTATCCGTGTAAGTTACTTGTTAGCAAAAGGTGCCTTGCAGTGTCTTTTTATTATAACAACTGAACACCTCATCAATTTGAGACACCCTCAAAGTCTGAAATGGACAGGATTTAAAACTAGGGCTACCATTTGATTTCTTTCTTTTTAAAAAAATCTTTATAAGATACTCACATGCAGTCCCACCTGCATTCCCCCATTAAATTCTATCTTGAAAATAGATATCTGATTACTTGGCAGGTAAAGTAGGCACAAGAATTAAAGAATAAAATAGGTTAGGAGGGAAAAATCAACATAGTAAGCAAATGATAGTAGGTGTTGCTGTTATCTTTAATTGTGCCATTCCACACTGGCAGATCATACTAAGTTGCTGCTTCTTTGAAAGCAGTCACAGCAAGGCATGCTACCTTACTCTGTAAGCTAATTGCATTATGAAAAATGCTCTCTGGTCTGTTTTGCTCTAAATCAGTGAGATCAGTGTAAGAAAGGGAGGTGGATGGGGAAGAGAACCAATGCAGTTCCTCCAGGTACCCAACAGATCCCTGTCAGGTCTTAGTGGTCTCTCAACTGCATGGGATGACCTCTCCGTGTACCTACCAAGGACAGAACTGAGCCACTCCACTTCCCTTCTCAGTGTTCCCTCACACAACTCCTGGCTAGGAGGACTGAAATGCACTTAACCTTTAACAGAAAACTTGAGGCATCTGCCACTTGGCTTTGCTGTGCAAAAACAGTTAAAATGCTTTTTTTGCGGCAGCCCTGCCAGTGGTGGGGTGCAGGCAGAAGCACAGTGTCTGGGTTTTGGAGGAAGGAGTAAGCTGATCTGGCATACACTGTGCCTGTCTTTGAGTCCATTGCCAGAATTATCTCCTGGTGTGACTCTAGTTGCATGCCTTTGGCTGCAGATTTATGGCTGAATCAGAAGAGCTGGAAACCACTGACTCTGGCCTTTGGAAAGCAAAATTGCTTTTGAGGTACAGCAAGCAATGTAGCTGAAGCTTGTAAGGAGAGTTCACAAATGTAGGACAGTGGACAGATTTTGTTGCCCTTCTAGCAAGCAGTTGGCTAAATCACAGACAGGACAGAATCTTTTTCACCTCTGTTTATTTTAAACTTTTTTGTGGCAATAACATATGTGGAAAGGCACAGATTTTGGCTCTTCCTCTCATATGAACAAAAAGTCTTTGTGGGGGAAGAACATTTTATACACATGGCCAAAATACTTCCAAAAACCAGGAACTTCTGCAGAGGTCAAGATCTCCCTGCTTTTCTCCCTCTCTCCCTCTAGAAGACCAGTGGTTGAGATCAACGTGATTTAAGTAGGGATAGGAATACAAGAAAAAGTGCAGGCTGCTGGTAATACTCTGCAGTTTTCCTTTGAAAATTCAAACTCCATACAGGCAAAGGCACTCATTGGACTGCACTCGTATAATACCACCTATCCTCCCTTGTTAGACACCTAATAGAGGTTAAAAATTGTTGTTGCTTACAGATGATGTTCTTGTAGTTTCAGAGGAGCAGGCATTGCTGCACTACATATTTAAATTTATTTTTATTCTTGTGCTAATTATATCTGAAGGAAAGATGGGAATGGGGCAGAATACTACCAAGGATAGTGTCAAAAGACCAACATTTTCCAGGTATAGCACAGAGAAAACTTAAGTTGCCAGTATTTTGTGATGTAAATTCAAACAAAGGGTGACCTAAATTACCTTTTATATTAGACAAATATTTCATATGGAACTGGCTCTGAATATGAATTATGTGAAGTAATTTAAAATATCATCAGAAAGTACAGTTTTACTTAATAATTTCTAAAGTCTGAATTCACATAGAGCTAATAAGAAAATTGCCTTGATATCCCAGTTGCATAATGTTCACTATTGTAATAGCATGGTTAGTACAGGGAATGCAAGATCCGCTCTTCAAGACAGGTTTTACTCGTTCTCAATGGCACTCACTGTCCCAAATATTTGGTACTTCTTTTTCATACAACATGTAAAGTCACTGTCAACTTAATACCATTCTTGTCCTGGCATATCACTGAAGTTCATCCTAAGAAACCTTGCAGAATCTGCACTGTTTTATTTTAAAGGAAAGATGCATATTTCCTTGGGAGTGTATTTCTGTGTTCTCAGTAAAATGTATGTAGCCTCTTAGGAGCTATACATTCTAAACCTCGAGAAATGAAGCCACTCAGGCTCTGTATCTGAAATTACATAGGCAGTCACCCCACTATGTTAGAGGATGTGCTTACTCACTGAAGTCAGAAGTCTACATTGTACTTCATGATCTCACAGCCCTTTGCACTGTATAGGCCCAACCTCTATTCATACTTTAAATTTAGCATATACTGCACTAAGGTCTGTCATTTAAAACAAAGTAAGGTTGATAATTCTTGTGAAATGTATAACCCAAATCAGTGTGAAGAGTATATCTTGCCAGAAGGATTTCTGTTCATACATTTTAATTTAAACCTGCTAATATTGTCCATGAACTTTTTATAAATTGTGTGTTGTTCAGTCAGCTCATGACATGTTTGGTTTTTTTCAGACTATATTCGGTACACTTCTCCTTTACAGTTCTACTTCTTTCATTATAGGAAGCCCCATATGTTATGTTCAAGAAAAACCATGATACGTTTGAAGGGAATGACAAGTTTGAAGGATACTGTGTAGATCTGGCATCAGAAATTGCAAAACATATTGGTATCAAGTACAAAATTGCCATTGTTCCTGATGGAAAATATGGAGCAAGGGATCCAGAGACAAAAATCTGGAATGGGATGGTGGGAGAACTTGTTTATGGGGTAAGCATACCAATTTTTGAAGCAGGATTTAATTTATCATAGTATAAGTCATAAAATAGGAAGTATATGTGCATTTTATTTAATCTTGAGGTCACAGAAAAGAAACATCATCTTGTTTCAGGTCTGTGAGTTATCACTTATTTTCAAAATTTAATAGTTTCATCCAAATTCTACAATTTATTCAATTAGTACCTTGAAACATTAGAACATCCATAGTTTGTATATCCCTTAAAAATTCATTAATGTTAGAGACCATCTATTCTTGACACACCGTAAAACTTGGTTGGGAAGAATATCACTCATTAATTAATTTTCATGGAATGGTGGACAGATCTTTTTAAAAAGATGGGATTCTTGGTCTAGTTTGATAAATGAAAAATCCACCATCATATATATTAAACATATATATTGATCATATATATATAAACATATATATTAAACATTACAGACAAGTACATAATTAGGCAATTCACAATGAAGACAGACTTTTAAGATGACCATCAATTATAAAATTTAAGATCAAACCTGGTAAGTTTAACAACTGAGAACATTATGTTATAGAGTGCTCTGGAGAAGGATTCTTCAGAATACCATAATAGTTAGCAATTCTGTTGACACATAAAGTTCCAATATTTAAAATAAAATAGCTCCAACAGACCTAAATAAATATTTTCAGTATCTGGTGTTACCAAAAGTAGGAAAACTCAGAGCTGAGCTTGCTGATGACTACAGTTGCTAGTATCTGCACTGAGAACAGTTCAGAATTCTTAGAGAAATTTTTAATTTCAGTGTTGGAATAATAAAAAAAATCCTCAAACTACTCAGATGTCAATATTTCCACCCATGAATTCATAACATGCCTCAACCTCCTCATAAAAAATTCCTGCATACCAGTTGAACCATCCCCATTTTCACAATTCCATTGGCAGGTCAGGCCATACATTGCAAAGGCCTCGTAGCTTTTGTAGCAGCTCCATTTCAGTTCCCTTCTGCTAGTTTAGCATAGCCGCTAAATTCTCCATTAGCATCAGTTCAAGGGACTCTGCGGAATGAAACAGTCTCTGTACTGTAGGAGTGTGGGAAATGTTGCCCCAGAATTTCAGTGATCTCCCTTCCCCATTGGCATGGAAAGGTTATATCAGGTTCCCAAAATTCTCTGTGTTCTTTGACGTTCGTGAAGGAGCCAACTTCAATTTTGTCTTTAAAGAATAGAAACACCGAATGTCACCAAGCATGTATATCTACTTCAGTGTCTTGAAAGCAGCTCAATTCTTAAGATAGTAAAAGATAAAGATTTTTCAGAATTATTTTATCAAGTATGGAGGTTATTCCTTTTCTGGCTTTTAATTGCAAGAGCAAACCCATGGACATCAATGGCCAAGCAATATTTCATACTAGAATGTCTTTTTCGATTATCCAAGAAATGTTACTATTTAGGAGAAATCTCTTTTGTTCATATGTACTGTTTCAGTGGCCTATCATCTAGTTGAAAATTATAGAGGAAACTTGATATTACACTTTCATTTTCTGTTTGTATTGGGTATTCTTTCCCTTGTTTTATCTTAAAAAAATTTGCCTCATCAATCCTAAATTGCCCTAGAACTAGACTGAAATAAAAACTGTTGTAAGGAAGCTCACACAGATGTGCCAACACCTACAGCTTTTAACAGAGCTGAAAGCTGTACAGTTCACAGGTATGAGGAACCTGTTGCAATTTACCCACATGAAGAAGGCCAACCCAGAATACTAGGTCAACATTTCATTTTTTGTAATGGAAAAGAGTGAGGAGGAGGCTTTTTCCAGCTATCTGTTTAGGATGTCCACAGTCTTTGCAATTCTGGGACTAGGCCCTGGGAATGAGCTGCAGCAAAGCTCTTGGAGCTGCTTTTTTACTGAAGTCAGCTGCTGCCCAGGACATTTGCTCCACTGTCATAAGGCAACCTGAGGCTGTATCGATCCTGATGTATCAGTGGCACCAGGGAAGGTCCCTGCGCTTCAGAATTTGCCTGATTAATCTGCTAAATTTCAAGCATGGTCTCCACTACATTTTTGGCCCATAATTACTGTCCAAAACAATTCCTGAGCCCAGCTGGACACCGGGATAGAGCAGACACCTTTCCCTACAAGCAGCTCGAACGAGGCCACGCAGGTTGAGAGGTCGGGTGACTTTGATGGCAGCGACGCGGCCTGTCCAGTGCCGCTGGGCCTTAAGGCCAAGAGCTACACCAGGCATGCTTAGTGTACTTCTACATGTGTAGCTTTAAAGGAAATTGTTCTTTCTGCTACTTACAAAGTTTTCTGCTAAGGATTTCCACAGGGAATCCATCAAGAGCATCCTCCCTGCAAATTCCTTGAGTCCTTGCCAGACAATTTACAGAGCATCAGGTTCCCAGGCCTAGGAGAAAACAGAAAAATCAGTCAGGCAGAGACTTTGCTGCAAAGCTCTGCTAGAAGAAGAGTATGTTCATCTTCTCTGATAGATCCCCTAATCATAAACACAAATAGTCTGAGTAGTTGGCTGTATTTCAAGCAAGGCTTTTTATTTGCAGCCAGGACTGGGAGGGAATTTGCAACTGAATTAGCAAGTTGACGAGATGATCTGTTTGGGAAACATTTTACAGCTTTTAATTCCCAGCCATGTTAATGGATTAACAGACAGTTTTGCTCTGGCCAGTGAGATTGGACTCTTTCTGTACAACACAGAAGATTCCTCTGCTCTCTTGCTCTTACCATCATACCCCAAAGCCCCTTGGCCCTATCCTTACTACTGAGAATGGACATGTGAAAATTTTTTCCCATGTTCCTTTAAGACTTGTATGCACCAGAGGTTGTTCTGGTACCTGGACACTCAGGTACTGCACAGAGCAGGGTAGTAATTTCCTGAACCCCGTGGCTGATTTTTCCATCATGTCCCAGAGGAAACATCATATAAAATGCTGTGGGGTACAGTTTTGCTAAGATTGTGCAGAATATCACGGTGGGGATGGTTAATTTTTTTCCTCTTCTGATTTTAGCACATTATTAAAAACAACGAGGAAATTTTGGTCATTTGTCCCCGATGAATCCATATGCATGTAGTGATCTATGGGGATTCTGTTTGCCTTGATATGTAGCTCACAGAAGAAATGCTGGCTGGGGATGAAATGCCATTAAGCACATGTAACAGGTGTTTCCAAATTCACTAGCAGTCAGCTCCAATTAAATATTCATTCTCCTGACACAGAATGCTTTTCTTTCACTGCTTAACACAAAAGGTCACAACTCATTTCTGTTTGAAATCTCAGAAGCCAAGAGCTTCTGAGATTAAAATCTGTTTCTGCATGATTTTTTCTCAGATAGCATTACTACCTTCACAATACGTGTACCAAGCATAAATTTTATTCTCAACATTATAATAATTATATATTCTGGAAAAGAAAATGTCTCTCTCCATCAGAATTAATCTTGTCTCTTTCTATAATATTGGAAGGATCCAGAATGCATTTGTACTTGGTAATGGTGGAGCCTTGATTGAAATGCTGTTACAGACGCAGTTATTTAACTGTGAAGTATCATTAGTCTTTGTCAAAACAGATTTCAATGGCAACAAAATCATTAATTGTTTTTGCACCATAGTTATATTGTTAATCATTTAAATCCATAATTATATGGTGTATGTTAACTGGGCAAAGCACATAATTATCATGCACAGCTATTTTCATTATTTAGCTTTTGCAATAAAGAGTTTATGTAGGCTTTACATGGCACACAATAGTCATACAAAAATAATAATATGATCAGTCTGGGGCACTGTCGTTTCTCCAGTTTTTTGTCATTTAATTATGACCTAGCTATATATTTTCCTTTTAGATTTCTTGGCATAAAATAGATCTATCTAAATTATGAATTATCTGATACTAGATCACTATTGTAAAAAAATAAGTTAAGTTCCTATTTCTCCTCTTTAACTCCTTCAAGTACTGTAGGCAGCAGTTTTGATGATGTTCAAGTCCTGCATACCCTATTTGAGCATTTAAATTTCGAATGATACATCCTCTCCAGTATTTCACATATAATATGCAATGTACTAAGTAGGTATTCAAAACCTCCTCAATTCACACTCACTTGGGGAAGTCACTTTTCCAGCTCACACTGTGAAAACTACAACCCCAGGAATCTGTTTTAACCCCAGTTGAAATCTGCAGACACAAAAAAAAACCCTGTTAGCCAACACCTTTGAAGACCAGTGACTAGGTCTGTCATTTACACTGTGTTAATGAAGATAACACTATATGACAAACACAGAGAGGATTGGCAGGAATAGATTACAGTTGCCATGAGTCTTTTGCTTAATCAAAGGACTCCACATTAGACATTCTCAATAATTAAAATTTAGAAATACAAAAGATGTTGACTTTAAAGAAGGAAACCATTCTTCTGGAGAAAAGCTACTTATGAGTAAGATGAAAAAAAAATATGCAGAAAAGCCAGTAGCTCAAACCATCCTGCAGTCTTTAGACTACAGAAATTAAGTTTACTTTCTAATTTTCAGGCTAATTGAAATATTGATATTGATATTTTTGTATTTTAGACATGTTACCCTTCTCAAAGAATAGCTGTTTTCATAAAACATCTGTTTCAGCCTGATTTAGATAATCACAAGGGATTAAGAAGCCAAATTTTTAAAAAATGCCTTGTATAACAAAATGTAAATTAAAATTCAGAGAATTAGCAGTGTTATCATAATGTTTACCTGAGACATTAGCACCAGACATAATTTCTGATACCTTTGCAAAATTATGATTTCAGATGACTGCTTAAAATGTAATATCTTTATATAAAATTTTGGAAAGTGTTTACATCACAGCTATTTCAGAATGACAGATATAATCTGATGATTAATATACAGCCATCTTAATACAAATGTGCATTTTTGGGCCATTGAATGAGTCAATTCTTTTGAATTATTTACAGTTGCAAAGCTCTCAAAATAAGTTTAATTTTTAACCACCCAATACTGGTTGAAAATAAAACTTATATGGCTCGATATGAATTAGCACATAAAATAGAAACCACAAATTAATTTAAATGCATTTACCTGTTTCAAAGTTGCAACATGACAAATAAGCTCCTTTTCAATATTTTCTTTGGCACACAAGCTATTTACATAACACTGGATTAAACTATTTGAGCACATCCTTATTTTTCAGCATGTTTTAACCTCATTGAAACCACAGAGTGTTCACAAAATACAGTTACTCTCCTGAGCCCATAAGCTGTATAGAAGTCCACACTGGTCACAGGACACAGGCTCTGCTCTGTGGCTATACCTAGGCACAGCACTATGGTGATGAACAGGACACAGGCTTCAGCAGCTCTTGCACCTGTTCCCCTCTCAGGGATGCATCCTTTGCCCCAAAGTCCCCACACAATTCCCATCTGAAGCACTGCTGCACTGACAGCTTTAGTGTAAAAGGCAAGGCTAGGCAAGGAACAAACCTTAATGTAGTGTAGCATCCCTAAAGAGAAGAGCAATGCATCAGTTTAGCTCCAATATTTTATGGTGCATACAGACATCATTGTTAGCAGCCATGATCACCGCCATCAATAACGATTCATTCAAGATTGGCATCGTCATCCAAAAAACATGTTAGAAATACATTTTAAAAATATTCCTGACACTAGTGGGAATGGATTCAGCACACATTTTATCCTTTCAGCTCATAATTTTGCACACCTATTTCCTGTATACTTGCCATTTTTTGCTGTTTAAAATCTAATTCAATCTTATTAGGCTATATGTCCCTTGAGACAGCTCTGTGCAGTTTGGTGAAATCACAGCAACAGTTAACCACTTTAGCAGCCTGATGCCATTTGGAGCTTTTTTGAGTCTATGAACTGCTTTACCTCAAAATATTATTATGTCTTACCAAAATACAGCAATTAAAAAGTCTCTATACATTCAGTGACAATAAGGTCATTCTCATTTTCCATTCTTTCTTGAATTCGTTTATTTAAATCTAAATTAATGCCCAAAATGATCTTCCTATACTGCTGCTCACCTCTATAAGATTTGCAGAAAAATTAAGTATTTGTATAATTCTGTAAAATAAAAACCTGCAATGTGCATGTTTTACTGAAATCATATTGAGTAAATGCAGTGTGATAGAAAGAGAAAAATGCTACAAAGAGCATTTAAGCCATGGTGTCCTGCTGATGTTAATAACATACCTTTGGAATTAGCTGCTTACCAAGTGTATAAGCACACATCAATTAATCTATACATCTATATTTCTTTTTTCTTTATAGAAAGCAGAGATTGCTGTTGCGCCTCTGACCATCACTTTGGTACGAGAAGAGGTCATTGATTTTTCTAAGCCTTTTATGAGTTTGGGGATATCCATTATGATCAAAAAGCCCCAGAAATCTAAACCAGGAGTGTTTTCCTTCTTGGACCCTTTGGCGTATGAGATCTGGATGTGCATAGTCTTTGCCTACATTGGTGTCAGTGTGGTCCTGTTCCTAGTTAGCAGGTTTAGTCCATATGAGTGGCACACAGAAGAACCAGAGGATGGGAAAGAAGGACCCAGTGACCAGCCTCCCAATGAGTTTGGCATATTCAACAGCCTCTGGTTTTCCCTGGGTGCCTTTATGCAACAAGGATGTGATATTTCCCCAAGGTTTGTGTCAAATCTTTTTACATTTGCATTTTGTCTTCAACACTGAAGCATAAAACTTTCTTTCATTAATTTTCCTGGCAGTGTTTTGAAGTCCATTCTTCAACCTTTTCTTTTTCTTTTTTTTTTCTTTTTATTTTTAAATAGCCATGATAAGAGCAACAGATAGTCTACTTGAAATTTCAGTCACTACTGTTATTTTCCCAGTGTCAATGTGCATAAACCCCAAATAGCTGTCAGAAACAGCAGGTTCACACAGGGGAAATTCCACTGGGTTGACTTCTGAAGAACTGTGTTGTTGTTAGATTAGTTCCATTGTGTTGCAACCATGAAATGCATGCACACAGTTGTGCTGAATATCTGCCTTGCATCAAGAAATGTCCCACTTCTGTTTCAAGTTCTACAGTGCTGCTTCACACATACTGCTGTCTGTGAGAGACAATATTTGACTGTTTCTGAGAAGCCACTATGTGTTGCTTTTACAGCAACAGAGGACATGCCTCAGATCTACTACATGTTTAGTTCTATAGTACATGAGTAGTCCTATAATATATGATAATCTAGTAAGTGATTAGTGTAATACATGCAGTCCTGAATTTCTCAACATTTTATGAAGTTAGTGGGCAGTAACTAAAACTTTTTAATTAAATATTATGACCCAGTCTTTCAAACTTAAAGGCTTCATTTTAGCCATTTGCAGTGAAATTTTGAATGTTCAGCATTGGCCTAATCCTTCTATTATTGAAGTTAGTAATAAAACTGGTGCTGATTAAGAGTGGATGTGCCTTGCTCCTCAACAACCTTCTCATCAAATTGCAGGTATTGAAAAGGAAAATACAAGTTTTTATTTAACAGAAATATCTTTTCTATCAAAAAATTCTTGCTTCCTAAAGAAGAAAAATGTGAATATTCAATGAATGATTGCAGTGGCTTGTGGAATTTTTGAGAAGTTTGGGTGACAGGAATATGTTAATCCTAAAACCAACATAATCCATATGCAAAACCTTTTGCATTTTTTTTAAAGAGGAAACAGAGAAAGCTACTGATTTTCAGCTACCATGCTTTACTTTTGTCTCCAAAAAAGATTACCAACCCAGTATCTTTCGACACTTTTTTCCTATTTTTAGGCATGTCCTGAAATAATAGGAACACTGAGGTTACTGTCCAAGAGGATTTAAACTTCTGTGTACGTGTGATACACATTGGTACAGTGGACTACGCTGTAGACATTAAGTTTCTAGAGTAGAAGCACCTATTAATATTTAAAATGCAAATGATCTTCCTCCCATTGATTGTTGCTTAATGACAAATGTTCAGCAATAATGGTGCCTTCACTCTCTCTCTCTCTCTCTCTCACTTTTCGTGGCTCAAGAGACAGGAAAATGTGCATTATCTTATTCATGTTTAGATCCCTCTCAGGTCGCATTGTCGGAGGTGTCTGGTGGTTCTTCACGCTCATCATTATTTCATCCTACACTGCTAACCTCGCTGCTTTCTTGACTGTTGAGAGAATGGTCTCCCCCATAGAGAGTGCAGAAGACCTTGCCAAACAAACCGAAATTGCTTACGGGACACTGGACTCAGGGTCAACCAAAGAATTCTTCAGAGTAAGTTGGCACGTCCATTAGAGCAGCTATCCCTACCAACCACTCTTTTAAGATGCTTGGAAATGTGAAATAATGTGACTTTGCAATTATATGCAGTATGGTTTTGTAACTCCTGAAATGCTTTAGCTACATTTTTACCCCCACAAGACCATTTGTTGGAGTTTTCAGTTTTTTAATCTGTGGAAAGCTTATTGATCCTGTCAAAAAAAAGGAGATACAAAAGAGATGCCTGGGGGGATACTGAAGCAAGTGATAATTAAAGCAGCATTGCACTATTGATTCATGTGAAGCTACAGTACTGAAGTGATGTGCAGCATTGAAAGCCTATGATGGTAAAGTGGAGTCTTGCAGGTTTTGTTTCTGCTTATGGATTTGGCTGCGTGCATTTTGCTTTAGGGTCTTGGGTGGTGGGTAGGAAATGCATTTTTTAATTTGCTGACTTTCAGATGGATAATAAAGAGAAAATTTAACTCGAGGGGATGTGGTTGGAGCATTAGGAAACAGGATAAATAGCCGTTCATATGCCTGTGCTGTCTCTATTGATTACTTCATTGTCATTTGCTTTCCTGCATTAGTGTGGTTGGTATGTAATCCTCATCATTTGCCAGCTGGAAAGCAGGGAGCTTGGACACATCACAGGCAGCACATAATAAACAGTCCTTCCTGCTTTATTTCATGACTCCAGCAGATGAAAGTTAAGCTCAGCTGACCAAAGTGAGTTTAGTGTTTAAACACAGCTCTGAATAAATGCTGTGAGCCAGTATCCCTTCCTTGAAAATTTCACAGCTAATTAGGTCATTATTTAGCTGAAATGTGAAGATTAAGGGATTTTTAGAGGTCAGGAAGATGGAATGAAAATTTCTTCTAATTGCCTAATTGAAAGGAATTCTGTTAGGTACTCACACGCACCTTCACTGTTTTCAATTTGGCCAAACTGAACTCAGTAAACCATTAAGAAAATTTTCAGTGCCATTTGGAAACTGTAGACAATATCCATTCAAAGACAGTGTCTCAAGTGAAATAACCTTTTTATTGCAACAACTATCCCCATAGAAGTGTTTGTAAATCTGTTCTGTTAGCTGCAGAAAGATGATTTATAAGATACAGATTTCACTTAACAAACGCAGTGATTGGACCTTCACATCATGAAACTGCTCAAGGAGTTCAGTTTAACCCAGTTTTCTAGATTTCTTCTGTAGACACTGGAGAAAGAAAAGCAGCCCTGTGCATCCTGTGTGAGATGTGTGTGTTATGACGATATAAAGCACACATTTAAGTACCTGCCTCTTTACTTGAACTCTAGAAGGATCCAGCTGAAATGGTTATGGTGCTTGGTACCTCGACTGTTCACTAAAAGGTTTCTAACTACCCCTGTCTTACTGTTTTTTTAATGAGTTACAGTCCCTCCTACCGATTGTTTATATTCACCTATGTTTCTCCCGTAAACACATTTTTAGTTCTTTTTGTGGAAAGTTAGATATTTTATTCTTGGAACTCAAGTTTCAGTCCATCCTAAGTTGAGGTGGTAACCACAATATATGGATACAAATAGATCTTTCTACTAGAATGAAACTGTGATGATACTTAAAAACATGATGCTGATGGTCAGGCAGATTTATGTAACTTTGCATTTATTAATTTGTTGCATTTTTAAGAGTACCTAGTGCTTGCAAATTTGTTAGGTGATGGTATGCAAAAATTAATTCCCAAAGAAATAGTAAAGAATGAAGGACTGGAATTTTTTTCTTAAGACTTTCAAAATACGTATACGAGCCATTGTATTGAAGTAATGAGATCAGATATTTTGATGTAGAAACACTATTGGTGATAAAAATTTCATGGTTCTTTTAATTCATCATGTAAACACAGAAACTCAATATTTTATGCAAGTTCTCATTTTAAAGAGAAGATACTACGATGGAGTGAAGTGTCTAAGGTGACAGCCCTTTTTTCACTTCAGTCTTAAAGGGCTAAGAGAAAAAAGAAGGAAAATCAATGTTGCTCTTTTTATTTTTTCTTTTCTTTCAAAATACAAAGGGAAACTTTAAAATTAACTACAAATACTAAGTACTATTGCATATGCAAAATATGAAGCTTAATGAAAATTTTAACTGTGTTGATCACTTTCTTTAAAATGGTGCAGTTGAGGCCCTGCGTTCAAATGATTTCTAGTCTCTCTCACAATATAGTGATTCTTAATGATACTTTATGTACTATTTCTAAAGATATTTTTCACAAAACAGGGAGAAAAATAAAATATCAACAGACAATATTTACATAAAAGCTGTTTTCAAAATATATAAATTAAGACATAGCCTGAAACAATAGTACAAGAAGATTGTGTGCCAAGTCAAACATTTTGTGGGTTTGGAAGCAATTCACTTCTTGGTATTAGAATCATGTGTAACTTTTCTGTCAGTGGTGATTATCTGGCTGAAGATGAGCCTTCAGGACATTTTCTCATCATTTTGTCATTTCTGATCAAAATGTCAGAAACACCTCTTCAGCCTGTTTTAAATCTGAATTGAAAGCAGAAAAGGGAAAATCATTTTAAAGCCAACATAAAGAAAAAGAGGAACTTGGATACTGTTAGCTGTTATATACTCCTGTTTCCTGGTGTACATGCAGTCAGAGTTGTATTTTCCAGGCAAACTGCTCAAGAGGGAAAGTAGTTAGCTTTAGCAGTTCTACTCAGAAAAGCCCGAAATTAAAATTATCCCAGCTGGGCTGACTGCAGGGAAAGCTGCAATGTTTTCTCATATGATAATAAAAAATACCTGTTAGTTCATTCTTCAGTTTTCACTCTGAGTTGATATGTAGAAATTGAATGCAAGCAAATGAAAGTTTGAGAGAAGAAAATGCTAGAGAGCAGATACTTTGTTAGACTTTCCATATTTTTCTATTTTCATAGGCAAAGGAGGCTAGATGCTAAAAGAAAAAAATAATTAAATGCAGCCTTTTCCAATTGATGTAGAGCAGTGTTTCCTGTTACTAATCAAGCTGTTTTATGTGCTGCATAAAGTTATAAATGAAAGTGACCTATTATATGGTTCCTTTATAAAGAAATAGATGTAATGGATGTTAAGATGAGAGAAATGTTTGAAAGTGAAGGCAGACAAAGGCAAGAAAATACTCTTGAAATTATGACTGATTTATTACTACACTCTTCCATTTTTTTCTCTCTGTAAATTTAAATCCATGTAATTACATCTGTGTAAAGCAAAAATAATGCATTGGTGGCTTAGTTTATGCTCTGCTCCCAGCCACTATTATGTAAATATAAAATAGCTGTGACTGTAGTGAAAAGAAAGGGTGACAAGTCAGGATGTGATTATGGACATACACAGCTGTTGTTGATTCAAATGTTATTATATTTGACAGAAAGATAAAATTATGCATTCAGACAAACTAAAAAAGGAAAGCATAATTTATGATGTTCTGCTATATGGCATTTTTATTGAACAGTTTTAGCTAAATGCCGCTTATTTTCAGGATAGACTTAGGTCCCTTGCAAATTATTTTCTAAGTAATAGTACAGTCATTCAGTAATTGGTAAAAAGAAGTGCTTCAGGGAAATTACTCTCAGATATAAAAAAGGCTCAGTTCCAGGCTTCTTAAAGCCATTTTTTATTTATATAATACTAAGATTATAGGATTTAGTATTTGTTTAAACAATCTAAGGCCCTTTGTTTTGGGGCTTTTGAATAATGAATATTTTCCTGGAGTGCTCAGCACAGTGTAGGAACAGGCTCATAGACCAAATCTTGCTTAGCTACAAAGTCCTCTTGACTCAAATAAAAGCTGACTTGAGCATTAGGGTAAAAAGTCCTTTTTGCAGCATACATAGGGGAAGACAAGTGCCATCTGTTATTATAAAAACAGTGTGTAGTGTTCAGCTGACACACTGCTGGTTTGCATGTATGTATTCCTGTTGTTGGAGGAAGCAAAGGAGTTGTTGGGTGAATCTAATGAGCATGGGAAACTTCTCAGCCTGACATCATTTCCTTCCTTTCTTTTAGTGAAATTTTTTATTTGCTTTATTTTTTTATGAAGAAGTTTTATTTTTTGCTTAAGTATTTACCTGTTACTCCATGCATTCTTGGACAGGAAAATTTCCAACTAATGCACTCTAAGCCATGAATTGTGTGCATTCTTTGAGAAAGTACATTTCTTACTCAGTTATTGGCAGGATGAGAGTCTTTAAAAGAACTCCGCTGATACTGCAGTTCTAAAATCATACCTAATTCTTTAAGAAAGATCCTTATGGCATTTTACTTCCTTTAGTATATGCTCCAACTTGCTGTTTCCATATTTTACTGTGAACCATGTCTTTAAGTATTGTATAGCATTTCTGAATATAGATCAGGTCAGTTCTGAATCATGAAAGCAGAAATCCTTCTTAAGCTACTCTGGTTTTGATGGTAGAAGAAGTGGGTGTTAGAGAAATGCTTTAAGATTCAGCTGAGTATTTATGGAGAGATGATTTTACTGTTTCTCTTAAGAGTACAGGCTTATTGTGGACATCTATTTCATATATCATTCGCTAAAACACATTGACTGTGGGAACTTCCTCTATCTAACAGTAAATTCAGCTTTACAGGTTTCTTTTTTGACTGCTAGAGGGTAGCCAAACTCAAAAATTGTAGCTGCTACTAAAGTATTGATAATTTTCTTTTTTGTCTCTTTTAAAATAATGGAATTCAGATGAAACCCTTCTCCAAGATTTTCCCAACCTCAAATGTCTGAAAAATTAAGTATGGTTGATTTTATTTGAGCAGTGCCATTCTGAAACGTTGCAACATTCTTTTGTTCTAACTTGTTTTTGATTTTCCCCAGAGATCAAAAATAGCAGTGTATGAAAAGATGTGGACCTACATGAAATCAGCTGAGCCGTCAGTGTTCACTAGGACTACTGCAGAGGGAGTAGCTCGTGTCCGCAAATCCAAGGGCAAGTTTGCCTTCCTGCTGGAGTCCACCATGAATGAATACATTGAGCAACGAAAGCCATGTGACACCATGAAAGTGGGAGGAAATCTGGATTCCAAAGGCTATGGCGTAGCCACACCGAAGGGTTCTCCATTAAGGTGGGTGGAATAGTATAACAATATAAAATGTGTTGTTATAGTATTCCACCTTCCCTGATGTCCCTGATATAGCTCTTTTTGTTTTGTGTGTGAACATGGTATGTTATTTTTATTTTCTTCCATTTCATTTTTTTTTTGATCAACAAAGGTAACCATTTCTAATTGCAATATGGATTGAGCAGCTATAGTTGGCATATGTTTCAAGGCCATATAAAAACCAAACTGGTTGAACACTAGCTACTTGAAGTCAGCCTCAATAGAATTAACACTGGTTATTCTATTTCATCAGCTTTTTTTCGCAGAATTCAACCCTTTATAGCAGTATTATGCTTACATTATCTACATCAGTATCTGCATCAATAATATGCCTACATTTTATGTTTTGTTTATTGATCTCGGCTACTAATTTCTGAGTAAGAAGCTGCTTGTAGCATCTTTTTTCAAATGTCATAACTTGGAGGTAATTAGTCCTTCATTAAAGTACTTTTTTACTAAAGCACCTTCTTATTTAGAAAAAATGTTTGTGTTTCTAGCATTATGCATTTCAGTACTGCCTTCAAACTCACCAGTATTTTCTTTTTCATGGTATCAGATACATTCAGTAAAGTAGAAGAGTTTTTGATTCACAGGCAGAACATCATTTGCATTTCATTTAAATTGTCAGGGAACAAAAGTCAGATTTGTGTTAAAATTGGTGGTGTTTACCATTCTGTTTCTTTAATGTTTAACGCAAACAAAACTTTCATTTTCTAGTGTAGATTTGCCAATTTTCTTGAAAACAAAAGAGCAACTAAGAGTTGAAGGGAGTCTGACAGTGATAAGGTGCACATGGGTGGGGGAAAGGGAACGCTCCACAGAGTGCTCTGCACCCCATTTTTTACGTCTGTGCTCATGAGAAGGAATCACAATGTGAAATAAAGGGGAGGAAGTAGGTGTAAGGGAAGAGTTGCAAGTGCAGATGTAGCCATATGTCTGTGGATGAGGTAACCAAGGACCTATTTGTCTACATCTGTGACTGCAGAGGAGATATCATTGCCACTATGCAGATAACTTGACTCACTCATAACTCATCAGTTTAACCTGCACAGAATGCCATAAACATCAGTAGCTGTTACTGCAGTACAGGGATGGTAAAAGGAATATCATTAGAATCATTTGCATCCACAGCAAAAGAAGATTTGTATGTGCAGGGGAAAATCAGGACAGCTATTTCAGTGACTGGATATGAATTTTTGGTCCTTAACATTCAGTACCTATCAGATTTAAAAATTGCCACTTTCACTGCTGGGCAAAGTAGAGAGAACATTACGGAGGTGAGAGAGGGAAAATGACAATAAAAATGTTAATTCTGTAGAAAAACACGTCCAGAACTCATAGAGTAGTTAAAGGTGGTAGTTAAACGTAGTAGTTAAAGCTAATAGGAAAGGCTGCTCTATTATCTGGATATATTTTCAAAACACTTGGTTTTTATTTGATATTTACGATAAATTAATATCTCCTTTTCAGTGTTTCAGACAACCTAAGAGTGGTAGGCAGCACTGCAGTTTAGGGTAGTAAGGAAATGCCCACTGCTGACAGTCATGCTGTACTGAGTCAAAGCTAGGACATACATTTTAGGAGTACTTTGGCTGCTGTCATATTTGTCCTGGCAGTGGGCTCTTTGCTTTAAGTGTGCTTTATAGTGTTCTCTAGTCCCTTTCCCTTTCTTCTTCAGAGTATTCAATACCAACAAGAGACAGCCTGTTATAATGAGCACTGATAGCCTGTGGAAATTGATTTGTGTCAAATTTGGGCTTATTTCAGGTTTGTTCAGTTGGCTAGACAAAAATACCTAGGAGTAATGGGGATGAGACATAAAGAAGTTAGAAGTAAGAGGGCCTAGTAAGACTAATAAGAGCAGAGAGGAAGATCACAGCCCCAATTGTAGGGTCCAGTGTGAAGTCCTGGTTATATCCCAGCTAAAGCTCCCAGACAGTTCAGTGAGGCCATAGTTTCATCTAACTGGGGGTCAGCAGCTGTCATTAGGGTGATGTGATCAAAACCCTGTCATTTTTCACATCCTACCTTCAAACATTTTTCAAAAAGCAGAATAGGGAAAATCCTACCGGACTTGAAAATTGGACCAAATCTTCTTTCAAGCTGTCTTGACTGGCTGTCCGTGTCCATGCCTTTCCTGAGCCTTTCTTTCATATGTGCTAAGCTGCTTGTTCTCCTGCTGCACCCCATTCCCTCTCCAGCCCCAGTGACAAACCATCAGTGCTGCTTACCTACTAAAAACATTAAGCAACACACTTAATGTTCTGGATTAAAATAAAGAACAAGCAATACCTCACATTTTTACCACCTCTTTCATGTATATCTATGGAGAGTAGCACTTACAGAAGAGGGGAAAATCTTCCTCCCCCTGTGTTTTTGAACAGAAAAGAGTCAGCTGTAAATTTTGTCTGCATGTTTCAGTATTTTCTGAATATTTTAAGATTTAGATTATGCTGCTTTTGCTATTTTGACTTCATCCCACATGGTAGTGTTTCTGTCACTGATCAGATGACTTATGTAACTGCTGTCTGCACAGATAATTGCAAATATTGAACATGCAGCTTGAAATC
Source organism: Melospiza melodia melodia (assembly GCF_035770615.1). Classification (NCBI taxonomy): domain Eukaryota; kingdom Metazoa; phylum Chordata; class Aves; order Passeriformes; family Passerellidae; genus Melospiza; species Melospiza melodia. The sequence goes on from NC_086195.1 coordinate 77,855,885, forward strand.
CATGAAGGGCAGGCTAGCTGAGCTCATTACATAAATTAGTCAAAAGACATAATTTGATATGGGAATTGCAAATTTTGTTTTATTTAATAATCCTAATTTCCTATTTGAGTTATATGTAGACCACAAATTACTTGATGTAGTTCACAAATAATTGCAAATAGCATATAAAATTTAAACATTCAAATGCTGTCTTTGGTTTGTTCAGGACTAGGGGAAAAAAAACTACTTTTCCAAATGAATTATTCATATCAAATTAATCACTGAACTGTTTGAACACCTATTTCGTTAGAAGTATTTTTGTCTTAATCCTCCTCCTACTTACTCAGTGATATAAATCAGGAGTTTTTTCCCTGAAAATATAGTAGCATCTGAATAAAATTGATGTGAGTCTGTAGAGAACCAGATCACATATTCTCACACATCTAACTGACAGAAAGTGGTTCTTCCTGTAGCATAGGATTAGGGATGGTTCCCTGCCATCACATCACCAGGCTCATGTCCATTATAAAGCACATACCCATCACTTGGTTCATGCAGATGAAATCCACTTGTCAGAGAGATCCAAGGACTGGTCTCTCTGTTGCTCATGACCATACACATGAGCAGGGTAGTGGATTTTAATTCAAAACTCTTCCTTGTTGGGTTTCATGCTACACTCCTGCAGTGTTCAACCAGTACCTATTGGCTAATTGGAATGATTTATTCTCAGTGCTGGTGCAGTATTACAAATAATGCATATCACTGAATGGAGGAGAATGGGAAATGCCTGATGTGTGTTTCTTTTATGCCCATTGGGCGGTACCACATCACACATCATGTGTGTCTCCTTCCTTCCTTCCTTTTCAGTGATATTCATTTCTATATGATGTTGTAAAAGACTGTCGTGTTTGAGAAGGAATGTGGGATTGAGGGCAAAGGCTCTCATCACAGCAAAGATTGAGTTTCTCTCATGGCACTACCCAACTGTTCTTACTGTTTCTCCTCCTACAACGGTAGGTATCCTTCCAAAGCCACTGTGTGGTACTCAGTGTGAATTAATGAGTTTTTTTCTTCAAAGGTGGTGCTTTCAAAGGTGGTTAAGAGAGTGCTGCTTGTCTGCTTAGCAAGACCTACCTCTGTAAAAGTGTTGTCATTAGAAGATGTTCTTGTGGCCAGACTTCTGGCCCTTGTGGATCACCCCCAGGTCATCTCCCTTGCCACTTACAGTAACTGTGTTATCAGAGGGCAACACCTGAAGATCTTGTACTTCTCAAGTCCTGTGCCTTGCATGCCTCTGCTTTTCTGTTTTAGATATGTAGGCATCATAAACAAGTTTGAATAGTGAAGAACATGAAAGAGTTCTCCACCCTAAGAGGTAATGATAAAGAAGCTAAGGGCAGTATTTTCTCAAAAGCACACTAAAAGCTTTTTCAGCTTTTTGTACCTTGAAGCTGTTTTATGTTAAGGGGAATGAGAGGTTGGGCTAAAAAATGAGTTGTTATCATTTCTTCTCTTACTGTTTCAACTAAGGACATTTGTCCTGTCCTGTAGCCAAAAGTATGCAGCATGCATGAGTGAAACCTGCAAGGTCATGAGTGTCTGGTGAGACACTTTGAGCCCAGGCAGATGAGAATGGCAGCATTAGATTTAGACAAATAATAGAAAAACTTTGATTAGATGCATCAATGTATTTTAGAGATTGGTGATATTTGTTCATCAACCTCATGAAATCCAGAGCTCTAATAAGTTCCTGCTATTGGAATTACAGTTAATGTTTATATATATATATGAACCTGAGATTCCATATTCCATTATTCAAGCCTCTATTCTTTATATGTAGTAAAGGATTAAGTCAGTTTCGTTTTAGGAAGAATTCTTTCTGTTCTGAAGAGGAAGGCAAAAAGGTCCGCCTGGTGATATCTGCTGGTTTTTGCAGTGTGACATCTTGTGACATGAACTGACTCTTTGCACTTTATCCATTCTTCACCGTGTTTAACATAAGATGTGCAGTGTGGGCAGTGAATCAGGGATGCTAGTGTTGCGGATGTAATTTTGCCATCATTTTAGCAACTTACATGGAGGGAAAAGTGTAATGTAATTGAAGCTAGAGATTTTAGTTTCCATTCCCTGCAAGGGAAGAGCTCCCTGAAGGTTGCTTGGGGTGCAGAAGGCATCCAATGTGTCCTGTAACAGTGTATGGATTCTCCTGTTTTATATAATGTAATGTACAATACCAGAAAGAGATTTACCCTAGAAGTGAGAGTTCTGTGGTGGAAGGACGTTTTTCTTGAAGAAAAATGAATCTGTGGGAATAAGATAAAGATCTGTTATGAGGGGAGTCTTTGTGTGCATGGGGTCTGTAATCTACCATCTTGATCTCAATGACTTCATCTTCTTGTTTTCCTGAGGTGAATCTCTAGAACTGCCATTCCTCCATTGCTTCATTTCAATGTGGTACTACAGCTGGCAGTTACCTTGGCGTTTCACAGATTTGTGTAGTACGGTTCGTTAGAAATCTAGTGTTGGAAGAAAACTTATTTTAGTAACTCATGCTCATTCATAAAAAATTTTGGCAGACCTTACATAGGATGGAATATTTCCACCCCTCCTTTTTTTTTTCTGGTAAGTGATGTTTCCTTTTATTATTTTCATTGACCTGAAAATAGCATTATGATAGCATAGTTTCTTCCAGTGGGACTATTTAATTTTTTATCAAATGTTGTTCTCAGTGTTTTTGTAGACCAGACTATAAGGAGCTTACTGTGGAAGGAATTCCAAGCTCATCATTCACTGCCAAAGCTGTTTATTGTGAATTTAATATAATATTCTGAGATATACACCAGTTCTCATTTTACCCTGGATTTGTTGGTCAGTGAGCTGGTAATTCACACCAGGCTCTGTAGGAAAACCAGAGTCATTATGCAGTAGTGAACTGTAAGGATAGGTAAAAACATTTCTCCCCAAACATATTACACTCTTTGGTTTCTTATGCTTTCTATAAGATTGGATTTGTGTGTGCAAAAGAATAGGTATGATATTCACAGACTTCCTATGAGTAAGAGAAGAACTAGGAAAATTATTTGAGCTGGCCACGCAAATTTTTACACAGTCAACATTTGTTTACTACAGAGGACTTCTTCCACTTTTGTTTGTCAATGGTTTTGTACTGCAGAAATCCATGAATCTTTAGAAAAATAGGCTTTTCCCGTCAATGAAGCTTCCTTGCACAAACTGTGTTGTATCATAAAGGAAGTATTTCCCTAGACCACTCTTCAGTGTACCCTATATTGTTCAGTTTCCAAAGGTCTTTATAGATTTTTTTTTAACCAATATTGTTGGTGTAACTATTCTATTTTGGTGTTTCTGTGGATCTGGGCTGCATTCTTCAATCAGTGGCATGTCCCTGTTTCTAGAAAGGTACCAAAATAGGTAAAAGTAATGTGTGGTTGGGTCATCCTGATAACATCTGAGGTCCATGTGCCTCTGAGCATATTCTGGCACTTCAGAGAGAAGAATAGGTATTTCTTTTGCTGGTTAGCTGTCTTCTGGTTGGCAACACTGGCACATAAAGGCCTCCCTAGATCATTTTGAAGACAAGCAACCATCACAGTGAGGAAAGATGCAGAGCAATCAGGTTTGATTTTTTTTTCACATTTCCCTTCTCCTGCCAGAATGCCTGGTCTTGCCCTTAATCAGTGTGTTATTCACAGAGTTGTTTCAGCAAAGCACTGTAGGACCTCAAAACTGATGTTATTTATATACAGTGTTGAGAAGATATAGCAAGAACTGGTGAATAATTGAGGTTTGATTATTAAAATGAGTGATGTGAAAATACTGAGTTTGACCTCTACACTTTTGAAGCAAGGGCCACTGGAGAAAGCAAAAACCCCTCCATAGTTATGGGTCGGTCTGTTGATACTTGAAAGAACAGTATTTTAGTCAGCTTAGCAGAATTTTCCAGGATCATTTCTTTCTGTGATGCAAAATTATATGAAAACTAGAAGGTGATCTGTAGCATTTTATACATATATAATCATTATCCTATTTGTTGGTGTAGATCATACTGTATGACTTTGCATAATATTCTTCCCTTCACTGTAGTCATAACTTCCCTTCGCTGCAGGCATAGCGAGGCTTGAATTACCACATCATTACCATTCAGTGTCAAAGCTTATAGCTGAGATATTTCTCAAGCAGGTCAGATCCTTCAGAGCTTGTTGAGTTTTCTATCAACTGAAAATAACACTTACTAGGTAAAAAGGCAGAGAATGGGCCACTGCTTAAGAAGGAATATAAAAGTCAGGGGTCAAAAGAAGATCAGTGAAGAGAACCTGACAATGAATGTTAGCAAGTTGTTCTTTCAGCTGAGCCTGGGAGGCATACTTAATTTTGGTTACCTGGGTTATTTCTGTCTAAAAAACAGAGTATCTATTTGAAAAGTAAATATAAAGCCTTGGGAACAGATATTTGAGTCCCAACTTACTCTGTTCCGCAGTGATGCCTGCTGGATTAAGTTCATAATTTTCAGTCAAGATCAGGGTCTTCCCTGTGCAGAAATAGTGCAGTAAAAAAAGGGAAAATTTCATGATGACTAATAATATTCACTGCAAGATGTACAAGCAAATGTATTGAGGCAAAATCTTCTACTTGAAATAGTTTTACCCATTCTTGCAATTTTTACTTACAGAGGAAGGAAATTGTAATAATTCTGATTTAAGTCACCAAATGGCAGTAAAGAGAATTGCTATTGAGATAATTTCTGATACTTATCTCTTTGAAAGAAAACAAGTCATTAATGTCCATGATGCTGCATTTGCTGAATTTTCTCTGACGTGGGGGAGAAAAAAATCATTCTATCTTTCAAGTACTTCAAAGAGCCATCTCTGACCTGCCTTGCCTCACAGAGCCTGTTTCTTCATTGCCACTAGCAGGAAGTTTTCACTCTCAGACTTCAAGGATGATTCATAATTAAACAAAGCTCTCTGTGGTTTGGAGGAGAAATCAAAAGTCACAGGAATTTGTTCTGCTGCCATTTCTGTTTTCCTACACTACAAATAACAGTAGAAGCAACTGATGGAAGGCAAAACTCTTCCAAGAAGCTTAGCTCCCATATTGATCACACTGTCAGGTTCTGGTGCCTCTCTGCTAGTGTCATCCTGCTCCTTACTCCAAGGAAAGTCTTGGGATTTTAGTGAGAAAATGAAGTGTTTCTGAGCAGGAGTGAAAGAACAGAGCATGGAAACAGCAGTAAAACTATTTCATAGAAAGGCTGCGGGGTTTTTTTGGTTTCTTTTTTTAATTTAAACATTTCAGTGGCAATAGGTATTTTTAAATTAGCAGTATAATCAGTGTAAAAGGAGAAGCTACCATTCTGTATATTCTGCTTTAGCATTTGCTTAAAAGCACAACTAGGCTTTTTTCAAAAAATATTTTTACAAACTATTTATACAAGAGGTTTCTCATTCCAATATTTAGTGATTACTAAAAATTTCTTTACTGTCTTACAGAAGCATTGGGCCAGTCTGAGGTAGTAAGCACCAGGAAAAGTTCAATAACAGGCTTTTTTTCTACAGACAGAAAGAAATCAAGGCAGCAAAAAGATCAGAGTTCTTTTCTTGTCTGTTTCAGAATTGTTTGAATGCAAACAGGATAGGAGCTTCACAATAAAAGATCTATCCAAACAAAATTTGTCAGACTGTTGATTTCTCTGACAGGTGAAGAGGGGCTTATATTCCAGTATAACCAATGAACTTACCTCAGACTATCAGCAAAGGCCATAATGTCTCAAAAATACTGATACCATTGCTGTGCACACATCCTACTGATTTTCTGGACTTTTACAAACCTTTGATAAGCATTAATCCCCACTGTATGCCAGTGGGATACAAAAGGTTATGGTTGTTTCCAGTCTATAGATCCCCTGAGAAATAAATGCTGCCTCTTGCCACTTCAGAAATAATTTTCTCCTGCCCTTTTCCCTGCCATTTCCCCAATCCCTTGCAAAGCATCTCAGCAGAGGGCAAGATGCAGCCCTTTATATTTTAACAATGCTGCTCATTATTCTTTCTCTCTTTTCTTTTTATTACAACTCTCTGGCCGCTTAGGTGTCAAGTCCCAGGAACTGCCCTTTGAAGTTGATGGTACAGTTCCCAACAACTGAAAGGCCTATCCCACTAAGATAATAATTGTTCAGGTAAATTGTAGGTAGACTGAAGCAAAAGAGCAGGCTGCTGAAAGGCATCTCAGCAGCTTGTAACAATACCTCTCTGTGGAAATGACATTTGGGGTACAAATAGCACCTGAAAAACAGTTTGTGATTAATCTGTGTGATAGTTGCAAAACTGCCCACTTCCAATTGACAGTAAGTACAAGATGGACTCCACGAGACATAAAATGGCTATTTAGTCTTTGTGCAGCCTTGATTCTTGTGAGAGATCTCCAACCAAAAGTAGGGAGAAAAGTTTGTTTTCTTTCTTGTGGTTGCTTTGAACTGAGAATAGAATCTCAGACTGGCACAGTGTGTGACAGAGTAGGCATTATGGACTGAACATCCCAGCATGAAAGGTAGAAAGGTGTTGACAGCACAAAACAAGATTCAGAAGTCTTAATGTATAATTTAAGCTACTGTGTGTCTTGACACAGCAGCTCTAAAATGCAAGTCTTTCCCATCATCAGAATGCTCCCAAGGAGCTCAGGTTCCAAATACAAATGGCCATATGTGTATCTCACTGAACAGTACAAGTTTAAAATATTGTTTGATTAAATAGTGACTTGTGGATGATCAGTAATTTTTCCTCTTAACTGGTCTGCTTTGTGTGTGGTAAGAGGTAGAATGAAAACTAGAGCTCTTTTTCTTAACTATCTCTAGTTATCCTTAGCTCAAGTCTCTGCGCTTCTATAACTCAATGCCTTACTCCCGTTTTCTGCTTTCCTTCCTCTGCTTCCTATTCCAAACAAGCCACTGAGTGAAAGCTTAAATCAAGCCTGAAAAAGGATTTAGCTCCTATTTAACTATATCTTTTAGCAAATCACATTATGCTAAGCAATGCTATGTGTTCTTTTGTTGTGACTCTCTTTTAACAGTTTTTGGCAGGATTGGCAGTTTTCTGTAATCAAAGTTTGACTAAAATTTTCCCTGCAGTTTTTTAAAGCCAAAAGTCAACTGGATAAAAGGGATCCGTGCCTGACCTGATGCAGAGAGCTATTTTATTTTTATACTTCAAGTACTTCTTTCTACTCTAAAAAAACACATGAAAATAATAATCTGCCTCCAGCATGCAAAGAAAAGATAACTTTTTTAGTTGTTTTTTTTCTCCCGTCTTGTTCAGGAATAGCATCTCTGTGCAGGAAGATCCAGATCCCTTGCTAACTTCCAGATCTTCCATTACTAGCAGCAGGGATGAATGAGGTCTGCAGGTGAGAGCAGCCCCAACATCTGGCAGCCCATCTGTTACCTCCAGAATATGTACAGCTTTCTCTGAGCATAATTACACATCAGGCTCTTTCCAATCTGTTGCCGATATGGTTCCATTTAATGTGCCCTGGATTTGTAACTATGTCTTTAAGAGGCTTTCATATGCAGAATTAGATGTTTGGATTCTTTGGTATGGATGCAGGCACCTGATTTCACACATCTTACACTGTGTTGTTTGTGTGATTTAGGTCTATTTTGGATCTTAAAACTCTTAAGCCAACAGAAAAATTCATGAGATCTAGTAATGTCCTACAGAAAATCTCAGCTTTTTCTAGAAAACCCAAGTTTTCCATATTTCATATGCCTTAAAGTAAACATTACTAGACAATTCTTCACATTTTTACATTTTCAACCAAAATTTTGAATTTTAAGGTTTCCACAGGTGCCTTTTATTGCTTGCAACACAAAATATGACAAGACAGGTTTTAGAAGGATGCTCATTTCTTCATTGGTTTTAAATAAAAAGCAAATGCCTTCTATCCAAAGCTAGAGGACTCAACCACATTCAAATGCTCTGCATTTACTAAGATCCAGCTCCTCAGATTTTAATCACTATATGATACTATTCTGATTATATTCTATACCTGTTGGATAATATTTTTTGGTTTAAAACCACATGAACACTTGACAATTAGTTTTGACTTTTCAGTTTAAATAATGCAAGCTCAGTCTATGAAAATGTAGTTGAAAGTGAACAGAAAGTCATCACAGTTTCTTGAGGATTTAGGATTTTTTTCCTGTCACAATTAAATAAGCAGACTGCTATTTTTGGCATCTCTTTTAGATAGTGGGCAATTATCCAAAGCAGTTTCCAATTAGAGTGCTTTTAGTTCATCCAATTTGTAGGCCACAAGAGAAGATACTGTTGCATTAGATAAAATAATTGCAAACATTAGGACTGTATGTAGAACACAACATCCTTTTTTTGTTTTGGCCTCCTCACTTAAGAAAAACATCAATAAATTGAACCTATTTCATGGAAGATGATCAAGATAGAGCTGGATATGAATCTGGACCTTCTCTGATGAGGAGAATCTGGGAGAGCTGGACTTGTTTAGACTGAAGCAGAGATGGTTTTGGGGCATCTTAGGAGCATCCCAGAGTGTCTGCGTGGGGGTCTTCGAGGATATGGAGCCAGACTCTTCACAGCAAAGTAGGGCAGGAAGGTCGGTGACCACGAACATAAAATGAAAGGGGAGAAGTTCAGACTGGATGTAGGGGGGAGCTACTTCCCCTGACTGCCTGAGGTCAGTCTGACAGGGACACTCTGCTCAGAGAGGCTGTGCAGGCTTCATCCTTGGAAGTGTACAAATGTGACTGGTTGAAGCCCTGAGCAGTTTGGTCTGACCTCAGGACCAGCCCTTGTACAGGCAGGAGGTTGGACCAGACAACTCCTTAGGCACTTTCCAGACTGCACTGTACGATGATCCTTTTCGAAAATTATGGCTATGATAAGGATATCTTCATCACATTGAATCTCCTGGAGCTGCAGGAGTATTTGGAAAGTTGTAGCAGCTTATGGAAAGTGATGTTTATGTTTTCTGCTTTGTAGAAGGTCTTCTCCTGACCATTAGGCTTTAGTTACAATTTCTGTGAATTAAATGTCAAGCAGATCATTCCCATCTGAATAAAACTTTCTTGCTGGAAAAGCAAAATAGAGTGAGAGAATTTGAAGTCAGTGAAGTAAGTGACAGTGCTTCGTACCTTTTCTTTGCCAGGAAAAAAGGAGCAGTTAACTTCCTAAGCAGCTTTATTTAGCTGCTGAGTGATTGACAGCATGGATTTTTTTGGGACTCCTGAGTGGGTCAAAATGTGGAAGATTCTGTTATGGGAGTCAAGTCACTCAGGTTGGCTGTCTCCCACTTTTGGCAGGAAAAATTAGGAGTATGTTGTGGTTAAGGACTGAATCAAGGAAACACACAGAAGTTTAGGTTTAATCTATCTCTGGGAAACCAGAAGGATAAATTCTCCATGAATAGTTGCCTGAAAAGACACAGATTTCTGAGAAGCAATGAAGTTTGATTGCCTGAAGTCATGTCATACTGGTGAGCTTAGTTAATGACCCTGCCCAGATTTCCTGGGAGTCTTGAAGGAGATCTGTACTTCAGATTCACCTTTGCAAGTTGAGGGTAATGACAATTGCCCATCAGCCTCAGAGGAATAGTGAAGATTAATAGCATTGTGTTTATTGTGCTGTGGATAGTTGAAGCCCATTCCCACTCCAGATGTTTCTATGATTATTTCAAATCCATGGAGGTGTGTGCGTCAGGATAAACATGGTGGTAGATTTCTCAGTGTCTTTGGTCAAAGAAACTGACCAGAAAAGAAAGTGACTGGGAAATTGTAACTTCAGCTAATGGTTTCTGAAACAGTTTGTGGTCTATGACCACATGTTTTGTGTTCCATTTAAGAAGCAATGGCAGAAATCTCCATCACCACTGGACCCTACTCTGTATGGCTTTTTTAATTAAAATCGGCACATGGACATGTGTTCAGGACAACAGTAATTACATTATTTGTATCTCCATGACCACTGTGGAGATCTATTAGTACTTTTAGTACTGTGTTTTCTCTGTAGCCTGGCTGCTTGTATTTGAAACATTACAAGCAGGTGTTCCTGTATCAATGTGATTGTGTTTGGTCCAGCTGGTCTGAGAGCTGCTATATTTGCATTTCAGAGAGTGGTTTGGGTTGGAAGGGACCTTAAAGATCATCTCTTTCCAAGCCCCTGCCATGGGCAGGGACACCTCCACTTCTGGACCAGGTGGTGTAGTGGATGAGAATGAGTGGGACATAGTAAAGTCGTGGCAGAATCGTTGTACTAAGCTAACTGTGGCCTTTCCTTCACCACCACCAGTGGCAGTATAGGGACACAGAGCTGTGCAAAAGTGAAGGTGCTCTGTGCTTAAGCTGAATCTGTTTCCATGCTGGAGGAAGGTGGAGAGTTTGCTGCTGTGTGCATGGATGTATTGATGGTGACATCATATAGCTGGTTGCCGGAGGGATTGGATTGCCCTTGTGATCATTTCACCTGATCTTGGGCTGCTGTTCAGCTGGCTTCAGGGCATTTTAATTATCAGCACACTGGCTATTGGACCAACCATCTCATCTGGTTGCTGGCACTGATTATGTTTGTCTAAGCATATCAGATATTCCTCATTAACTTCTGCAATAATATTCAGACAGAAAGTCCTAGGAACTCTTCCAGCTAATCCCCATTTTGGCTGCTCACCAAATAAGGCTTTATGTGGCACAACTGTAATTGCTTCATTTGTATGGTATTGATCTGCCATTAGGCAAAACACAAGCCAGCATTTCACTAGGGCACAAGTTATGCAGTGTTCTTTATTCTTTGCATTGCAGTTGCAGCTCCAGTTCCCACCTGGGAAATAGCTCCCCTGTTTTTGTCTTTCAGTCTCTCCTTCTAATTAAAGTAATGAACTTCAAAGTTCTTGCGCCATAATTGGACTAAAGCTTAAGAAAACGCGTCTTAGCTGGAATCTTTCCATTTATTGCCTTTATGAAAAAACTCAGTATGGAGGCACAAAGAAGCATGAATGTAATGTTACAGAAATCCCTCATGCCTCTTCGCAGTCTAAGTTTAGACCTGCCAAAAATTGTATGAACTGTACAAATCTCATGAATTAGTGATCTGTTTCTAGGGGCCATAAAAATCAATAATCCATCCTGATTTCTGTGCTGCCAATAGCTTTTGGCATAGTGGCAACATTTCATTAATAACATCATGGACATTGATGTCAGTGGATGAATTCCCTCTGAAGCAAACAGCAGTTTTGCCCTACAGCTTTCCCATGTGGAGTAAGCTTTTCTTACTAGGAAAAAGTTATTGAAGAGCTTGCTTGTATTGTAGCCCTTTTAGTGCTGCAAATATATATTTGATTGGCTTTGTAGTCATATCATGCTTCATTCTCATTAAGGTGAGATTAGGGCTTGGTGGCTGAAAGGTCTAACCAGACAAGTCAAAAAGTTAGGAACGATACCTTAGGAACAGAACAAGCATGGGGTTGTTCCTAAAATAAAGATATAGACATAAATAGAACCACAAAATCATAGAGTCACAGAATAGTTTGGGTGTGAAGAAACACTTAGGGGTCATCTAGTCCAACCCTACTGCACTGCTCAGAGCTCAGTCCAGCCTGATCTGGAATGTTTCCAGGAATGAGACACCTCTCTGGACAACCTAGTCCAATGTTCTACCATCCTTTTTTAAGAAATCTATTCCTTATACGTAGTCTAAGTCTACCTTATTTTAGTCTAAATCTGACTTCCTTTAGGTGAAAACCACTGCTCCTTGTTTTGTTTTAGCAGGCCCACTCAAAAGCTTTGTTCCCATCTTTCTTATTAACTCCCTTAAAGTATTGAAAGGCCTTAATAAGGTCTCCCTGGAACCTAGTTTTCTTCAAGCTGAACAATGGCAACTCTCTCAGCCAGTTCTGATGGGAGGGCTGCTCCGTTCTTCTGATCATTTTTTGGCTGCCCTCTGAACCCATTCTAACAGATCCCTGTCCTTCCTGTGCTGGAGTCCCTAGAGCTGGATGGAGGTAGTCACAGGAGTGGAGTAGAGGGGTAGAATCACCTCCTTTGACTTGTTAGCCGTGCTTCTTTTTATGAATTCAACTGAATGTGGCTACTCCATTAATTCCTGGGAACAGCAGTAGTACCTTTTTTTTTTTTTCTCCCAAATGCAGCTTTGGGAAGATGGCAGAAGTTTGGTTTTTTTCTTTCACTGTAGCACTTGCCACAGGTACCTGTATCTGTCACCCTGAAAGTGGTTAAATGAAACTCCTTTTGTAAGACTCTTCTCTGAGGACATCTCAGAAATATTAGCTAGGATAGAGGATTTTTATCACTTTTTATGGAGAATCATAAGCTGACGATAAAGTAGTTAATGAAAAAGGCATGCAGAGATGCTCAGTTGAGCACTTTTATTTAGTAGAAGTCACTCCACTGTGACTCCTGATGTTTTTCTGCCATATCTGAGTCTTAAAGACATCTTACACTAATCAGGTGCTCTTGTGAGATCCTGATGCTTGCAAGAAGGAAAATACATCAACATATCATAAGGAGTAGAAAACAGGCAAAGACCATTTCAGATGTAGCTCCTCTCAGCCATTATTGTATGTTCATAAATGGTAGATTTACCCTTACAGTAGTGAAAAACTGGAGAATTCTGAGAGTGAAATCTTTTCAAATATTGCCAGATTAGAACCAAATCTGCAAAAATACCAGGTATGCTCAATACTGCACTAAAATCTTGCGTTTGTTATTATCCCCTGCTACCCACTAAATAGAACGTACATTTATATAGCGCATTGAGATATGGGGCTGGTTAGGAACCAGAAGACCTAATATTTGCAGTTAGTCCAGCAGGATATTTAATCTTCCATGATTTGTAGCGAGATTCAGCAATAAGTTCTGACTCCTTTTGGATGTCACAGTAACATTTCTTCTGGGTAGGTGATTCAACCTAGGACTGGGTCTTCCTGCAGAGGAAAGCTGTGAAATGCTCAGTCAAAGGTACAGTATTTCTGCCACTGCTGGGACATGTTGAATGGAGTGAAAAATTAGAAGCTGCTGCAACAGCTGCCACCTGCTTTGCTCTGGAAGATTTTGATGTAGTAAAATCTTCCTCTGTATCAGGTAGCCAGAGTCAGTGATCTTAATAAGCTCTCTGGTAATCCATCAGTGATATCAAATGGATTGAGGTGGATGTAAAGAAGGAACAGCTTTCTAAGTTACAAGGAACCACCCCATATTTCTATTCAATAAGCACTGAATTGCATCCAAAAGAGATATGTTTTCCTAGCCTCATTCTGGGTGAAAATGGTCCTTCTGTGGCATTCAGAAACATATATTTTAAAGTCCTTACAAATATTATTAAGATATTGTAAAAAGGAAAATTTAAATCCTCTGGCCAAGATCAGTAATCATGAATAATGTTTTCAGTCCTGTTAAATCATCCATTTGCAAAACAATAAGATCAATTGTGCAGCATTTGTCTTTTTCTTGAGATGGAGAGACATAAGGAGTCTCAACATATGCCTGGGTAACAAAACAGAATGTCATTGCAAGAGGCTTACACTAATGCAGTCTAAGTGGGAGAGGAGCAGGGCAGCATGAGGCATGATAGATCTTCACTGCTGTGACCCTCACCTCAAGCTGCTACTCCCTGCTTTCAGCAGTGCCTATCCAACACAGATGGAACCTGTGCCTGGCACTGAACCACATGCTGTGCTCTGCCATGGAGCCCCGACCTGTCTGTGCCAATACCGTCATTTTCTTTCAGCTGGGGGACCCTGAACTTAGGAGTTACTGGAGAGGCAGGTGAAACAGTATCCAAACATCTTGCTGCGACCAAACTATGAATTGATATCTGCTTCACCTAAGGCATAAAAAGCAAAAAGCTTTCTGCCAGCCATGCCAGAGGTGAAAGCATTATGTATTGGTGGGGGAGAGGGATGCACTTATACATGCTCACTTTACACATATCAATTTTTAAAATATTACTGTAAATTCTTTCCACAGTTTCAACTATGTAAAAACCATAAATGGTTTTTACTTCCTTTAGCTCAGGGTTGCTAATGTTTCTGAGGTGAAAGGGAGTTTTGAGGTTCTTGGCAGTGAGCTAAGCTTATATTGAGAGTGGTTCTGCAGCATGGAGTCAGTGCTACACTGGTGCTCAGACACTTTTTCAAAATGTCACACAAGTGAGGGATTTGTTGAGGGTGGTGAGACACTGGCACAGGTTACCCAGCATTGTTGTGGATACCCCATCCCTGTAAGTGTTCAAGGCTGGATTGGATGGGGCTTTGAGCACCCTGGTCTAGTGGAAGGTATCCCTGCCTGTGGCAGGGGAGTTGGAACTAGATGATCTTTAAAGTCCCTTCCAACTCAAACTATTCTATGTCTCTATAATTCTACACCTTTAAAACATGTATTCTGACTTGCAGGTGTTGGAGTCCAGCAGCCTATTCACATAATCCTGCTTATGCTAGAACCAGCAAGAAAAATTGTGCTTTAAAAAAAAATGCACTGCTCAATGACAACAGAATTAGGTAGTTGTTAGCAAAAATTAAAATAGTTCAGAGTTGGGAGAGACTAGCATTTCTGCTGCTGCTAAAGACTGTGTAGTGAACCAATATGAACAGTTTCTCTAGGGACAATTTTATGTGTTTTTTATTTACTGTAAAGCTTTGTGTAAAACAGAGAAACAAGCTGAGTTGCAACCCCAGGTCAACTGCTGTTGTTTTTACACAGACAAAATATATATTTGATTGCTTGTGCCAAGAAGTGTTTGCATACTGTAATTGGAATATCTTGCTGCAAAACAGCTTTCAATCTATATAAATATTTTAAACTACAGTCATCAGACCTCTAGCTGGTGTAAATTGTCAGAACCTCTTTGAATTCAAAGTAGCTGTGGCAATTTTTAGCAGCAGTGGGTCTCCCATTAATTGGAACTCCTGCTGATCCTCAAGGTGTCAGTTTGGCTCATATTTGTTTACAAAGCTCAGCTCGAGGAACTAAACATGTACTATACTTGGGATATCCATAGAAGCTGTAAATACTCACTGCCCCTGGAAATTAACCATCTTATTTGGATGGCTAAATGAAGAATGCTAAACTTTTTTAATTAACGACAATTGAAAAGTATCTGAGCACTGCTGTAAATTTCCCATCTCTAAATAGATAGGAATAAACATACATTCTTGTAAAAAATACTTTATTCTTATTGTTTGACTAATATTTTGATATATTTTTCTTTAAGAGGTGTTTTAAGTGCACTAGGGCAGGGGATTTTAAAATAATGTTTTTAAAAGGCTTCAGCTTCTAATGCAGCACAGAACCTGCCCAGAGCTTTCTTGCAACACTTTGGCTTTTTACAGTCCAGTCAATTCTTCAGGGCAGGGGTATGTGAATTTTGCAAGATGGAATTCGGGAGGCATTCACTGTTCTGGTAGGTCCTGAGCTGGACCTGAGCATTCTGCTGAGATGTCTGATCACGTCCTTTCTTTGATCAGCATGAATATAAAAATGGAGAAGCTTAGCAGAAAAGCCTGAGAGACCCACTGGAGAAGAGCTAGTATATTATGAAGACTCACAACAAGAATAGTAGCAGTTCTTTATTTAATATAAATGCTGGCCAAGTTGTGACAGCAAGTGCCAAGGACTCTATTTTGTGTGAACTAACATGTGAAAATGTTTTGATGACTCCTGTGCTTCAGTATTTGAATACAGGTTTCTTCATACAAGTAATGTGACAGCATGCAAACCTTTATAAATCCCAGTAAAAATATTTCCCCTGTAAGGTCTTAAATGGGTTTAAGAGGACATGTTTTCAAAGCAGGCAGGTCTTTTGTCTTTAAAGTTTAGATCATTTTCTTGTAAAAATGTTCAGGCATTAGCTCTTCTTTTTAATATTTATGTTATTGATCTTTCAAGCCTTCTGAGTACACAGTGATGTAAGCTTTGGCTACATCTTCCTCATTAACAGAGTGCTTGTTTCGTTCCTAATTTATTAAACATATTCAGCAGTGCCATGCAGCTTTGTACTTAATTTCTCTTGATGAATTGTCAAACACCCTTAAACCACACTGCATTTGTGTCATGTTACAATCTGCCATCAGTGCTTTTCAAAACAGGGATAAAATAAACAGCTCAAAAGATGTGCAGGTCTTAGTTTTTTGCTTGGTAAGGTTGCATTTTAATTTTTCCTGTTAAAATTTATTTGAATGGATGATATACACAAGCTGTAAAAATGCACCCACTTGTGTTTTGCTAAGCACTTTTAAGACAGATCCTCAACTGCATGCAGGAAGCGCTAGGCTGGGAGTGAGGAGAGGCTCCTGGCAGCTGTGGCCTCCTCTTCCCAAGCCACCTGGGCTGGAAACAGATTAGATCACGAGAGAATAGCTGAATTCACATCACTGAAATGATGTCACTGACCTTGGCTTCACCAAGCACCCTCTCTGCCTTGTCCTGCAGGAGGAAGCCCTCCAGGAGTGCCCAGGGGCCACTCTGCATGATGGCTGCACCAGCTGCAGGGTAGCTGCAGGGAAGGACATCCAGAGTGCAAGGAAGAAAATGAGCTTGGGGTTGCTTGGGGCACATCATCACTTGCCAACACTGGCTGTGATACTGCAGTCCCAGGAAAGCTTTTCCTTCAGTGGTGATGCACCACCACATCTGTACATCTGTGGTTTTACTTCCCATGTTTGCTGTTACCTCCTTCTTTACAGGCAGCAGTTATATAGGAGTATATGAGCAACAATTATAGGACAATGTGGTCATATATTTTATCCTAGTAGAAAGGAAGCCTCTGTACTTTGCCAGTTGGTCCTTACCTCACATATGGAGCTTTGTTCATATAACGTTCAGTATTCCTTGTCGAACTTTGTTATATGTTCAGACAGCCTGAGGTTAACCAGAGATGCCATCTCTCTGCACCATGTGACTTCTAAGTGACTGAGTGTTTCTGAGACTTTGAAATCCCTTGTGGGAATGATTTGTGAAAAGCCTTTTGGAGGGTTGGGGTCTCTGCTGTGCTTTTGACTCCTCAGCTGCAGCGGTGGCCCCAGCCTTTCTGGGACAATGGGCTGTACAGTATGGCTGCAATTTAAACAAGGCTCTCTTCGTGTATGTAGGGTCTCATTAGTGAGTCACGTTATTTTTGCACATCTTGTTCATTCATTATTGCAAGTGAACAACATCCCCAGCTCTGGCAGTGAGACAACAGTGCCGCCGCCTGTGATGATAACTGCAGAACTGTGCTAAGGATCTGCCCAGGATGCAGGGAAGTATTTTTGCTATCTAACACGCCAGTTACACAGGATTTATGAGACTAAGTGCAGGAAAGGGATTCAGGAAAATGTCAAAGCTGTTTAAATAGCTAAGACATTTAAGTTTTCCTGGCAAAGCTCTACTGGCTGCTAAAATATTGTTATTAAATGCCTACAGCAGAGATCCTGCCTTGGTTGTAATGAGTGCTTAGGTACCTGTCTGTGCCTTTATGCCAGTATTCAGTATTTAGTATTCAAAAGTGGATATTCTGAGACTTTACTTCATGGAGGCAGTCTCCATCAACCAGGCCAAGGCTGAGTCCTTGGAATTGCATTTGGGAATGATGCTGAATGGTGTAGATGGGTGGTGCTTTCTACCCATCCTGTGAACCATGGTGCATCCAGATATTTTGGGAACTGAATTACTTAAATGAAAAGCAGCTGTGGCTGAGAGTATACATATTTGTATACAAGTGTACATACATCTGGATAGATATTCAGCCTAACTAGGCTGGAGAGAGCCTTTTTTATGTGTTGTGGCTCTGGGCATTAGTTGATCTTACTGAGCAGAATGCATTTCATGTTTTAGTTCCTGTTTTCTAAGGGGTGATGAGTTCCTCTGCTGAAATTGATGTTGAAAGTGTTGCAATAGGCAAAATTTTGTTTCCCTTTTCATGATGTACTGCTATGACTGTCTCAGATTTCCAGCAGTGCTTGTGATGTTGGCCATGGTGGTCCCTAGCCTGGACCTCTATCTCGTTCCCTTGTGGTGCAGGAACCTTTGTGTGTCTTTATCAGCTGTGGAAATGCCCCTCCTGTGGTTGAGCATGTACATGAGCTGGGTACCACAGTGTGGTGCACCATGCTGTTCAGGTCGTTTGTTGCATGCCTCCCTCACTGCTTCTTACAGACTGAAGTGCAACAGATGGGTCAACTGCTAACCACTGCTAACTGTGATCCAAACTCCTGAGAAGTCAAAGCAAACCTCTCTGCTGGCTTCCCTGGGCTTTGGGCAAACACCCTGCTGCAATTCTTTTGGGTAATAAATGAGGTATCTGTTTGAAGTCACTGAGGTTATTTTGCAAGGGACTGGATAGTCCCCTTGTCATCTGTCTGTGTAATTTCATCTTTTGATAACTGTGAAAGGTGTATCTACAGCACAGATGGGCTCTTCTGAAAAAAAAAGGGATACTTATTAATGTATTAAACTTCTCACTGCTGTTTATTTATAAGGACATGGACAGTGATTTTAAATGAGCAAAAATTATTTCATTCTTATCACATTTTTCATACTGTAATTCTAAAGACTCATTTAAAATAGCTGTGATCCATGCATTGAAATCACTGTCCATGCACCCAAGTACTTTTGAAGTGAGGGCTGCAGTTTGTCTGATCTGGCTTGACTACTGCATGCGAAGACTCTGTTTTCTTCAGAGTAATGGAAGAGGCAGGACTGTGCAGTGACACCAAGGACTAAGAGTCAAATATGAAAGGCCTTGCCTGCTTTCTACTATTAAACCCTGACTCTTGTAAAGATGCCAGTTCCTTTATTGAGGAATACGCTGTCTTTAGTGGGAGTTTGGGCTAAGTGTGCTATTGCGGATACAGTCCTACTTTTTAAGATGAAAGAAAAGTTTCTGCCATGGAGACTCAGGTTTCCAAATGCCTTCCTCTGTGGCAGAACAAAGCACTGTCTAGGATGAGTGTGGGTGATCCAGCCTGGCTCTGAGGTCTGGGTGTATAATTTTCAATGCAGTCACCATTGTACGTTTTAGGCTCTCAGTTATAACCTACCTGGGAGGTACAGCAGAGTTGAGCAAAGGTTCTCTGTGTTTTGCTAACCAGAGGGAAATTATTTATTTCCACATGTTGAGGTGCACCTGGATAACAAAGCAACAGAGAAAGCAGTGTGAAACTAACCTGGTTTTACATGGCCTACTAGACGTGATGAGGACAATAATGTGTTACATTTGTAAACAATACAGTTTAATTTCAGAGTGATGATTGCAGCTTAAATCCACATTTACTTCTTCATCCTTTTTATTTTCATTTCTCTATTGTGCTGTGAAACTGTCTATGGATATGGCTAATAACCCAGCTAAATAACCCTCTCATGAATGGGTTTCATTCATTTATTTATTACTCTAGGATTACTATCAACCAGCTGCAGCTTTTCTAAATGATTGTGGGAAAATTTTCCTTGATAATCTTTAATGCTTTGAAAGATAAATTTAAACATTTGGCAAGTGAGAAAGCTCTTTCCCTTCAACGTGAAAATTTAACATGAAAACTTATGTTAGTTGTCAAAGACATCACCTAGTTGCTTTTAATTCAGCTTGGAATATCCAAGTGAAAGGTGTAAGTAGACTAACTTGAAAAAGAAGTTGTAAATTATCAAGTAACATCTTCACCCAAAATAAGATAAAGATTGAAAAGAAAAACCCTTTCTAAGAACATTAGCATAAGGACTTTGTCTAATTTGGTGAGCTTTAATGTTCACACTTGAGAGACTACAGCTCAGAGGAAATAGTTTGAAGATGATTTTTTCAGATAGACAGATTGATAGGGCTTCCCATCTGCTTTAAAATCAGACTGAGATTAAGTGGCTTGTTGAATTGAGAGTTAGTGATATTCCTTGAGATACATTTCATTTTTCATGGGAGTGATCACTCCTGCCTGCATCTGTAGAACTGTCAAAGCAGCTGCTTGTGTTATTGCTGCCCACTGTGACAATTCAACATAGCAACATTAAATTAGACCTTGGTTCGGATCCTGTTGAAGCGAGAAGGAGTTTTGACATTGACTTTGTAGACAGCAGGCTCCAGATATATATCTAAGCAATTTTCAGAATAAGTAATGTTGTTCAGCATCAAAGAAATGTGTTTCCAGGATCATCTTTCATGTATGGCCCAGTCCCCATGTCCTTAAAAAGGTAACATTTATATTTAGTGTACTGGAAATCTCTCTAAGTGGCAAGGCTGGCCATACAGTTACCTTTCTGAAGGGGCAAACAGACTGACAGCACAGGCTTTGTAATGAAAAGCTGAGTATGAAAAGTCTGTAGTAAATATGACTGATTCAAAAGCAATTGCTTCCAAGAACAAAAGGGACAAATGAACAATTTCATTCCAATTTTGCAATTGCTTTTCTCCCTCTGGAGTGTGAACCATAATTAGAGCACTTACACAAAATCACATTTGTCAGCCTGGCTGCTAAATTCCCCTTAAAGATTTATCCACCAAGAGCAGTCTGTTATCACTCCCACTACAGCCTGAAGTTCTCACTTTCACTTTCAGGGACAGACATGCAATCACTTTATCTCTGTTGAAAATCTCATGTAAGTCTAACTGCAGCAAAGTTAAGGAACATCAGATCTACACACAAGTAGTTTCCAAATTTCATGACCAGCCAGCAAGGACTTGTCTTTCATCCAGAAGGAGCTTTATGAAAAGCTGTTACCAGAAGACAGTAAAAGTTTGCCCTGAAGCTGACATTTGTCCCACAGATGGGCCAGAGTAGTAAAGCGCTCTCCATAAGCTATGAAGTACCATTATCTGAACCTGGCTGCCAGGAAGATACCTCTCTTAATAAGAGAAAAAATTTACATTCCAAGACCAGAAAGGACCCCCAGAGATGAGAGATCGGCCACCTCTAGAGAGGCTGAATCACAAACCCAGTGTCTTCTAGTGCCATATGATTTGATAGAACCCTGCTGCCAGAGGATCACTTCCTGGCCCTTCTCTGAGTGCTTTGAAGGTGTTGCATCCTCTCGTTGTTGAAGTGAGAATGTTATTGACAGTCATAGTTCTTGTCATATCCCACTCAGTCCTGACAGACAGATCTTGAGAGCGTTAAACAAATTCAGAGAGAGAAACTCCATCTTTCTCAACCCCATATCATCCCCAAAGAGCAGTAGGTAAGCTACTGACACCTCTCAAATACTTTGGAGCTGCCACGTGCCTCTGCAGAGCCGCACGAGAGCCTGGGCAGACACCCATCAGAGAGAGTGTACATTTCTCATAGGCATGGATGCAAGAAGAACCTCTGGACATAAAAATAGGAAGATACAATTTTACTGATACTGATGTAGTTGTATATCGTTAGGGTATGTGACTCTTTAGGGTCTTAGTAATAATACAGATAGGAAGCTGTACATTTAAACAAGGGCAAAGTTCCCTTTGGAGATGATGAAGGCTGCATAAATACCTTGGCAGATTAGTTATCAACTGATTTTAAAATGTTATATTGGCTATAGTCACTATCATAAATCCAAATACCTTACATTCAGGTTTGTATGGTGGTCTATACTGTCCAACTGCTGCCATCCAATCCTGATGCTCTGGACACCTAAAGGGACACCTGTGAGCACAGAAGAAACTGCATCGTAGGACCAGCTGTGTCCTAGTTCATGGCTGAATTCCAGTACAATTCCAGCAGCCTTAAACTCCTACAGAAGCAGTGGTTCTGTGCTTTAACCTTCATGTTGGCAGTGCCCCTCTGCCTGCACAGATCCAAAGTCTCTCTCATCTGAAAAAAAGAGCATTTAAACATGATATGGGGGACACCAGGCTCACAGAACCCCTTTCAGTCTGTTGTGCCCATGCCACTGTGTTGCTAGCAAAGCAGGATTTGTCTTTCATCCAGTGGTAGCATAACATGTTAAACTCTCCAGAGAAAAGTTCTCAGGATGTGCAAAAAATCTCTTTGTATCTTGGGCTCTCAGGATGTCCAAAATACCTTCTTATCTCTCAGCACTTAACTAACTGGCTGGTTTTTCTCTTCCAGCAGTGCTTGAACTTCAATTTGGCCATGTTTCCCTAGCATAGACACCCTTCATCACCACCTTCCTTCTCATTCCTCAGGTGCTCTTTGGGCTGGGACACAGGGTGCTCTCCCAGAAGAGCTGGGCAGTCCCTAGAGTCATGGCACTAAGCTAGACCCCAGGTCCTGCCTTTCAGCCAAGCCTCTAATGTGCAAAGGGAGCAGGACCCTAGAGCCTGCATCCCATATGCACAGATGTGCCAGCAGCAGGATTTCAGACAGACAGACAGACAGACAGACAGACGGACCTCTGGGCACTTTTGTACAGTGCTTTCTATTGACTGGCTCTGGACAGCGTCTTTGTCAGTGTGTGAGCTGTTAGTCCTCTTCCTCCCACAGCCTGTTCCTGGAGCCCTAATCCTTAGCTCATGAAGGATCGGTCAGAAGTGCTACATGTCAGAATTGCAGTCACACAGCGACTGGCAGCATCTAGCACAGGCAGTCTGGATCTTGCCTCTTTAGTACATGGGGATGCATTTTCTCATCTGCTTGAAAAAACAGCCTGGGCCCACACTTTAAATATAGATTCAAATAAATCTGTGTAAATAGTTTTTAATTCCAGACAGAGTTTTATCATCAATTTGCAAAAATAGTTTGAGTTGGTTGATAGAATTTTTGCATTAAAATCCAAGCTGTTCTGAAAATCGTTTCTAGAACTGGAAACACATTTTTCACATTTGGAAGTAACCGCAATTATTTGTGCTGCCAAGGGCTTTGAAATATGGAAATGAGAGGTTTATTTAGTGTGTGGATCAAGCTTATAAACAGCTTAAGTCCTCATTCCTTCTAACATCTTAACAGCTGTGCAGTTTCTTACAAAATATGTTTTATCGTTTCAAGAAATGCTGTTAACCTCGCAGTTTTAAAACTGAATGAACAAGGCCTCTTGGACAAATTGAAAAACAAATGGTGGTACGACAAAGGAGAATGTGGCAGCGGGGGAGGTGACTCCAAGGTTAGCCTCAATGTCACCAAAAGCGGGTAAACAGTATGTGAAGTAATTGGTGCATCTGCTGGGGTCTCACCTGCCACCAAACAGTTTCACCAGTAGCACAGCACTGCTGGTTCTGCAGCTGAAACCGAGGTGTATGCAATTACTGTCAAAACAAAAAT
This sequence comes from Melospiza melodia melodia, assembly GCF_035770615.1. NCBI lineage: Eukaryota > Metazoa > Chordata > Aves > Passeriformes > Passerellidae > Melospiza > Melospiza melodia. The sequence goes on from NC_086195.1 coordinate 77,879,072, forward strand.
ATTTGCATTTGTTTAAGCACCCCAAGGGAAACTCATAAATGGTCTCTGGGGTGAGATCCGTCACCAATTTTCAGAAACATGTATCTTCTGAAATTGTGGTGAGCCTTTTCCAAGCTTGTTAAATACCTTCTGAAGCCTGCTCACCAGCTAAGACTTTTTTCCTATTATATGATACTACTAAAAATATTTTTCAGTGACATTAGAGGAAAAGGGGAAAAAAATCAGTGTGACTATCTCTGAGGGGTAATTTAATGTATGGTCCAGGCTCAGGGATCCATTGTTGACACAAACAATACTGGTACAAACTACAATTTTCACAAGTATCCAAAATAGGAAGACAAATTTCAGATAAAATATCTTCATACTGACATTTTCTGATATCTTTCCAGCAAACTGAAATCCATGGTGGTTCCCTAGGCATAATTTACCAGAATTTATTGGACAGGAGTTTTAGGCTGCATGCTAGGCTGAGGTGTTAACAGCTTCATATTCTTACTGCATTCTCCTGTCTTCCATATGGCCAGCACCAGTTCTTCCTTGCTGCCTCACAGCTTTGCTTGAGAAACTGCCTGGTGCTGAAAAGAAGCAAAAATGTGGAAGACAGTGAAGTGGGGGAAAATACCCCTTCTGTTCCAGGCAGCATATAATAATATTTATTTATGTGCTTGTGTGTGAACAATATATTAGAGAATGCTTCACAGGTAGTTGTGCAGGCACAGAGCTAGTCAGATATAGACGATTAAATTTGACTGATTTGTCATACACAGCTTATGTAGCTTTCTTTACAGTTGCCTACATATATTTTTTCTTACTATTTTCTCTCCCTCTTTAGTCCTTTTGCTCTTTTGTGCTGTGTCCTGGCCTCAGGGACCATCCCTTGGGCTGTTCTGCACTCACCCAGAACTGGTCTCCTAATCCTCTTCACTTTGCCTGCAATCCTGCTGCTCTACCTATTTTTCCCCACACCGCTCTGCTTGCCAGCAGTCACAGTTTCAAAAATGGTCTCTATTTTCTCTTCCAAAATGTTCAGATATATTAGACCCGATAGAACTTACCTCTACTCAAGCCTGAGCTTTTGCATTACTGGGGGAGGAGTATTTATTTATTTATTATGTTTTAATATCACAGGCAGAGGATAAAATCAATAAAATACTTACATTTTCTTAGAATATCCTCCTCATAAACCTGCAGTAGTTGCAAAGTGAGATGAAAGTTAGATAGAAAACTAAGGATGTTTTTTAACTTACTTTCCCTAATTACCAGCCACAGGTGCTGGGAGTCATAAAGCAGGGAAAAGGGAGCAGCTCATGGTGGAGGGACACACAGGGCTTCACCAGGGAAATGTCTGGAAGTGCTGAAGGAGCAAGTTTGGTGTGGTAGAAAGTGACAGAAAAAGGAGTTGGGGGGGAAAAGTAGAAAAGAAGGGCAAGGAGTGTGGTTCATGGAGAAACAGAGGAGCTGTGAATGCAGGAGGAAGGAAGGAACACATTGCCAGTGGAAATAAGCAGCAGGTGACACAGACAGTTCAGGATGCAGTGTGGTGGGCAGGACAGTGTTAGCAAAGGATGGAGAACATGATGGAGCTCAACCCATGGTTCTGGGATATACACAGCCTGCCAGGAGCATTTATCTGGCCTTGGGCCTGTTTCTTGCCACAGTTTTTCCCAGGCACAGCTGGGTGAGTGGGCAGTACCAGTGGTCCTGGGAAGCTCCAGGTCTATCATGTGCCCACACTGCCCACGTTTGGTGGAACCAAGCACATCACATCGTGCAGGTGAGCAGGCATCCCACGCTTCTCAAAGTCTGCATTGCAGCTGCATCTGATCCTGGGTTACAAACTACAGCCAGACTGATTCCCCAAAGGGTAACATAGCCATTTATCATCTGTACAATTCATTTCCTTGCTCAGAAACACTCTTGATCTATTGAAGTCAAAACCCTTTCTACTGAATTAATGGAGCTCTATGTATTTTATTTCTTTTCTGCTAGCAAATTATCATTACTGGAATAACCAGGGCACTATGCATTACCTTAGTAAACCTGATAACTGCCAACAAGTCCTGAACTAAGTTCTTACCTTCTTAAGAAGGTTAAGAATACTTCTTTCATTGTACAAATTTAAAAAGAAGCTTTTTTTAGCAGCTCCAGTTTAAACTGCAGGGCTTTGTTGCCTCATGAATGAGAATACGAAACTCCTCTTCTCTTGAAAGAAGTACAGCACCTGAAGCTAAACTGATAACTGTGCTGTTACTATTTGAGATTCATTATTCAGAATATGAAAGTGTAGACCCACAATATCCCTTCATGATAGTACAGAGGACCACAGAAATGAGGGAGCTTCCAGAGAGTTCAGCTGTTCTCCACAGGATTGCTCTGTAAATCAGGATGTCTCCTACCTCCATTCTCTGCTGTTAAAAGGTCACCTCTAGCCTCCCCATTTATTGTTCCCTTTAAGGGACAATCTTCCAAAATTCAGAAAGGCAGTTCAGAAAGCTGCCCTGTGTGAGCCACCTGTGGTTTAGTGATCTGATTAATTAGTTCATGATTGAAGATAAAAGTGAGTTCCTCAAGTCATTTGAGTGTTTTTGAAAGTATTACCTCAGATCCTAATTGTATGCCATCATCTCATGTGGTGCACAGGAAGGCACTGAAACACAGTTTCTGCCACTTTGCTCCATTGTTTGTATAAAGTGTGAGTGGACAGAAGCTGTGCTGATGGAGATTCTTCCCAGTCTCCGCTGGCAGCCTGCAGGAGAACACGGTGGCCCATGTTTTTTTCAGTCAGCTGTGAGTCTGACCTTACACTTAATGGCTCAGCCATGAGTGGCTAATGAAAATGCTCCTAAAATATATCCATGATTGCATTTTTAAAATCCTTGTCTCCCTGAATTCTATATTTGTTTCAGAATCACTTAGTATTGTGATTTAAATGTTATAATTGCCCATTTGTTGTCCTGAACACAGCTAGCTCAGGACTTCATTAATACCATTTTAAAGCACTCTGATTTTGCTGATGTTGCTGGCTCAAGACCCAGCCTGAGGCTCTTGAAAAACGGCCCTTTCAACAGCAAGTGATTGATGACAGGATAGGAGGAAATGAGTAAGAAGCCAAGAGAGGAGGTAGAAGGGCTGAGAACATGATGAGAAGTTAGAAAACCAGTGTCCCTGTGCCCAGGTCAGGCTGTGCCAACACTGACTTTGGCACATGGGTGAAGAGCAGGGTTTCCTGTGTTGTCACACAGCAGTTTTCCTCTATGGCTATGTGGGGCAATTTCTTCTCCATAGATAAAGGGTAATTTTAATTATTATTTCTCACATATTATCTTTACATGAACTTGAGGTAGCTGGATTCTCTTTATATACAAGAACAGAGATTCTCAGCAGCTGTACATTGGAAAAAAACTATGCTTGATTTTCACAAACTGTGCTGGTGTACTCTATCTGAAGATTTAGCCCAACATTAGTAATTCAGAAATTACTAAGCAATTGAACAAGACCCAAATCTATAGTCACTTTCCACTGCCATAATAAGAATACAATACTGAATTTAATGGGAGATTTAATTATAAATGCTGAATTTATCCCCTTTATGTGACTTCAGTACATTCCTCTTGTTCACATACAGCAAACCATACCAATTTTTTTTTGTTTCTGTCCCCTTTAATATCAGTGGGACTATTCACCAACTGATTGTGCAAGCAATCTAGTAAGAAATTGTAGTCTCTGAGTTTGTGACTGACATGGTCAAAATAAGTGACTTGGCCCACGAGCCAAGGTGATCTGGACATGCATCTCCCTGTTGAAAATGTCCTACTGAAAATGAAACAAAGAAACAAAATAAAAACCTAAAATACATTAAAAATCTCAACACCTGCAATCACTTACTGTGATTGCAAAGAGGTGCATATATGCTATGACTCTGAAAATTTAAGCAAAACATCCTCCTTTTCCACTCTGCAGCCCCTTAGTCTGGGCTTCTTATATTGGATCATGTACATTTCCCATCACAGCTGACTGATTTAAATTAGGGCAGAAATCCTGTTTTGAAGGTGTAAAATATTTTAAAATATTGTAATATATAATTTCAAAGTTTTTTTCTTAGAATGCTTCTCCCTCATCACAGCTGTGACTGTCTGAGGGCAGATATGAAGGAAATGTCACAGAGCCTTGTTCAGGCAGGCAAGAAGGAGAGGGGCCAAGGGCAGGCTTTCTTGAGCTTCAGCAGGGCCTGCATTCAGAAAGTTTTCCACCAAAATTCATGGAAAGGAGAAACAAGGGCCTGGCATCAGTCACATCACTGCTGCATCCCAGTGAAAATGGAAACTTCCTCTGCTGATCATTGCCATTGAGGTTGCTTAGAAACTGAGGACAGCATGGCAATTTAAAGTGTGAAATTGATTGTTTTTCCCAAAGGAAAACCTGAGAGCTTCCTTGCAGAGACAATGCAGAAAGGATGACATTAAAGGAACTACAGTTGGAAAAAAGAAAAAATCCCCAGCCTGTTTCAGCTTTTAAATGCCTAAAGTATTAGTCCTGGGGGGAAAAAAAAAAAAAAGCAGAATAGGACATGGAGGCATCTGCTTTCTAACTTGTTCCCACCTTGCTGGTGGCCTTGATAGTTCATATCTATTCCTAGTTATCAGTTTGATCCATTTAATCTGCAGCAACTCCATAGGCTTCTGATTTTCCAGTGGAGAACAGTACCTGTAGGTCCCCTTACCTTTGTCATAACCAGCCCTGTTCCCCTGACAGAATTCAGGAGCATGGGAATGTGGCTCAGTGCCAGAGCATGACTTGTTACAGATGATGGCTATTCAAATAATATTAATTATTTTGTGGTTGTGCTAGAAGCCAGCAGAGGATCATGTTGACACGCAACTTGCCAGCACCCCAAGCCCACTCATTTCACAGCTGTGGGACTCTCATGTTCCACTGTCAACCTGCACAGCCTGCTGCCAGAAGCCTTAAGGCAAAATTTAAGTTTGAATACTGGAAAAGAGCAAAAAAATGGGTATTTTTTGTTTCTAGAAGCAGAGTATTGCATATGAATTAAATGTGTGGGATTTGGAAAGTGGATGAAGGTTTTCCTTTACTTAGAGTAATCACTTGAGAGTTCCTGGGAAATCCTCTCACCCAACTGTGGCTGTCAAAAATTTCTCCAAGGCACCAAGGCTTCCTCAGCAGTAAATGAAGAGGCAGGCATCTCAGCATTATCCTTTGTTAATATTGGTATCAAGGCCCACCATTTGGAGGTACCTACCTTTTCCCATTAACTGCAGGGAGGTCTGGACAGACAGACAAAGCTTGGGGTATAATTTAGGGGTGCAAATATTGAGGTGAGATGAATTCCCACATTTTAGGTACATATAGAAAGAGTAATTAGAAATTATGAAGAGGCAGGGTCCCTAGAGTTAAAAATAGCATACAAGGCTCAGAAGCTGTTACTTGTGTATTAAATAGCTATGTACAAACCTGCACTAATATATTAATACATTTTGGGAATTTCCAGTTATACCAGTTATAGAGTGCAATAAGCCCCTTTCCTCTTAAATGCAAACTATTTTAGTAGGTTCAGTTACACTAGACTAATTAATGTTTGCACTGGTTATTTATTTATTAAGCCTTGAATCCGTAAGTTAATGTTTAGGTAATGAATGAATTATGGCATATTATGGGAGATAAATTTTCCCATAGAAATCTGCTGGCATAGACAGGATCATGTCATTTAACATCACCAGAAGGCTATCTATCACATGCCATTTCTGTTTATCTCCCTGCTTCTCTGATATATACTGTATTTGCATGCACACCTGCACATAAATAGATATCCATATGCCTACCACATAATTCCATTAAGAATTGGGCAACAATTTGAAGTGAAAAGTACATAAAATATGTCTGTTAATAATTTAATACGTTTTTAAAACATATAGTGATAGATCTGCATGAAGTGGGGCATTACCATAATACCCTGAGATTATTCAATGAGTTTAAGCAACTTCACTGTAAACCTATAGCATTTCATGATTCTGAGGCAATGGATTAGGTTTCATTTCAACATTAAACTCTGTTACATCACCCACAGCAAATACCACCAGTAAAAATAGCTATTCCAAATAGAAATTTATCACCAGCCTGGGACCCTTGAAATATTGACATGAATATGTGAGATTTAAGGAAAAACCTTGAATTTTAAAATAATATTGAAATGGGAAATTAAAATGGAAGACTTGCTGTCCTTCTTAGCTGAGGATAAGGGGATCTTTGCAGCTCTCCCCCCAAGTTATTTGCATGCAGACATCCTATTACAGGCCTGTGCCAAATGTTTATGGGCAGCACACTGCAGGAAGTGTCTTCTTTTCTTGCCAGGATAATTTTGAGGGCAGTAAATGAAATACCTATGGCCAAATCATATTATTAGTTTGTATGCATCCAAACTAAAAATAGATTGAAAGCAAGAAACACAAATTAACATTTCTTAAGTCACATACGCAGTTATCTTACAAATATCTCTGAAGGGTTTGTTGTTAATGTGTGTAAGCCAATAGTTTTGGGTTCACAGTAATTGCATACTATTTATTTACAAATCTTCCCCAGCAGTATGTGCCTGTTACCTAAAGCGATGGAGCAGGTCCCGGTCTTATGTCTGTCTCTAAACCTGGGCCAACAGTACATGACATAGCACCCACTGTGGCCTCTGCTCTGTCACTTTGCAATGCGATTCTATGTAGTTTTACTTGAATAACATAAAATAACATATATAATGTTATTTATGTTATTTTCCACGTGAAGAACTCCTGTAAACCTTGCCGTTTTGAAACTCAGTGAGGCAGGCGTCTTAGACAAGCTGAAAAACAAATGGTGGTACGATAAAGGTGAATGTGGACCCAAGGACTCTGGAAGTAAGGTCAGTCGCTACAGTTCGGGACCTAACTATCGTGTTCACAAAGCAGTAGAGGAAGTAATAAACAAAATGACATAGAAATAAAATAAGCAGCTGTAGACACAGAATGAATCAACTTTGGCCCATCTTGATGGCGGTCACGCTTTAATTTAAGGAAGCACTATTGCATTTTAAAGTCTTTAGTAATACAAATTACCAAACATCATTCCACATATTCAGAGCATCTCTTGATGAAATACAAAGCAGATTTTTGGTTTTGGAAGAGGCAGCCTGTGACAGTGTTCACAGAGGTTTTCAGGATGAGGGAAGAGACGTAAATCTGACTCTGTATTTCAGAAGACTTGATTTATTATTTTATGATATATATATTACATTATAACTATACTAAAAAGAATATAAGGAAAGGTCTCATCTCAGAAGGCTAGCTAAACTAAGGATAGAAAAAAATTAATAACAGAGGTTTGTGTCTCAGACAGAGAGTCCAAGCTAACTGGGCTGTGATTGGCCATTAATTATAAACATCCAGGATGGGCCAATCACAGATGCACCTGTTGCATCCCACAGCAGCAGACAACCATTGCTTACACTTTGTTCCTGGAGCCTCTCAGCTTCTCAGGAAGAAAAAAATCCTAAGAAAGCATTTTCATAAAAAGATGTCTGTGACAGCAACCTGGATTAGTTAATTCCTTCCTGCCTGGAGGGTATGGACTTTTCCCATTGACTGCTTAGGAAATACTCTTTACACTTTCTTTAGGAGCTGGCCTACCTCAGCAGTGTTCTGAGAAGAAGAAATGCTAGCAGGAAGGATTGCCTTCCATTGCTGGCCAGGAAGGTGGTGTCTTGCACATTTGGGGATGTCCCTGGCTCCTCGGGGGCCAAGGAAAACTTAACTTGAGCTTTGAAGTGAAAGGCTTTGGCAATTAATAGTTTCTACAGCTTCCAGTGTTTATCTTAGTCCATACCCAAACAGGAATCCTGGCAGCTCCAGAGAGCTGACAGCTCCTTCTCTTTATGGGGACAGACCCAGAACCGGGTATTTTCTGATGGCTGGGAAACACCACAGTCAGTGCCAGCCCTGTATTTGAGGAGGCTGACATTCCTTCACATTAACTGACTCCATGCCAGCCTCTGCAGCCACAGCTAAAATGAACAAATGACAGGCACTGACTGCTTGCTGCCTGCATGTCTCGAGACTTACCTTGATAAAATTAGTGTGGGAAAGAAGCTTTCAACACATTTCACTTTTTCTGGCAAGTGCTTTGAAAAAAAGGAGTGAAAACCATTTAAGAGGATGACAAAGTATCTGTAAATAACAGCTGAGAAAGCCTCAACCCACCACCTACATCAGGTCAGGTCTTTCTCAGTCCTGCCTCCTCCTTGTTTGCAAGCACCATGTTAGCAATTGCCACCGGAGGGACAGTCATCTCCAAGATACTTAGGCTCTTCCTAGCCATCTAAAAAGGCACAGACAAAGCAGAACCCAGGTATAAGCCCCAATCGCCTCTGTACACCCATGGGAACCTTTACTGTGCTAATCTACTGATTACACAATGAATAGTGCCTCTTTAAATTAAACATCCAAATTTTTTGCAGTCTACATAAGTTAAAATTTCATAGAGATTAAAATCAGAAGTTAAATACTCTCCTTACTTTAGCTAAAGATTATATAGTCTGCATAAGAATAAAGCTTTATAAGTATTTTAAGGCACACGATGTAGCATATGAAGTCAATTCTGAGAGAGTTCCTTGAGAACTATGCTGAAAAAGCACATGGATTTGAAGTCCAAAAAATGTGATTCATAACTAAGCAGTGAAGTATAGAGAAATGTAGAATAGTTATTTACTACAATACACCCAAGAAGGTGATTGTAAAATGATGAATATTTAATACTTTGCTAAAGAAAATCCTTACTTTTATCTAAATTATGAAAAATGTGTTAAATTGCATAAGCTGATATTTAGAAGTATACTGTTACTGAGCTTAGTCGTCCATGGGCATGTTCCAGAACTGTATCTATAGTAAAATAAATCAAAATACAAGAATAGGTAAGAGGCAAATATATCACAATGTGTGTGGTACAATGTGCACTTTCAAAGGAAGTGTTTGTTCAAAGAAAGAACTTAAGCCTCACGTTATTTTTGCCTGTCATTTAAGTATCAGAAGCTCAGTCTGGATCTTTTAAATTAACAGCAATGCCTATCACAAGTACAATTACTGGTTTTTGTAAAGATCAAGCAAAGTCTTGTCTGATATAAAATGGATTTCTGGATTCCCAGGCTTCTGAAGAGCTTTACATAAATGCAGTTTCGTATCAGTGCTGAAATGTCTCCTAAATAGAGCTAGACATGTCATTGTTCAATTCTCCATGTAATAGAGGTAATGCTTTGCAGTAAGCAATGACATCCTGATATGTTGGCAATATACTTAGAATAATTTTTTTATGCCAACCGGGAAAACTAGTTGTTTAAAATATATTTTGTAGATCCAGATAGGTCAAATTTTGCTAAAGTGTGTAAACAACTGTCATTAAATTTCCGCTAAACATTGTTACTTGTCTATTTTTAATGTTTTAATGTGTGTTTTGTGCTTCTTGGGATCCATTTTCCAGGGTTAACTGTGTGACTTCTGTTTTCCCAGGACAAGACGAGTGCCTTGAGTCTCAGCAACGTTGCTGGAGTCTTCTACATTCTGGTTGGAGGCTTGGGCTTGGCAATGCTGGTGGCTTTGATAGAGTTCTGTTACAAGTCCAGGGCAGAGGCGAAACGAATGAAGGTGGCAAAGAGTGCACAGACTTTTAACCCAACTTCCTCGCAGAATACCCAGAATTTAGCAACTTATAGAGAAGGTTACAACGTATATGGAACCGAAAGTATTAAAATTTAGGGGTAGGACTTAGGGCCTACTACAGCGAGTGGGTGATGCATCTTGTAACGCAGTGTTGTGACATGTCTGTCTAGTTGTGCTTGCTTCTGAACAGAGCTTTATATTTTGGAAAACTTCAGTGCAAAGTGGTTCAGTTCTTTTGGCTGCAGATGTACAGTACATTATTCTATGTTGCTAATAGACATCTGCATTGCAAGGAATTTTTAACATGAAAAATACATTTTGAACAATTCAAAGTTGTCAAATCAGTTGAGAAATGACAACTATTTTAAATAAGAAAGTATATATCCAGAGGGCCAGTTTTTAAGTACTTGATTGGAAAGTCTGTTTTCCGAAAGGTTTGCACTCTACTAGAGACAAATTGCTGCAAGCCTGTATTATTCAATGTTGGCCCTATCTGTAACCAAGATTTAGGATAGGCAACATCACTGAACCATAGTTAACCTAATGAAAGAAAAGGCACTGTTACAAGAAGTCTAAATGTTGTTTTACCTTCTCTCCCTCCTCCCCTCCCTGTGCCTTCACCCTCCCTTTGATACATGTTTTATGCTAATTGTGTGGCTTTTTTTTTTTTTTTTCTCCCCACAATATCCTGCTTCAGGTCAACTTTTGCCCACTATAATAGTCTGAGAGTCACTAACCAGGGGATAGACCTTGATTATCACCCTCAGCTTTCAGTAACAAACCCCTTTACCTAGGTCAAGACTAGTGTATTTTAGACATTCATGCAGTGATTTTGGAGGCTGAACTGCTGATGCTGCCGAGCTGCATCCTGCCCAGCTCCCCTGAGTAGGTGTGCAGGGATGGTTTACTAATGTACTTGCTCTCATCCGTACAGTGAGTATCTTGCCAACTAATCATTAGACAAATCAACTCCATGACCTTTGGAAATGGCATGCAGCAGCAAATTGAGCTTCTAAATATAACTTTTACGTAGCTCCCAAGCTATGCTGGCTGCTGTATAAGTGAACGTGCAGCTAGCACCCTACCCTGTCATCCTTGAGCTCCCTTGCCCTTGCAAACAGCAAGCCACATGATGTCTCCTCTGTTAACAACTATCTTCAGCTACATTTTCCTGAGCCATCCCTATATAGTGGAAGTAGAAAACACAAATTTAGGGAAATGAGATGAATAATATAATACTTATGTTGCCACTTAGGAAAAAAAAAAAGCTTGTAGGAAACAACTGGAGATGCACTTATTATTTTTTATTTATTATTTGTATAGCGCTGGAGTAGGCGGCGCTGCACAGTAGGTGAAGTGTGCCAGACACACAACAGGTCCCTGTCCCGAGGAGCTTACAGCCTAAAGGCACAGCCCGTTCAGTACCGCACCATTCAGTACAGAGCAAACACAGAGTGAGCAGAGAATGCTGTGTGAGCATGGTAGCTGGAGCGCTGCGAGGAATAGGTGGGTTCTCGGGGCGCGAGGGAGGGGGCTGGCTGGGAAACTGTCCCCTGCACACTCTTCTCTGGGCTTTTCTTTTCTTCCTTGTTCTACAAAGAGTCATGACCCTGGGTGTATTCTAATTGCAGTAGAGCCGCCAATTTCCCCATGTTAAAAAAAAAAAGAAAGTGTTAGCTATGCACTTTGTTCACTAGAGAAAATGTGAGGCATGCTATGTGCCAAGGGAACTCCAAGAGTATAGACCATTGTTCATCACTGTGAACTGCAGCACAGGACTTCTAGATGCTAATATTAATCTCCCAAGTCCACTCCCTTCTGTCAGTAATAAGGGTCTTGAAAAGAAGTAATCCTGTGCGCGTCATTGTGCCAAATGCAGGTGAAGGGTGTTTTTTTCCTTTAAATTATTTAGTGATGTGCTCACTGAAAGTGTCCCCAGGCTGGTATAAAAGTAAGAATCCCAGAAAACATATTCCTTATCAAGTTTACAGAATGCAATGCATTCAAAATACAGTCTTTAAAAAAGCAAACAAAAAAAAAAGCTTTCTTTCAAATACTGACCTGACCCCAATTGGCTGGCGTGCTAAACATGGCAAGACTTGAAAATCCCCACAGTTGCCACCCAGTTCTGTTATTTCATTGCAACAGACACTGATTATAGTTGCAGAATTTTTTTAGTCTTAGTGTTTTCTTATAATTAAAAAAATAGAGCTAACTAAGTTTTGTATTTAAAAAAAAGATCATAAGTACCATACTCTAAAATCTGGATTTCTGTGGGACTTGTATCACAAAGATGAATTCCTACTGGATAAAATATACTTTAAACAGTACAAAAAAGATACAGAAATGTTGCATTTTATTTAACTGAAAATTCATTTTTGGGTCAGTCAAAACTTCTGATAATTAACATTTTAGGGCACAGACTTTTAAAATTCACAAAAAAATCACTATGATTTTGAACAAATATTTACAGACTTCTGAAATTCTTCTTTCTGCTTATTTGGCATAATATTTACATGAAACTGAGAAATTTCAAGTGAAGTTCTTATAAAAATGTTTATAGTGATATGTGGGAGACTGCCAAGGCCCAGTCACCCTCTCCTGGCCACACTGCACAGGGGGGCTACGCCATCTGTTAGAGCACATGGTAGTCACAAACCCCTGTTTAGCTGGCAGCATTACAGAGCCCACAATGATGGTTGCACATATTTCTGTAGAAATATGTCTGTCTTACACATTTTGAAAACTTTGATAAGGTTTTTTGGGTTTTTTAATCCAAGGAGTATAGAGATCGTATTGGAATTAAAACTCGCTAATATGGAAAGATGCCTGGTGGTTCTAACCTGCATGAGTAACCAACACATCTGACTTTTTAAGCTAACATCAAATAGTTTTAATGGTATATGTTTTAAACTAATATAAAATAACTTAAATAACCCTCCTGAAAATTAATATTCATTACCCTGATTTTTAGTTTAGTTTCGTACAGTTAAACATGAGTTATCTCAGGGAAATTCACCTTTCCTGCAAGGCAGCTGAAAATTAAAATGAAGGGCTAGTCTGTATATGTGGACTGGCCTATATAGTAATGGATTAGTCTATATGTGTGGGATAAAGACATTCAGAAGCACTGGCAGGCAGTTGCATCTGCTGAAGAGAGGGAAGAAAGTTTGCTTTAAGGAGGGAACAATCCTTTCCTCCTCCTCCGGGCAGCAGTTTTTCCATTAGTATTAAGCCCTTAGTGTACATGTAGAGCTGATAGCGAGAGCAGAGAGGAGCTTAACATCCTTCTGTCCATCTGCTCTAAGGCAAAGCCCTGCTGAGTTCCTCACTCCAAACCCACAGGCTTTGGGAGGGGTTGTTCCAGTATCCAGCCAGCCTCCACCACCACCTCTCCATGGCCTTCTTAGTGGGCCATGAAGCTCAGGAACCAGCTTCCAGCTCAGCTGCCTTCTCTTGCTCTCCCATCCCATGCTGTTGTTTATAACTAATGAATGAAACTAATTGCAAAACAACAAAAAGCAATGGAAAACATCACTATTACAATTAACTACAAAAAAAGGTGAAGTGCTACAGGATGGCTCAGTAAGTGTGTAATGTACTTATTTTGTATACTTCCAATTTCATAGTCAAGAGGGAAAAATGCATTAAAAGGTCATCTTAGATATTTGTGCCAAAGCCACCTCCATGTGACCCAAGTACTAGAGGAGCATGAACAACAAAAGAGCCGACACGGGCTAGGATATTTGTATTACACAGACTGAGGATATCATCTTCCAAAATTCCCATTTCCCCTCTAGGAACAGGGCAGTCAGTGTCTTCACATGATTAATTTCACAACTAATCTAATCAAAACTAATGGCAAATTTGAAAATACATTATCACTATTAACTGCATACACTGACTGAAAGGAGATTTTCACGGTTTGCATAATATTCACAGTAAATACCCAGACTTTTCCCTCTTATCCCAGCCACTCCTGAAACTGTTTCTGCATCCAGGCCAGAAATCTGAAGTTGTAGCAGCACAGTCAAGCAGAGTACTAGCCTGGCTTGTTACCTATAGCATAGTTTAAAACACAGAGCAGACACCTACCTGGTTACTTGGCTTTATGGCACTGTCCCAAGTACAAGTTTGACCTGCTCCTCCTGGCTTTGTGTCTGAGTTGTCCTGTGGTGTGTTGCTGAGCTGTTGTTAGTCTTTAACTGAGGACAAGAGTTATTTCCTTGCAGCTTTTCTGTTATTTTGTGGAAGGCTGCTGAGAAAATGTTGTTCTCCTTTTTTTTAATTGTTTTTATTTATCCCGGATCCCTTTTATTGTCTTTTTGTCCTGAGTGTGTTGTCAATGGCCAGAAAGTTATTTAGACTGAGCTAGCACAGTTACATAGAACTTGTATATCCCATACAAATCTGAGTGCTCTGACTCAGATTTCCCAGTGGGAAGCTCTGAATGGCCATGAACAGATAGCTGATGGGTGTGCTGGAGAGACTCTGGTAGACAGTTGTGACTTTCTGGGAAATGTAACCTATCTGGAGCAAGCTGTCCCTTTCCACCCAAGTTTGCTTTCTAATCTGGTTTGGACTCTCATCCCTCTCCCACACTAAAGCACCTTTAGTTTTTCTGTTGCCATTGATCAGAACATGTTCTCTGCACTTCTGCAGTTACCAGTACCCATTTGCAGGGACTCAGGACATGCACCATGTGGATCTGTACCACACTGCATTGTGTCTGTGCTTTGCAAATGCAGAGATTCTTATTTGCTGCTGGGAAGTAGTTGGAAGTTTTTGGTGAAGTTCCCCATTTCTTCATCACCTCTGCCACACATTTTGTATCTGGGTGTTGTTTTAGATGAAGATATGTTTGGTAACAGTCCCTGTCACAAAGTACAGTGGTGGCAGGGAAAGGTTTCAAAGGATGTCCTTTACCAAAGCCAAGGTTTTCCAGAATAAGGGGAATGCCATAATGCCCTCTGAAAGCTGAGGCCTTTTCCTGAATCTGGGTGTTTTTAAGGGCTGAAGTGTTTAGGGTAATTGGTTTGGAAAGCTGCTTTTAAATCCAAGCTCTGTGCCACAAACAGCCGCTGTATTTCTGACAACTTTTTGAAGCAGCTGATAACAATGCAATATTAGACTGGTGCGTTTCCACAGAAGTGCACCAGAAGCAGTGGAAATGTTTGGGAGTTTTAAGGGCTCATCCTCATCCCTGTATGCTCATATATAAAATAAACTCCACATATCAAACAGCAGCTCAGGATTTCAGTGCTACCTCAGAAGGAGAAACTGGGCTCAGAGGGATAAAGTTCAAAATGCAGAGATTAGTAAAAAAGCAAACAAAATGACTTTATGATGTTTGTTATCCTTTTGCTCCTATGTGAATGCTCCTATCTACCTTTCTTCCCAATTAATGTTTCAGACTGCATCCCTGCATTTACATAACTTCTCCTGACTAGAAATCAGATTTCTGCACTAATTAATATCTTAACATGGTTATCTCTGAAATCGCTTTTAATGTACTATAGTTTGGATGCTTTGTTGCATTTTTTTACCTTAGACACTTACCCTAATTATAGTAATCTGGAAATCATTTACTTTAAACTAGTCATCTTGGCTTTTTTTTTATAATCACTTGAGAGAGCCTTATTGGATTTTTATATTTAGCTAGTGATTTTTTGATGACTAAAGTTAGATGGCATAACTATAAATCCTTTAACAAATCCAGATTTTTTGCCTGAGTAATTTAGTTCCTAAACAAGATATTTCATTCTGATTTAGCTGAAACGAAAGATTTTTAAGGAACAAAAATGTAAACCTTCCTATGGCAAATTTATACGTAATGCAGAAAACTGTATAAAACTGCATTTTCTCTCAATAAATTACATTTTCTTTGAAAGTTATCACCTTCTCTAATTGTAGGGAAAAAAAAGAAATATATATATATATATATGAAAGAGATTTGAGGACAGTTCTCAGATTTCCTGATACTAAATATTTCCATTGTGAAAATAAGTAATAATTTCTTTAGATTTGAATGACGGAATTGCCAGATAGCTGGTACAGTTATTGCAATTTATACACAATTTTCAGTAGTTATGTTTAATCCTGGCATGCCTAGTTGAAGGTCAAAGCCTATAAACACCTGTGCATGACTTCATTCACAGATGCTAATGCTTTCAGGTTCCAAAAGGTCTTCTCACTGTATTTAAATTTAGTTTGAATCAGTTTAGATGAAGGTATTACCTCTTCAGTTAATTTCATTATCAAGTTCAGATTTTATATTTAAATCAGTAACAATTTATTGTTATGAAATTGATCCTCAGAATTGCTAGTCTTTTTTGCCCAGTAGACTTAAGTGCTATGTATTATATTTCTGATGATTACTATTTCTACATTTAACGTTAACATGAAAAAATGCAGATGTCTAAAATTTAATATTTTGGTGTTTGCTGTGTTCGGGCTGGTTGAAGGACAGAAACATTATAACACTCTCCTCTCTTCTGCTTTTCCTTCAAACCCAGCTTACCTTTTCTGAAGCCATAAGAAACAAAGCCAGATTATCCATCACGGGGAGCGTGGGAGAGAACGGGCGCGTGTTGACTCCCGACTGCCCGAAGGCCGTGCACACCGGAACTGCAATTAGACAAAGTTCAGGATTGGCTGTAATTGCATCGGACCTACCATAAAAACCAAAAAATTAATTGAGTGCCTTAATCAAACTGTGTTGGTGACTGATGGGAACACAGCACAGACTGTAACGACATGGGAGTGTCATTGATGAACTGATAATTTGGCTGAGAAAGGGAAGTACGTCCAAATGCGCCAGACATCATCAGCAACAATGTGTGCATGAGCTCAGCTCGGAAACCCAAACTCAGATTTTATATCAGGAAAATTCATAATTTAGTTTTGTTGGGGGGAGGGGGCTGGGAAGGGTGTATTAACAGCAACAAATTTCACTTGAGTGGACTTAAAACTAATAAGACTTGCCAATTTAGCGCATTAAACTGTGAAGAACATGCTCAGAAAGGACACCATTTTGGTCTTTGTCTTGACAAAGAGAGAAAAATAGCTATAGAAGTCAATGAACATGCTAACCTGTGTCTCCAGAACATCAATATATACAATGGAAGAATACTCAGCTGTTCAGCTGTAGAAATGAATCACTAAACTGTGATAAAAAATAATAAATATGTAAATCCTGTGAAAAAAAATAAAGAAATTATTTACATTTTCTTTGGAAAAAGAGAAATATTGAAACATGCTTGCTTTTTAACTGATGTAAATTCAGTAGAGGACAACACAATTCTTTTTTCTAACCATCTTAGGGAAAAATCATTGCAATAATTGATATAAAATGCCATCACTGTAATAAAATTCAGAGAATTTTTTTTTATAAAAGTTGTTGGTCATCCTCTTGTTTGCTGTTACCTTCATTCTGTTCCATCATTCCGTGTTCCACAGATTTGCATCTGTCTAATACAAGAAACAAAATGATAAAATGTTTAGAGTACTTCATCAGTCTGCAGTGTAGAATCAAAAGAGACTACGGGTCACTCATGTTACAGATATTATTTATAATCTTGTTCTGTGTAAGAAACTGTGGTTTTTGTACCCACCAAAAAGAATAAAACAACAATTGTTCTTATAATATTGACAGAGCTTGAGTTGTTTTCTGATCATTAGGGATGCCACCTGGAAAATAGAAAAGGGCCGTTCATTTCTTACAACAGGATTCAGAATCTTGTCAGAGTCAGTCTGAGTCCCTGCACATTTCTAAAGTGCTTTTAAGGGACTTAAATTGGGACAAAGGACTCTGAGCAGCTAAAGAATTGTCCTGGTTATTCATAATGTATTTTAGTACTAGTCACTAAACACTTACCTGAAGTGTTAGGGAACCATTTAGTGATAGTGTTTGTCCTCTGGGTAGGTCAGGGACAGAGATGCCAGGGAGCAAGGAAGTACAAATGACAGTCCTTGAGACTGATGTGATAGATGATAGCTGCAGCCTGCCCCAGTTTTCATCCCCCAGCCTGTCAAGTGGCATGCCTGGGAAAGACCATTTGAATAAAAGCCAGATGTGAACAGGAGCAGGCGTGTCTGTAGGTGCAAAGTAGCAGCGAATCTGTTCTGTGATGGTCATTCTCCTGGGCCTCACAAGGCCTGGCAGTGGTGTCCGAATCCAGAGTATGGCCAGCACAGTAACAGCCACATGCCACAGCTCCGACTGCAAGTGAATTCAGGCTGGAGTGATCATAGCTCCTGAGTTTCCCAGGCCCATGAGGGGCCATGTTCCAATGGCTTACTTATCCCCAGAGCCTGGTGCTGGTGCTTCTCTGAGCCCTCAGGGCTCTCATGGGGAGGCGAGCAGGCCCTGGGTGGAGCCCAAAGCCCAAGCCCCAGCTGCTGCCAAAAACAGCAACCAGACACTGCTGAGCTGATGCTCCTGCTGTCTGGCACAGAAAATCACAGAGTTGCAGAGCAGGGCTCAGTTTCACTCCAGATAGCAACAACATAAATATGAGTTTCTTGCCCCAAATGCTCTATAGAGACCCTTTATAACTACTGGGGAGGAATAGAGAATGAGTGAATGACTTCCTCTTAAAGTGGACCTTAAAATATCAGACAGCTGAACCACAGCAACAAGAGCCTAAATCCTTCCAGTAACCTTAACATAGGCTGATGGAGACCAGTTCTTATAGAGAGTTTGACAGTGCAGCAAACATGAAAATAAGGTGATGCTTTCCCCTCAGGCAGAAAAACTACAGTGTGTGCAGGGTTCTTAGAGAAAAAAGACTGATAACACTACTATGAATCACTGTGACTAAAGTTACTTTGTATCCATGTTTTACTGGCTTGTTTAGCACATTCATTATTTACTGTGAATTGTTCTGTGTTTGGCTAGGTTAGGTGAGTTGTCTGGTTTTTCTCTTTTTTGAGTAAACCTGGAAGCTCCCTTCTTTTTACAGCTGTATTTAAAAAAACAACTTCTGGATGGGTTGGTTCTGAGTTTGTCTTTTTTTTTTAAAGAAAAAAATGTTTGCCTCCATTTTTCACAAGGTAACATATTAGAGGCTGAACAGCTTGAGAGACTGAGGATGAAGAATGCTGTCTGTTTTGTTTTACTGTGTCTGTCTGTTTTTCCAGGAGCTTGTCTTCATCCTTTCTTTGTCCATGACTGTGAGCAGTACCAGGGCTGTCTTGGGATATTTACTGTCTTCCAGTGTTACCCCTCTTATACACTCCCCTGTCTCTTTAACACATTATGTTTATTTTTAACACATTATGTTTATTTTTCCCTGTCAGTAAACAGCCCACGGCTGCTGTTAGGAACGTTGCTCCATGGAGCTCATTGTTACTTCCCTAAGTCAGTTTACACGTGGCAATGAGGCACCCAAGGCCTTTGAGAAGGCCAGTGTCAGTAGCCATGCACTGGGGAGGATTCAGAACAGAGCAGCACGAGCAGTGCAGCCACTGAGCTGCGTGGCCCTGGAGTGCCGTGACCCACCAAGGGCCAGCACGTGGCCAGCAGCCACAGCGGGGGATCACCACATCCTCTTACCATTTCCAAGCCTTGTCCTTGCCAAGGGAATGCTTTGCTGAAAGGAAACCTGGTCAGCTGAGGTAAAGAGGATACGCTCACTTTGCTGATGCCTGTCATAAGCAGATAAAATATTTGAAGAAAAAAAAAAAAGAAAAAAAAAATCTGGGTAGGAAAATGCTACAGTAGCATTTCTCAACCACTACAGCTCAAGTGGTTGAGAAAGCAATCTTGGGGGATTAGTCTGCTGTCTCCACAGTGACTTACACTTTTGTCTTACTCCAAGAGGGTAGCTGCTGCACAACTGCTGTGACCATGAGAGCAGCCCTGGGGACAAGGTCAGGGGGGTGCTGCTGGATGACAAGCTTAACATGTCAGCAATGTGCTCTCCCAGCCCAGAGAGCCAAAAACGTGTCCTGGGCTGCATCCAGTGGTGGGCAGCAGGGCCAGGGAGGGGATTCTGCCCCTCTGCTCTGCTCAGAGCCCACTGCAGGGCTGCATCAGCTCTGGGGCACCAGCACAGGGAGGACAGGGACCTGCTGGAGTTGGTACAGAGGAGAGCTTCTAAGTGTATCACAGGTCTGGAACACCCCTCCTGTGAAGACAGACTGAGAGAGTTGGGGTTCAGTCTGGAGAAGAGAAGGGACCCCTGTGCAGGTGTCTCAGATGGCCCAAGGCATCTCCAATACCACTTGTGAGAGAGTAAATGAATTGTGTCCCAGTCTCTAGAGATGAGTTCTTTCCAAGCCTCCATTGACTAGATCTCCATGGAGTATGAAAATACTTCAGACACGTAATTTTCCTACAGATTTCTAAATTTAGCTGTCTTAATGATGAATTGAATAATAACAGCATTTATCTGCTTCTAAAATAATTTCAGTTTCAATGTAATCAAGAGCAATTATTAACATTAACACTCACAACAATATTAGACTCTGCAAAATAAATTTTCTGAGCTGATGAGAATCATAATGTAGGCCTAGCCTGCTTTGACATTCACTGTTATATGAGTACCTTCTTCTCCTCCACATTAAACCCTCCCACACTGGTTGTGTATTCTATTAAACACCTATTAAATTTAAAATCAGTACAGACTTACTGGGTTGTCTGAGAGCCTCACATGCAGAATTAGCTTTATGCAACCACTTGTTATTGCTGAATTTCACCTAGGGACTATTCTGGGAGCTGAATGTACATGTTCTGAATTGAATTTACCTCGGTGCAATTGAGAACAGAGCCTGGGGAAAGGAGAATAGCTTTATACAACTGGTTATAATCATTGAATGTGGTAAAGGAGGGCAGTGGCACTTTTCACCTCTGTTGCTTAATAATTCTGTAATAACAACCCTGATAGGATGTCAGAATGAAGAACAAATATTCTTTAATATTCAATGTAAGTATACTTTTATCCATGATTAGAAAATTACAGCAAAAGGGACCTCCTAAAGCTGTCAACCTGCAGACTTTACATACCACACTAATGCTGAAAACAAGAAAAGAAAGGCAGCCTGCAAGGAGCTGCAGAGATTTGTTGTAGACATGGATTAATTAACACTGTTACCACAAAATGTGTAATTGGTATGCAACAGCAAGTTTAGCTTCAGATAAAATGTCGAAGGGTAAGAAGTCACCAGTGGAATTATAAATAGAAATTTAGAGTCACTTCCTTTTCTAAATGAGAGGAGTGCCACAGATTGCAAATAACTTACTGATTTCATAATGGTTGCATTAAATGTAAGGTCAGGCAAGCTGAAACTAGTAAATAGGAAACACGAAATCATTTAGACTGGAAGGGATTTCTAGAGGTCAGATCCTCCAAATATCCATTTAAAATAGGTTCAGCTTTGAAGTTAGATCCAATTTCAAAGCTTAAGAGGTTTCTCAATGTTATTCTATCATAATTTTAGCATCTCCAATGTTGAAATTGCATAACCTCTCTGGGCAACCTCTTCAAAAGTTCTGACCACCCTCAATATTTTCCTAAGGGCAAAATTTTCTTAAATTTTTTGTTGTTACTCTGATTCGAAAGCTGCAACACATATCTCAAGCTGCTTACCTAAATATGTGCATTATCATTTGTGTTGCTGAGCTCAGAATCTGGACCTATCTGTGAGGGGACTAAGGCATGTTATCATCACACTGCAGAGGAATGTGCCCTGCTGTCAGTCTTTCCTTGTGGCTAAAACAAAGATTTATGCCTGTAGCTCACCAATCCATCGTCTTCTATTAGCACCAAATACTATAAAGTTCTGAAGGCCAGACCCTGATTGTCTTTTTAGATTGTTCTATCTCTAAGAGCTTCAAAGACCTTCAACAAGGCTAAACTGCTGAAGTGAACTTTCAAGTGCTGCAAGATAAATTACACTTTTTCCTAAGTCCTGGACAAAACAATTATGTTACTTTTCAAGGTTTTGTGTATTTTAGCTGTCCCTGTAAGGATTCCAGTGCTAATGCCCTTATTCTACCTAGCCATTGCCTGATACTAATTGTTCAAATCCATGCATAATGTTGTAAAAATGTAAGCACGAGTGTGGAAGGAAAGAGCTGATCTGGTGGGACTTTTAAATGTATTTTGGTGTAGCTGTGTACAAGATGTGGAGAATTTAGAAGTCATAAGACTGCAGCAGTTTAAATCCAGTAATTCTATTAAAAGAATCTTTCTAAACACTACAGTGGTCATGAAGTGCATAAATACATAACAGAGGTTGTGTCTTGCCTTCTTCCCTTTTATATTCCGGCTACCTGCAATATTGTCAATTGCTGGAAGTTCCCTGACATTTCTAAAACAACTTTAGGGAAAAAAATGCCTTTTTGGCGAAAGGACAGAATCAATATTCTACAAAAAAAAATCATCTGTTAAAAGCTCCATCACAAGGATTAAGAAATAACTGCTGGAAAGCCTACAGAAAATGCAATGGCATTCTGAAAGCATCTGATATTCCGGGTGACACTCACTGGCTTTAAACATCTCCAGTTTCACTGTCTAGAAACTTGTAGGATGCAATATAAAAAAATTATTTTAGACGACTGTTTGTGGGTGGGATAGTGATGCCCTAACAATCTTCTCTGAGTGTTGTTGGTGAAGACAACCAAGAATGACTCATTCAATGGTTGACATTTACGGAGCAGGTGCCCACACTTGGGCAGATGACTCCTCCTCGTGGGGACCCAAGGCCAGCCAGCACACTGTGAAATGGAGTGATTCTGGCTCGTTTGCAGCATCAGAGAGACGAGCTCTGGTCACAGTGCCACTGACACAGGGACACAAGGATGGAGCTGCTGCCATCACTTCCAAACAGAATGCTTACTACCTTCAGCTGCACAGTACCTGATGTCAGGGGGTGCTTGCTAGCCACTCCATGTAAACACACAACTTTGGATCCCTGCTGCTCTCACAGCTGCTACTGAACACCACCAGCCTCTAGCAATGTCTGCTTTCCCCCAGCTCCAAAAGATTAGGTCGCTTGGTACCCGTTGTGTTCAAATTGCCATTTAATTAATGTAAGCCACTGGTAAGCTCGTGAGAACCCTGGTTACAGCAGCAGCTGGATACCCCAAAATCTGAATTCTCAAAGAAGAGGTGAGAGGAGGTGGGGAGATAATTCCTAGTGGCAAGTGTACCTTCAGCAAACCTCAGGAATGACATTTTGGATCAAGAGGGTTGGAGGCAGGTCAGTGCAGCCTGAGGCACTCTCCCTGTGCATTTCACTGGGTACATTTTCATTACAGCTGGAACGTGAGCCTGTATTTCCTACAGCTCAAGTGAGTTAACTACTGGCAATATAGAAATTTCCATTTTCATGTTAGTCTATTAATGCTTATTTCTTCATAGCAAGTGGAATGTCTTCAGAAGAAACCCAAGCCAGGGGCAGACTGGTTTTCATCCTCACCACAGGAGCTATTCCATGAATCAGATCTCAGATGATAACAAAGAAATTGAAAATACATGAGAAGGACATCATTTATATAAAGACTAGATGTAAGACTTCATTTCTTCATTTAGGGAGTATTTTAAAATAATTCTAACACAAAGCAAAAAATATGAAGTCACTGTATGAAACACTGAATTGCATCATTCCCACAGAAAATGCAAAGAGGTGCTTCCTTTTAAAACAAGAAATTATCACTCTGAATGATGTTGGGAAGAAATGCCTGCTCTTTCCCCAGAGACGTTTCTGAGTACAGGGAGGAGCCCTGAGGAAGGAGGCTGTCAAACAGGTTGAGTTACACTGATAACCATGTCAGGTTCAGTTAGGTTTGATATTTTCCAAGTGTGTGATCAGTCGCTGAAGGCTTTGAAGTGGCAAGCGTGATGCAATTGAGTCTGAAATTCCTGCAGAGTTCCTGAACAGAAGGGGAGGTTTCTTTTTAAGCATGTGGGCACAACTTCTAACCTGTCTCCTCTTTCTCCCCATCAAACAGAATCTGTTTCAGGAGAGAGAGTGCAGTTAAGGTCACTGCTTTCAGACAGGTTCCTCAGTGCTTGGGAGGCAGGAAGGTGATGTGGAAATGCTGGTGCATCCTTTTTTCCCATTTGATTTGGTCACGGGGGCATGCAAATCCTGAGAGAAGGCTGTAAGACATCAAAGCCATTAGCAAGCACAACTGATAAGATTTGGTCCATCATGCTGATATATTTTGCATGCATTCAGACCTGTCCACCTGATTATCGCATCCTGTTAGGAACTGAAAACCAGGAGTCACTGTGACATTAAATTTACCTAGGAAAAAAGAAGTGACAAGCATGAATCCATTCTTCCTACTTTTGGCAAAGTCTGTGGGATGTTTCTACAGATAAATCACAGGAGTCCTGACCCAAAGGGGAAAACTGGCTGATGCTTTCACTCCGCATTGTTGTAACCATGATGTTTTCTGAAGATGGTGGAGCTCTTTGGGACTGTGTGTGATCACAGAGCACTAGCAATTTGTGGTCAATCTGAAAAAAGCTCTCGGGAGATTTTATTCCCACAAGGCAACACAGGCTTTTGACTTTCCATCAGCATGAAGTTACCCAAACCAGTCATACTGTCTCGTCTTGTTATGAGTCTCAGTAATAGTCCCAATTCACAGTGCAGGGACGTCACTTTGTGGGATGCTCGTCTGGCCTCTTGTGGATCAGCAAACAAGAGGAGCAGAAAGATCTCTTCTGAAGTGCTTTGTTTCAGGTCCTGCTTCTGGTCCCATCCTTTCTTCTCTTCCTTCCCTGCTGGGCCATTTTGGCCCTTTTCCCTGTTTGTGAGATTCTAGGCTAGAATTCTGCCCTGTCAGGCATTAGTGGGCTAGAGCTGGTGAGGAGGAAAGGGATTGATGGAAATTTGAATGAGTGAGTTGTGAACCTGCTCTACTGGTTGCTGTTTGGCTGCCTTTCCTCTTTACAGCTCCCTTGCTCTCTCCCACACTCTGTTAGATCTCTTTCCTTATTTCATGCCCCACTACAGCTCTGGTCTCCAGCATGTTCCCTCCAGAGCTCCTTCTGCCAAAGAGTGGCTCATCACTTGGTTATGAATTTCTTTCATGCCCTGAGGTTTTCCACCTTTGTTCACCTACATCAAGCCCCAAGCCATTCTCCCACCCACTGGAGTTTCTTCCACTCTCACAGCTATTCTTTGTGCCAGGATGATAAAGGTTGGGATCTTGTCACCACGCAGGGCCCCCTTGCAAGGCAATGTCATACCTACAGCTCTGCATGACAGATGGGTTCTTTCCAACTGAACCAAATCAGTCCTGAAGTCCTATTTGAAAGCCTCCAATTCCAGCCTGATGAGTGGTCACAATAAAAGCAGGAAGATTCCTTTCCATGCTCATTGCAGACAGAATTCCTATTAATTTTTTTTTATCTGCAGGAGTAGGAGGGTGTTGGTGCATTTTCTTCCTGACTTTTTGCAGTAAAGCTACAAAGCCACTCAGGCTTCATCCTGCATTTCTGATGTGGATTACTCCTACTTAAGTGTATAGTTTTACATTTGTCCATCTTAAATTGCATTCAATTTTTCTAAACTAATTATCCAACACCTTAGTTTCATATAAAACTTTTCAACATTTCATATGAAATAGAAAATAACAAGGGAGAACAAATTGGAAAATTATGTTTTAATAGTGAGAAACATGATTTTATTATCACAAATTGCCAGTGCTATTAATATTAATAAAATAAGTCTTCATTCTAAAGTTTTCTCATTAAAATGGTGATTTTCTGCAAAACATTGCAGAAAGACTGCATTTAAAGTAATCACTTCAGAGTTATTTTGAAAATGATGGTCATGAAATTATTTTGAGGCATTAGCAACAGATGATATTAAGTTGTTATAGGGACAGAAGTGATGTGGTGACTTTGTGGAACTGAGTGACATTATGGTGACAGTTTGGGAACAGCTCCTTTGTTTATGAGCTTAGCTTTGAAGAAGAAGGAGAGATGAAGCTTTGCAAACTTAAAGCTTCTCTGTATATAAAATGCCGAGTATCCTAACTACACTCTGACCAAATTTACAGCTGAAAGAAGACAAATATTTCAACAGTACTTCTTCAGGTCCATTTACTTTAATATCCCTTAGGAAAATAAGATTTATACCCATACACTAAGCTTGTACAGAGGGAAAATACCACATGTTAGTAAATTTGATATATCTAAAGGGTTTCCCAGTAGTTAGAAAACAGAAATCATTTCTAGGCAGAAAAATATTTTTTTCTTTCATGGTATGAAGTCATCAATCAGAAAACTTTATCTTCTCTTTTTTTAATTAGCTCTCTTTGATAAATGCCAAAAAAACCCCATTTGTTCTGTAAAATGATGTTAAGACAAAGAAATGTCCCTTTCTAGAACATCTTTTCTTATGTTCTTTGTTAGAAGAAAGAAGAGGAAAGAAAAAGATTTGTACATTTTCCAACTGTGGTATTGAAATTTTTATAGGGAATCAGCACAAGCCACTTAGCAACATTTCAGTCAATGGGAAGACCAGCGTCAGCGTACAAAAAAAAAAAAAAGAAAAGAAAAAAATGCCAAACTCCACAGTTGCAGCTACCATTAATGTCAAACAGAGAATGTGCAATTGAAACAAAAACAAAGGAAGAATTCTAACAGTATTCTCAAAACTGGACAGTACTTGGAGAAAGTCCTTGGAATGAGTCACAGAAAAGCTAAATCTTTTGTACTGAGCTGGTCCTAGTAGTCAAGCAGAAATCCAAACATCTTGTTAGAACAAATCCAGTGGGAGATTGATCCAAGGAAAGTGAGAGCATCTCCGGAAATGCCAAGTTAAGAGTTGTGTACAAAGGCTTGAAGGGGACACACAGGCAGAGAAAGGACATGGCATAGTGGAGAGAAGTAACAACAGCAGAAATCAAAGTTAGACGATTGTAAACAACGTTTTACAGAAAGGTAAAAATGGTCAAACATGGAGACAGGCTGCTCAGAGGGACTGTGGAGGCTCCACTCTCAGGGGTAATTAAAAGTTGCTAGATGTGGTTCTAAGCAAGTTAAATGATACTCTCTAAACATTTTTCAGTGGAGGACTGTTTCCTTCCTGTCACTGGCTCTTCAACATGGAGCAGCATCGTTCCTTGAATGGACAATCTAGAGAGAGATAGAAACAGTGCTGTTGTGGCCAAGCAGATCCCACATACTGAACTAAAGAGAAAAAGGCAGCAGAACTAGCTAACATGAGACTGTGGAGTCATTCTTAAAAGTATATCGCATAAATGGGATTTTCTGACTTTTAAACCCTTTGCAACCAATGGGGCAGCAATGAGTCGCAAAGATGAGGGAAGCAACAAGTTTCCTTGGGACAGAAGGAACAGGTTGCTGAGCAGGAGGTTTATGCTTAGCATGTGATGCAGCACTGTGTGCTGGGAGATGATGTGGAGGGTGCAATTTAAGGTGCTGATCATACACAAAATTTAGGAGCCAACAGCACACCCACAGATCTTGATTTGTCCATCCCAATGGGGAATTGGCATTCTTCACCAAGGATTATTCATATCTAGTAAATGATTATTTTTAAAAGGGTGAGACCATATATTAAACAGTTGCTCCTTATAATGCCCAGCTTCCCCACAGCTCCTTTGCTCTCTCAGCTCCTTTCATGAGCATATATTTCCCAAATCTCTCTCACTAAGAGAACTCCAGCTTTGCAAGATCCATGTGTAGTTGCCTGGACGTCTACTGTCCATAGGCACACAGTTCCCTATATACAGCAAAGAGAAATAGTTTCATCTCTAAAAGACATTTAAGGAAAAGCACAGAGACAAAAGAACTGGGAGAGCAGCTATTGCAAAGTGCCAGCAGAGAAAAGGAGACGTGATAGATGCAGTGCTAAGGTGGTTATCATTGCTGAAGGGAGCAAACAGTTGTAGCAGAGTAAATGGAAATCATTGCAAATTAATCATAGAATCATTTAGGCTGGAAAAGACCTTCAAGATTGGTGAGTCCAACTGCAAACCTGACACTTCCACTTAACATAAGTCCACCACTAAAATATAAAGCTTAAGATGTGGCTGTTTTCTGGTGCTTATTTTGGAAAAAAGCATAATAATGGCAGGATTGCAAGGACATAAGGAGCATCTGCCAGCACACAAGATAATTTATACCATATAAAGATAAGAGGGAAGAAACACTAAGGTGTAGGCTGGTCACTTGGTTTCACAAGCTAATTTTTTGTGTGGTACATGCTGACTCCATCTCATGATACCCACCTACCACCTGGGGTGTTTATCTTCTTGAGGCACTTAGACCTTGATCATTTATTAGCACGGACAATTTGGGCATTCCCAAATTGCTCTTTTCAGAGACTCACAGGGCTACAGTGGAGAGGGAAAAATTACAAGCATCTCACTGGAGGGCACATTTGTCACAGCCCTCCTGTGCTGCTGCTGGGCTTCCAAATGCCACTTAGAACTGTCTTAAACTCTAACTTTTTTCAAGGTAAAATACGGCTACTTTCTGCATCCAGGAATTTGATTGTGTTGTTTTGCTTTTATGTGCTAGAATACCCTACCTTCTGAAATCTCCCGTGTAGATATTGCTAGACCTTAATCAAGTTATGTTGTCAAGATAAGCTCTCTCAGATAAATTAAATTGATCTATTATTTAAATAGCTGATTGTACAGCAGTTTTTTTCAACCTGGAGCAGCTCTGGATCCATGCACCCTCGGGCTGTGTCAGCACAATGCTTCAATCAGCCATATTTCGTACTCCTAAAAGCTTTGTCAAACAGAGACCACTTTGGCAGGAGGAAGGGAAACCTCTCTGCAGCCGTGAGAGACCCATCCAGACGTGTGCAGGTGAAGGCAGAAAGCTCTGCCCTGCCTGGCTTTACCTGTAGGTCTGCCTGGCCTCTCTTCAGGGACGTGGCAGGTTTGCTGTCCCAGCAACGACACCAATGAAGAGATGCTCCTCCCTGCTGCCACCCCTCCCTCCAAAAGCAGCCAAAGAGGGCAGTGCCCAGACCCCACCACAGCCACCAGCCTTGGATGGACACTCAGGGAAGAGAAGAATGAAGCCAAGCTCCCATGCAGGACCCCTAGGACAGGGTTACCCCTCCAGAGCTGATCCCGGAGCAACTGGCCAAATCCCAAGGCAGCCACAGAGTGTCGGAGGGAGGACAAGGTGGGATGGGAGCCCAACCACACTCAGCACTGAGCTATTATCACATGCTGCAGTGAACATGTGGTGGCTTTTTCCCTGCCTACTCCTTGCGGGCCGACAACCTTGCTCTGGTAATTTCAGTGGGAAATGTGATGAGTAGGTGAATATGTCCCCTGAATTGGTATTTCAGGCAGAAAAGATTAATTTATGTATATTTGATAATTGGCGATGCATTTCTTAGTTTGATTTTTTTGGATGATTTCCTATGTACCCACACATACACAAAATAAAGGACAAAAAGTTTTTTGGCTGCTGTATTTCATATATATTAGTAGCATGGTTGGTGGGTTGGAGGGTTTTTTTGCAAAATACAGAGGCACTGCTAAAATTTACCAAACAGACTCCGTCTGAAACTGAAATTTATTGTATAGTCCTGGGAAAAATATTCCACAGGCACTAACAGTGCTGGCTGCCCCCAGAGCACACCAGTAAATCTTGACATCAGCCTTTATTTAAAGGGAAAACCACACCTCAGTTACCCTTCTCTGTGTTTTGCCTCTGGAGATGAACTGCCCGGTGTTATGGTGACAAAGCTGCCTGTCCATCTGTAACCCTCTTGGGTCCCTTGGTGATGCTGTCAAACTTGAGTGCTGAGGTATGGGAAACCACTGTAGGGGGACACCTGAGAATTGATTTGGGCCATTCTTTCTGCTGCTGGCATAAATATGTTCAGCTCTTGCAAGCCTGTTTGTCCCTGAAGATTCTCACCACCTAAGAAACAGCATCTCTCAGGGCTACAGAGGTTGACAGTTCCTTATTGAAATTTGGAGGTCAAATTTCAATAAGGAACAAGACAAAAATGTTAAATTTAAAAACTTTGTAGGTGTTTGGGTTTTGTTCTCACAAATACCTTGTTGGAATTTCCTTTAGTACTTGTTTAAAACAAGTTCCTACCTTTGCTCATTCCCTATTATTTTCCTTCCTTCTCCAGTATACAAAAAAAATCTGTATATTGGGTAAAACTTTCCCAGCTAGCCATTGTACCCATGATTTGGGAAATCTAAACAGGACACTTCAGTTTTACTACCCACCTCATTATACTGGTTTCAAAAATAATTTAAAATTTCAATTTGAACTCCAGGTTGAATATGACAAAGGAGCAGAGATAAGTCTAGAAAAAATATCTCTAATAAAAATACAGGATTAATAACATCACTGTGGAATTTACATTGGAAAAACAAAGACACTGTCAGAAAAGCAGCTTGATAGGAAAATATCGGTTCACCTGAAAATATAGTCTCAAAGTTCCCTGTTTGTGTATTTTCTAGTATTTATTTTTAACTTTCAAATTAAAATTAAGTCTAAACAATGCCATTGTGTCACATAAATGTATCTGTCACAACTCTGGACCTACTCACTCTTCTCAGACACTCATCCCAGGACACTTCCATAGCCCAGGCCTTTGACAAGAAATATTCCATCAGGAAAATCTTCTTTGCAAATAACCTGAGCAGTTCCATTCTGTCCTTCCAGTTTTATGATTTCCTTTTCCTTGGATGCACCACTAAATTTCTGAAGGTCTCACCACAGAAGTTCATCATTGTTTTTGGAGGAATGATTTCAGACCAAAATCCATTTATCTCAGTATCATAGAATCAGTTTGCATACCCAGTATACTCACTTCTTAGCAATGGGACATGCTTCTGCATTTATCTTTTCATTCTCAAAGAGGCACTTTTGTTTTTTCCTTAGTAGACTTTGGATCCGAGCTAATGATGTTCTCCTGGTCATTTGACAGGGAAAGTGCTTTAAATTTCCTTAGGAATTACTAGTGTTAATTTGATCTCTTCCTGATAGTATCTCTGAATTCTCTGACTGTGGTGGCTCTCCATCCTTTTGTTCTTTGTTGGTTTCACTTATAGAAACACAGCAATGGTGGGGAGGCTGTGAAGCAGATGGAAAACCTGCCACAGGATCCAGAATGCTTGTGCCATGCTGGACAAGACTAATAAAGGAAAACAACGACTTCCTCCCTTCCTTTTGTGAATGACTGTTATTCTAAATTGCTTAAAGAATCACCAGCAAAAGTATCAGTAAAAACAAGTTAATTATAAATAAAAGTGACAGCATGACAAAGTTCATTGGCAAGGTTCACTCTGCTGCTTAATAGATGGTTAAGCAGAGTGAGAAAAAACAGCAAGAAGAAATCCAGAGTCAATCAATCCAAACCAAAATTAACCAAAATAACCCCAAAATCATCTTTGTGGAGATGGGGGAAAGGCAGGGAGGTACAGGAAGAGAGTAAAAGATTCATATGGGATTTACAATAATACAGCAGTAACATCCTTACAGGCCTAACTTGCTTACAAATCTAAAGTACTTAAGAATCCAGGAGAGCAGCAGGAAAAATCCAATTTTTCTCACTTTGGCTAAAGCACATACACACTTGTATGGACACAGACACTGAGAGAGTTCAAAGGGTCTCATTCTGGACTGCTGTGTATAGGGCCTCCAGAGAGCGGGCTCTAGCGATAAGGATCATCCTGGCCACACTTCAGGTCGGCACCCTTTCTTTGAAAGTTTGAGAACAAAAATGTCATTCCACTTGGGTTGGTACTCAGGCAAAAAAATGTTCCTAAGACTGTCCATTACAAAAGAAACAAGGGCGGGAGGTTGTTAGGCATCAGAAGTTCCTGAGAACAGATGGTGTTTCTGATAAGGTCAAGAGGAGCTCTTTCCAAGTACTGTTTGTCACAGGCTGAGGCCTCACGAGCATCTCCCAGACCATGGAGTGGCCTGGGAGGAAAGGACAAATGCACCACCACACCTCTCACCCATGAAAACCACGCAACAAAAATGTCACAGGTGTCAGATCTGTAGTGTGCACCTGGGTAGGAGTACACCAACACCTGGGATGAGTGCGTTCAACTGCATCATCCATGGGCTTTGGGGCAGCTCTTACCTTGTGGTCCATGGGGTCCCTCTCCATCAGAACCTATGTTCCCCTAAACCTCCTTTGGTTTGTGTGCACACATAGACCTACACATTCCTGCCCATGTCTCCATCAACTGAAGAGCAGTAGAGATGCTGCTGAGCCTTCCAAGCTCCCCTTGGTGCAGGCAATGGTGGGGATGCCAGCACAGTGCTCATCAGGAGAAGGACCACAGCCCTGATACCATCTGGGCCATGCAGAAGGTTCTGCTGACACCAAGGGAAGCTGGCAGATAAGTCTGGAGGTTGTTCCCTCCCTTTGACAGAGCAGGTTCAGGAGAAGCTTTTCAAAGCCTGCTCCACATTCGCTGGTTTTGTTTTTCCCCTAACCTCTTTCTGAACTCTTGTATAAAAAGCTGTGAACTGAAGTTCACAGAGCTTGATTTCTCTCTCAAAAGACTTTTCTTCTACAGGAAATCACTCTTTTCTACAAAAAGAATAAACATATGAACTAAGACTCAAAAATGCTCATGTATCAAAAGGGAGAGTATGAAGAGGGCACAAGGGATTTATTTTCTGAATGGATTTGCTCATCCTGAATAAAAGCTGGCATCTTTTAATAGACTGAATTTTCTTTTCTGGCAAACAGTCCAGCTAAACTGACAAGCTTCTGAGTACAGCCTCCTAAATAAACAGCCCTTTCTCCATCTTGCAGAAACATTGCAACTATTATAAACACTGCAGATGAAAAAACAATCTAAGGGAAGGGAAGCTGGCAGGCTCCAGGAAGAAGGAGGAACTGGCACGTGCACTTCAATTCACAGGAAGGGTCCTTTTGTTATAAAAATGAAGTAGTTCATGTGTTTGTGTTCACTCCTGACTCTGAAAGAACTGCTACCAGAAAATATTTTGTTTTCAAGACAAAAAAAAAAATATATTATCTACATCTTTTATATGAGGTCAACTATAAACCAGTACTTTATGTGAAAATGCCTATTTGGCATGACAGAAATGCTTTTTCTTGTGTGTGAGACAGTTCAGAGGCTCGCAATAACCCTTAGACCTGCACACATCTAAAAGCAGCTGTACTCTTGCCCAAGCCTTCTGCAGATCTTGAAAAGTAGCACAGCCACACAGCCACACAACAAAAACTTTTTTTTTAATGTTTTCATTAGACTGGTCCCTTTTTGTCTCCTGCCCTCAGCTCTGAGATTTTATTGTGTACTAAAACCAATATGAAAGAATAGTAACACTTACCTATGTTTCCTTTCCTTTCTGTATTTTTTGCAATTCCTTAAGCTTTGGGCCAGTTGGAAGAGGACAACCACAGTTCAATAGGATGCTGAACCTCTCCTCCTGCCCCAGCTGCTCAGAATTGGCACAGGCTGACCCCTGGGATCCCCAGGGGTCTCTGCTGATACTGCCCACCATCTTAGTTTCACCTCCTGAGTTCTCAGGTCCTCTCCAGAAATCTTGAGGCTTATTTCCCAAGGAGGGATCACCAAGCAGATCTCAGTTCTGCAATAGCTCAAAGCACTACTGTTGCTCTTGCTGAGCACATCTGAACCCAGGCATGGTAAAAGTAGTAATTCATCTCTTTACCTTTGCATATTCAATTTCTCCACTTTTTCTGCTGTGTTTTTACTTTCTTAATTGCTATCTTGATGCAATAGTGATGCA
This sequence comes from Melospiza melodia melodia, assembly GCF_035770615.1. Classification (NCBI taxonomy): domain Eukaryota; kingdom Metazoa; phylum Chordata; class Aves; order Passeriformes; family Passerellidae; genus Melospiza; species Melospiza melodia. Next base: position 77,912,490 of record NC_086195.1, read on the forward strand.
TAAGATGCATACCAAAAGTGAAGCGACTAAACAAATGATCTGTCTTCACAGGACTTCTCCAAAATTCTCTTGGGTGGAGCAGTTTGCTGTTCTCAGAAACCACCTGAAGTCCTCCAACTAAAAAACTTCTGGATTAGTAGGATGCATATAAAATAGTGGCAATGTTTCCATTTCAAAGTCAGTTGAATACCTGAATCAATAGAAAAGCATATTGATCATACAGAGCCAAAAAGGGAGGTGAGGTGCTATCCATTCTGTAGCTGCCATCACTCTTGGCCTTCACCCGTGTCCCTGGAGTTCACTTACTGACTCTACCCCTGTAATCCAATTCCAGATGTGGTCCTTTTGTGTTGTTCTTTTGTTACAGCTGGCCTTGCCATGTTGGCTTTGCTCATCTGCCATGTAGGGGATGCTGGAAGGAGCTGCTCTAATGGAAAATCCAAAGCAATGCTGTATTCTTTCTTCTTGAGAAAGGGGAGGGGAGGCAGTGGAAGGCAGGCTCTGCCCACCCACAATGCTCCGTCTGATGTCTCGTTTCCCACTTCCTTGTCTCTCCACTTGTTAAGTATCACAGTTAACTCCTTTCAGTGTCTTAGTATCCACTGTCAGAGCAGAGTGTGTCCCACCTGCTTCACCAGTGTAGTCCTCCTGCTGCCCCTTCTCCTTTGAACTACTTCTAACTGAATTCTGAACCTCAGACCTTTCCCAAAGTTTTGGATACAAAATGACCTTGACATAATTTGAGACACAGCCACTTTGCCTCGCTTTGGTGAGATGACAAAATCCCCATTAGGGTGCCAGACCTTGGCTTTCTGAGGGGTTTTAAGTTTGTTATTTCTCACTAGTGGGATCTCACTGGTATTCCTTGGGAGAAGGATTATATACAAAAAGTATGGCAGATAGGATGTAAGATGGAAAAATCTGAGATGCAGCCCCAAGCAAAAGTCAAAGAACAATGAAGACCAGAGAATTTTATAACATGAATAGGAAAATTTTGTATTTATGTTCAAAACTAGGAATAGGTTGTGATCTCCTATCTATAAAGATATTCAAGAACAAGTTTTGCTTCATTTAACTAAAGCAATAGTCTGTCTGGACAGAAATTCTGTCTGTGTCTCCTAGCAGATCCTTTTCAGAAAGTGTATACATGTCCCACTAGGATCAGGCTCTCCTCTGCTGTAACCTCAGGGCACTAGGATGTCATTTGTCCCTAAAGGCCACAGCTCTCTCCACCTTTACTCCATTGGAGTGGCTGTCCTGCTGTCCCTGCAACAACCCATGCTACACTCTTGCACCCCATACTTGCAACTCCTTCCTTGTCAGGAAAAGACACTCCTTATAACCTATGACTTTGAACATTGCTGGCACTTCAGAAAATTGTTTTACTCACAAACACCTCTATGACAGAGGAAAAAAAACCTTTGGAAATCTATTTTTCACAGGCCTAGCACTGAGCAATAATAGTAGTAAAATGATGAGCTCATTTCACATAACCCTTAGAATAGTTATAAGAAGCAGGTAATGATTTTCTCCAGTACATTAAACAGGTGACTAGAAGATTGGCAATCCATTAACAGAATAACACACAATAGCTTTCTGTGGAAGAACATTTAATTTTTATCTTTCCTGGTTTGCAAACCAAAACTTTATAAAATGCTTTTCAAACTTCAATTTTCTCTTTTAAGTTCTCATTTCTGTAATCTCTACAGTAAGATAAATATTGGTCTGCAAAGAAGTATTCAAGTAGCTAAATTGACAGAGGAGCAAAATTAAAAATTTGCTTCTTCCTTTAACTCTTATACGCTCTGTGATGGGGCTATCCATCACAAGTGAGCTATCTCAGGATTGATCACAAGTCTGGCACAATGTAATTACTGAACCAAAAGCATTGTATTATATAGCATGAAATGAAATAGCAACTTTGCCTTCCACATTATGAACCCGTTGACTAATGATGGAGTGTTGCAATTAGAAAGTATGGAAGTAACAAGACAAGGTATTTCACAGTCTACTAATGTATAGAATAAAACTACTGATAGAGTGAAGCAGGGAAATTAAAACCAATAAAACTGGAACAGAAAATAACAATGGCATTCCATACATAATCTGTAAAAGGAGAGGATGGAAGTGTCCTCTAAAGCAGGTCAAGTTTACAAGGATTATGTGCAGTATCTGAAAAGGGCTTCTTCTGGTCTTCTGTCAGGTGACATATTTTTTTCCTAGTACGTCTTGTGATGGTTGAGAACTTTTGAATTCATTGGCATCATGTGACATAGCATCAGGAGATTTTGCTTTAAGAGACTAGAGAGAAAAACCCAATGAGGTGTGGGCAAGAGCTCCCATTGTCCTGAGCTCCCTCCCCAGCTCCCATTTGATGCTGTCTGAATGGCAAAAGGCTGATCACTGTGTCACTGCTAGATCACCTGGGGCACAAACCAAGAGCACAAGTGGCATTGCTAGTGCTTTGGAAATCATGGGTTTGGTACAAATTGGCACACAAAAAACAAAAACCAAAACAAAACAAAATAAACAAACAAAAAAACACAAAAAAAAAAAAAAGGAAAATATGAAGTACTACAAGTTGTCCCAAGCCCATACTAAAGGTGTTCTTCGCTCCTTGTATTTGCATCTTCAAATAAGCTGATTATCTGGAAACAAAAAACCAGGTGGGAATTCATTAAAAAATGCAATCATTTTTCTTTTCTTCTCTTTTTTCCTTTTTTTTAAAACTTGGATTAAAATCTTTCCATAGTCCTAATGCCAACTACAAACATTCTGAGCCCTTGATGCAAAACAAACCCATTATGCTACAGAATAATCCAGCCTTCTTAAATTTCATCTTAATGTTAGCTGCAAACTTCAACAGTGTCTGAGTGATGCAGGTATTCAGACTTATAATGATACACAGAAAAAAAAAAGAAAAAGAGAAAGAAAAGAGAAAAAATTAAAAGCAAAAGGAAAAAGATAAAAGAGAAAAAAGGTGAATACTATTGCATGTGGTGACATTTTCTGACACAGTCTGGCTTAAATTCACTAATAATTTCAGCAACAACAGAGAAAAATTAGTCTTTCCTCCTCTCTCTTCTCCCACCTATCACTTCTGTCAAGGCTCCTGACTGACAGAGAGTAGGATTTTTGAGGGTATTTTTGTGTTTGTAAAATATCAGCCCTAGGTCTGACTCCATCTCCTTGGAGCACTCCGTGCCTTTCTGCAGGGAGCTTTTGGGGACGAATGAGCCAGAGAGGATACTCATCACTGATGCTCTTTTGTGGTAACTGCATGAACAGTTCTGTGAAAAGGTGAAGAAATATAAATTATGGGCTTCTGTTCCCACTTGCAAGGGGGCTTTTAGAAACTCCTCCTCGTTGGCTGATAATTTCCTGGGTAGTAAAAATACATTGGGGTGATAAAGATACAAATGCTTATGAAATCCTAACCATCTCTTGTTCATCTTAATAAACTAATATTTTATGCCTTTTGTATGTTGCTTGCAGCACCTCTTTTTGTGCAATGAAAGTTGCTCAAAAGGTCCTAGAAATAACATAAGACCACTGACTCAAGGAAAGGAAGATGTCTTTGAATCCTACTGTGCTTTGTCAGCTGTGCCTGTTGGGACACTGCTCATCCTGGGCTGCTCTTGGGGACTGCATTTACAACCCTTACCCCATGATCAGTGTTGGTAGAACAATGAGTTCATGTGCATGTCCTAACCCGGGGGACATTTACAGGGTCGAAACCTTGACCTTAGGCTTCACCATCAGGATCACAGGTGATCACCAAGCAATTAAAGTTTAAGGGATTGTAGATTAGTATTTAAATATATGATATTTTAATTCAAATTATCACAAAATGACTGCATTTTCATTATGAAAAAAGCAAGCTATAAAATAGACATATTAAACTCTGTAATTTTCTCTAAATTTTATATTGAAACTGCATTTTCAATGATTTATCTCAATACTTAATTTCATCATTCAATATTTTCCAAGACATTTTCTATAACCAAAAGACGTATCATTTCCCTAGGAGGCTGAACAGTTGTTAGGAAAAGTAATTGCTTACACACAGCTCTATTAACATTTGGAAAAGTGTTCAAATTTCTGAAACAATTAAGAATTCAGAGATGGTTCAGATTTATCTACCTATTTTTCCCTAAAACCTTTCATGCTCTTGGGGTACACTTCTGAAGTCATTAAATGTAAAATACAAATCATTATCCTAATGGATAAATGGAGTAATTCATGAAGACAGAGGTGGTGGTATCAAGCAGCAGCTCAACTACCTGTCAAAACAGGAGCCAGAATCCACATCTGCTCCGCCCTGGCAAGACGTGTCTTCCAAGTAAGATTGTAGGATGCTCTCTCTCCTGGTTTGGCCCTTCTGGTCACTACCTCTTGCAGAGCTGGCAATGTTGCTCCTTGTTCCTACGCTGACCCTGTTTGGTAACCAGAATAGTTATCTAGAAAGTTGGCCACCTCAGGGCACACAGTCATAAAATCCATGCTATCCCACTATCTTGGTCAATTTTGTATGCACTAGACACCTGACTAATTCCGTGAATTCTGCCTCTTTCATGCTTTAAAAGGAAAAGATTTTCTCCAAATCACAGAAAACTATTTTTAATATCAATTTGCATGATGCATACCAGAGAGCTGCCAATTTGTCCCTTTGTTTTGGTATATTGGATTTGTGAGGTAATGTCTTGGTAGAAGGAGGGGCTACAGGGGTGGTTTCTGAGAAAAGCTGCCAGAAGTTGTCCTCGTGTCCAACAGAGCCAATCCCTGGGAGCTCCAAGATGGACTTGCCCCTGGCCATGGCCAAGTCCATCAGTGATGGTGCTAGTGACACCGGGATAATGTATTTAACAAAAGGGAAACAGGCAGAAGCAAATGCAGCCAGAGAAGAATGTCAATATCCAAGCAAAAAAGCTCCAGACACCAAGGTCAATGCACAAGGAGGGGCAGGTGGTGCCCCTGGTGCTGGAGCTGAGGTTCCTCTGCAGCCCATGATGCGGCAGCTGTGCCCCTGCAGCCCATGGGGGAGCAGAGATCCACCTGCAGCTCCTGGAAGAGCCCACCCTGAAGCACATGGAAACATCTGAAGGAACAGGCTCCCTGCAGGACCTGTGGAGAGAGGAGCTCACACTGAAGCAGGTTTACTAGCGGGACTTGAGACTCCACAGGGCACCCACATTGAAGCAGCCTGTCCCTCAAGGGCTGCACCCTGTAGCAACCACACCAGAACACTTCAGTAAGAACTGCTGCCTGTGGGAAGGACTCCTGTTGCAAAAATTCATGGAGGACTGTCTCCCATGTGAAGAACTCCACGCTGGAGCAGGGAAAGAGTGTGAGGACTCCTCCCCTTGAGGAGGGAGGGGAAGAGACAGCATGTGCTGAAGTGACTGCAGTCCCCATTCCCCATCCTCCTGCATCCCTTGCAGGGAAAGGCAGAGAAAACCAGGAGTGAAGTTAAGCCTGGGAGGAAGAGAATGTTGTGTGAAAGGTGGTTAAAGATTTGGTTTTATTTCTCATTATTCTGAACTGATTGACAGCAAACTAATTTCCCCAAGTCAAGCCAGTTTTGCCCATGACTGTAATTGCTGAGTGATCTCTCCCTCTCTTATCTCCACCCATGAATCTTTTGTTATATTGTCTCTCTCATCCAGCTGAAGAGTGATGGAGCAATATTGGTGTGCACCTGGCATCCCACTGAGGTCATTTAGAAAGAAAAAACTCAGGGAAACTTTCCCCAGGGCATTTTTATCTAACTGGTTGGTATCTCCTTCCTTCATCCTTTCTCAACTAAGTCCCAGGTGATTTAAGTCCAGCTCTGAGGTGCCTCATGTTTTTGACTGACTACGCAGGGAATACAGGCACCAGCAACTCTGGAGTGCTGCAGGGTTCAGCATCCAGGTTTCTCTTCAGATGTAGCCTAGCTTCTCTGTGAAGAAAGCCTCAAGAGCCATTTTGGAGTGTAGTAGTCAAATTTATTTCCACTGTAGAATCACACTTGTTTCAGTAATAAAAAAATAATCTTTGCAGAATAAAAGTAAACCTGTAGTGATACAAATATTATTTACTTGCACACAAATTCACCTAAGTCACTCAACATACGTTTAGACTTAGTGTTCCCACAGTTGTACATTTCCAATGGAGTTAACATGACAGTTACTTGCAGAAAGATGAGAAAGGTGAAGTCTGGCTCAGTTGGTATTTAAACATATATGAAATAATAGAAAGCTTCCTTCCTTGGCTTTTTTTTTGTTATATGACTACATTGCCTATGAAAAATACTAACAGCCTTCAGCACTGACCATTTCTGTTTGTCTAATTAAAATACATTACATAGAGAGCAACAGAAGCCTCTTCTGGCTGCCTTACAGATGTGACTTTGGCACTGGCCAGGCAGAACCAGCAATGAGTGCAGAAGTGTTCAAGCTCAGAGGTTCTTAGGCTGAGCTCAGTCTCCATTTCTGAGATTCCTATCACTAGCTACTGCCTTCCAAGAACAAACAAGGTCTAGCAATTTCCTACAGAGTGTCATCACAGACTCATTAGACAGCATGTCTGATCCATCAGTAAATCCCTGTGCTATCCTAACACAGGTGCTTTACTCCATACAGCATTACTAATGGCGGGGTGAAACCAACAGGCCAGCTCATAGTATGTATGCCTGATGTGTAACTTTGCCTAATATGAATATGTCAACCAAAAAACAAAAACACCATAAAAACTCAAACCTATCTTCTGCACTCCCATTCAGTTCAAGCCATGGAACAACAGTAAACACAACTGCAACAAATTTAACTTGCACTTTTAACTTCTAGATAACTCTTCAACTGTTCTTCCCAATTATGGGGGTGGAGAAAAAAAGGGGGGGAGGGAATAAATTTTAATGAATTGCTCTTGTAATGACTCTGTATTCCTGTGTTCTGCCGAAATTATACTTCTTTACCATATAGGCTATTGTCAGTACCATGTCCTCACAGCAAGCTGATTTATTCTGATCCTTCCTTCCTGTTAGTACGGTGACAAAAGTACAAGGTTCAGCCTGGACTCTTCTCAAGGCCTCTGTGAGAGGAGGACACTGAACTAATACAGCACAATACTGAAGACAAGAGAACATAACACTTAAGTTCTGATACACTGAAAAGCAATTTCACACGTAAGATCATTTATGTAGGCACACTGACATATTGAGCACCATTTTTTTTTCAATTTAACATCAACATTCAACTCTGAACAGAAGAATGTTAAGCCTCTAGGACACTTTCAGTATCAAGGAAAGAACTACTTCTAATTTAGAAACATCGAAACACTAACGTTGACACCTTAGCTGAGATGTTCACTGCAAGTGACCCTCTCTCTGAATTCGAAGGCGCTCCTTCTCCACTTGCAAGCGCTCCTTCTCAATCTGCAGCTTCTCTGACTCAAACTTTAGGAACTGCAGCCTCTCTTTCTCTAGCTGCAAACGTTCTTTCTCAAGTTTTAACTTTTCAGTTTCTAGATCCAGAGGCTGCATGATGGGTTTTTCAGTTTGGGTGAGGTCACTTTCCAGGGCAGGTTTTTCAGCATGCAGAGTCTCTAGCCTGAGTTTCTCCCACTCTATCTGAAGTCGCTCCTTCTCAATCTGCAGGCGCTCACGCTCCAAGTCAACGTGGCGCAGCCGCTCCTTCTCAATCTGCAGGCGCTCCTTCTCCACTTGCAACCTTTCGGCTTCGATGTCCAGTCGCTGCTTCTCCAACTCCACCTTTTGCTTCTCCAGATTTATAAGCAAGTGAGAATCTTCATAGGCTAGCCTAGCTTGAGCAGAGCTCAGATTTCCAAACTCTTCAATGTGGGGGAAGTCTGGTAGGTCATTTTCCTTTTTTGAATCTGGTAGAACTGATGACAATATTTCTTCTTCTTCCTCAATAGGAAACTGCAGAGAGGAATGCGACAGACAAGAATTACATTCCAGTCTTTATGCCAGAACAAATTTGTTAGATACAACTTGACTGAAAAGAACAGAGTGCATGTTTTTCATCATCTTTAAAGCGATTCAGAAATGTTTAACTTATATGTTGTAAAATAACGATGCTACGTCAGAAGATTTTTTTATCATTACAGGAAGAGAAACAGGCTTGATCTGCAACTTAATATCTGGTAATGAAAAATGGAAAATCTTGTCAGTGAACATACAAAAACATCCAGAAAATATAGCAGAGTAGTTATTACAGATAATTCAGAACAACTGATAAAAAACTGGATCTAGGAGACCATATGTTGTTCTTACCTTTCATAGAGCTGAGTGACATTTATGTAAGCCACCAGGCATTTGTTGTGACTAATTATTTATCAGAGCAGATGGATCCATAGGGTATGTGTTATGTAAGCTAGCCTAACCTTCAATAACTTGGGCTATTCCACTCCTAGAAAACATTTAACACTGACATTTTTCACATGCTCCTAACTCTCCCAACTCTATTAAGTGGGTCAATAAGCAGGACTTGTTTAACCATTTTGTACTATCACATTTGCTGTAAAGCTATTTGTGGCACATGATGAGGTGGTGAAGACCACTGCTTTCAGCAGACTGTAATATTTTGTGTATTATCACAGCCCTTACAAATTCATAGTACAAAAGAGATAAACTGTCTCCCAATATGCATGCTGCAAGAGAAAGGAAAACTGAGGAAGGCAAGCGTTCAGAAAAATTTTAGGACTAGGAGAGCCACCGCCAATCTTCTAGCATTAGAGAAGACACACACTGTTCCTTCAGCACTGTCTGACAGCAGTTCTCACTACCATCTAACAGCTTACACTGGTTTTCTCCCAGCATACATATCAAAGGAGTTAAGACTGGAGTTGCCTCCCCACTCCTCCCACTAACAAAAAATCTCCCCCCAAAAAAACCCAAAGCAATAAAATATCCCACACAAAATTGTTTGAGTACCCCTTTTGGAAAAGGGAACTGTGTGTTTAAAGAGGAACAGCAAAACTATCCCAACATTTGACTGTACTCCAGCTGGTTGCCTATCCCAAGACAGTCACAGTACTACTAGGAGTATCAGCTTGTCTATAGAATCCACAACTGCTTGCCAAATTCACGCTAAAATTTCGATAGAGAGGAAAGGCTGACTGACTAATTCAAGTAATGTTTTTATCTCCTGTAGGTTCATTTCAAGAAATGCAAGCAGTATCCTATTTTTTTCTGTATTCTATTTCTTTCTGTACCTGCAGGTAACATTTACTTCCATTTGTTAAAGATGAGCACTTCTCTGTTTATCCATCGAGGCATTCTGAATACCAAAATGACCAGTTTCCTTCAACAGAGTATTTTCCTTGCATTGACTCAACTAATTCTTATCTGTGGCACATGCAAATGGAAAATACACGTGCAAAGACATACTCAAAGTTTAGGGATATCAAATCAGTAATCAACATGCAAGACCTTACAGACAATTCCAAGTTGCTAGATTTGAATACCATGTCTCTGAATAATATTTATTTCTACAGTTTAATTCACACATTCAGAAAAAAACAGAAACAGATGCTATGAAGAAACAGAGTAAAGCGCCTTATGCTGAAATGAAGCAAAGGCCATATTGCACATAGCTCAAGTATATCAGCCACTCACTTCAAAATTCTGCGGGTCTTCCTCTTCCTCTTCTACTTTGATTTCTGTTAACGATCCCCCGGCTTCTCTGAAGTCAGTGATATTTTGCCACTCAAAACTAGATTCAATTGCAAATCCCATTTTCTCATCCATGTCTTCATTGAGAGAGTCATCTAAATTGGATGAAGGAAGGTGAAACCCAGCACCTACTACTTTGATGTTTGCATTCAGACGTTTTCTCTTCATGAGTGCTCTCCAGTCAAGGTATCGCCTTTTCACTTCTGTCCCTGTTCTCTGCTCTCCTTCACCTACAGCATTGACACACTCTGCTATTTCCTCCCAAGCTTTCCGTTTCATCTCATTAATTGTTGTATTAAGTTGCTTCGAAAAGAGAACTTCTCTCCTTTTTCTGATTTCCTTAAGGAGAGTTTGAGTTTCCTGAACACTAAAATTGCTTTTTCTTTTTCTTTTTAACTGTTTCATTTTTTCCAGGCTTAACCTAGTAATTTCACCAAGCAGACCACAGAGATGATCTGACACTAATCAGCTACTAATACAAATAAATTTAAAAGCAAATGAAAGCAGAGCTCAGTTCTCATGAAGTAAATTTTCTCTTCACTTTGTTGTATTTTTCTATTTGTCAGGCTTCCTAAGAGAAAAAGAGCAAACAAGATAAATCTCCAAGGTATACACCAAATATTTTCATTTAACAACTTGACTCCTAAGTCATCATTTAAGGAATGCATATTTTGAACTAACTGTTTATTTGATAAAGGAAAACCATTTTGCTAAACTTTCAATACAAAGTAGTCATAGATTCTCTACTTCCTCTAATCTCCTATAAATCATAAAACCATGGATATATTAATATATCCATGTCACAAAGTGTTAAGGCTGATTTGGTATTTCCATTACAAAACTACAGATATTTTCCTTCAGGTCTTAAGAGTTTTGTCAGTTGGGATTTCCTTAAGACTGAAATTTGACACACGCATTTCAGTCTGAACGCTCAACTACTTACAAAAGAATCTGAAATTGTTATATCATTACTTCAAAAATATGAAATGTTTAGGGTACTGAAATTTTTGAGACACATTTTAAATAAGAAAACATTTTCATTAAAAAAAAAGTAAATTAATATGAAAAGTTGACATTTTCGAGGTTCTTCTAACTTAACATAAACATAAATAAAAGAACTGGAGCAATCCTGTTGAATGTCACAAAATAACTACTAGTTAACACAAATGTCATTCATTAGAGACATTTTTACAGGAAATAGATTTAAGTCACTATATGCCCATGGTAAAACCCTCCTGCATCCTTCTCATGCTGCTGAACATCTCCTGTCAGAAACCAGGGCAGCTTTACAGTTCAGCCAGTGCTCTACCCTCAGCACCAGCTGGGCCTGTGCCTGATGGTGAGGAGAACACAAACCCCCCTAATTCACCTGACAGACTGTGTGCAACTCTGCAGAGAAGCGGAGACTGAGGGGACTATTAACACAGTAATGAATATTATTACTGCATTAGTAACAGATTATATTAAAAAAAAAAACCAAACCAACCCACCATATAGTGGAAGAAAAGACTAGGAATCAAAAAAGGCTCTTGCTCACAGACTGCTTGGCAATAGGTTCAATTTAGGATTATTTTGAACAGACTTTTGTACCGTGTTACCTACCACTGCAGGTAGGTTTAAAAGGCTTTAAGTCAAGGGGGCCATGGACTCACTATACACTTCTAGCTGCTGCTTGTTCACTGTTCATGCAGTAGAGACATTGGTCCACCTGAAGGGAAATGGCTTCCAGATTATAGATTCACTTGTTACTAACTAAAGGACTTAATTCTTAAATAACTCCCTCCCACCTATACAGGATTCTTAAATTACTAAGTATTTTTCCTCCTATTGTTCTCCATAAACTTGATTAAAGCACACACATCAGCACACTGCACTACAACTCCCCACCTGGGGAATAAGGTCTCATAGTTTAGACATTGTTCTTCATCTCTGATATACTACTGACTGTAAGTAAGTGGCTCACTTGCAGTTTTCCACATCCATGTTTTCTTTCATAGCCAACAAACACAGAAAAGCAAACAAAAAATAAACTGGGTTTCCAAATTTTCATCATCTTCCAAATACAACTGTAGATCAACACGGAAAATGCTGACAGGTAAGCTTTCTCCTTAGCTCTAGAGAGGGCTGAGAGTTAAAAGATGCAAATGTTTTAAATGACCCTGTGGGCCAGCCCCCTGCATCACTTGACTGATCTCCCCAGCCATGCTTGGTTAAATGTCTATTCTGTTTTGGATTTTATGCCATAAGCCAAGGACATGACCTTTAAGAACTACAATACTAACTTGGAAACTAACTTGGTATCCAGTTCCTTTAGTAGGTGAAGTTTTCTTTTAGACTTTTATTTAAAACTTTTACTAGAACACATCCGATAGAAACCCCTGACTTTGCCAGTGAAACATCAGCAAAATATGTATTTTTTAAAACTCATGACTACCAACTTCCAATTGGTAAGGACATCCTGCCTCTTTAACTCTTTCTTTTTTGAAAGCATATTGCTTTGTTAAGGACAATTCCTTTCTAATTAATATAAGTTGAGTTAGTGAATTGTCTTATAAGTATATTTACTCCCAAAGATGGTTCTGTGTATCTATCTGATATATTAACTAAAAAACCTTATTATCTAACAAAAGCTGAGGTTTGGGATATTCAGTTCTTAGCCACTGCCAGATGGTCTCCAGGATATTACTCTTTAATAAGGAAAAATGAGCTGTTACATACTCAAAGTACCTAAGAGATGGGAACGTAAATAAGCTAGGACTTGTACACCTTCTAGATAGCTACAGGAAAAAAACCCACCAATATTCCAAACCTCAGCAGCTGGGATAGCATTACTGCTCATCCTGCTAGCTGGGACAACGCTGTGTTTTGGACTAGCGTGCCAATAATGTTGGCAGCACACCAATGTGTTGGTTGTGCTTAGGCAGTGCTTACTTTAAACCAAGGGCTTTTCGGTTTCCCATGCTCTGCCAGTGAGGAGGCGCACAAGAAGCTGGGGAGAACTGCAATGCAAAATGCACACTTTGACAGTTTGGGCAGAAAGGTAAAGTGCTGGCTAAAAAAACCCCATTCTGATGACAACATAAAGACTTTAATGTCTTCCAGAAAAGATGGCAAGATGGAGCTTTGACTTTGGGCCTGTCAGGCCAAAAGCAACCTGTGATCAAGAAGGCTCTCATCACTGCACAAAAGAAATACAAACTGTTGGGGTTGAAAAGAAACAAGTACTGTAAAACTAAGGTGGAAACTCCACAAACAGACAGAATATGCATACACTGAGAACCTTTGGCATAGTTAAAGACAGAAGCATCCTCATTCTGCCTCTATATTTTCTATCTTTTTGTTCACATTTTTATTGTCTGACCACATGTTGGACCAACAAAAAAAAATTATCAAAGGCACCAAACAAAAAATGAGGCAAACAAAAAAATCCATGCATTCACCAGAGTGGAAGACTGTTGCTAGCATCAAACTTGAATGTTATGAAGATCATTACTTTTTACAAAAGATGAAGTCTTGATTTAAAAAACCCAAAACTTTTAGGGCTTATGCTTGAATAAAAAAATTTATCAAATTATAAGGACCTACTATCGCTAAGTTTTCTTAAACAAAATTAGGGTCTTGAATATCTTCTGCCTAAGGCTTTCTAGAAAACTTTTTTGTAATTCCTAAGAGATGGCTACACTGGCTTGGAGCAACTTATGCTTTTTTACAAAGGTTTTTACTACAGGAGGATCTGGACGCTGCACAACACATCACCCAACACAGCCCTGGAAGAAGCCTGCGGTTTACTCAAACGAAAAAGCAGGCACAGAAGGGAACCAACAGCACCTAAAAGGACAATTCAACGAAGCGGGGAGAAAGCGCTGAAGATGGGAAGCAGCTGAGGACTGAGGCAATTGAAGGCACAGACTATCAGGCCGCAGCTCGCGTTCCCCGGGACGAGCCACGGCCCTGCAGGGGAACGGGAGCCCCGGTCCCTGCGCGGAGGCGCCCCGGGAGGCTCAGGGCGGGCTCGGCCGCGGCTCCGGGCTCAGCGCGCTCCCACCCGGAGCGCTGCAGGCAAAGCAAGGCGGCAACAAAGGGAGGCGGGGGCACGGCGGGCTGCCCGGCCAGCACAGCCCGAGGCCCCGGGAGCAGATGGGCCCCTGGGCCCTGCCGCAAACCAGGGCCTCTCCGGCCGCCGGGGCCCTGCGACTCTCCCGGGAGAAGGAGAAATAGGAACGGGACCTCCCCGTGGGGAGATAAGACGGCGGGCAATCGCCTCATCCCCCCCGGGGACCGAGGGCGACGGAGCCCCACCACTGTACCCCCCCAGGGCGGCGGGGGCTGCCCACACACCGCGGGGGGAGCGGCCGCCCCATCCCCGGGCCGGTGCCGCCGCCCGCCCCGCCCGGTCCCCGGGGGCCGCGCGCGCGACTCACCTGCGCCCGGCGCTCCCCTCCGGGCCGCCGGCCCTTTAACGGCCACCGCCCTCCCATTGGGCGAGCTGCCTGCCTGTCACTCGTCTCCGCACGCCTATTGGTGCTCCGTGTCCGCCGCTTCCCCCGCCCCGCCCTGCCGCGCCAGGCGGGCCGGAATCCCCAACGCGCCTCCGCCGGCGGGGCCGCGCCGCGCGCAGCCGCCGGACAGCCATTGGCTGCAGCCGCCGCTTGTCTTCCCCAGACGTGCCGATGATTGGCTGCAGGCTGTGGCGGCCCGCCCCCCTCAGCCAGGGACCCTCCGCGGGGTGGGTGCGGTGCTGCCGCTTGCCGGAGGGCGCGGCCCGGGGTGGAGCCCGGTGCCTCTGGGCGGCGGCCTGCGTGGAAAGGAGGAGGAAAGGAGGAAAGGAGGAGGAAAGGAAGGAGGAGGAAAGGAGGGAGGAGGAAAGGAGGGAGGCAGGCAGAGAGGCAGGGACAGGGGCAGCCCGAACGTGCGGGATAACTGTGCATAAGCCACCAGTCTGGCCTCGAGGTTTTATGATGCTGCTGCCCAGAGCGAGCGCGCGGCAACCGGCTGTTCGTCCTGAACTGCGCGGTTTGTGATTAAAATGGAGAAATGACGTCTATCACATCCTGTAATGAAAGAAATAAAAGTATTTTTCGGGAAGCGCTGCTCCACGCCATTGATGTGGCTGGTATATACACATAAATCACTTTTCTGGAGCTGTCGGGCTCGGGGCTCCTCGCCCCCTCCACCACACAAGATGTGTCTGGTCCTTGTCTTCTGTGTTAGGTCCTGGTGCCTTAATGATGTAACTCTACTTTTTCCAAGTTTGGTACCTCTAGTCTGCCGAACCTGATGTGTGCATTTAGTACTTCACATATTCATTAACAGTGACTTGCTCAGTCTTTCCAGATTTTTTCACTTGTATGGGTAGTTATTTGATTATTACAGCTTTAACTGTGATGAAATTACAAATCTCCCTAAAACGGTATTTTCCAGGTTCAGCCAACTATTAATTTACCAGTTTGCTAACAGGTAGTGATAGTGTTGCCCACTGTGTACTGAAAATCCAGTTAAAAAGGAAAATGGTGAGGGGTAGTGGAGCAAGACCATGCCACATTGCTGACAAATATAACACTGGGGTATTTCTTACTGAAACCCATGCATGAACTTGGCTTCCCTTTACATTATTACCAGTATATGGAGGGGCTTGACAGCTGGCCTGCAAACAAAGCTGAGTTACTAGAAGAAATAACAATTGATGATTTTCGAGTGTATCCATAGCAAGGAAGAAGACAAGGCCATCAGCATGGGAACAGATTAGAAAAGATACATGAACATTTTTATAAGTTAGACTACGTGCATTAGTAAATGTGTATACATGCCTCATTAAATTTCTGTAACACTTTTGCCAATTACATTGACACTAATTGCTTTCCACCAATTAATATAATACGTTATTGTGATGTAGTTAGTGGCTTAAGATCATGATTTGTTAAGAGTGTATAAACTGGAGAATACTCAGAATAAAAACTTTTTTCTTGGACCCTGATCACGTGTGTGTATGACATGTCTGACCCAACGGTGACACCAGTATTTTAACTCGTAATTTTCTGGTGCTCAGAAATCGAATTCAAGCACTCTGTAAAGGTCTTGCAAGGTAGTTCAAACTAGATTCAGGAGCAAGTAGGTGGATAAATGATGGAAAGGGGAGGTCATTAACAGTCTGATCCTCTGCTAGTCTGCAAAAATAATTAGTCCTAATTATACCTTGTTGAATATCCTTCTTTTATTGTGAAAGACAAACCCATTAAATATGATTAGTATTCCTAGAATAATTTTAACTAGGAATCATATTATTTCCTAGAGTAGCTGTGCACATAAACCTAAATAGCTCTACTTTCTCCCAGAATTGTTACTCTACTTTTATGGAGGCTGTTAATCACTGGTGAAAAATCCGAGTGTATAACAGATTCCTCCAACAAAAATCCTTGGACCTCCTCCATTTATGTGAATTGACTTGATTTTTTTGCGTAATTTATGTGTATTTTAATAATTAAATCCAGATTCTTTCTTCCTTGCTTCTGATGACAGGAGGAAAATCCCTACCATATGGTCTACTTCAGACACAAACTGTTTAAGTCCATGGTGAATTCCCTGGATCTGTAGAACATACAAATACAGTTTCCTTTTGATTGTGCACAGGGTTATGCAACTTAAGCTCTCAGATTTGGTCTGTGAATCCCTTAATTGTTCAATATAAGCTTTTAATATTGTGAATGCTGATGGAATGCTTTGTACATGTCTCCAAAAGGCTTTTGCTAGCTGAAAGGCTATTGGGGCAAAGGCCTTGGAGTGTTGGAAAGTCAATTTGTATTGCTGCAACTCTAATCTATCTATAGAGGAGTCTCGGGGTTACAGAACTTTCAGTTTTGGAAGGATATAAGACAACACTGGGCTCCATCACTTTGTATTGATGCCATTTCTGCAAGTCTTGGCATGCAACTTTTGGACTCTGTAGCTTTTTTCTCCTTCCATATAAAGCTCCTTCTACTAGTATGGAAGGTCCATTTCAGTAACAATAAACACCCAATCATTTGCAATACTTAAACTGTTAAAAAAACCTGTATATCAATCTGATCTAATTTTAAAAAATGATACCAATTTAATTGAGTACCTTACCATGGTAAACTTAAAAAACTTTTCAGCAGACAATTAAAATTAGCATGGGAACAGTAATTCAGTATGCAAAGGAAATACAAATACAAGGTCTAAGGATAATTATAAACCGCCCTCACTGCAGTTTTCATCCATGCTAACTGCCTTCTTGGTTATGGCATTCAAAATGTTCTCCAACTGAAGGGAAAAAAACAAACCAACAAATCCCAAAAGAGATTACCTGCATTAGAAACACTGTAGAATCTCTGCAGTTTAAAACTCACTGGAAAGAAAAAAAAAAAAAAAAGGAAAAAAAAAAAGAGAGAGACCCAAGAAGGATTCAGTTGCTCAGTGCTTTATTTCACAAAAGAATGAACATCTCAGCAAATGTGTAGTATCATACTTTCCACATATCAGCAGAGCCCAGGCAGCAGCGAAATGTTACTGTTCTCTATGCTTTACTGGCTGTTAGAAGGAAAAAAGTAAATTGAGCATAATGCTCAACTATAAATATTGTCAAATACATCCCTGTTTTCAGTCTGTTTTAATTAAAAGAGATCTTATGCTGCCTCCTGTTGGTCACCTACAAACAGAAACATCTAAAATTAATCTCCACATTAGGAACTGCAGTCAGCACATTCTATAGCCTATACCTTACCTACTACCCTTTACTAACCACAGGAGGTAAACAGTTTTCTTCACAGAGTAATAACATAAATAAATCTGACCCAGAAAATCTACTCAATTTTGTGAATATAACGAATTTTAACAGCAGTAAACTGACTTACTACAAATGTATTTAGAATATAGAAAACAGATTAATTAGTCCTTAAATAATAATCATCAGGTCTGTGCAAACATAATCAATAAAATACCTGAATAATTGATATTTATTATAACAACTAAACCAGTATGATAACATTACCAAAGTGCCATAACATTTTGATAGCATTCTTTAAAAATTAAGATTATCCAATATAATCATCATTGGATATTAAAATCCCACATACAATATATATTATCTTCGTGTATATTATACTGGTCATGCTTATAATGTATTCTGTGACATAAAATAGAATACTATTAGAAATGTTTTGGTTACATCATTTAAGTGCAAATAGTAGATTATAATTTTACATGCATTTTGTATGTTTAAACATCACTCTATTTCAGTGAGAACGTACATAGTCGTTAATCTAGTTACTATCTTTAGAGGAAGGTACTTTTTCATAAAGCTTTGATTCAAAGAGCTTTGAAAAGTCATAAAAGATTTTTAAAAACTCACTTTGCATTAATTTTGTGACTTTTTTTTTAATTGCATAAATGCTCTGTAGACTGAAAAATCAGTTTGATCCAGACTACAACAGTTACTCAAGGAAATATTTTTTTTTTTGTGTAGTTCACTGAGATTTCTTACATCTTTAGCAATTAATCACAGGGTTTGGAACATAGGTCCTTTCTTCTATGATAAAGCCTTGTTTTTAAACATGACTTCCTAACACTTCTGCTTCTTCTGCATTCTGTTCTGCTACCAGATTTAATAATTTGTATGTGGAAATGTGGCAAATGATCCTTTTTCCTTCTGTGAGAGCTGTAGTACAGGTTGACGTGCCTAACTGCAGAAAATCAGTACCATTTCACAGTAACTTTTCTGTAAGCAATACTAGAAAGTAACTGACATTACTACATTATTTCCTGATCACTGAGTAAGAGCTCACCTCCCTGTGAAATCCGTGAATGATTTTTCAGACTGGGAACTGACATTAGTTCCTGCACAAGTATAGTGTAGAATATTAAAGAAGCATGTCTGTTTTCCCAGTTCAGCTACAGTCAGTTTTCACTGTCTATAATTTCTCTGCACTGAGGAATTTCTCACATACGTCATTGCTCTGTCTGATGTCAGATGCCAGAGTCTTATAGCAAGTAGCTGGGTGGAAGACTGCCAAAAAGATCTGCCGTAGGCAAAAACTTAGAGGAAAGAGCATCACCTGAATGACTCACTCGCTTGCTGTTTATGTGACCCAGCAATCTGGTCATGACAGTGGCAATTAAAACACCCTTGCAATTCTCTAGTCTCTTTCAATTTGCATAGCTATTTATACCCATGTACTACGGGCATATTATGTCACTTTTCTCAATGCATAAATTGTATACTCATATTACTCAGGTATAAACACAACACAAATACATAAGCAAAGGTGAATTGGGCGTTTTATTCCAATGATGTGACAAGTTGCAATAATTAATGGTTAATGAAGTCTCTATGCTACCCTGAGTAGCTTCATTAAAACTAAAACTCTCATTTTCCTATGTGTTTGGTTTTTTCCTATTGTTTCAGTAAGTAGGAACAGTATTCTTCCTCTCTCTACTCAATACATTTGCTTTGCACTAACAAAAAGTAGTTGTGTCCCAATATAAAAATACTTGCATTTCTGCAAGGTGATTGTAGAGGTTACCTAGCTACGTTTAGTTAAAATATGGAGACTTATTATGAAAAAAAAAAACAAAATAAATGGGGAAGTTGCCTGAAATACTGTAGCAAGCTACTAACTTCTACAGAACTGACACACATATTAATATACAGAAATTACTGAGTGGAAGGGTCCTGCTCTATTCCAAATATACATGATTTTATTTTACATGCTTATGAAAATTGCTATGATGAATGTTATCTAAATTTGTAAGGGTATCTCTTAACAAATTACAGAGTCAGTCACAGAATCAGAACCTTCCATTGTTTACTGTTTAAAACAGAAGCCTGTTCTAGGCAATATTAAGCTTTAAGCATTAATATTCAGCTTGGGTTTTACAAAAAGTACATGCAGTAGTGATGTGATAATGAACTTACCACAATTGTCTCAAGACATATAAAAGATGCCTCTGATGCCTCACTAAATTTTATTAATTATTTAAACTTCTTGAAAAGATGTGATTAAATGTTTAGAATCATGATTTCTGTCTGGCAGAAGACAACCTTACTGCTTTCACAACACTTATAGGGAACATAAGGGCTCTCAGTGTCTTATCTGGATACCTGGTAAGAAAGGAAATTCTCAGGCTGTGGAAGAATCCAAATTAATTTATGAAACCTAGCTAATTTCAGTGTCCTCCTGTCAGAAAGAAGACTGACTTTGTAAGCATGAGATCAAATTTACTTCAGAATATATGGCTAGACTAATATTAGCACTAAAAGTCCATTACAATTTTAACATTATCATAGCTGACTACTTAAAGTTTATCAAGCAATATATTGTGAAGTGTTAACTGTGTAATATTTTTTCATCTAAAAAATACAATGAAGTTCAAGATAAAGTGTTTTAATTAATTTAAACCACAAGAGATGATTTCTCACATCAGAAATACTATTTACTATTGCCTTTTAATATGGGGGTGTAGTTTTGTAACTTTATATTTGATGTATGACAAGATACAACATTTTCCCATAGTTAACGGAAGCAACAGCTACGGTTCAGTTTACCGCTTGCTGCTATAAGCAGCCTAGTGACTGCTTAGTAGGTAGCACTGAAGACTTCAGAGATGAAGACTTCCGACAGAAAACATCCTGAAGTCTTCTTTCTTTAGTTAGCAACATGACTGAAGCAAAGGTATTCACATGAATCATCTGTCCTGTAGAAATCTTACCTACCCTGCAGTATGTTATTGAAGCTTACTTTGCCACAGTTAATGGCATGGAAACAGAAAATAAAGCTACTACTAAGGCACAAGGATGGAGGAAAACTGGCAAAACTGAAGAGCTGAAGTAAGATGCCAGGAATTATCAGTCTCTTCAAGTTAAATACCTGGTTTTAATACTGTGAAGGTCACTTTGGCTCTTGTCCTTGCTAAGGTCATTGTGATAAGATAAAGCTGACAATGTATTCCTCTTACAGGTTTATGAACATAGAAAATCTGAATCGCACTAATGAAAATGTCTTTTAAACTTCAGTTACATAGGGAAAAGAGTACACAATCAGTTTTCTCATTTAGCAATTTGTCTATTGGGACAACTGTGAATATTACAGAAATAATGACACATATTACACAACTAATTCCTCATGAATATTCTTTTTGGAAAATTAATATAATTTTTTAAATTATTCTAATCATTACAGAGAAGAGTTGTATATAAAATTAAGTATATAATACTGTCTGTATAATGACTAGTATGAATGACATTTTAATGGAGTCTTCCAAAAGCAATCCTACAGCATTTAATCAAAACTGAAAATTTAAACAAATAAGTACATATTTCTCCATCTGTAAACTAATACTTAAAAACTATTCTACAACTTGTGCATTTAAATAGACTCTTTTAACTTGGGAGTTTCAAAATTCTCCAGAGCAAATTGTCAGTACAGGTGACCAGGGGTCCCTATATTTATTAAACTGAATGACCTGACAGTAAAACTCAGTTAAGGCTCTTGGCATTGGTGAAACTTCTTCCCACTCAGACCTACTACTGTGGTAGACTTGAACTTCATCTGTGATTTCTTCTGGAGCATAATCACCACCTAGTATATAAATTTTGTCTTCTGTCCCAACTGCCCCTGCATTAAAGCCAGCACATTCAAAAGATCCTTCCCCTTTCCAAACACAGGTTTCTGGGCAAAAACTGTAAACCTTGTAGGTGGAGAGATCACATATGTACAATGTGCAGTTCACTGGAACAGCTTTGATTAGAGTTGCATGGAAAAACTGCCCAAATTCTGCTACAAGCTCAGACCACTGATCAGTCATAGCGTTATACTTAAAGAAACAGTCAAGGGACGGATTAAAGGCATCAGTAATCTCTACTTCTGAGCCAAGGACATAAATTATATTCTGGCATGCACTTGCTTCTGGATAGTAGATACCTCTTGGTAACTGGCTTACAGATTTCCAGTCTTTGGAAAGAGGGTTATAGGATTCTACATCCAAAAGACTCCGCGTTTCTTGAGCTCCTCTGGTCTTTCCACCTATCACAAAGAGCTGATTTAAGGTTACAACAGATGTGTGCATTGTCCTTGGTTTTTTCATAGCTGACACTATGGAGAATTCATTGCTAACTGGGCAGTAGCACCAGGTTTGGTCAGTGGCATCATGAAATGGTTCAGCAATATGAAGCCTGACAGTCCTATAACAATTACCCTTGCATCCTCCAGTTATAAATATTTTTTCTCCATAGCTAGACAAACTTGACCCTGGCAGATCAATCATGTGCGTATGTGGTAGTTCTTTCCATTTATCTGTTTTGATGTTGTAGCAGAACGTATGTCTGTTTTCTCCATCTTCATCAGTTTTATGAACAAATATATATTTTTCTGTTGTTGAAGGACGTGCATCTGGAAACAATCCACTGAAGTTCTGCACACTTTTAACTGCATCATTGATTATTACGGAGCAATTAGCACTCTTAAGTAAGTGCTCTTCAGAATGCAGAAAGTCCTGCAAAGTCTTTTCAGGTAACTGGTGTAATCTCACTTTTTTAATCAAATTAGGCAGGTATTTCTGCCGTGTTTCTAAGTTGTGTTTGGTCCATTGGAGGACAGCTTTCAACACTGATTCTTCCTCAGGGACATCTAGTTCATCAGCCTCCAGGCATTTTTGTAATATCTCAAAATTCATCTCCAAGAAGTCACTCGATCTGAGCAGCAATGAAAAGTGGTGTTGTACAAAATCTAGCGCATGATCAAACAAGCGGACAGACCCATAACTTTCTGATAGAGAAAGCAACTGTAAGCAATTCACAAGATCAATACTTTTTATTAGGAAGTCACTGCAAGCTTTGGAAAGGAGTGAAACTTGAAGAAATGACGACAGTTGGAACAGCATTTCCACATTATCATTGGTTATCTCTGTTTTTCCTGTGTAAGCATAATCAAGAAAAGCTTTCACTGCCTTGGGTGATAGGTTACTAATAGTAACATTGCCATCATCCCGTTCTTTCATATTAACTTCAAACATGGCTCTGTGAATAGAATACACAAGATATACACACAAATTAAAGATTCAGCAAACAGATGAGAACACTGATGTGGAAGGAGACAATTAGGGGCACTTAATAATGTGGGCTGGCCTAAAATTGGTCTAAATTGTGGAAGTTCTTATATGAACAATGAAATTACTTGGTGTGTTTGAAAAAAAAATATTGGTGATAAGAACATATTCAGTGTGATGGCTTAACAAAATCATTGCAGCACTTGTGTTTTGTATGCATTTTCACAAATGGTGATGAAGTCCGCAGCTCTCAGCATGAGAGAATATGTGAAATATTTCAGGACAGCATCAGTTTCAACTTTGGGAAAGAAAGCCTGATTTAAAAAAATACATAGTAAAAAAGCCCTATGAGTTAAGTCATGCAATGTGGATGAGTACATAAAATTATGTGGAAAAAAACCCCTTCCAAATTGCAGGCTGAGCAAATGGCCAGACAGATGATGGGTGTAGTCCTCAGAAATAAAAGTAGGTAAGGGGTAAATGGGGAGAAAAAACACAAGGAAACTTAATTCTTGCTTTAGAGTTGACAGAGAGATGTATGAGTACAGGCCAATGTCAGAGAAAAAATGAGATTTTGATATGATTGCATGACATAAAGAAACCGTGCAGAAAGTAGATTGTGACTGAATACAAAGATGATGGTTGAAATTGTGGAATGAACTATTGACCAGGAGATTTGTGGAAATTTTATTACAACTTTAACTGCTTTATTCTAACTATGTAATAACATTTAACTCTTTCACACAATCTAACACAGCAAGATAAAATAATTAAAGTTTTACAAGCAAGTAAGTGCTAGCAACAGAACAGTGCTGCAATATCCCTTGCCCTACCCTCCCAGAGACTAAGCCTCAAGCTAGGATAGCAGTGGCTTCTGAATATGACACAAGATAATAAGGGAGGAAGAGTTTGATAAATCATCAAATGCAAAGCAGAGAATCTGGATATTAATATATCAGTTAATTCATACTAAAAAAGTGTTATATCATAGTTCAGTTATACACTTAGTATCTCTGTTGTAAGGGATTTTTGAAATCTCATTTTTTTCTGAAGCCAAAGAGGAAAAAAAAAACATCCCTGTGTATAGCACATACTCTTTGGGATGTGAACACCTGGTAAAGGAGGAACTTGTCTGACTTCCCGAACAAGAACACAAAATTACAGTAAGACTACTGTGTCCCAAAGACCTCTTTGCATACTAAGTGATGACCCTTATAATCCTTTGCTCATTAACCCATGAGCTATGAAAGCTCTAATTCAGGAGTAAAATAGCAACTGAACAATACTAATAGAAGAAGAGCAATGTAGGCAAAGGTTTTGACTCTTAAAGCTAACAAGTGAGGATCAAAATGTTGCTGATTATTCGGTTTACACAATGAAGCCAAAACTAAGAGAAGTCCAAAGGCCAAGGAAGACAAAAGGTGTTCCATTTCAAAATGTTTGTAGTGGACCTAGGTACTTTTTATTCTTTGAAGGTAAAAACTGGGCCTTGCATTGCAGGATGACCTATGAACCTGATGGCTGCTATTATCTACCATATCAACTATTAGGAGCAGGGAGAGATCTCTCCAGGCAGTTTTTAATCTGAAGAGTCTGTAGGTAATGAAAAGGACACACGCGTTTCCATGTGCTTAACTTCAGTTCTAAAAATTACCACTGGAAGTTATTTCATCCTAGTATTTCTTTCCACCAGATCATCTTGGTGCTGTCAAGCAGCTAAAAGACAAATGAAAGTAGTCTTGTGTGTCAGAGAAAAAAAACAAATCTGCTCCTACAGTGGAGAAAGTGCTCATTTCATCCACATTTCGTCTTTTTTTCAGTAATTCTTAGAACACATCTAGCTATCTTCTGTCATACATGGCAGACTCACTTAGACCATGGGATGTTCCAGGACATTTGAAAATAACACTCACCTATGTACGGGCAACCAAATTGAGGCTATTAACTCATTTCCAAGAGTCCATTTTTTCATTGTTAGAGTCTGAGCTTTGTTTTTAGTAAACTCTATTCAGAAACACTTTCAGTGTGGAACTGAAAGTTTGAATCTTTCTAATAAAAAGGTTAACAAGGCTTATTTATAAATTAATATTCTGTATGTGAATGAAGACTGTCCCTTAAGAATACACAGCTTTAAGCACAAGAAGGAAGATCCATTTCATGCTGAAAAGATGAAATCTGTAGTTTAGGAAAAGTATGCATATCTATTTAAATACCTCTGAAGACAATTTCTACAATACCGACCACTCTTCTTGGACAAACAAAAACCAGTTCCATTCCAAAGTTATGTACAATTTATCCACAATTTCTCAGTACAAGATTACAAGATGTATTTGTAATCAATCGTTTCACAACATGAATTTGTCAAAGTACATTGACTATAATATAAAAATTGATATAAAAACTGAAACAATATCCTTGCAGACCTTCAAGTACTGATACAGGCAGCAGGTAACTCTTAAACATACATAACCTGTGTCAGTTCAACCTAACAGCAGAACCACCTATTTATGATCTGAAACTTGTATTACAGAGTTTTAACTGCTGTTGGAATCTGATTCATAGTCCTCATGGCTTTCTGTAAATACAAAGAGCTGTATCTCGCATACCCCTAAAAGGATGTTTGAATGCTGTGCTCAAAACTCTGCAGACATATGTAAATTGTGATAATTTTTTTAATTTTAGGTTTTGTTTCGTTTTGTTTTTAAATTCTATTCCCTCCCTCCTTCCCTCCCAGAGAACTTACAATCTATTTCCTGCAAACTCACACCAAAATTAGGTTTACCTGAAAAAATCACTGCATGCTGCCAGTACGCAACGATGACAGGGAATTATTTCATCTTTCACACGAATTTTAAAATCAAAAAATATATTTTGTTCTCTGAACTTTTGTAGTACTTTTAGAATTTGTTGTCCATGACCTTCAGCCACTAAGGAATTGATTTTATTTTCAGGAACAGAAATTCCATTGCAAATAGGTCTGCTAATGTAATCCCGTTGATTGGCCATGTTTTCTTCAATCTATTCCTGAAATGGAAAAATAAGTAATTGATTCTACAGTCTTATTATTAAAAAAACCAAACGAAATCAATACACCATAAAACAAACAAAGAAGTTCCCAGCATTGAATTTAGTTTGTGTATCATATGCACAGTTAGAAATTTGTGTTACAAGTGACTTTGATAATACTACTACTTTGTAAAATATATTCATATGGCAAATTTTGTAAAGTAGATTATCTGCCATATATCAAAGAACAATTCTACAGATAATACCCACCTGTAAGAATTTTTTTTAATAAAAGTACACAGGAAGCACATCAAGGAGTGTGTTTAATTGTCAATTAAGAGAAAGACTAGTCCTAGGCTTACCCTCAAAAAACCCCACATTTTTACAATTTTATGTAAAATTAAGATGGAAAAAGAAAACTTAGTTATATATTTTACATTCCAAAAGGCTGATCACTCTACATCTTGTAGTGGAAGGGAGACAGAGGCTATTAGACTGCATCCTAAGTGGATTCCCATGAGGCACTCTGGACTGCAATAATGGCATACAAACAACACCAAGAGCCTGACTGAATTACAGGATTGCTGGGACTTACCAAACAGGGTCATTTAGAGACAGTTTTTTGACAGTACACCTTTGAGTGCTTAGTCAATTGAAACTGATTTTGTCATGTACCTCTAGTCATGTTAGGAAGCTTTGTGTTTGCCCACTCTAAGTTTCATTTACAGTGGCGTAAATTAACTGGCTTTAGAACACATTTAAATTTAAGACCATCTCCCTTTCAGCGGCCAAGTTTTTCTCTGGTGAAAATCCCTACACTGAAGTGTGGTTTTTCTATGGTAAATTGGTTTGAACTGTTTTTTACAACCACTTTGTCAATATAAAGAAACTTCAAACATGATTATATTTTATTTACACCTATTTAAAGAGCTATTTATTTATAGCATAAATTGCCCTTACTGAAAATCTGAGTCAAGACTGCCTATTTTAAAGCTTAAAGAAACATTCCAATTTTTTTTTATTCTAGGATTTTGCTTCCACAATTCCAATTAAAATCAGTAACAGATAACGGCCCACCTGAATTGACAGGGGACAAAACATTCCAAACAAAACCCAGAAACAAGAAAATACTGGTTTTGGTTTTCAATTTTCTGAAAAGGCTCATCTGATAACAAGATATATTCAGCGGAAACTAAACCATCAGGCAGTCTTCATGTGAGGTACTTTCACAGCAGACTGATCTATACTTTATCTAGTCAGGTAGCTCCAACCACAAATAGACCTCCATGTCTCCTGGAAGAGAAGAGATCCAGTGATCTTGCTGCCAGCACTGGCACCCTTGGAGCAGGCATCTTCTCCTTCCCATGGCCAGACAATCTCAACGTATTCACTCTTTCCATTCTAAGCCTGAGGAACTAGGAAAATACAGAAGAAC
The DNA here is from genome assembly GCF_035770615.1 of Melospiza melodia melodia. NCBI lineage: Eukaryota > Metazoa > Chordata > Aves > Passeriformes > Passerellidae > Melospiza > Melospiza melodia. The sequence goes on from NC_086195.1 coordinate 77,939,663, forward strand.
AAGACCACCATTTATTCTGATAATGTATGGCCTCATAAACCCCAACTTCCATAAATCATGAAACTTTTTCCTATGTCAGAATTCTCTAGAATACCCTTTTCTTATGAATTTAAAAGCCTACTCCTCAAAAGGCTGAATCTTCAAAAGCAGAGTTGCTTCAATAACATTAGTTTCCCACATTTGAATGAAACTTTTTTATAAAAGAAAGTGAATTTCAAAGTTTATTTGGCATCACGTCAAATAACACTTCTTCTAAAAGAAACATAAACCTTTCTGCAAAATTCTGGAACTGACAATTGATACTAGACATCTTTCTCCACTTACATGTCATTTCTATAGCAAGGTCCAACCTACAATATGCTTTCTGATGATAAAATTACCAATTACAGTAATATTTGTATTATGAAGATGGAAACATCTACTGTAATCAAGTTGAACTATGCTATTTTAGACAAGACATCATATGATCACTTTCATACAAGCAATGAATGTTTCAGAAAGTTTTCTTTTACCACACTATTACCACAAATACTCTATTCCAGAACATTGGTGTAGAGACTGTAAACCTCTTAATTACACATCAATTTATTAATGCTTACATATATTTGTTCTTCTGTTAAAATTGTTATTTGACATCATTTTCCTTTGTATATTTCTTCATTCTTACAATTATCAAGAGTGTTGATATCCTCTCTCAACTTTCATTAGAATGAATAATTGTCAAACTTTCCAAGGTTCACTTATAAGGCTGAGTTTCTGGTTTTCCTTATTATTCCTTGCAGTTTTCTCTTTACTCTGGTTTGATCCTAAATTTCTTTCACTGATACAAGATTTGTTGTACAATGTTATGGTTCAGACCTCATCACTGTCTCACTAGACCAATTTCCAAGTCATCTAGTGCATCCTAATCCTAATCTCTAATAGCAGTATCTCATTATTTTCTCAAAAGCAAAATTCAGCAGTCCATCTTTAATGTTTTTGTCCACAATTAAGGAATGTAGTAATGAACGCTGTGCGATGACTTAGCCTAATTCACCCTTCTCTCTATTAAAAAATACATATTAATAAATTCAATTTCTAGCTGTCTTGTAGCCAATTCCTGACTTACTTTATAATTTTGGTATTAATGTACCACTTCACTGAATCTGCTGATGATTTTAGAGCCCTTCAAACTCTCTTAACAATTCAGCTAAAACTTGGTATGTTAAACAAGGCATTTATAATTATTTCACGCATTCTTCTACAAAGCCATATTAATTATCAGTAGGGGATTTTATAAATATTTGATCAGTAGGGGTTTTTATAAATATTTGATAAAAGGGTAAGAAACTTAGGGGGTGCAAATATACATGGAAGAGGTCTGCAGTTCAGGAATGCTGGGGAACACCCCTCTTTTTATTTGCTCCATAAACTCCCCCAGGATTCCCATTAAAAGGCCTGTCTTATTGTGGATTACCCAGAACCAAGCTCCAGTAAAGGGTTCATTAGATCTGGGATCTCTTACTTTTCCTTTTTAAGACACATCTGTGTGTTGTTGAGCAACCGGCCTTGCAGCCTCTCCTGGAACAAGACACAAGTACTGCTGTGCGTGATCCGATCTCTCACCACCTGGCAAAACCTCCCTGCTCCTCCTGGACCTTTACAGTCCTACACTGGCAAATGCCCCCTTAGCTATTAGCCTGCTTTTCTGAAAAAAAAACCAAAAAAACAACAAACCAACAACTGGTTGACAAAGACAACTGAAAACTATTCCAAAACTAAACTCCCCTAAAGTTAAAATTTAAACATTTTCCCTGGCTTATTTTTATTGGATAACACCTGAAACACAAGGCCAGTTGGCTGCTACAGTCAAAACTGATACAAACTTCACAGTTATTAAGGTCAACCCCATATAACACATGTGAAGGGGACATACATGTACCTCTCAAAACTATCTGTACAGGTGTCCAGCTGAGGGGCCAGATTCTGCATGCCTGACAGTCAAGGGGCAAGCAATGGCCAGTCTGTGTAGGGCCACAGAGCAGCGAGCAGTTGAACAGAAGGCTGGGGATATGCCAGGACCCAGGACATCCCTCTGGCTGTCCTGAGCAGCCAAGACCCCTGCCAGAGGTCTCAGAGACCCTGGCACAGAGCCCAAAATGCCTGTGGTTTTGATTATGACCCATGGAGCAAGTTACCAACCTTAGATGAAGATCTGCAAGCCACGACAAATTAAGTAGAATGATAGCAAATTTATCATGAGGTGAAAAAGCAGATTTTGGGGTTTTTAGAATGGAGGTCTGGGGGGCAAGATGAAGGGATCTGGACATGTCCAGCCTTTCTCCTTCTTCTTCTTCTTCTTGGCCTCCCTCTTCTGCTGTGATGTTGGCACTTTTAGATTGGTTTAGAGTAGAAGCTCACTGTCTAACATAGGTGATAGGTATTGGAAAGTAATTGTAAACATTGTAAACGTAGTTTTTAGTATAAAGACATAAAATAAAATTCTTTCTCCTATCCTGCTGAGGTCCCCCATGACAGGGGACCTCAGCAGGACAGGAGAAAACTTTTATAGATAAGATACAATAAACAACCTTGAGACAGAGAAATTAGGAGCCCTGACTCTTTCTTCAAGCGCCGGGCTGGGAAAAGGGACTTCCAAACTCTTCTCGGGGTCACTGTGACAAGCTAGAGACCCCAACAGGGATAGTAAACTACTTTTGGTCATTATGGTGGATGAAATAAGGGACAGCCTGAGAGCTCAGAGGGTAAGAGCATTCTTATGATCTGTCACAGAATCCAGTAATAAGGGCCCAGACCTCATTAGCTGTGCTGTTTATGAGACCCCTCTGTCGCAGAAGCATAGAGTGGTTTGGGTTGGAAGGGCCATGAGGGATCACCTGGTTACAAGCCTTTGCCAAGATTTAGCACTGTCCTTTTCCCAGGACACTAAGGGATGGAGCAGTCTAGAACATAAAGAGCTCATTGACCCAGATGCCAGGTAACCACACTGAGAACTCTGATAAGACCACAGTCAAAATATGAGTTATACACACATTACTCATAGTATCTAAGCATTTGTAAAAAGCTACAAGAAAGTGTTTAACTGACCTTGATTCCATGCAAACATCTGCCAAAACCTCACTGAATTTCTAGTGGAACTTTTCACTTCACCAATGCTAATGCTCCCTTTCCAAAGATATATGGAAGATGCAACATATTTATGATTGTTTTTTAGTTAGCACCATCAACAATCCTTCTTAAGTGTTCTTATAATTCTGTACCTAGAAGACGCTGAAATGCATTAATTTATTTTTTTATACTTTTCCTTCAGGAAGTTCAAATGACCTTTTAGACATGAATTTAATAACCTGGATATATGTTGAATCCTATATATTACACTAGGAAACTATAAACACAGCATACTGTTAAACTCATAAAGGAGACCAAAAACATCAGGACAGACATTTTCAGAACATTCAGGCATACACTAAAATCATAACCACTGCAACAGATGTCCTAGAAATGACTTTCACATCCATCCCACAGATCAGAAACAGTAAAGGAAACAGAACTGTGAAGTGACCTTTGAGCAGAGATGAACTTTTTTTTTGTGCAGAATCTGTTGTAGTTCCTACCAAAGCACTGATGGGAACATACTCACATAATGTGAGTATATTAATAAACACTTCTGCTGAAAAGATTTTGCTAAACCAACAGTCCAAATAGCCTTAGCTGCTACAACTGATAAACAAAATGGTTAGAGAAGTTTAAATATGGTAATGAAGTTGAGAATGGTGGAAGATGTGCAATTATTTCTTGGTGAATAACCAAGGAAAAGATATCAAACTAGGGAGAGGATGTGTAATAACAGTGAAGCATGAACACCCAAATGAGGGTCCAGAAAGACAGTGGCAAAGACACCAAACTGTTTGATCACTTTATAATAGCGAGATAAAAATATACATATAAATATGTGTGACTTTGAAATAGCCTAGGGAATTCTGCTTTGTGGAAGCACTGAGCACACATAAACATCTCACATAGCTCAGCTCGTACTCTGCCAGGAAAAGCCCCTTAGGGCTGTGTCTGCCTGACAATAAACAGGACCAAACCCTTGGAACGGGGCTGAGGCTCCAGACTGTACCAGCACAAGGGAGTGGCCATTCAGAAATTAGAGGTAACACTGCGCAGGTAGACATACATGCATGGAAGAGCTCTCTCCTCTTCCAACACAGCTGGCAAAACTAGTCAAAACTCAACCCTGATTTGGTACTTTATTAGTTACAACCAATTGTAAAACAATCTATCTGCTTTTACCTGAAAGCACAATACAGCTGTGCTACAGCACTCACCAATTAAAAAAAACTTAAATCTTTGTACTTCATAGCAGGTAACTTATGAGAAATAAATTGTTCTTCAATGGAACATTGTGTTTATTACATGGCCTTCTCCAGCTTGGACAGTATGTCTTACTAAGGACCAGGATTTTAAAAAAGGGAAATCTTAAGACCTGGTATTTTACAGAACATTTTATGTACCCAAGATGAAAGAATTAAGCACAGTGAAGATGAAGTAATTGTATAGATTTCTCTAGAGAACTTTCAGGGGGTCTTTTCCAAACAAAATGTAAGGGTGCATTAATATATGTTTTGAAAAGGTCAAGATCACCATTCTAAGATCTAATATTAAAAGTATTATAGTATTGAGTATACTGTATACCCAATCAAGATGATTTGCTATTTTCATTCCTTGTCCATTCAAAAGGAGAGAAATTAATGACTTGTTAATAAGTTTTAAAAACACCACTCTACACTCTGCATCTAATTTAACATTCACTAAGATGAGTATGAGTGGAACGCATATCTGTAGGATTTGGTGACACTTCTAATGAACTAAAAAGACTGACTACTAAAAAGCCAAGAGTCACTTAAAATGTAATTAAACTATAAATACTGAGTACAAGTTCTGTGCTTTTATATTCCATTAATGTGTTGATTGTCACTGATTGCCTGAGATTGAAAACACTAAGAGAATTCCAAGTTCCTGCCTAGAAATTTCAATGCAACTGAGTCTCACAGGTTTTTCATAAATAACTGAACTTCAAAGAAAAATAATATTCAGTCAATCATTTTAGCAAGCAAAAGAAAAAAGAGGACAGGACCTGTTGCGACATTTAATCCACAAAAATGACATTTATCAATAATAAATGTTGGGATAATATTCTCAGATTGAAAGGTGACACAGAGACTTTAAAGCTTTGTGTTCTTTAGAAGTGATGAAAAAAATCAACATGGAAAAAAAACCTAGCATGGTATCAGTAGGAAGTAAGGAAATTCCAGTAATTCCTGAAGGCATTTCCGGAGTGGAAGATTCCAACTCTGCAAGCAGTGATTATTAAGTGCATATTCCCTGATAAACACATGAACCCATTAAGATAAAGCAGTAATCACTTAAAAGAAGTAAAAGTGGCTGGATTTTCTCTTAAAATTAAATTTCTCTAATTCACCAAGTTATTTTGTAAATTATTTCCTTTGCCAAAAAAAGATCAAGAACTGTAATTTTAATTTTCAGGAAAAAAGGAATTAAAATGACACACTGTACTTCTAATTCTGCTGAAAATAACTGCAAATTCTGTAAAAGAAAATGACAGATTTTAATGGCTTCTGTAGTCTGTCACTTTTGCATGTGATTAAAATGTGGGTTTTTTTTCAAAACATGCATGAAATATTGAGCATCTTTAGAGATTATTTTAGTATACCTTATTATAATAGCATGTTTTACTTAAAAATGTGTGTTTATATTGAATACATCCATAATTATATTACATATTATACAATGCACCTTAAGCTTCAGATTGCACTTACACACGAAGCTGATTTTAAAAAAAACGTTCCTCCACTAGTGAAAAGAAGCGCTACATGTTTAAATCTCTGAAGTAGAGAACGTGGACAAGCCAAACCTATCAAACCAGAGGGGAGGTTTTTTTGGAACTAGGTAAGATCCACAATTCATTAGTATTTTAACCTATCAGTAACTAAATACACAAACTGCCACAATTTTCTCTTCAAAGTGCACAGAACACAAAGTTTGAAATGTAAGCCTCAGCTACAGTTTGATATTAGTGAAGAGCATTTTCCTGGGATTTTTTTTCTTGATGGTGTTAAATCCTCCTCTGCTGTCAGTTAACTTTGTCTATGGGTTTGGATAATGCAAAAAAGATTATGCCATTCCTTGCTTCATTAAATCATGGAGAAAAATAGGAACAATATTTTGAAATAAGTCAAATACCCAATTGATTCCTTGATTAAACATTTTTTTATTCAAGTTACTTCTGTGTTTAAAATATTTTGTGAAGACCAATCTATACTAAACTATAACTGAGACTTATTCTGGACAGAAAGACCTTCTGGCCTGTGCAGAAACAGCAGTTTTCCATATTAACAGTGAGCCAGCAACGGTGAACAACAACAACAAAAAAGGAGGATGGTAACAAATACCTGCAATAAAACAATTTTCAGCATTTTTGCATCATTTGTACATGGTCAGTAGGGGATGGAAGAAGTGCAAGTATTTCTAAAGGTAAGCAACAGAAAGACAGGTTGTAAATTTTCAAATAGGCCCCAGATTTTAGCTATGGTTCAACTCCAGAACCAAAGGACAAACAAATTTATTACCTTTTGAGGATTTACAGATGGCCTATAATTGAGGAAAAATGGGAATCCAGTTGACAACTATTGGAATTCTTAACAGAACAAAGAGCACGAGATACAAGAGCCTTTTGTTTGCACAGATCCTTAGGAGCCAGAACCCGCTCGGGTGATGCAGGCGCTGCATCTGCTCTCGGGACAATCAGCTCCTCTTTATGGTCAATAAAAGGTACACAGAGCCCGGCCCGCTGCGACAGCGACAGCTCTGCCAGGGCCCCGGAGGGCTCTGCAGCGGGATGGATGCGCTGGCGGCGACACCTCGGCAGGATGCGCTGCTGGCAGCGACGGGCCGCGCATCACCTGTCCGCAACGGGGCGCGCTGCCACTAAGAACCACCTCCCCCGGACCCCCTCGAGGCCATAACCACCTCCCAGTGCCGAACAGGGCCGAGGGAAGCGGAATTTAGCGGGCAGCTATGTTCCTTGTGCCACAGCCAGGGTTATCTGCCATCCCCAGCCCTGCACCAGCACCGGCCGCCATCGCCCCCGCCCCGTCCGCCGCGGGAGGGCAGCGCCGGCAGCGCCCCTACTGCGCACGCTCAGCCGCCCGCGCCTGCGCCCCGCGGCGGCTCCGTTCATTCTAAGGGAGGACTAATTCTGACAGGACGGGCGGGATGGGGCAAAGGGATCCCCTTCCCTCACAGCGCGGCCCGGCCGCGGCATGCGGCGCTCCCCGCCACTGCCGCCTCTCCGCAGGCGGCGAGGCGCCGGTCCCCCCTCAGCGCTCCCTCCGAGCAGCGCACACCCACCTGCAGCCAACACCCGCAGCTCACCGACCGGTCTGGCCCACCCTCCGCAGCAGCCACGCCGGCAGATTGGCTATTTCCGGCGTCATTCTCCTGCTCCTTGCACTCGGAATGGTTCCGCCGGCCGCCACTCCAGGTGAGGGCCCGCCCACCTGTCCTCGCTGACGACACCGCGGGTGCCGCTCCGCCGCAGGCACCGCCTTTCCCCTGATAGGTCGCTACCTGGCGCATTCCGCTGTCACTCACAGGGCGCTCTGACATCTGGTTGGGTATTGCTCTCAGGGGCGGGGCCCTCCGCGCTTCCCTCACGCCAATTGGCTGCCGCCGGGCCCGGGGGGCGGGCGCAGGGAGCGCGGCCGGGCCGTGGCGGTGGGGCCGGCCATGGGCAGCGTGCGCTGGGCCTTCCCGTGCGGCGCATGGCGGCCCCGCCGCCGCGAGTGGCTGCTGGCCGCGCAGCTGGTGCAGCCCGAGGAGAAGGAGCGCATCGGCAAGTTTGTGTTTGCCCGCGATGCCAAAGCAGCCTTGGTACATGGGGAGCCGGGGCGCGGTTGTCTCTCTGCACAGTCAGCGGTGCCCAAGTTCCTGAATTGCCGTGGGAGAACGTGCCGTGTGAGGGCATTTCAGGGGTGTAAAGCTAAAGGAGAAGGCTTGTATAAAAGTATGAAGCCAGGAGGGACGGCAGGCTGCTGTCAGTAGTTACTCTGAAAGACTTCGCAACTTCTAAGTCGTGATACCAAGTCAGGAGACAATATCAGCGTACCCCGAGGGATTCTACATGGGACATCGGGGTAACGACTGGGAGAATAAAGCTGTTCTAAAAGATCCAGGGTTTAAATCTCGCCTAATAACATAGTAGTACACGCTTGCTAATTAGTCTGAAAGGAGTTACTCATCACTTTTAGCTGTTGAGAATGTCATTTAGCACCTAGGTAGGAAATGGATGTACTGAAAGGAAGTCTGTTGAGACAATTTTACTGTTCAGGATGGTGTAAAAAGTATTTATTTGTGCCATAAAGTATCGTAAATAAGTTACTAATGTAGAGAAAGGAACTACTGCGATTTGTCTGGGCTGGGACTTATGTTAATTGTGCTAATAATGACCGTGTGTTTGATGCTCTGATGGACTCTTCTGCTTAAACTTACTTGACACAGGTTTTATAAAAGGGAGAAATTTTAATTATTTGGCTAAAAGACGCAAAGTGATATCAAGAGTAATAAAGCAACATTTTTTAGCTGGGTGGTTTTTTAGCAGCCTCGTAGCACAGTAGTTCTGTATGAATTACTTCCATTTTATTTCACAGGCTGGTCGCCTGCTGATGCGGAAATTAATGGCAGAGGAGCTGTGCATACCTTGGAACGAAGTCCACTTGCAAAGGACACCAAAAGGAAAACCTTTCCTGGCCAGTAACTTAGTTGGTATCAACTCAAATTACAGCTTCAATGTCTCTCATCAAGGAGATTATGCAGTCCTTGCAGCTGAGCCTGAGCTTCAAGTTGGCATTGATATTATGAAGACTGATTTACCAGGTAATTCATTATGGTGACTGAAGCAGATTCTGCAGTGTTTGAGTACTGAACATTTTCATATTTCCCAAAGAACCAATCTGTGTCCTAGAAATGTAGTGTAATTAGCAGAGGGTGTGTGAATGTTTTGTGTATTTGGGATTTCTAGCTGTTAAATGCACTCCTCATTGTTTATTTTGGGGTGCATTATAGGACAGATACAGATATATTTCTCTTTCAGAGAAACAGAACTCTGGGAAAATAAGATCATGAATCTTTTTATCATATGGGCAGCATCTGCAGATACTTTAATTATGGATTTGCTGTGTGTGAGGCAGAAGGAGGAACATCTTTCCAAACAGGGACAATGGGATCCATCCCCATGAGAGCTTGAGAGACTGTTACTCAGGTGTCCCATATGTATGGACATTTTGTGTGTCAGTAACACAAATTAGCTGTGAATGTGAAGTAATCCTCAGTGAGAAGGGATCATGAGGTGGTCTTGGGAAAAGACTACACTTTACAAACTTTAGCTATTGGCCTATTTATTAGTATGAAATGACTGGATAGGTTGGTGAACTTCAGGATCCAAATTAGGATTGTAGCAAAGTGTGTTTTTAAATACAGTTTTATGGAGGTGATTTAGCTTGCAGATGTTCATCAATGCATAGTCATGGGTTAAAGGAGAAACATACTGGGATTTATGATTCACTGGAATTCTTTTTTTCTTTAGAATCTTCCTTAAACATTTAACCAGATATGACAGTAGTAGCTGTGTTCTTAGAGGATCTTTCTTCTAATTTTTTGGAGTTGCCCGGCATTTTATGCTGCAAAATATGTTGTATTGTAAGGGAGAGGTTCAGGTAAACCCTGACTGGATAACTTTCTATCTGATCACTTTACACCTCTTTAATGACAACTACAAGTGTGTAGTTTTGCACTGTCACATTCAGCCAGGATTCACAGAAGCTTTGGTGCAATCTGAAGTTCATTCCTGTCACTCACACCTGCTGTAGACCCTCACTCTGAGCACAGTGGTCAGCAGATGAGGCCCAGGGCAGCCTTTGGAGAGTCCTCCAGCAGAGCTGTTGTGTGTTTGGTGACAGGAGCTGTGTCCAGTGGGTAAGCCTGCTTTGGTACAGGGCCACACCTGACAGGACTGCAGGAACTCAGGGCCCAAATAACCAGATTAAGCTTGAGGCTGGTGCTTCTGTCATAGCTCTCTCAGGCAAAGCAAGCAAGGTGATGTCCCAGCTGTGTCTCCTCACAGCATCTTGCACATCCTCAGCTTCTTCACTGGGGGAGCAGAGTGACAGAGAGGGCCTTGATGCTGTGCAAACACTGCTGATACCAGTGTGCTATCAACACTGGGTTATGCATAGACATAAAACACAGCAGTCCACAGGCTGCCATGGCAAAGGTAACCCCTGAACCCAGTACTCTTGGAAACACTGTGGTTGGGCTGCCACTGGCCTTACCACAGAACTCGCTAATTTTAATTCCTCATTCCAAAAAGTTTCTAGTTTCAGCAGGTAAACAGTGAAAATCAAAACATTCAAGCTCTTGTATTTGAAGCTTTTCTTGGGAACTGCAAAATTCAAATTTATACAGAAAAATAAAAAAAAATTATATGTGGAAGTAGGGATATCTTACATCCTCTGCTGGTATTTTATTCAGGGGTAAATGTAGCTGGCATTTTAAAGGCATGTTGTCAATGTCCAGCAGACAAGTTTTATGAAGGGTGTTAAACTTTATTTCTGAAGTCTAAAGACTAAGTAATACTTTGAGATCTGATACAGACAGGCTTTAGTGTTTTTGAGAGATGCTGGTGGTTTCAAAAAACTGAACAGTGAAAGATGACTCATATGTCTTCCTTTTTGTAATTATAATTTCTATTTTTGAGAAAGAAATAAGATACTAAATGGAAATGTAATAATTGTATGTTGAAAAGAGAGCCAGTAAATAAGTAATATTAAGGTTAGAACTTCATATTCCAGAGACTATAATTTAAAGCTGGCCATCTTTTCACCTGAAATTATTCTGAGGAAGATTTTTGTCTTAGTAGAATCACCTTCAGCTCTATTTTGTTGCTGGGCTATGAATAAGTAGCACTGACTTTACCAGTATTTTTTTATCTGATAGTTCCACTGAGTGGTGCTCTTGTCCTGCACTTGCTAAGTACATTGTATTTCTGAAGGTGCATCCACTATAAATCTCTTTCCTTGGAACAGCTACAAGGACAAAGAGTTCCCTATGAACAAAGTACATTTCAGTAGGTTTGTTTGTTTTCTTCAGGCACTTGTTTAACTACAAAGTTCTTCTTCTTATGGTGTTATCCAACAGCATCTTGATTGAGGTCTGTTGTATTGTAGCTCTTATATTCCTTTATTGTTCAACCAGTGAGCATGCAAAATCTGCAGTGCAGTTATACAAGAGTATCGTGCAGCTGAAAGTTTTGAGAAATCTGCTGTTTGTATGCTACTATGTAACAAGGAGTCCTGGTGCACATAAACATTTTATGTCACTTCTTAATCCATCCTATGCATTTTTGTTTTACTTATTGTTCATAAGAAATTGCTTCTTTCCATATGACTTGTGCTTCCTTATTAAAATCTGAGAAATGAAACTACTGCAAGACATAGCCTTCTTCAAAGGTGAAGGCTGGCCACACTAGAAGCTATTCTTACCATTGCAAAAAGCAGCAGTTCTACAGAAGTTCCACAGGTGTGCAATGGTTTATCACCTTTTTTCCTCTATTCAGATATTGCAGTAAATACTGTAGTGATGGTAGAAAAGGAAAATATCCTCTTCAGGTATTGTGTGTTGCTACCTTTTGGTTTTCTGGCAGGTTATTGTAGATTTAAATAAGTCTTTCAATTTAATTGTTTTTGAAGAATTACTGAGATCAATGGTTATTTTTCTTCTCTTTAGATCAATTTAAGATGAACTCTTGAGTCATTTGGAAAAATGCGGACTGTCCTGTAAATTTGTTTGTAGAAGTGTCTGTGTACATTATTTGCCCAGGTAATGCATGTGAGTTTATTTTAAGCCTTTCAAAAAAGACATGAGAAGGATTCTCACAATACTATTAACTCCTGTGGAAAAAACTGAGCTTATGTTTGGTTTTTTCACTTATGGAAAAGAAATTCTGCAACAAGTGTCGGCTTGGTTTGAGTGGTGTGTGGGATGTTGATTGACCAGTCACTTGAGCTCTGTAAAGCAGAACGTTTTCAGAGACTTAGGAAATAATTACAGCTTAATAAAAATTGCCTTGAGCATTTGAAAAAAGTTTAGATCTTAGGCTCAAGAGCTTTCCTGCTGTGCAAGTGAATTTCTTTTCATGATGCTATTTTTTAGCTTAGATGGAATTGCAAAGATCAGTAAATTAACAGTTCATTCCGTATCTTTGAAAATCAGCCTGCAATCTTTCTTACATATCCCACTATATTTACTTTGATCCAGATGTCTCCAATATCAGTTTTATTCCAGAATTAAATATTTGACATGCAGTAGAATTAGCTTTTCTCATTAATATTTTGATTTTATGCTAGGCTTGCTTGTTAAAAGACACAAAAGGGTAAATTATCTGCATGTGAATTTCACAGAAAAATTAATTTGATCTAAAAATACTCAAATAAATACTATTTTAAGAAAGTAGGCTATTATGTGCAAACACCTAATTATTTGAAACAGGTTTTCTCTGAGGCAAGAAAATATAAAAAAAGAACTTGACTCATTTTTCTCTTTTAATTCTCATTATCACATTATTGGGGTGAGGTAATGCAAGAGATGATAGAGTTCTTCAAATCAGAGACAGGTCAAATGTGTATATAAGTCCCACATGAAGAAGCTAAATACCATACTTCAGTCTAGCTAGTGGAGGAAAGCTCTCTCTCCAGACAGTTTTAAACTTTGTGCTGTTAATTTAAACTTTGTGCTGTTAATTTTGGTATATTCCTAAGCCTAGTTGAGTTAGGCTCACCTACATCATAGTTCAGATATTTGGCATGTCTTTTGTCTAGCAGCCATGGTCAGTTTTTTAAATTGCAATGCTTCTTTAATTGCTGCATTTCAGCTTTTCAATAAGAATTTCCTGACCTAGAGATAAATTTCAAATCAGATTGTTCTTTAGAGTTCTTTTGTCCTTGAAGTGATTTACCTTAAACAAAGTTTTAACTGTTCCTGGTTTTATTGTTGTATTTCAGTAAATCTTACAGCAGCAATCAGTATCTAATCTTTTACTGCTAGAGATAATCACCAAATTGTTAGCTAATGTTACAGCTTTAGGTGTGTAGGTGCACTGCTTGGAATGAAGAAATTAACAAAGGGTTTGATTTAAATGTTACTTCTTACAGATCAAAGAAGTCATCATTTATCAATACTTCTGTAAGCACATCATTTTTAGATGTGAAGGATGTTAAAACAGCTGATATTCTCGCTGAGCTAAAGAATCACAGTGATGTTATGCACATACACTGAGTAAACAGGGAGACATTTCTTTGTTCTTGTTCTGTTTGCTACTGGGAAGAAACAGCCATCTTAAATGTATTCTTAAAGGATGTATAATATGTAACAATTTCATTGCTGTGCTTTATTCACATTTCTAACACAGTTTTAATTGGAAATGAGACAATTCTGTAATTGATAAAGCACCAATGCTTGATAAACTGTGAGAGTTGATCTTGTGATTAAATCTCCTCTTTAAAAGAAAATTTCTTTATTTTCCAAATAAACATTCTTAATTCTTTATGATTATTTCTTTAATATAAAAATGTAAAACAATTTGGATTAAAATATAAACTGATGGCAAAATGCAATACTATAAAATTAAGCTGTGAAGAATATATATTTAAAATGAGGAATAAACTAGTGATTAGGAAAAGAAATATCCTAAACTAGGAGGTTTTATTAAAAATAAGAGTTGGAATAAAGCGTAACTATAAAAATGCTTGTCAGATTGTTTTGGTGTTGTGGGTTTTTTCATTCTGCACAATAATCACAATTTATTACTGATTTGGTATTTTGGGAAATTAAGTTGCACAGTCACAATGAGCAGCTAAATAGAACTGATTTTTTTAACAAAACCAAGTGCTTCTTAGCCTTTGACAGTTAGCTTTGGCTTTCCAAATTAAGAAAGTGTAACAGAAGAATCCGATCCAAGGACTAAGGTAATGCAATTACTATGTAGGTGTTAAAAAATTGCCCTCTGAGGAGTTTCTTGCTAACGCTGCCCAGTTCCAATAGCTTCAGCCCTACAGATACATGTATTTGTTGCAAGACTGCAACATAGAAGCTGAGTTTGCTTTGTGTTGTCACAAGCTTATTTAGATATTGGCTGTGCAGGTATTAGAGTTTGGAGCCCTTACTGGTTTCAAGGTTGTGAGACAGCCATTTAGTGACAGACTTGCAGATTTTTTTTTATACTGACTTATGAAATGCTAGAAACTTATCTTAAAAATTTCACAACTCTTCTCAGTAAATATAAGAAAAAATAGTCTCAGCTGTATTTGCCTGATATATTTCCTTTCTAAGAGAAATTCTTATTTTCAACAAGGCAAATATTTTTGTATTTCCTAAATAAAGATGACAGGTTGCTTATGTTATGTCCAGTTTTCAGGAGCGTTTAGGATTGGGAGACATTTGCTAGTTCCATAGGTAGATGCTTTCTTTCCATTTATTGGGTTGGTGCTGGGAATTCTGAGCATTCATAGCTATTATGTGCTGTGTTGTATTTTGATAGAAAATCCAATTTTGTAGTGTATTAAAAAGTTATTACTTGCCCTGCACAGTTTTCTGGTTTGTTCATCAGATTTGTTGGGTTCTGTGTTAAGCATGTATATCTTCCTTTTTCTTTCCTAGTAAAAAGAAATTTAATAAAAGCAAAGCAAACACTTGGAGATGATATCTGCAAGAGTAGATACAGCTGATACAGGTGAATAGACCATTGAAGTTCATCAGTTTTTCATCTGTGGGCCTCTGCTTTTTCATCTGCTTTTGCCATGTTGCAGCACATTTATCTTACACTTGCATCTTTCCTTGTATATTTTGGCTGGATAAAAGACAGCTCCTGTAGTGACAAAATTTAATTTGTGTGATGTTAAGGGGAAGGATGTGGGGGGGCAACATGCCAATGACCAGCTGACTGCTGTCTCTTCTCTGTGAGAAGACCAAACAAAGCAAAAGATGTTGGATTTTAGCTGTCAGGTGGGACAAACAGTCTTCCATCTGCTGGCAAGCCAAACAAATGGCTTTATAAGGTTTTGGTTTTTGGATTTTTGTTCATTTGTTTTTAAAGAATGTCCTTATGTAGGAGAGATTGATTCCCAAATTTGAAACACTAATACTACTTCTCTCATCATGTGGAGTTTTTAGGACTTCATTATGAAGGAGGAGTACAGACAGAAGTGGGAAAGTTTCAAGTGTGAAAAGAAGGGATATTTTTACTGCATTCAGCTATGCAATTCATGTTCTGGGACAGCTTCTGTGCCGTGTCCTGACTTCTGCCATTAAAGAGCAACTCTCATCAGACCTGTTCAGGGAAACCAGCTCGGTTTGAATCAGCTTCTGCTTTCTAAGGTCGCAGAGCTTCCCAGGAAAAATTTGCATTAGTCAGATGAAGGAGGTGTTAGAAAGTATGAATCATGTAGTGAAATTCATGTGGAAGATGAGGATGATTTAGGTACTGAGAATTTGCTCCCTGCCACTCCTTTTATACAATATAGTATTTTATATATATTTTAAATATCAACTGGATTCCAGTGCAAACCAAGGTTTTGCAGTGGTGTTAGCTTCTTAAAGATGGGCCTACTTTCCCAATAATTACTTTGTTGCTAAATACCTAACTTTTTCTGCTTGATAAACTGTGAAAGGGAGATCATAAAATGTAATAAAACTTTTCAGAGATCTGGTGGCTTGGTAGTACTAGGTAGTGTAAGGCTGAAGGTGGTCAGACACCATCTAGTCTTTCTGTTTACATCTGTAGTTGTGTCCTCATGACTTGCTTTATAAAGGAAAACATATATTTATGTTTATTTATATTTCTGTGGTTGTGTTTTAGTGTGATGTAGCATAACTTCCTAACTGTTGAAAGGAAGTAGAGTTCCTGCTATTCTGGCAAGGCAGTGATTGCTGTAACTGTTTGATATATGTTCTGTAATGAGAAACTGATTAAAATGTCTTTTTTGTGGGGTAATTTTTGGTTTTGCTGAAATATTATGGCTACCTAGAGCTCTGTTAGCTGTGGTCATGCAACTTCTTGTAAAGAGCTTAAGCAAGTAAAAGGTATAAGAGTTGGCAAGCACAAATTAGGAAACTTCTTATTTTATTACTGCTCGTTTTCTTATTTGCTATCACTTATTTAGTTGTATGTGCATTTTCCTCAAAGAGTTTGAGGTCCCTGAATCATCTTAGTGATTAAGATCTTTTGTATTTTACATGTTTTTATTTTCTCCACTCAGAAGTAAGCTAAAACCATAAGCTTGCATCCGGGTGAGTTTGTCTGCAAGCTCTTCAATAGCAAGTGTATATTCCAGCTGAACGTTTGGCATGATAACATGCAGAAATATTCTGGAGTCTGGACAAAATTTGAGAGGATCTGGAATTTCTTTTTCAATTTTAAGAATAAATGACAAAAATCATGAGTATGTTGCAGACAGTGTGCTACTTGTCTTTAAATTGATCAGCTCTGCGATATGCTGTTAACAGCTTTTAATTTTATTTCAGGTTTTTTTTAACTAAGTCATAGCTGCTGATTTTCCAGCAGTTTTAGAGTTAGAGCTATATAAGCCATTATGACTCTTTACTTCCTTTTGTTTTATATTGTCTGTCAAGGCAGCTTGCTTAAATTTTCATCACTGCTGTTAGACCCAACCACATTAATGCAGTTGAAACCTTAGCAGTTTCTCTAATATTGCAGAGACTTAATGGTGCTATCTGCAGAGAAAATATAAAACATTATCAAATTATTTCAGTCTCTTTATGGCTGAATTTTCCAGATTGACACTTTTATAATGTGGAAGATGTTGGGTAATTCAAAGGAGGCAATGCCAAATTTTCAGGCATTTTAGAGTTAGTGCTTCTCTGGGGTGTGCCAAGATAAAACACATGGAAGTTAACATGATGAGAATAGATGTTTAACATACATATAATTGGGAGAATTGTGGAATACCAACAGGAAGTGTGGAGGTCAGAGAATCTAAATCCAATTTCCAATTCACATGAAAGCTGTGTGAGCTGGTAGATTGAGAAAACATGAATTGTTAATGTTCTATCTGGTTCTTGTAAGTTACTCATTTATCTCACTAATTATTTGCCTTGTGTTGTTTCTAAATGTCTGTACAAGGGTTAGTTGATATTAATAAACAATTAGGGCTTAGGCATCTGTTGCACAGAAATGTTTTCTCTGTATCAGGTTTCTTTGGTTCCCTTTAGAGATGGTAAAATGTGATCAAATATGGTTGTACACCAAAAGGATTGTCAGCCTAAGCATCCAGGACTTGAACCATCCATCCAATACAGTTGGTTAGTTTAGAAGCTCCATAGCTATCTTGTGTTTCACATTTTAGGTTCACATTTAGCTTTCATATTTTAGACTGAGCTGTTCATGCTTCAGTTGTTTGTTTTGCTGTGTATGTGTCACACTGCCACTTTGCCTGTTTTCCATCTGAAAGTGAACTGATCATATTGATTAGGTATCACTTCTGAATCACTGACCTCTTTCTTTTATGCAGTTCAAGCTGGTGAGGAGGCTGTTTGCATTCTGGGATTTCTGTCATATTTTTGGTTTGGGTGTTTGTTTGGGTTTGGTTTTGTTTGTTTGTTGTGTTTTTTCAGGAGATTAGTTGATCAATGAGGTGGCAGTGGTAGCTTTATAAGCTAGTTTGTTTGGATCTCACCAAACCAAGTTGAGGACTGTAAACTCATAAAACCTGAAGTGAAGATGGTCGGTCATCTACTCTTCTCATTTTTTTTGAGAATGCATGGCATGGTTATAATAATTTTTGATACAAGTTTTGTACCATGCCTTTGTGAAGTATACACTGTGTTACCAAAGCTGACTTAAGATTAACCTGATGTTTGTAAAAATGTAAAAAAGTTCTGTATTAGCCTTATAGATTGTAATTTTCACTATTAATAGCATCAGAGTTTATATGGATCTTAATTCTGATTGCCTTTATCTTCCTACAAATGTAGCTTGTTGGGAATCTTTAGCAGGCAGAAAAATGGGGGGAAATTACAGTGTATTTATATGCTATTTCTACATTTGCAAACAGGACTAGAAAATATAGTCTGTTTTCTTATTTTTCACTCCTGCCTCTTTTTAAAATCAATTTCTATATCTGGTCTGTGGCATTTCTGTTCTACAGGGAAAATGCAAAGCATATTTTTGTCTAGTCTTTAAAAAGGTTTAACAAAAACTCAGTTGTCATTGCAGTGGAAAACATGGCATTATGTATTAATTGAAATAGCTCATGCAAAAAATCCAAAATGCAGACACATATGCACACATAGGAACACACACACTTAACTGTATATAGCATGTTTACAGGCTTAATATTGGAGTCTTTTTTACAGTATCACTCACTATTTCCTCTCATCACTCTTCCTGAAATTTCCAGGGTGTTGTGTGCTTTTAATTTAATGAAGAAACTTAACTTTGGGTTTAGGGTTTATTTATAATGACGAGAATGCAATTTTTGAAAGATTACTTAGTTTATATTCTTAAAGAGCTGATGTACTTAAAAGTTGATTAACAAGGCATGTGTTTTAAAATCAGAGACAGCAGTATGATTAATGCTCAGCATTAAAAGGAGTTAGTTTGTTATTTTGAAGAACTCTATTTCCTGACACAGGCTGGTAAGAAGTACTTACTTAAGAAGTCAGTTTATTTCTGAAACAAGTTGACAAGGGGGAGCTACTTTAGAAATGCAAATTTAAAACCAAATAATTAATTGCTATATGGACTCGTTCCAGTTCTTTCAAATGAAGTTTTTTATAAATTGTGGCAAGTAGTTGGCCATAACTTGAGGCTGTTTTTCTAAATCAAACTAAAAGCAAAAAACAGAGCATTTAAACATAAACTTTCTGCTGCTTCTACTTTTGTCCCCTTCATATCTCCTATGTTGTGAGAGACAAAGGGAAAATTGAAGGGGATTTAGCAAAGGGCCACCAGGTGTTAGAGGGTGGGGAGCTTGACTGACGTAGAAATGCTGATGGAGCTGTGTTTGTTGAACCTGAACAGGTGAAAGTTCTGAAGAGGGGAACCTAATCACAGCCTCCCTGAAATGTAGCTGCAGAGAGGATGTTCATAGTTGTCTTCATGAGGGTGCGCAGGAACAGAGCAAAAGGCAGCAGGCTCCGGTTGCTTCAGGGGGAATTCTGTCTCTGTAGAACAAGTCTGCACCATGAGAACAGCAGAATACTGGACTAGGTTCCCCAGAGAAGGGGTGAAATACTCTGCTTGACAGAGCCCTGGGTAACTCAACAGAAGGCTCTGTTTTTCAACAGAAGGTTAGACCAGGTGGTCTCCAAAGGTGCTTTTCAACCTACACATTCCCCATGGTTCTGTGAATCTGTCTTTCTCTGATACTGAAGCACATATGGAGAAAGGACTACGCAGGCTGTGGAACTGCAGGTAGCTTGTGGAGAATAGGAGTCCTAAGTCTCCTGATCCACTCCTCAGAGCAAAGCAACTGTCCTGCCTTAGGAAACAGGGAGTAAGTGCACTTAAGGACAAAGGGGTGCCCGAGCTTCTCAGAGGAGGAACGTGACAGACGGTGGAAACGGAGGGGAAAGTGCTGTGTGAATTTGAACTTGAGTGTTGAGAAGGGTAGCTGAACAGTTGAAGAAATCTAGGCCAGGAAAAGGGGTGAACAATGAGGAAGAAAGCAGTAGCATATGGGTTTGATATGCACTTGGTGTACTAAATGATTTAAGCATCAAGTATATTCACCACATGTGATAAAGCTGGGGTGGCAGGACTGACAATGCTGGAGCCTTTATATACCTCTGTATGCTGAAGGTAGTGTAGTGTAGTGTGAATAGTTTTGGGTGGTTTTCTCTGGTAGTGCTGGGCTATTGAAAGGAGGACAGCTCTCTGAAAGTAATAGGGGAGGAAAGGACAGGAGGACATTCTGGAATGTTTTGTAGTTTGAATCGCAAGAACAGGCTGGAATCTCACAACTGATGTCTTAAATATTCAAGAAAAGAGAGAAAGGGGAGAAAAAAGTAGATTAGAGCAGGTATTAATGTAGTTATTTGTAAAATGGGCCATACAAACACAGAGGCGAAAGAAAGTACCCTTCTCCAAGTTCAACAATGTTTTTTCTTTTGTTTCAGGAAAGTTGGGTTGTGTTAGTAGATGGATATGGAATTTTGCCTCAGTAATTCATCAAGGCATACTTAACGTTGTGGTTGCTTTTTTTCTTCTACTTTATTTTCTTCAGAGGGAAGGTAGTCCTATCCTTAGACTGTTCTGGATCATTCCATTCATAGCTTAGTGCTTCAACTGTCAACAAAATTCTGTCTTAAGATGTTCGCTTTAAAATGCCATTGAGGGCATCTCTGAAATGTCACTGCCATGTCTTGTGGGATGTATATGTCAGACTTTGCAGTATGGTTTGGAAATTGTGAGAAAACCTGAACGTGTGCTTTAGTGTTACATTGGTTTGGTCAGATCAGTTATTACTGCTGCCAGTACCTGTTTTAATTTACTGCTTAGATAGCTGTAGAAGACAACCACTTTATAGAGGAGGCTTGATGCCTTTACCCATGGTTGAGGATGGGGAACATAAGCACAGGAAAGGAAAGTTCCTTGCCGAGTCAACTCAAAAAAATTACTGGCACAACTAGTTAGAATCTGCATCTCAAGCAATTATTTAGTGAGTGAGTTCTTCAGAGTAGTGTGGTATATGAAGGGGGAAAATGTTTTGGATTTAATATGACTAATGTTATATTTTTAGTAAGAACACTAAGTAACTTATCAAAGAACTTGTCTCGGTATGTGGAATTGTCTCTATCCAGATTTTTATTATCCCTACTAGAGAAAAGAGATTGTTTTCTGCCATTGTCTCTTTAGCCACCTGTAAGTCCAGTTGGACTTGGATGCTTGCATGGGATACTGATTAACACAGGCTATGGGTAGCCAAGCTTGTAACAAGGTTCACAGATTTCAATTTACTATAGAAATGCCATTGATCACTATAACTACACACTGTAGTGTCTTCTAGAAGGCAAATTTAGACTAGTGGGGAAAAGTGGTGTAGCCCCCAAAAAGCTGCTGCAGTGCCACTCAGCTGTGATTATTTTTAGAGGTAGCTTAAATTTAATCTAAGGATTTGAAGGTTTGGTAGTTTAAGGCTGGATTTTTTGGAGGATTTTTTTCCATTGGTATATTTCTTACTGTTATTATGGGCACCTCTCTATCTCCATTTTCTTCCAGAATAAATCCAATCCAAATAGCTAAATGTGTGTGATAAATTCAGAAGACTGTGCTTTTACAAGTGCTTAAAAAAGTGTTCCTTCTGTATCTCACCGTCCAAGGGTGGGAGGCAGAATAGCTTGATAAATTTTGACAAACGGCATGCTATTTTATAAAATGTTACTAGATCAAGCTGTCAGGTGCCAGAGACTGTATATCCTACTTTTGTAGTTGAATATAATTTTTTTATGTTTATATAAAAATTATCATTGGTTAAATACTTTGCCTTTTAGAGAATGCTGGAAATACTACATCCTGTACAACCATCAGCTCACTGCTTTGAGGCTGTATAAATTCAAATTGTGGAGCAGAGTTGGTTCATATTTTTTTTTCTCATGAGTTTTTTTTCTAGAGCAATAATGTGAGGTAATTCATTTGCTTATTATTCCTACTCTGTTAAAATTTCTGTAAATATCTCTGTCTGATTTATAGGTAGTAGCTCAATTCCGAATTTCTTTCACTTAATGAAGCGACAGTTTACTGAAACAGAGTGGGATGTAATCAAGTCCATGAGTAATGAATGGATGCAGCTGGATATGTTTTATCGACACTGGGTAATACTTCTTTTCCTATTTAAAGCCTGCAAATGTTCACATTCTTTTCTGATGTAATTTTTTATTTTCATTATAGTAAAAATGTAATCCTTTTGTATTTGCGCAGAATCATAGAATGGTTTAGGTTGGAAAAGACATCTAAGATCATCAAATCCACCACTAAGCTATGTCCCTAAGCACCACCTCTACCCATATTTTAAAAGATTTCAGGGTCACTCAATCACTTCCCTGGGCAGCTTGTTTCAGTGCTTGAAATGCCATTTGAGGAAAAAGTTTCTCCTGTTATCAAGTCTAAACTCCCTGGTGCTACCTGGTACCATTTCCATGTGAAGATATTTGTGGACTTTATATTTCAGTGATTATTTTAATATCAGAATAACTTTGAGAACCATGGTACAGCTGACATTTCCAATGGGATTTATTAGTAGTTTTAAACACATAGCCAGAACAAGATAAAGCACTTCTATCTCTGTGCACCACTGAATAATTTGAGTTGCATATTTATTTTAATGCAGCAGGTTAGGCTGGGTATAAACTATGCTGATAACTTTTTCTCTTGATAATTCCATCGTCTACCCTCACATTTACAGTAGTGTAAGTCTTAAATTTATTTTATCTGCAATGTGTGCTCAGAATTAATGTTTATAGAGCAGTAAATAGCAGTTTAAAAAACAGCTTGTAGTCAGTATAAATAAAATACATTTTTGTCTTTTAGGCCTTAAAAGAAAGCTTCTTAAAGGCCATTGGAGTTGGAATTGGCTTTAACTTGCAAAGAATTGAATTTAATGTGTCTCCATTGCAACTGGAAATAGGAAAGGTGTATAAGGAGACAAAGATGTTTCTGGATGGAGAAAAAGAAGAGGAGTGGACATTTGAGGTAAAGAAAATGTTTTCACTAGTGATAAGCAGTCTCAACTCCTTATTGTTGCATTGAATGTTTGTTTGTCTTTTTTTTAATTGCAGCTTTGCCTCTTTCCTCTGTAGAACCCCACTGAGCTTATATTAATCAAAACTTAGAATATAAATCTGCAGCATTTTAAAGATTTTTTTTTATATTGCAAAGACACCTCATAGATGGATTAGTCATAATGTCTTTTTTTTTTTTTTCTGTGTCTGGAATATACTTCCTGCACTCTGGGAAGGACATTCCTATGCACGAAGTTCACAGAAATATATTCAGGCCTGATTTCTTGAACAGGTCTAAGATTCTAAAGTTCTTCATCAGAAGGTGTAGAATTGATGGTCTCAATATCTGAGTCTTAGGGTTTGGGCTTTTGTTTTCCTCCTTCAGAGTTACTGGGGCTTATCACTAAAACATCTGTCATTTCAGATTTGGTAAGAAATTATCAGTATCATCTCGGGTAGCTTAAAGGATACATAGGGAAAAAACGGATAGAAACATGTTTACTGATGGACCTGGCAGTGCTGGGTTAACAGTTGGACTTGCTGGCATTGAAGGTGTTTTCCAGCTGAGATGATTCTGATTCATAATGTTCTCAAATTATTTTGTTACCCGAAAAACAAGCTTTAAAAACAAAATAAATGACAGTCCCATATCTCTGCACCCCAGAGGCATGTTTGTTCAACCACTTTAAACAAAGCAAAAAATGGCACAAACTGTCAAGTGCACTTTTCAGTAAGATTATTCAGTTTCAAATTCATATTTGCATTTTGAAAGCACCTATATTATTGTAGACAGCTGTTCCAATAGAGCTGTCTGAATGAGAAATTTCTGCTGTATGTTTATTTTCTTTAGTATACAAACTACATGTACCCTGTGCATGTGGTCTGAAAGAATGAATGTTCCAGTAATGTTTAATTTCAGAGTGTAAGTTTTTTTCACAGTTCATTCCTTCATTCAGCACTCCTGTCCATTTTTGGTTTTGTGTTCCAAGTCTACGCATACTAAATCAGTCCCCTTATTCAATTCCTGTATAGTATAACAATATTAGTATGTCATGGAATTCACTAGTTGGAATTACACTGGCAAAGGAGGTTATTGGGAAAGCCTGTGGTAGGTCTTGTACCAGAATGCTTTCTTGTCGGTTTCTCGGCTGTTTAGGTGGCCTGGAAAGGCCCAGGGTGGCCTTGGACAGCCCAGCGCTTCAAAGGACGTGGAGAGACTTCTGATCTTGTTTCGGTCTCGGTGTTTATTAATTGTTTATCTAAAAGATTTTCTTTCAGCCTGACAGAGGTCTGCTCAGCAGCCAGCCATGAGCACACTGAGAGCCCCCGGGGCGGTCACTTATCTTTATACCCGAAGTTACGTATACAATATTTATAATTTTTCCCCAATGCCTTCTACCCTTATTAACCGGTGCACTTCTAGTAAAGACCAATCCCAAAGTGCCACCATCACCACAGAAGATGGAGGCCAAGAAGAAGAAGAAGAAGAACAGGACACGCCCCAATTCCTCCATCTTATTTCTTTAGACCCCCCTGTACAGAAATCCTAAACCCTGTTTTACACTCTAATTAACTTATCCCTTCACCATTCACCCCAGTGAAATCCTCCCAGTCCTCATACAGGTGTCATCTCCTGTGTAGGATCAAAGTCCAGCCACCAGACACTTCTGGCAACATTCCAGGACTCCCGAGCCCCCCAAGGGTGTTCTCGGCCACTCTGCACCTCCATCCTGAGGTGCCGAGATCCCACACTTTCTGTGTTACTGCAGTGTCCCATGGCCAAGGGAGCATCTGCCTGTCTTCATTGAATTCTGGAACTCCTAATTTTGGTCCTCGATGTGCCTGTGGTTCATTGACAGAAATAGCCTGAAGATGATGATGCAGATAGCTCCCTGTAATACTTAAATGCTTTCTAATTGATTGAATTTTTTCCTAGTACTTAGTAATTACTGCTAGAACATTCATGCAGTTTTTGTCTGAGAAATGTCTCCACTTCCAAGCTTGCCCACCTGCTTCCCAAAAGTGCAGTATTATAATGAGGCAGATTCTTGTATTTCAAAGAAAGGGCTTAATATCAAGTTTCCTTTAAGTACAAGCTCGATTGGGATATAATTTCATTTAAATATCAACATTCATTAAAATTAAATAAATAAAATGTTTTTCAGTTACCAAGCTCTGGAGAGCCAAAAATTATGCATAGCTTTACTTGTTTGTCTCTTCCCAAGTTTTCTTTCAATTTTGTGTTTGTTTTCTTACTTAGAAAAGTCTTTTTTTTCTCATCAGATTTTTTGAAATAACTTTTTGGTTGAAAACACTAATTTTGAGAAATCTGAAAGTGTCACTTGTAAAGACTACATATTACTGATACAGTCTTTTCCTTAGGTTCCCTGTTGTGCCAGTTTTACTTTAGGGAGATTTTTCTATCAAATAAAAAAATATAATGACCTCACTTCTACATTTCAGAACTGCCTATATCTTAGTGAAAGGAAATGATCGAAGTGAGCAAGACTCTTTAAAATTCAGTTATCACATATTTTTGATTGATTTATTTCAGTTTTTAAGAGAAAGATTTTAAAGCTTCTCTTTAAATAGAAGCTAATTTACTAAAAATAGAAGGGAGAAATAAAGGGGATTTTATCCATTTAAGTTACACAAAATATTCTGAAATCTCCTTCAGAAAGTACCATGTAATATGAAAAAGATAACTTTAAATTCATAAAGACCAAGAAAAGATCCTCCACCTTATACTTGTCATGACTAAAAGGTCAAGAGAAATATTAATGAATCAGAACAAATCAAAATTGACACTATTTAGACACCCTGTAACTGTTCACAGTCAGAGCAAAGCCAATTCAAATTGGAGATAGAATTTTCTGTGAACAGTGCAGAAAGGTTTCTTTTATTTCATTGTAAATACCAAATTAACTACTATGTAGTTAATAGTTGACTGTGTGTGGTCCTTTTACCAAGGGCTTAGTTTTGCTAGAAGTATCTTTGCCCTCATTCACACCCTGCATTTTTTGGCTTCAGTGGAAGGCAGTTGATCAGAAATAGGCTCTTCTTGTTTGGTCTTGATGGAAGGATTTAGCTTTAGGGTCTTGGTTTTGTATATTACTCTAGAGATTGCTACGCAGATTCCCTTCAGCTGTTTTGGAAGGAGTTGGAGGAAAAAAAGCTTTGTTTAAAAGCATCAATTTCATTTTAAGATATGACTGCTATACGTGTTGAATATGCTTTATTCATGTAGACAGTACATGCTTTCCTCATTTTAAAAAGGTGACTTTAGCTGTTGCTAAACAAAGGACAGCTAGCCCAGTGGAGAGTGGTAACAGTATTTTGTCAGGGTGTTGATTTAGGATGGAGTCATTATGATGATGGTGATGATGATTATTATTATTATTATGGGTAATTCTGTATGCTCCGTTTACTTCCTTTGAAGAAAATAAACTTGGAAAATTATACTAGTTTTATCTCTGGTATTATACTAGTTTTATCTCTGGTACAGTTAATTTTCTTCTTAGTATCTGGTGTAGTGCTGTGTTTTGAATTCAGGATGAGAGTAGTGCTGTTAACACATTGAAACAAAGTCAAGGACTCCAGTTTCTCATAGTACCCTCCTGTGTGGTATGAGCTGCGTACTACTATGACAAGAATGAAGAATTAGTTAATTCTAGTAAAAACAAAAGAAGTTAATTGAAAACAGCTATGACAAGTTCTATATTTTAAAGAGATCAATGCAAGTTTATAAGATAGACAGATTTGTAGCAGATCTTAAATATGGAAATATATATTGGCACAGGAAAAGGTTTCCCAGAGAACTTATGGATGTCCCATCCCTGAAAGTGTGTAAGGCTAGATTGGATGGGGCCCTGAGCAACCTGGTCTAGTGGAAAGTATCCCTGTCCAAGGCAGGGGTGTTGGAATGAGATGATCTTTGAGGTCCCTTCCAATGTAAGCCATTCCATGAGATTATGAAAAATAAATTCCTAGTCAGTGATTTGCAAAATGTTAAATATATTCGTGACCCTTTCCTTATTAGTCCCAGTTGTGTACAATTGATCAGGAAGAATAACTGGATACTACTTACTGGAATCGATGTTAAAGAAGAATTTTAAATGAGACATAACACTTATTTTTGTACCTACCTCAACTTTGGATGCAATTATTTTATACAGGAAGTACATGATTTATCCTAAACTTTGCTCTGGGATTAAGAATCACCTGGCAGGACTGCTGTTGCACAGATAACATTTTGCATTTTTTCACAACAAATATTTGCTTGTTTTGTTTATATGCAAATAAATTACTTCCAGAATATGAATTTCAAAGAGAGATTACCTGGGTCAATTTGAAACATATTTAGTAATTGCTGGTGTGCAACTGTAGTTGGCATCTTTCACCCTCAGTAAGAGAAGTTAATCCTGTTGCATTGTCAGGAATAAATAAGAATAGAAACTTTCATTTCTAAGACTAGCTAATCCAACTGGATTCACTCATCAATCAGTTCTACTGGCTGGGAAGGTACAGATTCATCATAAGCTGTCTGTTGTTGAGTGAATTCATAATGATTTGAATTCCAGACACATCATTCTGCCAAGTCTTTGAAATGAGATCATTGTAAACCTCTGTGTGCTCTAGTAACACTTTTGTTCTGTGCAGACAAAAACAAATTTTGGTCCATTATATGACTTCTGGTTTATAGAGAGGAATCTTAACAGAACAATCTCTCTACCCTGAAGGAATTCTGTAGGATTGTCCTCTTTTTGTTAATTATCTATTTCCATTTAAGATACTAATTTTATAAGCTGGTATAGCAATATCTCCAGGGAAACAAGCTGATCCACTGGTTTTTATGGTTTCAGTATGTTTCATTAATTCCATTGCTTAAGGTTTTGCTGGCCACTGGTAAAGGCCAGGAGGGATGTTCCTTTCTGTATTTCATCTGGATTTACATTGCTCTGAAACAGCAAGGATAGATGAAGGGCACAGTTTATGTTTTATTGTAAGATGCTGAAAACTCTCTTGTGACCACAGAGGATACATGAAATAAATGAAATGGAACCTTTTTCATTTACTGTTCATTGGGCAGGGTCTCTGCAGGGAAGGTCTATCTAAACAATCACTGCCTGTTAAATGTAGCTTTGAACTGAAAACACCATTATTTTGCTAACAATATGTGAAATAGCATCTATAATATGTTTTTAGTTGAACAAACAAGAAGTAATATAAGTTGACCTCTTAGCTGATAAAAAGAAAATTCTGTGCTTAAAGCTGTTTGCAGATTTCTGATTACAGGTGTAAGCCACTGCTGAATGTGCTGTACTGTGCTCTCTGTTCTGATCTGTCTTTGACCTCTTGGACATGCAAAAAAAATGAAGAAGGGTGGAAAATGAAGCAGTTAAAAAGAGGATACAGTAATTTTTCCATCTAGAAAAACAAAAAACTGCCACCCCAGAACTATAGAAATGGTTTAGCAACACCTGATCAAGCATCTAGTATTCAGAGTTTCTTATTTTTGAGGAAGTTACAGAAATGTTCATGCTGACTACAAGTGGTTACCTCTGAGATAGCATTCTTTATGCTTGACTTACTTTCAGTTTTGTATCCTAGTAAAGGAGTGGAAAACCCAGTCAAATACCCCATAGGAAGTACATTTATAGCTCTTGCAGTTATATAAAGTCCTGCTTATTCTGTAGGTTTTTTAGTTTTTCTTACATGAAATATTTTTCTTAGTCTGGACAGAATTGAAATATTCATTTTCTTACTAGCACTTTGCAGAAGGGTACGACAACACGAGCTTGATGGGGCTTTTTTTAAAGTAGGTGAGGTTTCTAAAGTTCACTGCTAAAGCTGTGAAATGGGCACAGTTTTGGTGCTGAAGAGATCAAAGTAAAAGCATAGCTCTATTTCCTCACCAGCACCTCGCAGCCAAGGCACCACATTTGCCAGAAACGTTCCCCAACCTTATAGTTGTACTGGTGCTCCACATGACTGGAGCAGCTGCTGCCTTGGCTGGACTGGGATGAGTAGATTTGAGCTGAGCAGCTTTGCATTTTTTTTTATATATGTATTTATTTATATATATATATATATGCACAGGGCTGTTTTGGAATCACAGGAATAGTATCCTGGCAACTGAAGCCTTTGAAAATTCTGTAATTAGATGAACTGTAGAAAAGTCTGATGCCCACTGACACCATTCTTCTAAAAGACATTTTGCTTAGATTAAAAGGGGAGAAAAATAAGGCAACCGACCACCTGTCAGAGGAAATAGGAGGAAATCATGGTGCTTTCTTTATATTATAATATAGTGCAGTTAAAATAATTCCCAAGGAAGCCAAAATTGGAGATTTAGTATTAAGTCCCAGGAGAATATCCCAATGACTTTCTAATTTTCAGATGAATGGCAATATCGAAACAGATCACCTTCCTAGGTAAAATTCTTCTTATTCTTCATTTCTAGTTTAGAAAGTGTGCAGAAAATACATGAAAGCTTTTGAATAAATAAGCAGGGAAAATTTTATTTTGTCCCCTTAGATACATATATTTTTAAAATCAATGGAATTATGGCTTGGCTATGCATTAAGCATTATTCAGAAGTAGTAAATGTCTTTGGGGTTCTTTATCCTGAAATTGTTTAGGATGAATTTTTAGTCTTTCTAGAAGAAAACACTTTCAAACCAAACTGTTAAATAGATAAAACACTACATTACTAAATATATAGTTATACATCTAAAATTTGTTGATTAGTATTTACACACAGCAGTACACAGACTGTGTCAGGAATTCAAAATTGTGCTCTTACATGCTGTCTGAAGCCAAGAGGGAAAGTGTCATTTGTTTAAGTTTACACTGACATCACTGTTTTTCAGAATACCTTCTTGAGATTCACAGTTATCTCACTGGAAAAGGATAACTAAGATGGGTTATATGGTTTGGGAGTAAGAAAGGACTGGTAAAGTAATGCTTAGGTCACAAACTTGAATACAAATATTTACAAATGGGTAAGATGGTGGTAACCTGTAGTAATCTGTCCTCAGCCCTGTGAACATTTAATGTGTCTGCATCATTGAACTCTTTAGGAAAACTGCTAAAAAGTACTATTGCTTTTTGAATTTCATTATTTTAAAGTATTTTAAATGGTCTTGTGCTATTGTTCTGAACCATTCTCTAAAAACTTATATACTCTGTACTCTGGAAACAGATAAAAGAGAATGCATTTACATTGCCATTTTTGATCTTTCTAGGAAACCCGCTTGGATGACAATCATCATGTTGCAGTGGCACTTGGGAAACAGGAAGGATTTGCACAGAAGGATTCTGATGTAAGGAATTGGGAAGTAGTTCTATCTCTTGGTGACCACTTGAAGATAAACTTAGAGTGTAGCTAAAAGTGTGTCATCTCATAAATAGGGCCAAGAAGAAGGCTTATCTTAGGCATGGTATTAACCAGAACCAAGCAGTGTTACTGAAGTGTTTTCTCTAGTTCTGTTGTGCCTATTTCAGAAAAAGTCTGTGAAGGAGAAATGGTTTCAGAGGACAGCAACAGATAATGTCAAGTCTCTAATGCATGTGTTTAATGTGTTCATTCAAGAGAAGATTAAGTGATTTTTCTCACAGCCTGCTAGTACTCATGTGGGAAAGATGGTTTTCACAGAGGGAAATGGAAACAGTGAACCAATCTGGACTGCTAAACTTGTGTGACACCTCACCAAGTTGATTATAGTGGGGGACTGTCAGTGCATGTATCCCAGAGCAGATCCATTGCTCAAACACCATTATGACAAGATAACCCTTGAGACAAGCAGCAACAACCAACAGATGGGAAGAACAGCAGTGTTAGTCTTCATTCCATGTGGTGTCTCTGTAGAGAGAAAGAGAAAAGCTACTTAAAAGCTTTTCATGATTTTCTGTGTAATTTAAAAAAGACCTCAGTCCTAAAAATAACAATAAAAGTCAAATTTAAGGGACAGGCAGATTGGCAAGTTGTAGCCAAAACAGCCAGACAGTCAGCAAATGAGAGTGTGACAAATTGCCAGATTTTCTCTGTTGTTCTAGTTGCTCACAAGAAAATTGGTTAGTTGTTTTATGTTATTTAGATACAAAGATTCTACCAGGAACTAGAAAGAATAAAGAAAATTAGTATAGGAATGGATAAAAGCATGGAAGTGGTAACGCACACTATCTTTTATGGTAACAAAGTCAATGTTCATGGATAGCAAAGGGATGCAGACCTTTTAACTCATATTGGTTAGATTGAGAAAAAGAGGTGTTAAACTACCTTTGAGGATTTAATGTGATAAATCAGTGGACAGATATTTTTTAAGAAATTATGTGCATTTTTTTTGGCAGGACATACTTAAGTTAATTACCCAAGTATTCTACAGGAATCCAGGATTTTTAAGTATTGACTTTCACCATCATGGTCACTTAGCTTAAACGTACCATAGAAAAAATAGTCATGGTATCAAAGGTTATGATGAAAAGTCTTTGAATCAAGAGTCTCAAAGGCTAACTTGTCCATTGACTAAATTTATGATGGGCCTAAATTTCATTATTTCAGTTCTATGAAGAAAGGTCACTTTAAGCAGAACAAGAGTGCGTTCTGTGACTCCCCAGTAAGGAAATTAAGTGAAAATTTATGTACTATTGCATTGTGCCTTTTTAGGCCTCCTTCTAACAGGAACATGGAGGAAATGAATGTTACCTTCTCTCTTTTTAAAAGAACTATAAAAATTATTATATTTATTGCTAGATGTGTTGAAAGAAAAAGTTGTTCATTCTAGCTTAACATGTGGGTAAATGTTACCCAGTTGTTTTAGGATGTCAGTGTTTGTGTCGGTTCCCTCTCTGCAGTCACAGGAGTATCTGCTTGCAGAACATCTGTTTTCAGTTTTCTTCACAAAATGATGGCATGTACCTACAATTCCCAGGAAAGATCAATTGTTATGTCAATGTACTGTAATTAAAAATCTCTAGTCTCAAGAGTCTTATCAAAATGCTAGTGACTGCTATATGCTTGAGGGAACAGAATGTTTATCTATGCTCTTAACCTAGATCTAGACATTTATCTAAGGCTAGTCTCAATAAAAGATGTCTGAGTTTAAAATTCTTTATAAATCCTGTGTAGGATATGAAGGATAGACAGTCTGTCTCTTGCTGTACTTCACAAGAGTTGTGATGCATTCTGTCAGGACACGCTTCCTTCAGACAAGCACGTGCTGAGGTTCAAACTACATCTGTTAACAACTTCTTAGCTCAGAGGCTTGGTTCATATTTGGTATGCATCTGTAATGTCACTTGCATGGCTCTAGGCACCATGCCTGCAGTTTTACCTCATCTCCAGAATGTCAGATGAGCAGAAATGTCTCAGCACCATGTCACTTGTGTAAGGACATAAAGTGAGAGGCAGCTCAATCTTTTTCACTTTCAGTCTGCATTGACAGCTAAGAGTTCTTCTGTGCTGTTACAACAAGCACACACCATTTTGTTGTCTCTGCATTTATTCTTGATAGTAGCCTATTGCTCAAATACTGACGTGGAGAATTTTTGCTTTTTGCCTATTTACTGACCTGCCTTCACTGATGTGACAGAAAGGAATAACAAAATCCTCAAATTTGACCTTGGACCAAGTCACCTCCAGCACTTGGATGTAAGGAAGGAAGGGTCTACAGGGCACAATTATGAACAAATTCCCCAAATCTTCTCCTGAAAGTCAATGTGCTGGAGTGCTTCTGAAGTGCCTGTACGCCAGTGCACTCAGGATGAGGAATAAACATGATGAGTCACAGATCTGTCTGTGGCTGCAGGGTTCCAACAGCACGAGATGCTGGAGTTCAGGATCCTAGGGCAGTGAGGAGGACTCACAACCCTTAACAGGAGGAGAGCAAACTTTCTCCTCCTCAAAGGACAATGAGGGGTCCTGTGGGATAGGGCCTCAGAGGAAAGCTGAGGCCAAGAAAGCTGCTTTTAATTCAAAGATCATCTCCACTCTCAAGAGAGTTCCATTTCATTGCATATGAAGTCAGGCAAAAAGGCCAGGAGGTCTGCATGGATGAACAGGGAGGTCCTAGCCAAACTTGGACATAGAAAGGGAAGCATACAGAGGGTGGGAGCAAGAATGGGTAACATGAGAAGAATACAGAAATATCTGAGCATCCAGGGATGAAGTTTAAAAAGCTAAAGCTCAAATAGAATTTAATCTGACCAGGGATGTTCAAAGCAACAAGAAGCACTTCTGTAAGTGCAAAGAAGCCAGAGGGAAGGGTTTTACTCAACAAGACGAATGTTGAAAGAGGCTGAGGTGCTGAATACCCCTTTTGCATCAGTATTTGTTGGCAAGACTGGATGTCAGGAATCCCAGGTTGCAGGGATGAAAGAAGAAGGAGCAAGGAAGATGTGCCCTTGGAGGAAGAGGATTAGGCCAGGGAATGCTTGAGCAAACTGGATGAGTGTAAGTCAGTAATATTTATTGGCTACAGCTGGCATTGCAAGGCCCCTCTCAATAATCCAAAGATTATTGAGTCCCCAAATATCACGGGGACTGGGAGAAGTGCCCGAAGACTGGAAGAAAGCATGGGAGAAGTAGGACTCAGGCAATTACAGATCTGACAGTTTCACCATGACTGCTGGAAAGGTGGTAGAACAGCCAGTCCTGAGCACCATTTCCCTGCACAGGAATGACAAAGAAATCACCAAGACTGGTCAGCCTAGCTTTGCCAAGAGAAAATCATGCTCTACCAACTTGGTAAATTTGTGTCATGAAATGACTGGCCTGGTAGATGAGGTTAGAGCAGTGGGTAGTTGTCTGCCTGTATTTCAGTACCTTCTGTCTCTGGCACTGTCTCTCATAAGATCCTCCTAGAAAAATGCTGAGAGCTGGGTAAGCAAACAGTGATGTATATTGGAAACTGGCTGAATGTTTGAGCACAGGGTGTGGTGATAGAGGTGCAAAGTCTGGTTGGAGGCCAGTTACCAGTGCTGTGCCCCAGGGGTCAGTACTGGTCCAGCCCTGTGTCACATCTTCACTAATGAACTGGATGATGGTGCAGTGCGCCCTCGGCAGGTTTGCTGGTGACACCAAACTGGGAGGAGTGGCTGATGCACCAGAGGCTGTAGTGCCACACAGAGAGACTCTGACAAGCTCATCAAAAATGAGTCAGTTTGTCTGATGTACTGAGTAACACCACTGCAGAGGAGCCCTACTGAATTTTATGAAATATTAAACATTAAGAATAGGTTGCTCCTGCAAATGCCTATTTAGAAGAATCAGCTATATTTATGTTTGATTTGTGCAGGCTGTACTATCTGCCCTGCTTTCTCCAAACAATTACATTTGGAGATGGCATACAGCAGGCTGCACAGTAGCGTGCTAAAAAAAAAAAAAAACAACCAAGCAAACAAAAAACCCTAATATTTCTAATATTTTTCTTCTTTGAATTGTGATTTTTTTTTTTTTTTTGTTGGAGAGATGAACCTATCATGGAGACCCTGACACCATCATCTCTAATATCTCAGTCCACGTTTAATTGGTTTTAACATGGGGAATTGCAGGTTGATTGTGACCACTTCAGTTTTTAAGTAGCACTTGAGTCTGAGAGAAGCATGCAAAACATCAGTGACTACTGTATTAAAATGAGTACAAATAGGCACACCTAGTGGAATAAATCCTCACACAATTGACTCAAATAATCTTATCCGCTGAAGAATGAAGAATGTTTGATGGTGGTCTTTCTCTTTACTGGACTTAAATAGTCATTCTGTCGTACTTGCAGCATTCTGTAGCCCTTATTCCATCAGTTTTGTGAACTGTGTTTGAACAAAAAGCTCAGTTTTTCTGTGTGGCCTGTTACATGCTTCTAATAGTAACTGTATAGCCTAAATGAGGGGAAGTGATATTAGTCTCAAATATAGACTGTCTTCTTTCTTCTTCAGTTAGCAATGTGTAGTTTAAATGTGACAGAGAATTTTACAGGAAGAAAATTGATATTTATTGATTCATGTTGTGCTAATATGTTTTTTCTTTAGGTCCATTCCATGGAGCCCAACCAACCACAATTTACATTATTGACTTTTGAAGACTTAGTTGCATCTGGTATTCCTGTCGCACCTGAGGATTCTGCATATTGGGACAATTTCTGTTCAAAGCAGGAGGGTCCAGTGAGACAGAGTTCACATTCAAGACAGGACTGTGTATAAGAAAAAGAAACTTGACAAAGTTCTTATGCTGTTATCCTGTTTAATTTGAAGTCCGTGAATAAGTGCACATATGTAAATGAAATGTATCTTTCTCTATTAAAGCTGACAACCTGATTTTCATGACACTTCATTGGAATTCTAAGGAAGACATGTTTCCTTTCTGAAGGAATTCTGAATCAGAAGCCTAAACCAACATGCCTTTTTGCATCTCCTTGCCTGTGGTTCTTACACTTCAGTAATTATCCAGGCTAGGAACAGAAAGCAGCTGTACAATAATGTTGTTTATAATGAACAAGTGTTTAGTATATAAAAATGTGTTTCCATACTAATTAATGCTGAAACTTAAATTATGATACTGCTTTTTCTCTTACAAAAATTATTCATTTATTCTCAGATGGACGAATAAAAAAAATGCTACAAATTCTTATGCTGTACAACACTTGGTGTTTGTGTAGTGCCAGGCTGTAAAGGTCTGTAGCAGTCTTCAAGCTACATATGTGGATGGGAATTAACTTACAAATATTTCATAGTCTTTTCACTTCTTATCTTTGTTTATTAAAGCTTTCTGTATGCAACTTAGTATTTGTCTTTTAACAGTTCTTTTTTGTATTTTTTTTCCTTAGCGATAGATGCAAGCCAAGCAGCAATTCAATTTTCCTAGGCTTGCATTTGCATCAGTCATGTAGGGAAGGAAGCTCAAAGAAAAAAAAAAGCTATTTACTTTTTTCCAAATAGTCTTGTAATGTCTGATGACAGAACATTTTTACTGTCCTAACATCAAATGAAGATTTCTGGAGATCTGTAGATCTTGGGTGCACATCTAGAATATTTTGTCTCCTTTTTCAAAATAAATCCTGTTTTGTGCCATTACTTCTCACTCTTCTTTCTAGAAATCATAGATACAATGAGATCCATCTAAATTTGAGAAAACAGAATGATCTTTGCACAAAATTGCCTTCTGTCCTGTGGTTAAACACAGATCTTCATTGAATTTGGGGTTGTGTACAACTAGGCTTCACCCTGTATTCTGGTGTACACCGTGAAAAGGAGAATCTACTTGTAGTGTAACCACTGAATCTATCCCATATTACAAAGATGAAGAAAATTTTATGACAGAGGATGATTTTTGCAACTATTGAACAAGCATTTGGAGTTCTGAGCTCCATTGAATAATTCTGAATTCAACATGCTGCTAAACTCTCCTGCTTCCAGTGCTGATTAATTTTTTTTTCCATTTCTATGAGTCTCTCATCCTGCATGCTAATCATAGTTTTTAATGTTTTGCCTTTTTTCCCCTCCAAAGCTGCAAATCAGTGAAGCAAAGACTCTTCCCTTCAGTCTCCACAGGGGCAAAATTAGATGTTCAGTAACTTCAAATCTGAAGTTTAAAAAAATACAGAATACCTTATATACAAATTCTAAGTCATGTACTCCAGAGTGTTTGTCTTTTAGAAAAATGAAATTCAATTTGCAAGAAATAATTTGCAATCCACAGAGATCCAGTATATGCCAGTCAGTCACTGGACCCATCTATTGCAACTTTGCCAGACAGTTTGAAGTTGCCAACTTTTTTGCTAGGCCAATGAATCAAACTGCAAATATGGGATGAACTGAATAGAAAAATTTCCAATCTAGATTTCTGGGGATAAGAGAATTAATTTCATATTAGAGATTAGTTATTTTTGCATGAAAGCAGTGTCTCAAACCAGAAATTTTCTTTCATTGGAAAGAGTTTTAAAAGTATTAGTGAATTATTTATAATATTGTGCTTGCATGTAAGTAGAGGACAAGCCAATTTTGTTAAATTAGAAAATTGTGCTTGGTTTTCTTGCAAGATATATGATAGTTTTCAAGACTGTATCTAATTAGAAAGAGTTTGTTTGGGTTAGTTTTCCATTATGTAAAATCTTAGTTTAGAGTAGTTCATAAAGAATTTTCTAGAAGACTGCAGTTTCTCAGGGTGTGATTTTTTTCTGTGTCTTTTAATTTACACTGAAGTGTTTGAAAAATAAGGTCAATCTCATTTTTAGTTTTAATAGCAGTTAGGTTAGATGATGGTAATGCCTTTTGAAGAACCACTTGAGTCAGGTTGTTTTATGTCATTGCAAATGGACACAATTGTTGTGCTTGCTTTTACCTCAGTGGGAAAGAGCAGCTAGATCATTATGGAATTTTTGGCTAAAAGCATGCTGCTAAAAGGCCAGCAGGACATTCTGACTCCTTAGAAATGTGAATGATCCTTCTTAAAATCAGAAGTAAGTTTTTCTGGAAATCTGTGCTGTGGAGGCACATACTGAAATAAGTGTTGTTAGTGTGTACAAATAAATTAATGTTATTTCACAGTCATAAGATAAATTTCTTTTTTAATTCACTGTCACACTTTTCGCTGATAAGAAGATGATTGAGCCTTTTCTCCACACAAGGCCACAACACTAACTTACTTGCATTTCTACAGAATACAGAGCCAATGGCCACAGAGCCTCTCTGCCATTTGAGAGCAGCTCCAGCTTCCCTTGTAGGTCAAGCTGTCGGCCCGGTCCAGGCTAGGTGAGCTGACCTTTGCTGTCTCCCATCATTCTTCTGTCCCATTTACATCTAAAAGCCTCAGCGCCTTTTGATTCCTTCTCCAGAGCTCCATTCCTTCATCTGTTTTGTTTTCTACATAGTGTCCTTGACATAACTCTACCACATGCCTGTGAGGGTAAGAAGCTGTAAAAACACAAGCTCTGCTCCACATGAGCCTTTTCCAGCAGTGGCTGCAGCTAGGTAGACTTTTTCCCTATGGAACAGCATTGACCCATCCTCCCATTTCTCAAATTCTCAGATTTCGGTCTTAGATTGGATCCTATGTTTTCCTAGGTGGCAAATCAACACAGTGTTTCTGAGAAATATTTCTTAAGTCTCTGATCAAAAAATAAATTTCAAAAGTTTTGGTCTGCAGTGAAAAGATGGTTAAAAGTGAATAGATGTGTTTTAGTTTGGACTTCTTCAAAACTTTTTGTATCTTACATCAAAAACGGTTGAGCGGATTAGGAACTTCAGGGGGTAAAACTGGGTTCAAGGCACTTAGCAACTGTGTGACAAGAGACAGGTGCCATTTGATGTGAAAATCTGTAACTGAAAAGTGGATCATGAGAGTTCACTCAGCCTTCTACGGAGTCTGTAAACTTACACAAGATGTAGATTGTTACTATCTTATGGGATCAAGTCCACTGGTGTTAATCAAGTATGCTCATCTTAGACAAGAAATCAGAGGTGCATCAACAGAAGAAATGTATATATGGTTGTTATAGGTGTGCTCTGGGAAACATCTGGGGAACAGCTCAACTTTAAACTACCATCTCTACCCAAGACACTGCAATAAGGAGATGATTTGTGAAAAAGTTGAAAAGATGGTTATGCAAGTCAGCATAGAGTGGCCTTTGTTGGAGTTTTACACAATTATAGTGCTACATTCTACAAAGATAAGTGGTTCTCGGCAAAATTGAAACCATGTCTAAAACAGCAATTGAGACTGTCAGCCTTAACTGCTGCCTAATTCTGCAGGTGTACTTCATTATCCTCCAGAATTCAGCTAGTTTTGATTACTTCGCTCTTTGTAGAAAATGTAAGCATGAAAATGAATTCTGAATTTTCAAGGGAGACAGCATTTGAAATAAGGTTTGTTTTTTTTTCAAAAAGTCATTTTTTGCAATATGTTATTTTCTTGCTCTGCACAGGCAAATTATTGTTATGAATCCTCTTTCTTCTAAGATTGGGTAAAATTTCTTTACTGCAATAAAATGTGGACTATTTTGTGTTTGAGTTGTTTGTTTGTGGTTATTATTTTATCTTGCTATTACTTAGATTAAGACAGAGGTAAGATAATTGAAACACTTGTCTAGCACTCCTTTGCGATTTTGGAAACAAATTATGGGACCATTAAACTGTACATTCTTAATGATATCCTTTGGATGAATCATGAAGCCAAGGTCTGGACCAGTTCTCCACTACTTAGCTTTCAATTTTAATTTTATAACATGCAACCCAGTTTCTGACAAATAGGACATAATATTGGTGCATTCTGTGCTGGAGTCTTTCTCATCTTGTGGTCGAAACTGGCATAGTGTGAAGTTTAACACTCTTAGGAGGATGAACATTTTCAAATACTAGACTACAGTGCTGCCCAGTGTTGCTTAAAATGAAATTTCTGAAGATTTGTTTTTTAATTAGGACATGGAACTCAAAGGTTTTTTAGGCTGTAGTAGGAGCTCCTTCATACAGAAAAAGCTCTTTTACTTGCACAAGACTTTCTTTAAAATTTGTGAAAACTTCTTTGTATTTATAAGTGAGTTAAACAATAAGGAAACGGGTATTTCAATTGAAATGCATCTTCTGTTTTCCAACAACTCTCAGAGTACTTCAGAGGTTTGCCAGGATGTTTGCCAGATATGTCCTAGGGATTTAGTGATGCCTTTTGACATTTGGAGCAGGAACACCAAGATTCCCAGCATTATCAAGATGCAATGCCAGATCAATAGGCAATGCCAGAACTTGGAAGGACTTTAGGAGCTTTGATAAATGGTAACGCTATAGTTATAAATGGCAAAGCTCTGAAGGGGTTGTATAAGAGTTTTCTTCAGGTTCATACTTTTAAAAGTTGTATAAATGTCTCACTTTGGACTTGGTAATTACCTCATAAACACAGGCATTTAAGTCTAGCCAGATATTCTGCAAAAACACTGAGATTTTCATTTTATACTTGCCCCTTTTTGTTGAAACACCTGAGTAGACAGGTACCTCATTTCTGTCCTGTTTCTCTGTGTGTTGGTGTGCCTTGTGCTGTGCCCTTGGTACCATAGGACCTCTAACACACCCACCTGAGGTACTTTTGCTGCAACAAATTTCAGTAGGGCTACTCCCAGCATGCTGAGAATTCCTGCTGGCAAAGTTGTCTTTGAGCTGAGAAGAAAATGTATTGTTACCATTACCAAACTCTAGTAGATTAATTGAAAATATGGGTAAAGAAATTACATGTGAAGACTTTAATGCTGTAATGCAAATGATGAAAAGTAAATATAAAAGAAAAGGTATACTAATGCTAGCTTTTAACTCACAGAAGTTCTTAGTTTTGCTTTGTTCTAAGTTTTCAAAGCAACTGAACTTGCTTCAGTGCTATTATTTGGGATTCTGGGGTTTTTTTCCCCTCAAGGTTAAATAGCATCTGTGTTACAACTTCAAAGTCCCGGTTAAGATTTCCCAACTGTGAGTTTCTCTTGTCCCTGTAGCTTAATGTTTCCAGACTTGGTTCAGTGTTCTAAGAAATTGCTTTCCTTTAATCATGAAATAAGCTGAAGTTCACCCAAGTAGCCAGTCACATCCACTTAATCCCTGGGAATCTTTGTGCAGAGGCAGAAGTCCGGAGCTTGGTGTGCCCTGCTCCAGCAGCCTGGTGCTGCTTGAGCAGGCAGTGATGTCTCAGCTGTTGGGTGTGACACTGGCTTGCTCAGAGGAGGAGAGGACATGCTCCTGCTGCAGGGGCTCTAAAGCTGCCTCCTGGTTTCTGGAATGACCTCGCTCTGCTGAGTGATATTGCTGCATTATGTACCAAATATCAAACTCTCCGTGGCATGACTGCTTTGATTTTTTGTTTCGCAGTGTTGGAGTTCTGCCCCATGAATTTGCTATCACCTGTTGTAGCCACTGTTTTCAGTTTTTGCCTTTGCATGAATATACCGCTGGTTTTGGCTTTAAGGCATCATAGATAGCAATCTTAATAACTAGTGCAGAAGGGAAATGCAATAAGAATAGCAAAAAAAAAAAAAAACTTAATAAAAATGATTGCAGATTTTATATGCATTATTTCATGTTATATGTAGTAAGCTGTATATGTAATATTTTACAACAATAATTTAATACATGTATTCTATGTTTATAAATGTGGACTTCTATATAAATGCACACACTGCTTATCTTATCTTTCAATTAAGCACAGGTCTGTGTTTTCCTCTGCAAATAAGTACACAAATATCTGTACGTAGTTGAAATACTCATTTGTTATTTTTCATCATAGGGGTGTTTTGATATATTTAAATGATTCCCTATTGAAATTACTTGGGGTTTGCATTTAAAACAGCACACAGGCAAAAATCAAAAAATACTGCCATGAAAATATTTTCTCTTTAAAATGAATACCCTATGTTTTCTCAGCTTCAGTAGCAAAGTTTTCAGTAATTTATCACAGCTGCCGTCAGGTGAGTGGATTCTCAATCCACTCAGTTTCTGTATCTGTTGTACAATGTGCTCCTCATCCTGATTGAGAGCTTTTGTGAAAGGCACAGTGAAATGCTTATTCAGTGAGGTCACTGGTCTCTTTGTTAGAGAAATGGAATTTTCCTGCAGTTATTAAGTTCATACACTGTTTACTGAATAGAATAATATTCTCAGCAAGAAGTGTTTACTACCTGCATAAAAGCATTTTGTTAATCTTGTGACAATTACGTGGTCTACAATTAATTAGCTGCCTGTACAACATTAGGAAAATGTATTAGATTAATTTTGTATAGTAAAACTGTGTGGGTAGAGGTTGTATTCTGGTTTTGTATTTCCACATACCACAATTACTGTTCTCATGTGAGTGAAAACAGTGTATTACAAAGAGACTGATCTTTCTGATATCATTGTTTCTGCCTAATTGCTTGTTAGGATCTTTAGATTATTTGCTTTGTTAATTTAGAATGTTTTCCCTAGAGTGCAGTAGGATATTTATTTGCATTTCAAGTCTAGCAGTCAGACTTCTCCTATTTGCAGAAATCATTGTTATCTCTTGGTCACTTTTTGGGATAAAACCAGAAAGTAAGAAATTGCTGATTGCAGTGGAAGCACATTAGTTTCAGTTGGATTGGATAAAGTCAGATGTGCTGGCCATAGGGCTATAGAGCATTGCTTGTGTAAATGCCTTTAAGAGATCAGAAGATACTTTTATTCTCTGAGGTGAGAAGGAAGGGAGGAAGGAAGGAAGTGTCGGAAGGAAGTGTCGGAAGGAAGGAAGTGTCGGAAGGAAGTGTCGGAAGGAAGTGTCGGAAGGAAGGAAGGAAGGAAGTGTCGGAAGGAAGGAAGTGTCGGAAGGAAGGAAGGAAGGAAGGAAGTGTCGGAAGGAAGGAAGTGTCGGAAGGAAGTGTCGGAAGGAAGTGTCGGAAGGAAGTGTCGGAAGGAAGGAAGGAAGGAAGTGTCGGAAGGAAGGAAGTGTCGGAAGGAAGGAAGTGTCGGAAGGAAGGAAGGAAGGAAGGAAGTGTCGGAAGGAAGGAAGTGTCGGAAGGAAGGAAGTGTCGGAAGGAAGTGTCGGAAGGAAGTGTCGGAAGGAAGTGTCGGAAGGAAGTGTCGGAAGGAAGGAAGGAAGGAAGGAAGTGTCGGAAGGAAGGAAGGAAGGAAGGAAGGAAGGAAGGAAGGAAGGAAGGAAGGAAGGAAGGAAGGAAGGAAGGAAGGAAGGAAGGAAGGAAGGAAGGAAGGAAGGAAGGAAGGAAGGAAGGAAGGAAGGAAGGAAGGAAGGAAGGAAGGAAGGAAGGAAGGAAGGAAATGTCAGATGAAGGCAATAATTTCTTCTGAAGGACTGCTGAAAGAGTGAAGATCTCCTGAATGTAGTAGGAATTCTAAAACACGTATGATTTATTTATAGATGCCAATTTGAGGACTTGAGAAGTCTTTTAATAGAATGATTACGGTTTTGGTTTTGTTGGGGTTTTTTTTTTTTTTTGAGTGACAGCA
This sequence comes from Melospiza melodia melodia, assembly GCF_035770615.1. NCBI lineage: Eukaryota > Metazoa > Chordata > Aves > Passeriformes > Passerellidae > Melospiza > Melospiza melodia. The sequence continues at coordinate 77,982,476 of NC_086195.1, forward strand.
GTTGGAATGCAGCATTGATTGGATTGAGTTGTTTAGTTTGTATACAGAGGTTTTTAAAAGGCAAATGAAAATTCAATTGCATTAGAATTTAAATGTGTTGATGCAAGCATCTGTTTGCTACATTGATACAGATATGTAGAGTGCACACATATACGTATGCATATATATACACATAATAAGCCTTACAAGAACTAGAAACCAACCCCATCTTTACTCTTGGTTACCTCTGTAAGCTAGAAGTGTCAGAGAAGTGCTTCAAGAGTTGGTAATACAAATGGTACAAATAACTTGGGCTGATGCAGGAGAAAATTTGAGATCCAGCAGCTGAGAAATAAAAAAACAGTGCCTTGAACAAACAGGAGAAGGAGCAGATTAAGATATAATTTTTTCATCTGTTGGAAAGTTTTGTTAAAAATACAAGAGTTAAAATACTGCGCAAATGAGTCAATATAGTAGGTAAATATCTATTTTCTTTATCATTTAAGGATTGATATGAAGGAAGTCAGCAGGAACTGAAGCAACTGCACTGAATTTATTTTGCTTTAGTCCGTTGCTCTTAAGGGCTTTCCTAGTTCAACATCCAGTGGGACACAGGAAAAATCCGTGGTACCTTTACAGGACATGCTTGCAATTTTTTTTGAAAAGAGAGACCAGAAGCAACTGTTTCAGAAAACAAATGCTTCTGGAAAAGAGAAGCTCATGGTGGCTTGGCAGGTAGCAAAACACCTATTAATTAGAAAAACAAGTGGGCACATCACAGTCAAATAACTACAGTGTCCTGCTTTGAAAGGGTGGTTTCGTGGTGCTGGTATAAGGCAGGGTATCAGAAATGCTGCCTACATGTTCTTTGTGCAGTACAGGTCCTTAGGACTTAGACAAACGTGCTCTTGGTGTCTGTAAAATTATTGATAAAAGAGTAATCAAGAGCATAAGTGTTAACGGAAATCTGAATGCCAACTCTTGTGGATTCTTCAGTCTTGACCTTCTGAGAATGGACACCTGTTTTCTGTTGTGTGTGATGATTCCCCAGCTCTAAAGTATCCCATTTCTACCATAGGACACTGAGTCAGATGTTTGTCCATTACAGCATGCAGGGCTTCCCTCCTGGACCCACGAGGTTCTCTGGGAACTCACATAGGTTGGGGAAATTTGATGAGAAAAATGAATCAGGCCAAGCACTGCAAACCAGTCTAGCACCTGAGCTGACATCAAACAAGACTTTGGAAGAAGAAGCTTTAATTCTTAAGGTAAGTACAAAAGCAGCTAAAACTGGAATGTCTAGTGTGCTATTTGTGGTGAAAACTACTGTTTCGGGATTTATAGATTCTAAGATAAGAGCCCCAGTCTGTCAGTTTTTCATTTATGTACATCAAAGCATGCACTTTCAATTACAAATAATACAGGACAATAGCACAGTGGGGAGATAAGAATTAAGGAGCTTCCTATTCTGGTGATAAAGTATTTTTTAAGGAGTCTTCCAATTCTGGTGGTAAAATATTTTTCTCCATTCCTTTAGCTTCCAAAGTTTAGGATTTCTGCATGTGTAACATACATTTTCTTGTTATTGTGATATATGAGTTTTTGTTTATTTTATTGGTCTAAAATTGCCTTTCTTCTATTTTAACTATTGAAGGGTATGTAGTTATGTTTTTACTGGATGTCTGATAATATAAAAGTGTCATTTTAGAATTAGTGTCTGCCTGCTGCCTGTATTTCTGTGCAACCATAATAAAATCTCTTCTTGTTGCCTCTGTTTTCCCTCTGTCTGTGTATCATCAGCTGAAACTGCAAGCCCCTTTTGAGAAAAAAAAACTGTCTCCCAGTAAAATGGAGGCTTTGTCCCAGCTGGAGCCCCTTTGGATGACTCTTACATAAATACTGCAGGAATAATTGAATCCCACCAATAGCAAACTTAATAATCCAACAGCAGCTCCTTCGAGCTCTGATGATGTTGTGCATGGGTATCATCCTGAGCTGCTTTGCTGATACAAGAATGATTTGATGTTTTTCTGCTAATACACTAAAGATGTGAGCAGAGACCTTGGGTGGCTCCTGTGAGTGAAGACATTGCTGCCACCCTGGCACATTGCATTTCTCTGTCTGAAGCAGAGGTGGGTTTCAGATGAAATTTCCAGCTGGTTTCATTCCTGCCTGCTCCTCCATTTGAATTAGTAAGTCTGTAATGGAATTATAGAATATCTGTGCCAGTAATGTTTATACAGCAGGCAGTATGCCAAAGGCTTGACAATATCATAACTTAATTAAATGTGAGTGTATGTATGAACAAAAAGATAATTCAGTTGTGCTTAGGGTATATAGCCTCTGCTTGTCAGGCTTTCCTGCTTAACCTACAACTTCTTGGACAGGATATTTTTATCTTCTGCAGGCCAAGGTCTCTTTTGTGATGCTGCTTGCATCCCAAGCCAGTTCACAAACACTTTGTAATCACAGCACATTACCAGCACTCTCTTCCTCCTGCTCCTATTCTTTTACCCATTTCTGTTTAATTTCCCTCCATGGGCGACTGAGTCCAAGTCCCTCCTTGCAGCAGAGATTTTCCTTCCCTTGACTGCAAAGGTGTTCTGAGCAATAGGCTCCCATTTTGTACACATGAAATTGAATATCTGCAGTGTGAGTCTGGATATTTTCTTTCCCAATTTTATAATTTCCCTTTTTTCTTTCTCAATTCCTTTTTATTTCTCCGGATATGTTTTCCTCTTCTTCAATCTAAAGCTACTTCTATTTTTTCTCATAGAACATATCCACATTTTACTTTCCAGTTTGCTCCCTCTTCACAGCCTGAAGGTCTCACACTGCTGTGTTCTGGCTACAGAGGTGGGGAAGGTGCATTGAGTTAGACTGACTCAATCTGCCCTGTGACACTGTTTCCAGGTAGGAGTAGAGTCTTCCAGGTTCTGGCATAGATGATGTTCACTCTTTTTGAACAGCAGTCAGACTAGGGTTATGTTGATTTAATAAATATTTTTAATTTTATCTTTTTGGGGCAGGACCTGAATTTATAATGAGGAAAGGAAAGTCTAAAGGTTTGTACCACATGGGTCTCACTGGCCTTGTTTTCCTCTTCACATGGTACCTGCATCAAGTTATCAATGCATTTGCTTCCTCACGTGTAAAATGGACTGAGATAGTTCTATTACCCAGTGGCTTGATTTGTTTAGTGCCTCAGAGCCCTTGGATTCAAGCTTTTAAAGAGATGAAAATGTCCTAAAAAATTGTTATTCTGGTTGGGTCTATGGGTTTTGGAAAGACATCAATGGATTTCAGAGGCTTTGGTAGCCTTGGCTGTGCTCAAGCAGAAATCAGCATAATCCACTGTGAAGGTTTCTGAGTGCATCCACACACACTACCAGCAGAATAGAGTTAAGTTTTAGACTATATCTGAATGGATTTAGGTGACAACCTACCAATTTCTTTACTTCTAGCAGTGCAGGCAGAGCCAAAAAAGCCAACTACACAGCCACTGTCAACCCTCTGGGATGCACTATACGAGCTCTCTGGGATCCACTGAGTCTCTGCTGCTTCTTTGCACCTCCCAGGCTGGTCCAGTCTGGCTTCGAGTCAATTAAACAAAAATGTTCAAATTATCGGTTTGATGGAAAGGGTGAAATCACCCACAAAATAGTTAAGTCTCCTCACTGAGGTGGCTGATGCTAGCCAAAAGACTGCAAAAAGCAGATAACCCCACCCAAAGACTTTAAAAAAGTACCCCAACAGTGTGGCAAGTCAAAAGAGAACACTTGGTTTCCTGTGGATTGTGTGAGCAGTCTGAGTGCAACTGGAATTTTTGATGACATCATTTGCATAAAGGACATATAAAGTTTCATTTTAAGTCTTAAGGTATTTAGAAGTTTTAAGGATAAAATTATTTCTCAAGGGTATCAAAATGTAGTAGATAGCTGGAGGTCACACAGCTAAGCTGTAGGAATTGGATAAATGTTCATTTAATGTGACAAGTGAATAATTTTATGTTAGCTTAATGTTTTCAAAAGCTTGGGTTTTATTTTAATTGCTTATCAATGATTTATGTTGCACACCACAGGAACAGAAACAGTGACTAGCTTAATTATGCATAAAAAGTAAAATGCTTATGAGTTTATTAGTTTCTGCACTACATAATAAGTTTTCTATTGTTTCCCCATGAGAGAAATATGAATATTTCAGTATATTTGAATATATTATCAAATAAATATAAACTGAGCCATTGCTTCTCTTCAATCTTTGTCCAACAGACTTATGAGGTCCAAATCACTCATTATGTCATCTGTGGTAGAGAATCTGTATCTGGGCATTGACCTTCTGGCTGCTGACTTTTATTGGACAGTGAACAAAGCTGTAATCAAAGCAGCATTTAAACTTGACATATAACTATTTTGCTGCTTCTCTTCCACTGGATATATAAGCCATAAGAAATGAAGATTGTCATTGTGGGAGTAGCATGAAGCAATCTAGAAAAGATACCTTTGAGGTTTTAAAATACCAGCTGTTGTGATCAGTCTTAAACATCCTGGGGCAGCTTCCAATGAGGGTCTCGGGAGCAGCCATGTCCAAAAGGCATGTATGAGCTGATGAAGAGAATCTACAACCTAGAAGCCTTTAAATAGCATTCTCAATAGAAGAGATTTTGGGCACAGATGTATATAAACTGTGAAAGAGGAAGCAATATCTTCTGGTTCCTGGACAGGTCAGACAGGTCAATGTATGAGATGGAATTCCGTCATTGTAGGTGACAAAGCCCAAGAGGCAGAGACCCCAGACCTTTTATGCCTACAACCATTTGAGAAATAAGAGCAGTAGAGGCAAGACAGAACATCCCATGCCCCTCTGGGCACCCAATGAATTTCATAAACTGTTACAGGTTACAGGATGATAGGTTTGAAATCCTGTATTGTGTTAATTTAGTATTATGTTAATTTTTTAGTTCTTAATATTATGTCTGACTAGGGCAGGAAGATGTAATAAGCTCTGACTTACTGAACTCTGGTAAGAGCTGGGTGGTTCCATAAAGTGGTAGCTCATAAGAAGCAGACCTCAGACTCCTCAAAAAGTATAGCCCTGTACAGCAATGGAGGCAAAATCAAATTTTGCCACAAAGAGGATAAAACAAATAATGAGAATGCACTGCCTGGGCTAGAAAATGTATCATTGCCCTGCAGAGAAGGTGAGATGAAGAGAATATGGTTACCCTGTGCTTCCCTCCTCTGCCAAGGGAGGTGGTAGAGTCACCATCCCTCGAAGAGTTTAAAAAAAGACTGGATGTGGCACTTGGTGCCATGATCTACTTGAGGTGTTAGAACATGGGTTGGACTCAATGATCTTAAAGGTCTCTTCCAACCTAGAATTTCTGTGATTCTGTGATTCTGTGATTCTGCTCCATATCTAATGTAAAGACATTCCTCTATTGTGACCTTCTTGTGTCACTGTCATATTTTCTGGAAAAATCCCCTTGCCCAGGATTCTTGTCCTGGGAAGCTGGGAAGCCTCAGAGAAAAAGGAAAACAATATTATCTCATTTGATTCTTCTGTGTTTTGCTGCTTTGGAATGTGGTTTGGAGATTGTTTATCCAACAGGTGGTTGTTTGATTGGTTTGATTTAATGACCAATCACGGTCCAGCTGTGTTGGGACTCTGGCGAGAGTCACGGGTTTTTAATTAGTATCTTGTTAAGCTTTCTGTAAGTATCCTTTCTCTATTCTTTAGTATAGTTTTAGTATAGCATAATATAATATAGTATAATATTGTCGCAGACATTTTTTCACAGAAATCCTTTCTTTCAGATTTCTGTGTCTTCTGGAGGGCAGAGGCCTCAGAAGATAATGTAAACAATTGTTATCAGCTGCGGTGGAATGCGATAGGATGCACCTATTTTGACCGGTGATTGGTTCATGTTCCCATGTTTATAATTAAGGGCCAATCACAAGGAACAAGCTAGGGACAGAGTCCTTGGACAAAACTTTGTTATAGATTCTCTTCTTTCTATTCTTAGCCTAGCTTGAGCAGCTCTGCAAACCTCTCTCTTATTTCTATTTAGTATAGTCATAATGTATTATATATGATATATCAATAAATCCAGCCTTCTGATTCAAGAAACAAGATTCACCGTCTCTCTCTCACCAGCAGCGACCCACTCAGGGCGCAGTAATATAATATAGTATAATATAGTATAATATAGTATAATATAGTATAATATAAGCCTTCTAAGAACATGGAGTCAGATTCATCATTTCCTTCCTGCCATGGAGGACCCTAAAAATACCACATTCTCCCTCTATTTCAGGGGTGGCTCACGGACAGTCACGGGGTGAGGACTGAGCTGGATATGCAGCAGGGTGGCCCAACTGTCATTGGCACTGGGGAGGTCCTTAGATGGAGTCACACAGGAGTGGTGCCCACCCCTGCCTCTTTGTTTGCAATGGCAGCTGAATTCCTGACTCTGCCTGAAGGCAGCTGGGACTTGTGTGATCGCTGAGGTGATCACAGTGCTGCAGCCAGGAAAACTTGATACATGGGGTCAAAAGCTTGTGTTGGCTGTTGGTACTGGACCTTTTCTGCAAGTTCCTTACTGTCCCACATTTACAGGATCAGCATCCAGCTTAGCCTATAGTTAGTCCTACCTGGATGCAGCAGAGGAGAGTGTTAGAGGCAGCAGAGCAATGTGAAACAAGAGGAGTGTTTGCACTGGTGCATATGGATGATTGTCCTGCAGGCACTGACTGACAGATGGGCCAGGAGAGAGTCAGACCCTCGTGTGTGAGCTGCACTGCCATGTGGGAGCAAATGAGACTTTCTCCTCCTTGATTCCAGGCACTGGAAATCTCCAGAAAGAATCAGAAAGCAAAGTTCACTCATCAGCTTCCTTCTTTACCCTTTCTGTGACTTGTCTCAGCAGTTGCAAAAAGGAGAAAACATCTCAAAATTTTACTTAGGCTTCTGCTCTAGTTTTTGGCTAGTACTCACAGGTTTATCCTCTCCCTCAAGTCAGAAGTAATCATAAAAATGTAGAGAAGTTCAAATAGTGTTTGGGAATGCTTTCTGAAGAAAAGCCTTTCCTGGTTTCTCTTCTCTATTCCATATACTAGGCTTCTGATTACTTTTAAATTTGTTTTTTAACCATGAATTTTTGTTTATAAAAATTGTGTCCTTTAAGTTTGACCAGACTAAGTCTTTTCTCTAACTTTCCTTACTTCAATGCCACATATTTTATTTTTGAATTTGAAACAACTTACAGAATATGATGAAGGAATAAGAACTGTTCATATAAATCAGCCTTGGCCGAACGTCCAATATACATTTGCCTTTAAATTATTTCTACAATATAATTATTATTTAAATTATTGCAGGAGAACACATTTCTGGTGCTATTGCCAGACAGTTTTTGATGGATGTAAATGAGGATGAGTTTACCCTGAATCAGCAAAGGCAGATATGTGGGCAGACCTCTCTGCCACTGAGGTGTGTCAGGCTCAGAGGCTTCCAGTGGAAACACTGGATTTGAATTTCCAAAGGACCTGGAGCTATGCTTAGGAAGAGCAGGGGCTGTATCCACTCAGTCTAGTTAGGTGGGTGCTGTATTTAATTTTTTGTTTCAAATTTATTTTCTAGTCGGACCATTTGTACAATTGTCTCAAAGTCCTCCAGCCTATTTCTATCAGATTATAGTTTGGCCCAATATTCTGGAAATAATGATCCCATTCAAAATCCACACCCTGCCTGATGTTTTCAAGGCTGGCCTTGGTTTGAATGTAGAAGTACAGGGTGTCTAATGCAAATCTAATGATGCATAGAAAGTAACTATTTCAGCTAAGTGGAGCATAGTATTTACAACTAGAACCCATTTAAGTATTCTCAGTATCACTACTACTTGTGTTTATAATGTTTATCTATATGCAAATGAGAACACTGCTGTTCATATTTATGTTTGTCATTTTGTCTCAGTTTGTCAGGAAAAGAGCTAAAAGAGCTTTGATAAACTTTCTGAAAAGAATTCTTACAGCTTTCTAAAATAAAACTTTGACTGGTGCAAGAAACAGATGCGGAGGTTTTTTAAATTATAACTCTTTGCCTAAAAAATACTGCTGAAGTTTTAAGTAAATGTTTTCTGTATTAGGTGTTTAGAATAGGTCCTGTACCTTGGTATATTGCAAAATAATAAGTAAAGCTAATTTAATAGATGTTCATCCAGTTTGCCTCTCTTTGCTGTAAAAGACCTCCTTCATCCTATTCATGATTCACACGCTTAGGCTACTGTCCCCTCTTCACTACTGCAATCCATCAAGCAAAAGGTTGAATTTGTCACAATGCTGAAGAGCTGAAGCGCAGCGAGATGCTAGCTCTAAAAGGTGCAGCTTGACCACACAAGTCAAACACAGAGCATATGTTGTGTAGGTGTCTTCTAGAGAAGCCCGTGGACTTGTGAGGGCACAGTTTTCAGCTGGCTCAGTTCCCTTCACTGGCCTGCCCACCATGGCTTCAGCACTGGTACCTGGGAGGGGAGCTTGAGTGGCAGAGGACAGGGCACATGGAACAGCCTCAATCACAGCCTCTAACTGCTTCTCCATTTATCTTGTGCATGCTTCCATATGACATAAAGGCCCATTTTTAAAGGTCAGCCTTTATTTCAGCATGAAACAGTGGTGAGATATCCCTGCCTCTTACTTCATCACTTGCATCTTTTTATGTTGTAAAAAGAATACTGTTGGAAACCAAGGGTTCCTGTTGAAGCCCCACAGTTACTGGTGGGCTGGAGTTGATGTCTTGCTCTCCACGTGGATTACAAAAATTTTGCCTGAATTCTGGCGTGGGGGATGCTCCTTACGGGGAGCAGAGTCTGTGTAGCTGCTCAGCCCAGGAGTGTGTGGTGACTGCAGTGCCCTCAGCCTGCTCTGTGGCTTGTAGGAAACAGCCAACCATAATCGAAGCTGAAGGACTAAACCCATGCTTCACCTTTTACAAGGTACTTTTCTAGCAGTGGATTTGGCTTTTCTTGGTGCTGGGGCACAGGCTCCAGAGAGGAGGAAAGTTTGAAATGTCAGTGAGGTACTTTACATTCGGCAGTGCTGAGCACATGGGTGTTTTTGGGGAAAGACATACATCATTAAATGGAGTCTGTTGGTGCCCAGCACTGGGGGGCCTAAGTGCTCTGCTGGGCTTTGAATGCTGTAATTTGTGCTGTCCAACATGAAGAGTGGCTGTAATTTGCTGCCTGCTTCCCTTATAGATGGTGAAAGAAGGCTAATTATTTGGCCAGACTTATTGGTATTTGGGGCTTTATGAATTTTATCATACAACTTGATTAGTTTCCCAAAGAGGTGCTCCAAGTTATGTTTCCTCAGGGGACAAACAATTTGTGGGAGCTCCTTCTGAGTATCTCCCATTGCCCACCCACCACTCCCCACCCCAAAATCACACACTATCTCTTAGCACTCAGTTGTTGATCAGCCTGGGAGCAGCACCACCTCCCAGGTTACTCTGCCTTTCATGCAGCTCAGTTTCTAACCACATCAATGTGCAATGTGCTTTTTGGGCAAAGGCCCTTTCCATTTCTTGGAGACACTTAACTGCTTTTCAGTTTTACTCTGAGTAAAAGGTGAATGCTGATGTTCTTGGCTTTGGGAGGCTTTATCCACCCTCCTGGTTAAAAATTTTAATAGTGACTTACCTAAACAAGGTGGTACCTTCTGAGCAATTAATGATTAAGAGCTTGCACAAGATGTGGAATGTGTAAAAGCCTTAACATCAGCAACGAAGTAGGAAAACAGTAATTTCAAAATTATTTTTAAATTAAAGTATTTAAGTGACTTGCAGTACATTAAAATCCATCATATTGTATTATACATGATTAAAAACTCCCCTAAGAAACACAACAGATATAAGATTACTGTATCATCATTGTAATTTTAAGAAGCATTATTATGCTTTGTGCTTTGCACAATGCTGCATTGGTGACAGCTCAGAGAATTTCTTCAATAATGCTTTTACATTTGTGTCAGACAATTGTTTTGGTGAGTGTGTACTGACTTCAGTGAGAATGGCAAATTAAATCCAGCCTCAGGTGGAGTCAGCAGTGGTGCTGGTATAGGGAGCAGGTGTTTATTTTGCAGTCTGTCCCCAGTGCAGATGGCTTTAGGAGGCAGGAATGCCTCCTGCCCTGCTGGTCTGAGGTGTCTGCAAATGAGGACTCTTCCTCACAGATTACATAGTATTTTGTTTCTTTATTGCTGTAACCTATTTCAGAACTCTATCTAAAAATGGCAGAAAGCAGAACAGTAACTTGACTTGTCTTAGACTGGCACTCTCCAGGAGAAGAGAAATATGAGACTAATTACTAATTTTTCCTGCAAAACTGCTTGACCAAGTAGCTGTAGCCATTGTAAGTCACTATTAAGCCCCATGACCAAGTGCTGCTGAGGAAAAAGCATTTCTTAAAAATCTTGCTTAGCTGTTTTCCATTCATGTTTAAACAATCATCTGTGATTACTTCAATTTTCAAGATGCAATGTACAGAGGGAGCTCTGAAACTCATTGCTTTTCTCTGTTCAAACCTTATTTAGCTAAACCTGTTAGAATAAAACCAAATAAGAATGTACAAAGTAGATAAGGGGTGATTTTTTCTTTCTGATAGAAGTAGAGGAATTTTTAGTAAATCACTTCAATTCAGCGTTTGTAGGTGAAATTGCAGAGGTTAATATGTGCTGCTAAGATAGAGCTTCTGAAAAAATTGTTTCTTGGTAGTTATATGGAAGCTATTAGCTACAATCTGAACCATCAAAAATATAACAGGTACTGTTTGCAGCATGAGTTTTCCATTTCTTGAACATTATTGACAACTTCTAAAAAGCGGTCCAAAAAAGAAAATTTTGAGAGAGTCAGCAGTAGAAGCGAAAAAAGAAGGATGAAGACGGTCCAGAGATTTCCATGTTTCTCAGAGATAATTTCTCTCCTCTTTGCAAGCAAAGGTCACTTCAAAAAGTATGAGATATTGCAAAAAGAGAATTTTAAAAAGAAATTAAAAACAGGTGTGAAATCTTTTGGAAAATAGTATAAGATGGAAACCAACTGAATTTGCTGAGTTATAAACAACTTCTCCAACTGGCTGTATGACAAATGAATGGCTGTGCCACTTAAATCAGCATGGAAATTCTGCAGCACTGCATGCCAGATCTGAAATGGGGCAGAATGCTTGTTATCTCTGCAGCATTTTAAAACTGTAGAAAATAAATGAAATTACCTATCAAAAATAAATCCCCAATACAAAAAGTTTTGCACTTGGATGGGAATTTTCCCATCTGGAGAAGAATGACTGTCAATAGTGAGCTGATGCTTAAAAGACAAGCCAGAGGACGCAATCTGGCTGCTCCTTTGAGTCCAGGGGCCCTCTGAAAGTGAACAAGTGACCCAGGGGCAGCATCCAGGTTACAAAGTTTTTGCAACTTTTAATGAAAAAGGCTGTTTATACTAATTAATGTAAATATTAAAATAAACACTATAAACATATAGAGAAAAAAGACCACCTCTCTGCAGAAACACTTATGGCCCAGCATTGAACCAAACACAGAAAATGGAAAAGGCCAAAGGGATGAAAATGAAGATTTTCTTCTAATTCATTCATCAGTTTCTGACAGGAGCATCAGCACAGGAAATGCATGGTCTCATTTTGAAGTTTCCAAGGGGAAAACCAAGGAAAGATGAACCCTCTGTGTGTTGGTGGCTCTTCACCCGGAGCTAGTGTCCAGGCTCCTGCTCCACAGGACTGACCAGCTCATCCCTTGGCTGCTGAGAGGGGCCCCAGACACTGCCTGGGAAGAGCACTGCAGAATGAAATAAGTGTAAGAGATTGAATAAGTTGAGTAAGCCAAAACCATTGTCAGAAACTGCATACAAGCAAACAATTCCCTCTAACAACAGTTTGTGGATAAAAGTTTTAAAAGCAGTTGCAGGTGTGAGGACCATGCATGGAGTTTCCCCTTTTTGGAATGTCTCTGGTTTGTACTAAGGTCACACTAGTGACAGTCACTCAGCTGTGTGGTCAACCTTCCAACCATGTATCCTTTGGGAAAGGCAATATTTGTCTGCTGCAGTCCTGAAGAGATCTGTATCTGCAGAATTGACTTTTCAGTCCACTTTGTTGGATGTGATGTGCTGTCTCATCCCCTTATCCATAACTACTGTTTTTTCAGGATTAAAATATGAACAAACAGTGACTATTTATATTAAAGATTTTAAAATCTACTGTTTATTCTAACTTCCATTTACTCTCAAATCTGCTGCAAACAGTAATTAAACAATATTTGAAATGTCACTACAAAATATAATTATAGAAATAGCTGATTTTCATGAAAAATTAGCAGAAGAGATAAAACCATGAGTTTGAAGAAATCCACCTTAGCAAATACAGATTAAATATTTTAAAATTTATTTTATGAAATCATGAGCTGTAGTTAATGTTCTGTGTATATCTTAACATTTTCCTTAAGTTTTCCACAATGCTTAGTTTTCAACTTTCAGAACAGAAGAACTTGGGCAGGTTTTGCTGTGGATTCAAGAAAGACAGGAAAGAGATCTTTCTTAGCCTTGAAAGCAGTTGTCACTTCCTTGTTGGGGAAGTTCTCTCCATGTACAGAGTTGCAAACATCTCTGACACAAACACAGATATTTGCAGCCTCCAACATTTGCTCAGAGAATTAGAGCAGAGGCAGCTGCGCAAACTTTGTGTCTGAAATTCTTTGAATGGACTGGGCACTGACTTAAAATCATGGTTTTTAAAGTGAGCTGACCCTGTGACCAAATATGCAATATTTGAATGGAGGGAGAATAAAAAATATAATTGCAATAGAATTGAACTCTGCAAAGACACATTTAAATATGCTGGGTCAGTGAAAGGTTTTCTAACTTACAGTTCCCTCTGGGATATACAGTGATGTAAACTGCTTGTACCAGCCTCAGGAGCACAACCTCTCCAGCACGTGATAGAGGTTTAATGGTGGTGTCTCAGTTCTATGGCCTCATGCAAAGCCTTTTAGTTTTGTCTCACAAAGGCAGAATGATCATCCAGTCCCTCCTCCCATCAATATTTTCTCTGAAACTCAAATTTTTCTTTTAAGTTGGGGTGGAGACTGTTACTGTGTACAGGAAGTGTCAAAAAAATCCCCATGTTTGGTCTGAATTGTCATCTTCTCTCCATCCTGGAAGAGGTCTTCACCCTCAGGTCTGTCTGCTGTGGCACAGCCCGTAAGGGAGCCCAATGGCAACACTCCAAAATGTTGCACTTTCTGATTTCATTAACAGCAGAATTCATGTGCCAGTCGTCAGGTACAGGAATTCTCCTTTCATTTCTCTCCCAGCTCCCCTGCTCTTCGGACCCTGCAGGCAGCCAGGGAATGTAGCACACCTTCTTTCTCTGCCCTTAGCAACCTGATGCTGTCCTTGCATGCAGGATAGATGGATGAGAAAGAAAATCCCAGTCCCAAGTGTTCTCTCCCTCCTTATGAGCACAGACAGACTTTAAACCTCTGTATGTGCCTTTCCCAATGCAAATACATTCACAGGTCCTAGATTAAAATAATAATAGATTAAAAATTTTAAAAGAAGTTTGGAATGGAATTGCCGACCTGAATTTGCTTTTGTCAGTGTGTTGCATAGCAGCCTGGATGACAGGTTTCTTTTATAACCATGTTTTAAATGAAGATATTTTTTTTAGTGCATCATACAAAGCATGCAGGTTTGATTTCTTTGTAATATTTTTGCTTGCTTATCACTTTCTGTATGATCACATCCATTCTTGGAAGGAACACTGCAGCACAGAGTATTTGTTTGCATTAGGTTATCAGAAATGTGGTTCAGTCTGAGATTAAAAAAAGAAAGAGAATGAATTACAAGTCTCTTGAGATATGATAACTCTGTTCAGCACTTCAGTTTTATATAAGGAGCACAGGAGAATAAATTAAAACTACACAGATAGTCTTATTCTTCTTAATTCTTGAATTCAAGTGCTTTATCCTCCTGAGATAGTTCCTTCAACCTATATTTTTTTGCGCATAATGTATGTAAGTATTTATATATAGCCTGCCTCTTCACCTACTGTTTGGAAAATTTCAGGTGATAAGAGGAGACATTTTAAAAGCCTGACATAAAATTGGTGCAGTGCAGGGGAATGGTAAATAGGAAAGAAAAGCAGCAGTATAGTACTATTGACAGTCAAAGCCTGTACCACATAACCTTTGGGCTGCAGCTTGGCATGCACAGCCAGTCTGGCATTAGCATTGCCTCGAGGGAGGCCTTGGTCTCTCTGACCTTGAGAGTCTTTGAATGAGCAGAAAATGGGATAATACTGAGGTAATACCTTCTCTCCTGAGGGATGTGCCATTTATTAGCAGCTTTTACACGTTGCTATTTTGTTCATCATGGAAAATAGCCTCAGAAAGAGCAGGTTGCCTCAGTTCCCTGAACACAATTATGTGTTAAGGGACTGTGGGAACATCGAGGTAGGAGAAGCAGGCCACAAAAATAAAGGAGAGTGTTGCATTAAAGGCACATCTGACACAATATCTGAGCAGAAATTCTCCAAACATACCACAGTGAAGTGTAGGAGTCCTGATATAGCCCAGCCACAAACATCCTGCTCTCCTGCCCAAGCAGGTCAGCATCTCTGGGCAGGTTGATCCACTCTCCCAGGGTCAGAGACCCTCAAGGGTTTTCTGGTTAAACAGTTCCCTGTTGGAAAGAACTGCCTCAGTGAGGCTGAAATGTGTAATCAATTGTGACACAATTCAGCTTTGAAACAAGCTTTGGTTTTACTTTGAAAAGAAACTGCTGGTTTTGAAGGTGGCAAATAAAACATATCTTCAGTGATGCTTTGCTTTACCACTTCTGAATTATTTTTATTTTTATAGTGCTTTCTGGCTTCCAATTTGTTGTCTGAGAGTTGTATGTGTAACTAAATTAGACATGAAATACAGTCAGTGATAATTTTAAAATAATATTTAACATGAACTTTCACAAATTTGCCCTTAATTTTAAGGAGAAATCATTGTAATTGTCTAGAGCCCAATTCCAGCATGATATACTTCAGGTTTTGCTCTGTACATTTCAGTTTTAACTCCAGTGGTCGGAATAGGAATCCTCTCTTAGTACAACACCATTACACATCTGTACAGTCACTGCTGAGTTCTCTGGAAAACAGTGCTTAGATGTGCATTTTTCATTGAAAAACCAAAAATGGGAGTGATGCGCGACCATTCTGCTCAGCTAATACAAACTGCACTCTTACAATATCAACTACAAATTCATTGGAACACTATGAACTCCAGAGAAGCACATAAGAAAATTAAAGAAGCAGCATCTGTAATATAATAAGTAGACATAAGGTGGGCAGGTACTCTAAAACTACAGCCGTCCAGTCTCCCAATAAATTTATGCAGAAATGAAAATTTTGATGATACAGTGCATCTAACTAGGTTATACCACCATTAAGGGATGTTCTGAGTACATTGGTACAGTAATTTACCATAAAGAAGCAAGCAATCTGTTTTCCTTACAGGAAAAAATCGAGTTTGACAACACCAGTCAGACAGATTTAGAAAGGACTTTTTACAAAGGAGTTTTACAGATAGCCATCCATTTTCCAATTATAATCTAATTGAGGGTCTGATTTTCTCTGGTTTGTATCAAAATCACATAAAAAATGTACTTGTGTTCATCATACAAGTGTATATTTGAGTAAAACATTATTTGCTTGACTATAGCATATTTCCCCAAAAAACATCAATATCTTCACCTGAAGGCAGTAGAAATCTTCAGCTGAGGACACCAAAGGGTGAAAAATCCTTCACTTTCTCAGGTGCCTTCTTAAGAGCCATTGCTCATATCACATTTTTCATGGTACGTATGATTTCATTATTGCTCACATCATTGCTCACATCAGGCTTCACCATTCCTCATCTACATGTTTTCCCTCCTGGACATCCGATACCTACTTTGAGATTATGGATTAAAAACATTCAAAATTGATAGTCTTTGTTTTGATTCCTGTGAGCGTCCAACAGGCATGCTTATACATCACAAGCAGATTAGGCATGAAGTCACCACAAGGTGATCTTGCTCATCATATTCTTTCATTCAAACAACATTTTTTCTGTTTTCTAATTTTGTTGTGATGTTGTCTTGGAAAAGCAAAGTATATTCTTTTTGCTCCATCAGTTCAAGGTGTTTTTCAACATTTATATAAAGACATACCATTTACATAGATGTTCATTATTCACTTTTACTCTGAAGTTTTGAGATCACACTACCCAGAAATATCGTATCTGAGGCAATAGCTATTTCCCAACACTGATCAAAAAAATCTTTTTAATTGGTGTTTACATTAGATTTACCCTCTTACTGTAGGCATGTAAAACTAGTAATAACAGAAAAAAAAGACCGGGCATGTTTATAATTTTGAGAGCAAGAGGTCTATGAACCTGTTCTAAGACTTTCCAAATATGGATTAAACACATCCGCAGTGTCAGTAGACCTTTATACCAGCTCCAGTTCAGAAAAGAATCACAAAATGTCTAATGTTACTCACAGCAAGTTTTGAAAATGCTAAAAAAATATGATCTCCTGATGTTGAATTTTGCTCTTCAGCAGCTGGATTTCAACGCTTGGTTCCAGTTTGTCAAAACTATTCAGAATTGCCATTTCTCTGAGGAAGATACTCCCACACACGAGCAGCCTTGGGTGTCATGGTGTCATTTGGGTGCCAAGCAACCTTTGGACAGAGTGATATGGGTATATTTTAAATTGACAGGCCCCAAAATAGCAAGCTTAAATTCCCACTGGAAAGGTGGTGTATTGAAAAGGATTTCATGTGCAGCCAGCAGGTAAAAAAGCTGGGAAACAAGGTACTAGCCATACTGTCACAGGTGCACAATAATGCAATATTGATTTTAAGCATGAGCAGTTTTGGCATGTAGAACAGTCATGAAGAAAATGTGTGTTATTAGATCTAATTCAGACAAAAATGGATTCGATGCAAATCTTTGCATCAAACTGATAAACAGACTTGAAAGGCAAATATGCTACTGGCAGCCCATGGAGTAATGCTCATTTTTCAGTTTTAGAAAGAAAATGCAGGAACAATAAAAATACTAATTTCTGAATGCTTTATGTACTTGAAATTAAAAATCCTCTACAGACTTTGAAACTGTTTGGACCATCTGCTTGTCAGAGAGCAGCAGCTGCAGGCTGCTTCGTGGAAGAGGGTGGTTTTGGAGCCAAGGGTGACAGCCACAGTGGCACAGCTGTCCCCATTCCGCCAAGGTGCCATGCCCCATGGCACGCAGACAGCAAGGACAGAGCAGGTGCTGTGTCCATGACCACGGCCAGTGATTGCCAGCCACATCTGCAGTGGCAAGGCAGGACCATGGGCAAGCCAGGAATTCAGGTCACCAGGCTGGGGCAGGGGGAAGTGTGGGACAGCGCTGCGTGCAGGAAACTCTGCAATGAAGCTCAGGCAAGGGCTGAGGTCATTAACTCAGCTCCTCAGTGAGAAGTGACGCCCCAAAGTCTTCCAGCTCTTGTGCTGCATGTCTGAGCCAAGGTTACCCAGCCGTGCTGTATCAGAGCAGGCTTGGAACACAGGCAGCCAAACCCACGGGAGAGGGGAAGGACTTGCAGAGCCTCTCCGTGCAGTCAGAGCCCTGGCACTGCTCACCTTTGGGTAACACAGTTGAAGTGTTTGGGCTAACAGAATTTAAAAACTTTCAGAGACTGGAAACTTCCAATCATCCTTGCCAGCCTGTGGTTACTGCCTTATTAAGAAAATGCTGTGAGTCAAATTATTTTCTGGTACTCCTCTGTTGGTAGGTTTTGAACATTGGAATATTCTGCTGGAGCAAGTCATACTCCAGCAGATATGACAGAAGTGGAAAACATTTGGATAACCAGTCCATCTAGGTTTTAGTGAAGAAATAACAATGACAAACAAGTTATAATGTGCTATTTAGCAAATCTAAGAGCCATCTGAGCTGTACAGAATCCACAGACCTGATTTTTCTCACTGGTGCTTCAGAGAAACAAAAGCAGAATTTTACAAAAACAAAAGCTTCTGCAGAGTTGTTAATTCAAAACAAGCAGTTTTGGCAATACCCAGCAATAAAATGGAAAGTCAACATTATCTTAGGGCACTCTGTTCTTCCATTCACATTAACCTTGGGCACCTTGATTAGCCACTGCCTTTTTACTCATAGATCATCAAAACAGTGAAGACATGCCTTAGTCTGCCAGCATGGTCTGCTTTCAATCCTGACAGGAGAAGGATGGTTGAATGTTTCATAAAACATATTCTGTTCTAATGAGTCCAACAAAATGACTGTCAATAACTTTCTGCTTGTGGTGAGTGCAAACATTTAAATACCGTTGCAAAGTGTGGCTTGCATCTGGTCTTCTTTGGTGTGAAGCTAGCCCAAGTGTTAGACTTTTGGGAGTGTATGTCAAAAATAATCCTTGTAATGTGCTTTTGCACTAACTAGCTGGCTCAGCCCAATTGCACATGCTCATATACTTCCCCAATCTGCAACTCAGCTTCAGAACTCTGTTCATCTCTGTTGTCACAGAGAGCTGATTGATGTGTGGTTCTGTTTCATTCTGTTTAACACATGAAAATGTTTCTGTCTTCACAGTTGCTGGTGTTAAGCATATGTGTTCATCACAGGGATGCAACTCATTAACTACTAAGGAAGTTCCAAGCTATCATTTGTCTTCCCTTTGTAGTCTTTGAAATAATCCCTGGGGTGTAGGACTGAACACAGATAATCTGGAGTCAGTTCAGTGAGTCACATGTTCCTCATCAGGAACAAGAGAAAGATTCAGCAGTCCTACAGTCTGGAATGAAGATTCTTCAGTGGCACCAGCTGAATAGTTTACAAACTGGCCAGCTTGCAATCAGTTTATAACCCAGGGGTGGCCACTTTATTTGCAGAAATAAATAAAGAGCAGTGAACAAAGAAGACAGAAAGCAGACTTCTCTTAGAAGTGGTGGCATTCCTCAACATGACTAAGCACACAGGGAGCTGATGATGGACTTGACAAGGGGAACGTATTTGTTGAATGGCGAGGTTCCCTAGAAGACACAGTTTTGCAATTTTTTGTCTGTAACTGTTCATTCTTGCAAAGCTTTTGAAGTTGCCACCATGATGGACAATTCTGCCTCCATCATTACCTGTGTGACCATAACACGAGGGTTACTAACATGCCTTCTGCCTTGGATGGATCCTAATGGGATCAGGACTTAATTGTATGTACAGCCCCAAAGACTACTTGTTGGTAAACACTGCCAGTTAATAAAGTTCCAAACTTCTGAAGCTTGACCATTTTTTGAAGTTAATACACCTGAGCTGACTTTAGAGATTTTTCCAGTTTGGAGAAAGGGAGGCTCACTGGCAACCTGATCTCACTCCACAACTTTCTGAGGAGAGGAAGTGAAGAGGGAGGTGCTGAGCTCTTCTCCCTGGCATCCAATGGCAGGGTGTGTGGGAATGGTTCAGCTCTGCAGTAGGGGAAGTTCAGGCAGGAAATTAAGAAATATTTCTTTACCTAGATGGAATATTTCTTCACCAGTGGTCAAACACCAGAGCAGGCTTCCTGGAAAGGTGGTCAGTGCCCAAGCCTGGCAGTGTTCAAGAGACATTTGGACAATGCCCTTAATGCAGTGGGACTGGAAGTCTTCCAGCAATGGTGAGTTAATTTTAGGGGCAACTCAGTAACAGAGACATGCTTGCACACATGTATTGTGTAGGGCATGAGCAACAAGTTCATTGCTGCCTGGTAGCGATGGATCTACTATTTTTTCATGTCGCCACTGATTTAATGCATTTTAAATATTTTTTAGGGATGTGGTGTGTTCCGGTAACAAAAGGCTTATCAGGGAATTTGCATTTTAAAAATTAAATTGATCGTTGTGTCTCTATAATTTAATAATTTTATATAGTTTATGAATAATAATCTGATCAAAAGGTACAGCATTCACTATTAAAGCTGTTCTCTGTATTTCAGTCTGAATTTGAGTTACTTCAAACTCAAGCCATTTTACATTGTTATGTTCTTAACTGCCAGATTAGAGTCCACTAATATATTTGTGTACTGCATTAGAAAAGGAGCTGGAGAACCAATTTGAAGATCAAAGAAGATTAGACAGATATAGCTGCTTATTTCAACCATTTGGATTTATCATTAAAATGTATATTGCTTTGGTCTAGACACTGAAGTTTTAATCACTGTTGGTTTTCGGCTCTCAGAATTAAATTTGATCAGGATTTTCCATTATAGGAAAGGATTTCTTATTTAGAATAAACTCAAGATCAGAAGTCCTATGGCTCTATTTTGCAAGAAGCATCTGTGTGTTTGTTTTCAAGAACAAAAAAACCTCTAGGCTGTACTGTAAGAACTTTCTTATGCAGAAAAGATAGTTGCTTGCAAATAATGCTTCAGGGCAGCCTGTGAAGACTTGTAGCACTGAGAGTCAACCCCTATACTAAAAAATCCCTTCTCACTCCTTTAGAAGCTTAATAGCAGCACGTCACATAACACCGTCAGAGTTAATGGCTGGAACTGTTATTTTTTGACTCCACTGAGCATGCCAGTGAGGTAATGCATGGCCACAAAAATCAAATGATGGGGAAAAAATCCAGCACTATCAAATCAGACTCCAGGTAGTTTCAGAAGTTCAGTCAGGCAATTGAATTAATTGTTATTTGTGCCCAATTCTCTCCTCCTGAGTGTGTTTAAATGTGCTACCCTTGATTGCATGGGAACAAATATTTCCCTACTTTCTGGTGACCATGGCAAGGACAGCTGACACAATTACTGAAAACATCAAAGGCTCTGGCTTGTTCTGCTCCATGCCAGCACGTAAAAGGCTGAAGTACAAGCACGCACACAGTGTCTTGGCACTGGTGGACAAAGGGCACCTTCACCCACCTGGACGTGGTTACAGATCAAGCCAAGAGCACATGGGTTAATCATGTTCCTACATCTGTGCAGCCTTAAAATCAACAAATATTGCAAGATTGATAAAGAACGTACGGAACTACAGCCGTGAATTATTTTTTGGAAGTCTAAATGTTAAGCCTCCAGTTTTAACAAGTAGCTACATCAAAGCAGTAATCAAAGCCAGATTCCCCATTTGCAAAGAGCTCAGCACAGACTGCTGGGTTGTAAATATGGCCTCCTGAGGTAAATTTGGATAATGTCTGCTCTACTCTGCTGGCACAGTTTGAGAGGCAATTCTGACCTGCCAGAGTAGGCTGCAATGCATATGCTTGTCCAGCACGGCCATGGGGGGTCACTGCCTTGGGCTCACATAGGCCCCTTGGCTTCCCCTGGGAGCAGCACGGTGCAAGCTATCCTGCCACCTGCACAGTGCCAGATGTGCAGCTTTTAACCTCGTTGTAGAGGCTTGCAGGCCCCTGCAAGGCTGAGGAGGGCTGACTTGAGAAGATGCAACCATACTGTCCACAGTTGTTGCCATTGTGTAACTCAATGTTTCACATTTTCCCAGGAGCATCGTCTCTGGGAGCCACGTAATAATATGGAATTCAGCCCTGAAAAAGCTGAGTATAATGAGATTTAAGGGTATCTTTCCCAAACAATTACACAAGGAAATCTCCTTCCTTCATGTATTGAACAATGTAAGTATTTTGATCATGACTTAGGGAAATAGGAGAGTAAGTTCCTATAGATCCTAATTTCAAAAGCAATCACTGCGCTGCCTCCAACTCTGCGTTGGATTCCTCTCTGCATCAGGACATGTGTGTGACAGAAAATGGGGCTGCTGTGGGCTGCGTCTGGTAGCATCATGTAGCAGACCTCAAGGGCTTCTGCATGGCTCTGCTGACTTTGAAACACCCCTCATGATGAATAAGACAAGGGATCTGGTAACAACTGTTATGGAGAAGACTAATATTTTCAACAACTTTTTGGCATCAGTTTTCACTAGCGATTGCACTTCCCACATCTCTTGAGTCCCTGAATCTCCAAAACGGAAAAAAAGTATTCAGTGAATATTCCACTGAAATGTAGGCGAAGCAATAGACAAGACTTCTGGATCAGGATAATGCCCTTATGTGTATCAGAGATGATAACATGGTGGAAAGCAGAAGAACATAAAATTAACATGATTTTAGTAGTAACTTCATCAACTTCCTACAAAAGCTTTCTTTCCTCCAGGCATCTGAATAGCAGCAGACATTCCCAGAAGCACCTTGCTTCTGTAAAAGCATAAGTCATCAAAACACACAATGAGAAGGAAGGAAAGCAAGAAAAACAAGAGAAGAGGGAGAAGGTGAGATGCAAACCTCAAAACCAACTTCCTCTTCTCTAACCCCCAACTTCAAAGAACAAAAAAGACCTCAGGGCAAAAGAAGCCCAAGTGAGTCCTAGAGATTTGAAGGGCTGTATGGAAAACCTAGGGAGAGCACTCCTGGTTTCAAGAGGAGGCACTTTTTTCACTGCATCAAGAGCAGAAGTAAAAGTTCTTTGTAAATGACAAATTCATCATCTGTCTCTTTGTTTTCCAAATATGGGCAGAGTTGTTGTACCTTCATCTTCCCCATGAGCAACGCTCAAAGCTACCGGGGGGAGGAAGAGAAGCAGAAGCAGCAGGAAAGTTAGCTAACACAAATAAAGGTTTTAAAACTTGTATTATCATGATGTCCCTTTGTTCCTGATACCTCCACGCTAAAGAAGCAAGAGGAGTCTTCTAGCAACAACAACAATGGGCAGCAATGGGCAAGCAGAGCAGAGTGTGCATGGGGAAAGCCTTCCTTGCCACATGGTCCTGGATCCCAGTTGCGCCCCAGGTTTGGTGCAATCTGAAGTCTTGCTGAGGGGGGAATTCTGTCTCCTCCTTTAGATAACTGATATGCATGTGTTATTCTCCTTGTTCTTGGCCTCCAGAAGGAGTACAGCCCATTAAACACTGCACTCCACCTGTCAAAAGCATCTGCTGGTCCACCTTCCAGACCATCATGTCCTCAGGTGCATCCAAAGATATTGTGGGAGGCACTGCTCTCTTTCATTCAGAAACACAATCACTTTGTTAGAGAAAGTCACTGTCAGCTGTGTCCTGTCTCTCCATACTTACCTTATAGACTCAGACTGGGTCTTGGAGTTTTAAGGGGTCTGTCAATCAAACACTCCCTATTCGTAATGCTAGCTATGGAGCTGGCGGTGGACCTGTAGGATCTACCACCTTCTCCTCCAGCCCTTCCCTCTCAGGCAGGATCAGGCAAAAACCACATGGGACAGCAGAGTCATGACTATGGTCCTGACAGAGCCCTGGAGATCTGGTCTCTGTGCTTTTGAGATCCTAACTCTAGGTGTAACCCTAACCCTAGGAAGAGAATGCAGCCTTGGCCTCAGAGTGGTCCCAAGGGAAAAGCTGTGGATGAAGCAGGGATATGACAGTTTCGAATTCCCCTTGAGACGCCCTTGGCAGTAGTGGTGTGCCTGGAGCTCTGGGCTCTATGGTTTTTACGATGCTATCCCTAGGTGTAACCCTAACCCTTGGCAGAAAATGCAGCCTTGGCCTCAGGGTGGTCTCAAGGAAAAAGCCGTGCAGGCAGCCATGTTTTTGCAGTTTTGTGTTCCCCTTGGGATGCCTTTGGCAACTGCAGTGTGCCTGGTGCTCTGGGCTCTGTGCTTTTTGAGATGCTAAACCTAGGTTTAATCCTAATCCTAGGCATTTAATCCAAGTATGGCTGCTGGGTGATCCCAAGGAAAATCCTAAATGCAGCCATGTTGAGGCAGTTTTTCACTCCCCTTGGAATGATTTTCGCAGCTGCAGTGTGCCTGGAGCTCTGGACTTCCTGGTTTAAAAAACCCTAACCCTAGGCATGACCCTAAACCCGTACCGTAGACAGGCAATTTGGCCAAGGGTTAAGGATGGTACCAAGGAAAAAGCTCTGGAGGCAGCCGTGTTGTGGCAGTTTTGTGCTCCCTTTGGGATGCCTTTGGCAGTTGCAGTGTGCCTGAGTCTCTGGGCTCTGTGGTTTTTGAGATGCTAAACCTAGGTGTAACCCTTATCCTTGGCATTTAATCCAACCATATCCTCAGGTTGATCCCAAGGACAATGCCATGGTGGCAGCCATGTTGTGGCAGTTTTAGTTTCCCCTTGGGAGTCCTTTTGCAGCTGTAGTGTGCCTGGAGCTCTGGGCTTCCTGCTTTAAAAAACCCTAACCCTAGGCGTAACCCTAACCCTAACCCTAACCCTAGGCTGTAAATCATCCTAAGGTTACGGATGGTCTCAAGGAGAAAGCTCTGGAGGCAGCCATGTTGTGGCAGTTTTTCCTTTCCCGTGGTATGCCTTTTGCGGCTGCAGTGTGCCTGGAGCTGAGGGTTTTCTCTTTTAAAAACCCTAACCCTAAGCCCTAACCCTAACCCTAGGCAGGTAATTCAGCCTAGGCTGAGGGAAGGAAAAAGCCGTGGAGGCAGCCATGTTGTGGCAGTTTTGCATTCCACGTTGGATGCCTTTAGCAGGTGTGATGTTCCTGGAGCTCTGGGCTCGGTGCTCTATGAAATGCTCACTGTAGTCATAACCCTAACAGTAACCCTGGGCAGATGATGCAGCCTTGGCCGCAGGGTGGTCCCAGAGAAAAAGCCATGGAGGAAGCCATGTTGTGGCAGTTTTGCGCTCCTCTTGGGATGCTTTTGGCTGATGTGGTTTCCCTGGAGGTCTGTGTTCTCTGCTTTTTGGGATGCTAACCTTAAGTGTAACTCTAACCCTAGGCCTAGGCAGTAAAAGCAGAATGGGTCTAAGGCTGTTGTCTAGGAAAAAGCCATGGAGGCAGCCATGTTGTGGCAGTTTGCATTCCTCTTGGGATGCTTTTGGCAGCTGCAGTTTGCCTGGAGCTCTGGGCTGTGTGGTTTTTGAAATGCTTACCCTAGGTCTAACCCTAACCCTAAGTAATTAAAAACAGCCTTATACTCTGAGTTGTCCCATGGAAAAAGCCATGGAGACAGCCATGTTGTGGCAGTATTTCATTCCCCTTGGGACACCTTTAGCAGCTGTGGTGTCCCTGGAGCTCTGGGCTTTGTGCTTTTTGAGATGCTAACCCTAGGTGTAAACCTAACCCTGGCTCTATGCAGTAAAAGCAGCCTTGGCCTCACAGTGGTCCCATGGAAAAAGCCATGGAGACAGCCATGTTGTGGCAGTGTTTCATTCCCCTTGGGACACCTTTAGCAGCTGTGGTGTCCCTGGAGCTCTGGGCTTTGTGCTTCTTGAGATGCTAACCCTAGGTGTAAACCTAACCCTGACCCTATGCAGTAAATGCAGCCTGGGTCTCACGGTGGTCCCAAGGAAAAGGCCATGGAGGTAGACATGTTGTGGCAGTTTTGCGTTCCCCTTGAGATGCCTTTTGTAGGTGGAGTGTATTTGGAGCTCTGGGCTCTGTGGTTCTTCAGATGCTAACCCTAGGTGTAACCCCAACCCTAGGAATTAAAAGCAGCTTTTTTCTCAGGGTGGTCCCAAGGAAAAAGCCGTGACGCCAGCCATGTTGTGTCAGTTTTGCGCTCCCCTTGGGATGCCCTTCACTGCTGAGGTGTGCCTGGAGATCTGGGCTCAGTTATTTCTGAGATACTAACCCGAGGTGTTACCCTAACCGTAACCCTAGGAAGATAATGCAACCTTAGACTCTGAGTGGTCCAAGGAAAAATCCATTAAGGCAGCCATGTGGTGGCAATTTTGTGTTCCCCTTGGTATGCCTTTAGCAGGTGCGGTGTGCCTGGAGCTCTGGGCTGCGTGGGTTTTGAGATGCTAACCCTAGGTGTAACCCAAACCCTAACCTTAGGTAGTAACAGCAGATCGGGGCGAAGGCTGGTGCCAAGGAGAAAGCCATGGAGGCAGCCATTCTGTGGCAGTTTTGCGTTCCCCTTGGGACACCTTTTGCAGCTGTGGTGTCCCTGGAGCTCATGGCTCTGTGCTTTTTGAGATGCTCGCGGTAGGCGTAACCATAACCCTAGCCCTAGGCAGTAAAAGCAGCCTTGGCCTCACGGTGGTCCCAAGGAAAAAGCCATGGAGGCATCCATGTTGTGGCAGTTTTGCGTTCCCCTTGGGATGCTTTTGGCAGCTGCAGTTTTCCTGGAGCTCTGGGGTCGGTCATTTTTGAGACCCTAACCCTACGTGTAACCCTTACCCTAACCCTAGGAATTAAAAGCAGCCTTGGCGTCAGGGTAGTCCCAAGGAAAAAGCCATGCTGGCAGCCATGTTGTGTCAGTTTTGCATTCTCCTTGGGATGCCTTTCACTGCTGAGGTGTTCCTGGAGATCTGGGCTCTGTGGTTTTTTAGATGCTAACCCTAGGTGTAACCCTTACCCTAGCGCTCGGAATATAATGCAACCTTGGACTCTGAGTGGTCCCGAAGACAAAGCTGTGCCAGCAGCCATATTGTGGCAGTTTTGCGTTCCCCGTGGGATGCCTTTAGCAGCTGTGGTGTCCCTGGAGATGTGGACTGTGTGGTTTTTGAGATGCTAACCCTAGGTTTAATGCTAACCCTAACCCAAGGCAGTAAAAGCAGCCTTGGCCTACGGATGTTTCCAAGGAAAACCTGTTGTGGGAGTTTTGCATTCCCCTTGGGATGTCTTTAGCTGGTGTGGTGTCCCCGGAGCTCTGGGCTCTCTGGTTTTAGAGATGCTAACCCTAGGCGTAACCCTAAACCTAGGCAGTAAAAGCAGAATGGGGGTAAGGCTGGTGCCAAGGATAAAGCCATGGAGGCAGCCATGTTGTGGCAGGTTTGGGGTCCCCTTGGGATGCCTTTGGCAGGTGCACTTTGCCTAGAGCTCTGGGCTGCGTGGTTTTTGAGATGCTAACCACAAGTGTAACCCTTACCCTTACCCTAGGCAGAAAATGCAGCCTTGGACTCAGGGTGGTCCCAAGGAAAAAGCCATGGAGGGAGCCATGCTGTGGCAGTTTTGCATTTCCCTTGGAATGTGATTAGCAGTTGTGGTGTCCCTGGAGCTCAGGGTTCTGTGGTTTTTGAGATGCTAAACTGAGGTGGAACCCTAAACCTTACCCTTGGCAGGTAATGCAGCCTTGGACTCAGGGTGGGCCCAAGGAAAAAGCCATTTGGGCAGCCATGTTGTTGCAGTTTTGCGTTCTACTTTGGATGCCTTTCACTGATGTGGTGTCCCTGGAGCTCTGGGCCCTGTGCTTTTTCAGATACTATCCCTAGGTGTAACCCTAACCCTAATCCTATGCAGTAAAAGCAGATTGGGGCTATGGTTGGTGCCAAGGATAAAGCCATGGAGGCTGCTGTTTTGTGGAAGTTTTGCGTTCCCCTTGGGATGGCTTTGGCAGGTGTGGTGTGCCAGGAGCTCTGGTCTCTGTGGTTTTTGAGATGGTAGCTCTTGATGTACCCCTAACCCTAGGCAGAAAATGCAGCTGTGGCCTCAGTGTGGTCTCAAGGGAAAAGCCATGGAGGCAGCCATGTTGTGGAAGTTTTGCATTCCCCTTGGGATGCCTTTGGCAGCTGCAGTGGTGTCTCCAAAACACTCCAGCTCTTCCAGGCCATGTTATTTGTTCCCATTTGGAGGAGCACTCTGGGTTATCATCCAAGGACTGCATGAACCTCAGCAGTCTTTTTCCTGGCCTGTTCACCTTAGCTAAGCCCCTTTCCTTTTTTTTTACCTGGGATAGTTTTGACCTTGCCTTTTTCCTCCAACAAAAATACTGTAAAATAGCCATCTGCATAATGCCACTTCTTTCCTATAAATCACAGGAAATTCATACAGCTCTGCATGGGAGAGCACTGCATCATTTGCTCTGCTTTCTGATCTAACTCATGGGTTGGTCAGTCAGCCTTTCTTCTAGAGTGAGTTGTGCTACCTTGTCCCAGCGTCTCCAGGAATTTGCCGCAGTCGGATTTCAGTCAGATTAGTTAGAGAAGATCCATTTTTTATCCCTAAGGAAATATTTCTGTTGTTCACCAGCTGCAAAATTTTCTTCATTAAGTCATGTCAATAGCAGAAGGAGATTATTTCTTACCTGCATGAGAAACGCACCCTGGTGCCCTCATTATGCTTTTTAACTTGTGGTAGGGAAGGAATTTTTTTTCTTTTTTCCTCCTTCTTTTACATTACCTTAATACTGAAAATTGCCTAGCTTTTCTTTTGGGAAAGCCCCCCCTAGGGCACAGAGACCATACACCAGGTGTCAGTTCACTTCTCATCAGCTGAAAAACACTCAGAGTTTTCTGTAGGGCAAATTTATCAGCTGAGGATATGGTCTGAGGATCAGACTGAGACTGGTGTTAGTCAGGGCAAATGGGCTCTTTCTCCCTTGTCTGGGCATGTGGGGGCAGTTTTGTTTCTGGAAGGACTTGAGTCAGTTTTAAGAATTCACGTCTCTCTCTCAGTTGTGCTCAGACTCCTCCTAAGACACTGCAGGACTGTGGGCCCACCAGGACAGAATAATCCTAAGCAATTTCTGCTCCTACTCCACTTCTGAAAACAGAGCTCCACTTCTCAAAACAGAAGCATCAATTCATCTTTGAATTTGCAAGAATATGCCTGAACATGGAGCAGATGCCCCTATACTGAATGGGAAAGATAAATTTAGTCTCCAAATCCCTTTGCAGATCTGACTCTTTTTACCTTACTGCCTGTTTCTGTCTTCATTAGAGCTAATGAAGACAACACAAGAGCATATGAAATTTAGTATGTGAATTGTAAATAATTGCAATGGTCATTAAGCATGCTAAACAAAATGTGAATATTTAAATGGAACTCTTTCAGGTGGGTGTGAGCCCGACAGAAAAGTGCATGCTCTTACATAGCCAGCTGGAAAAGTTTGACAGTGAGGAAAGATAGCATCTGGAAAGTATTTCTCAGACAGGGTCCTCATTACAAAATTCTGTGTGAGGAGCCATAAAACTCAGATATCTTTTTTGGCTGTTTTTTACCTATGTTCATTTTGTCTGTGTAAGAGGGAAGGTAATCTCATGGAACAAGAAGCCACCTTGGCATACATTCAACAAGGTCTTGTTTCGGGTTCTAGCTCTAGCTTTACACCATTTATAGTATTACTCTGTTCATAACTCCACTGGGAATATTACAGGATGAAATCAAGATGTCAGAGCAAGCTCACTGACTGCTTATTATCATGTACTTTAATTGTAATTTTTTAATAGTACTTAAAGCTCAGAAATCTTTGCAGGGACTGACATAGGCCCAAGATACTTCCATAAACAAAGCCCTTGAGGAATTTCTGAAGCCCCTCCTGCTTCCCAGATTGCTCAGCTCACTTGGAGAAGAGTCGTTGTTTTACACTGGTTTCATTTTTGGCTGGTTGCTTTGGTACAACTTCTAGGTGTTTTCTCTGAGCATATCAGCATTTTCATTGCACAAAAGTTGATCTGCAAATGAAGAAGTTCTTATTTTGCTTTGTGTTTTGTTGCCACAGAAGGATTTTTCTAGTCAACAGAACAAACACTCATGTTTAGAGGCGGATGAGATGAAATGGAAGGGCTG
Organism: Melospiza melodia melodia; assembly: GCF_035770615.1. Classification (NCBI taxonomy): domain Eukaryota; kingdom Metazoa; phylum Chordata; class Aves; order Passeriformes; family Passerellidae; genus Melospiza; species Melospiza melodia. The sequence goes on from NC_086195.1 coordinate 78,011,992, forward strand.
GGTCACAGAAAGTCGAAAAAAGGGCTTGATAACAACACTTCAAGGGGGTAAGAGTTTTCTCTTCAGGAGGGGAAAGCTTTAAAATTCCCACCTTTAAAATGCTGACCTTTAAGAATCTTTGAGCAATGTTATTAAGAATAATCTGTCATTCTTTACCTTTTATGCTTCAGAACAGCATTTTTGACAGAAAGCATTTTCAATACAGTCTTCATTTTCAATCCAGTCTACAGTGTCTACATTTTCAAACTTCAGCAGCACATTAACATTTACAGAAAGTTTTAATCAAAGTTTGAATGCCAAAATCACTGTGGGATTAATTAATTAGTATTTTGAAAGCACTTTGTAGAAGAAAAGTGCAAAAGGAAAATATAGTTTCTTATTTTTGATGCAAATTACATTTCCATAGTGCAGATTTTCCATTTAACTGAATGCCAAAAAGGTCCCAATACAGGACTCAGTTCAGTCATGTTTTCACATCCAAACTGTTGAATAGAATGTTAAAAAACAGCTCAAAACTGTCCTGAATTAGGACCACATTATAAAAAGAGAACAACATGCAGAAATTGTCCTCCTGGACCAGTAAAGCCAATGACAACAGAATAAGAGATGCCAGACTTTCACTGTGAAACGTTCATAAATGCATTGTCTTGTCCCTTAGTACCCCGATAATGATTGCTAAATGGAACAGAGTGACTCTGTCTCCAGACTTAAAGAAGTTTTCTGCATGAAATAAACTGACTTAGATGAAATGCAAAAAGGGAGCAAAAACTAAAAATACCTGTAAGGAATCACAGTTCCATGTTTGCCTTGGCTAATTTGGATGGGCTGATGAAAATTTCTTTTCAAAGCCCTGAGGATGGCAGTGAGGGACCAGACTGCAATCGGGGATAGTAAATAGCTCTGAAACTGAGGATTAACAGAACAGAAATGTTTACTCTTTGTGTTGAAAGCTTTTGACCTAAATATGTTTTCTTTGCCTTGGGTATCTTGTTCACCAGCTCTGTGAGAGCGGAGGACCAGCACCCACACCATACCTACTGGGGGATCACAGTAAGGGACAGGAGGAAGGAAAAGTGTCTGGGATGAGGAGAAGGGCACAGGATCCATCCCAGAGGGGTCAGAGCTGGAAAAGCAACACTTTGTGGCTTCAGAAAGATTTAGAGGAAGAGGTTGCCATTTCCATTTCAACTTCAACTTGGCTTGTGACAAGAGCTCTTGAATCAAGCAAATGAAGCACTACAAACCATAGTGATTGAAAACTGGAATTAGATAAATTCAGGTTAAAAATAAAGTTCCGTTCTCCAGAGGGAGTGTAGCCACCAGCCAGGCAGCTGGCCAGTATGCCTGGTGCTGTCTCCATCACCAGTATAATGGTCTGCTGGGAAGCTGTAAAGTGAATTCAGGGCAGATCTCTCTTCTACAGGGTGTCACACTAAAGGATCTGTCCTTTTTCCCATGAACTTTTTAACAATAGTGTAATAAATTTGACTGAAAAGGAAGCATTTGTGCAACATTTATAGAATAGGTGGTGTAGACCACTAGGATATTTAAGTTTTTGATCTCTATGCCTCTTATCAAGATTTGCAATGGCTTGTTCTGCACCCTCTTAGGCCAGACTGCAGTCTCCATCTGTGCTCTTATTAAATTCATCTTCTTGTTTAATTGTGGATAAAGTTTATGCCCAATCTGATTCAGTTCAAGCAGCATAGATAGGAGTTGTCAGGTGTCTCAGATCTGGATCTGTCATTCATAAGCATCTCTCATGTGTTTTTTTTCTGCCTGTACCCCCTGCAACCTTCCGAGGCATGGGGAAGTAGCATGCTGCTGCTCAGCTCTGCCACTCTGGCTCCTAAAATCTGACCTTGAAAGGGAAAGAAAATGAAAACTAAAAATTACACCAAAATATCCCAGTCACCAATACTGAGATAAATTGAGACAAAAGAAGAAGACATGAGAGAGTACAATGCATATGGACTTGCCAGCAGAGTTCAAATCTAAAAAAGAGTGAGGGCCAAAAGTTGACAAAAACCATTAAGACAGTAATTCTAAAACATGTGCCTCTGCTCTGTATGCAGCATGTGATGTAGAGGCATATAAAAATCCTATGAATTGTCCCAGACATCCATCAAAAATCTAATCTTTACGTGTTGAAAAAGAATTGCTTAAAAATAGATTTAGGTAGAGAAAATAATAAAATCCTTGGAAATTTATTTAATGAGACAGTTTCTGATGTACAGCACAAAACAAAGATTATATAATGAGTGTCGAGATAATAAATTATACTCAAATTCGTCTCACGCTTCTGAGTCATTTAGCCTGCTGTCCTTTTGAGCTGTCACTTGAACAAAGCAGCTGAAATGAACTAATTTGATAGCTTATGTCATTTGTCTTTCTTTGGGAAGCATTCCTTTTCTCCAGAAGTCTCTAAAAGCAGGCTAAAAGGAGACACAAATATAAGTGAAAATGCCAGTAGGAAAGACAGTAAGGTATTTTCATTAGCTGAAAATTTGAGATATCTATTCTAGGTACATTTGGTGCGTACACCACATATCTCTCTAAAGAAACGCCATGGAAATTCTCCCACTTACTGGAGAGTCTTTTAGAATCCAACACCACAGCTACAACACAACAAGAATACAGCACAACTGCAATGTCGTGAAAGAACACCCAGACTGGCCTGGCTATCAGAAACCATACAGCTGCCTTAGCAGGACTCCCCCCTGAGCACATGGACAAATTGCAGAGCCAGTCGTTCCATCTTAGGGTGCCTGCCCACAAATAATGTAATTATTTGTGCTCCTCTGACCACTGGACATGTGGTGAGGCCACCAGTATGCTCTTGCTGAGGCTCCTGGGGCTATGTAGCAGAAATAGATAATAATACAACTAACAGGCCTGATGAGAGATCTCTTTGAAGGCACAGGGAGGATGCCAGGCTCACCCACCCTGTGTGCCTGTCTGAACAAATGTGTGCCTCTTAACCCACCTGTCAGGTTATCTTTTTCTGGCACTCCTAGAGAATCCATGGCCATATCTCATTTTTCAAACTATTATTTGCTGTTCTTTTCTTAGCGATCACCTGGATTAAGACAGACACTTAAAGGGAATTTAGTAAGGCTTGCTTCATTACCCAGGCTGGGTACACTCATGCTTCCAGCATTCTGAAAAGGTTTAAGAGATTGAGGTGTGTATGAAAACTGCATGAAGGCCTAAACTTCAATGGGATTTTTCAGAGGGGATGTCAATGTGTAAAACTCTCTAGCAGACAAGTGGACCTGGAGCTCGACAGAATAGATTTACTTTGGAATAAAACTGAAAACAGGGTTATGTGTGGGGAAATATCTAGCAGCTGGACCAGGGTGCTTTGAAATGTAGTATGCCTTAAACCAATCAAAATGAGATGAGTGGAGAATTTAGGAACTCACAGAAATATATAGAGGATTATTTGACAGAATTATCATCCACAGAAAGAGATAGGGAAAACTAAGTAACAGTATTCTCAAACATTGTTACCGTCACTCAGTATTTTAACATGAAACAAGAAATTTAATTCTTTAGCTTTGGTGCTCATGCTATTCTGTAGCATCTCCACTGCCTTATCTCTCCCTCTTTTCTTTTTGGCATTTATGAATATTTCACATTTTCCGTATGGCTGGGGAGAAAAATCATTGGATTGTAATTCTCTAAGACTTAAAAAGCACAAGGCAAATAGATCTTTAAACTTTTTTTTTTAATTAATCCTTTCAATTTAAATAGAAGCTGGTTGATTTTTTGAGCCAGGATGATGATTTTTGAATACTTACAATACTTTTTATGGATTTTTTGTAATTTTGACAGAAACTCTAGAGTTCTGGACTGCAGCACAAATATACTAAACCACTCAGGTCTCTTTGCACACAAACAATTAAAACATGGATGAACAAAAATGAAAATCAGTCAAAGCAGAGAAAAAGGGAAAAACTAGTAGGATCACAGATACATTAATACATGTGTTAATATTAGGGATTGTTCCATTTTATTTTTACAATGAACGTGGGTGAATTACAACTACTTGAATAGCAATAAATAGAGGAATTATATGATAGGCAGGAGAGACACCTAATACAAAGGAATTTAACAGACAGCCAAGATAGTAAAAATAAATTTTAAAAAGTTAATCTGATGAAAATCTAGATATTATAAAAAGGAAAATCAATCTTCTAAGGTGGAATTAATCTTGCCTAATTTAAAGCATTTGAGATGTTAACTGTTTAAGCATCTCATTTCACCATAATCGTCTAGTTTCTTGTGTAGTCAGTGGAAAGAAATATGTTACAGCCAAATTTAATTCATCTCACCTATTTTGAACAATGCTTTAGGGTGGCTACCTTGAGAAGATCTGGGCTCTCTTTTAACTGTGAGGGAATTTGGAACCTCTGCCTTTGGAACTACATACTAGATAAATAACTAATTAGGCCAGTAATCAAAATTAGTTGAGGTGAATTTCACTCTTACATGGGGAAAAACTGTAGGGGGAAAAAAAGCCAATACAGGTTTAAGAATGATGAAAAGAAGAAAAACAAGTCAAAGATATAAAATTACATAAAATATTTTCTTACAATTTTTAAATAGTATTTGAATATTTTTAGCCTTTGTTTTAATTAATACCCTGGTAATGCAGACAAGCTTGTCCTCTGAAGAATTTCTAAAATATCTGCTTTTTTCCTCTGCATGTGGAGAATTTACGCATTTTTAGGAGAACTAATTTATTAAAATTTGGAAGGCCAACTCAGGTGTTTAAATTTGAAGAATGAATTTGATTGCACAGCTTTGAAACAAATTTTGATAGAAAAAAATTACAAAAGACACAGGGATAAATAAATAAATAAAGAAGTAAATGCAATATGGTTTTGTCAAAGTTCTGTCAAAATATTATTAATTTTATTTAAAAGCTAAAATTATTTTTAATTTAAATATAGTAGGCATTTTACATTAAAAAATCATAATGAGACTGAAGAACAAGAGAGTTAATTGCAATGTGGATAATGTATTAGTGTAACTACTTTAAGGTGGGTAGGGAAGTGCACAAAGACCAAATGAAAATGGTGTTCTCCAGAGGGTAAGTCACCAGGGAAAGGCAACAGTGAGGATCCTCAAAAATTGCTTGTGAGATTAATCTACTATTATTTTCATTAATTGTCATATCTCATAAGCAAATATGTGATGACAGAACTCTCTGCTATCATGACTTTCCCAGCAGACAGGCAGGCCAGGAAGAAGAGCATGATGTTGGAGATTGCATGATGGAAATGGAATTAAATTTAATGGTGTATAAAATGAAAGACCATGTGCTTAAGAACTTCTGCAGTAATAAGGAATTCATCAGCTGAATGAGGCAGAGAAATGGTGTTATGTGAGCACAAGTATCTTCTGAGGAACCATGGGGACGTGGACATGAAAGTAAGAGCATTCTTCAGAGGAATGTGTTGAGATAGGTGTTTCCAGCAGAGGCTGCTTGTCTGTTTCACCTGCATGGCAGACTGAAGCTCAGTGCAGGCAAAAACATAAAAATGGCTCTTGTGAGAAGTAGTAATATTTTTTGTGGGACTTCTCTGCTGTTCTGCAAACCCATGTTCTCCCCCGTGTGCACTCCTTTGCAATTCCAAAGGAAAATGTGGCATATAATAAGGGACAAACACACTACATGACCAGATATTTAAGCCAAAGCACATTATTACTGCAGAAGGGAGAAGCGAAAAATACCATCCTTAAAAACAACCCTTAGCAAACTTCAAAATGGATATATGCTGAATGGGAATGCATTTAGGCTCAAAATAATAAAAAAATAAAATATTTCCTTATCATCATTACATGCTATTAATGATACTTTCAATGGAAGGCTTTTAAGTAGTTTCATGATCGAATTCAATTGTCTTCTGGAAAAAAATCATGCCGTAATGATGCAATTCAAGTAGGGGACTGGACTCTGATTTAAGAGCTTCCTTCCAGTTTTCTGTCACAAACACGTGGAGTACTGACAGTAAACAGTGAAGAACAACTAGTACAGGAGTAACAGGCTCTTTTTAGAACATTTTATTGCAAGATTTTAAAGGATTATACAAGGAAGAGTATCTTTATTTCCATTTGTGGAGGAATAAAATGAGGCATATGAAGGTAAAGTGTCTTTCCTTAGTTGCAGGTTTGTGGTAGATAGAATAAGGTTCTTTAATTCCCATGTAACTTCCTACTTCTGAAAATGAGTGTGAAACGAGGGAAGTTTTTCTGTTAAAAATAGCTATTTGTAAGCAACAAGCTTATAATTAGAATACACAGCATGGCAATTTTCCTTTTGGTGGTGGTTATAAAAGAGCAGGGTTCTTTCCTAGGAAACAGTGCATTTTTGCATTTGGGTGTGGCTCCAGGTGTGAAAAAGAGTGTTGTTTGGAGGGTAATAAATCAGAAGAGCTCTAAGCTCCTCAATTCCCATGGGAAAGTGTAGTCTTGCTCACTTTCAGACTTTCAGACTTGGGTTGTGTTTAGTGTGCTCCTGCCCATGCACAAACCAAGGAACCTTGTGTCTTGCTAGGTCTGGTACCAGGGGGCAGGTCTGGTGCCTGCTGTGGTAGGTCTGCCCTGGGGACCCCCAGATGTGCAGGTCTGCAGACAGCAGGGGTGGGGCTATCTGTAAAAACAACCTTAAGACAATCTGAGACCACAATGACACTTTATCAACCTGACTTTGACACTTTTTGCAAGATGAATTTGGATAATTCAAACAATCTGTTCTGATTTTTCAAAAGTTTGCTTTGGCATGCTAGGCTGACAGTGAAGAAAGGAAATATCAGTCACAAGATGAACAGAAGTTATTTACTCTGAATTTGTTGTCTAGATGTGCTGTCTATTCAGATTAGCTGAAATGTAATCAGAGGTAATTCCATTTCATCTCTGTTTCCGAAGTGATGTTCATTCCAATAGACCTTTTCTTCGTTTTCAGTGACAGACTTATACAAGACTAGTTCTGTTTACCAAACAAAAGGAACTTTGTAATAAATTACTTTAATACATTTTTAGAAAGAAGATCCCAGAGAATTATTCAGTAGAGTATATATATATTAGATACTGCTCATTGGCTCTCACACTTGATAGATTTACAGATTTAGGAAATAATGCCTTTTACTGAATAAAAGAAAAATATTTACAAATACAACAAAACATTGATCTGCAGCCTGAGAATTTTAAATTATCTTTACGGTTCTGGAACATGAAATATATAGTATGTATATTAATGACACAGGTAGGTTGGATTAGATAATGAAAAATCCTGTATTTTTAACTCATTAATTCTTTTATATGAATAAACCATACAAACTACTAACAAAGTAATTTCAATAATGTTGTTGCTTTATCCATTAACAGTCTTACCTGGACAATTCCTGCATTTTCAGTTGCATTAATTATCCATTTATTTGGCTTTTTAAGAGCATTGAGGAGGCACTCCCTACCATGGCACTCACACCAGGAATTTATTCATCCTGTGCAAGGGTTATGGAATGTCCAGGCAAGTGCAAGACTGTGGGACTCAGAGTGACTCACTGAGAGCAAACAGCCTGAGTCATTCTCTCTCTCTTTCACTGTTATATGATCTTTTCCAATGCCCATGGTCCTCTGGCTTCAGAGCATATAGAAGTAGTGTCAGGCAGTTCTGGTTGAGAAATCTTCTCTAGGGAGTTAGTGCATTGCCTATCCCATCCCTCATTGACTGAGAAGAGCTGAGGCTGTTGCAAAACACAATGGAATAGCAGTTAAAAAGAGCAATTCTTTGAAAATCTGAATAATGTCTTTAATCCACTGTTCTCCTAGCCCTTTACCCTCCCTATGAACTTAAATGTATTGCCCTTTTATCATCCAGATTTTGCGTCCAGTTTTTTCCTTGCTTTCTTTTAATATTAGCTTAAATGTTTGATCGCATCTAAATTGCAGCATAACTAATATTAATACACAGCACAAAGTCATTAATTTTGTTTTCAAAATTTGATCAGAAACTGCAAATTGCATAGAGGATAATTTGTGGTAGAAATTGTCAGCCAAGATTAAAATGCATTTGAATGAAGAATAGGGACATGCAATCAAGTATGTTCTTAAGGAATACACAAATATCTTGGATTTTGTATGCAAATGCTGTCACAACTCTGAGCCTTTCTTATAAATATACAATTATAATTGTGACAGTGAACATCTTGCATTTCACTGTTATTCCCAAACGCAAAATCTCGGCACTCAGAAAAACTGTTATGAATTTATAACTCTGCCTAAAAAACTTCAAGTCCGTGAATAAATAAATGGAGCTTTTTTAAAGAATCCATAATTTTGCAAAAGGATTTTTCTTGAAAAGTAGCTTTTTATGCATTTCTACCAGGTACCTTCAAGCAGAGAATGAGCCTTCTTATTTCTTTGACAGTAAAAATTTGTAGCCTTCCACTTGGTGTCACAGACCCACCAAAACTCACGAATAATCTTTATCCTTCATTGTTGTACCTTGTAGTGATTTTCACTCCATCTCACAGTCAGTCCCTGAGCAGCAGAGTTCCTGTATGTGTCCCAGGACATAGGAGGACCCTAATATAAGGGGCATCCCAAAAATAAACATCATAGTTTATTGGTGGTTAGATTACTATTTCATATTTATATAAACAGTTATAAGTCCAAATCTACCCAAACCCAGCAAGTGATAGAAAAATTTTCTTCATTCCTAAGTGCTCTGTTTAGTAATAAATATATTGGTAAGATTATGAGTGGCTTATTGAATATTTGTGTCTGTCGTATTTTGGCTAGATTGTTTGAAATCCAGAATTACAGCTGAACAGTCTTCCTCTGTGTTTGAGACAGCTCTTGTACTCCTTTTACGTGAGGATAAAGGGTGTTTTAGGCTGTTTACTTGCCTGTATGACCCTGGGCTTTGTCACACTGTCTCAGAAAAGACAGCTCTTCTGTAAGCAGTAAAAAAGTGTGTTTTCCCCAGCAGTGTGTTGTTCATGACCACAATAAAGTCATCTCCATGCATCAGTGGGATCGTATGGAAGTGCCTGTCTCTCATCCTCACCTCCACCCCCTGGTCATGGCTGATGGCTGATTCATCAGCCATCTAGATGAGGCTCTGCCCTCAGTTCTTCAAGAAGGGTGTGTTGGAGTCTGGCCAGCAGGTCTGGCTGCCCTGTGCTCTGCTGCTGTGCCAAGTAATTCCCATATCATCACGGGCTCGTACAGGTTTGTGTTGTTCCTTGTCTGCTGAGAAAAACTGAACTGCAGTGGCTCATATCTCATAAAACTGGTGCAATGGAGTAGCTAAGCAGGTTAGTCAACTTCCAGAGACCTTGTGTGACTAAACAACTCTTTACAAACAATCATTCCAGAAAAACTTAACAGCACAGTGACAACAGCAAATTAAGGTATCTGGAGAAAATGGTACTGAGGACAGTTTACTGCAGAAGATGAAATGAGAAGTATGGTCTCTACCAGGAATTATTTCCAGGGGACTGTGAGCAGCACTGAGACCCAGACAGGGAATGAGAAGCAAAACCTCCCTTGGTAGAGATTAACCACCTCAGGAAAGCATGGCAGTGAATAAATCTCCATGACAGGGATTCAGGTATATGAAATAAGACATTTAAATTTGACATTTTGGTCAAATAGAAATGGTCAATATAAGGTAACATGCTTGGAAACATTTGAGGAAATCTGAGGGAAGAGGTAACAACACTTCTGTCTGGACTGTGCCTGCTTGTGCCTGTTCAGAGGACAGAAATCGCCACTCAGCCCCTCTGGGCAGGGGCTGGGGCAAGATGCTGAGAGGAGTCCAGGAGAAGACTGTGACACAGACACCAGCAAGGGGGTGCAACAGGGGTGAGGGCTGGGTCAGGCATGTTCTGCCAGAGCCACTGCTGGAATACTGGGTTTGTTTTGTAGCCTATAAAATCACTGTTCTCTCTTGCTCTTCACCTACAAAATGAGGTAAAAAAGAGCACTAAGGGCCAACTATTGATTTTCCTGTCACTGAAAATTGCCTCTATTCTAGGGCTTTGCCTAGATGTCTAAAGACAATCTGTGAAATTAAGAGTTGAAGCATTCTTCAGCAACAGGATAAATAGAAAGCATAAATACAAAATCTCATTTCTGCACACAAAGAGCACTGTTACGTATTTTCCACTCTAGAACTTGTATTTTTTAAGACTTACTTTAAAAAAGTATTTTAAATGTATTACTTTTTTTTTCAAGTAAGTTATATTTAATTTATATATTCACCTAAATGTAATTGATGGGAAACTGCAAATTTTCATTAAAATAATGGGAAACTTTTAACGAAGAAACAGAATTTCTATTATTTTCGTCATATTTGAACTTAAACTTGTTATACTTTGATTAATATAATAATAAAATTTCTGTTATTTGTTTAACTTTAAAGTAAAACTGAATGTGCAAAGGATGGTTGGTATTTTTTACTTTTTTAGACCATACTGCAGTCAAGTATCATTTTCTTGAAAGCCGGTTCGTTTAATTCCACCATTTTTTTAATCACATCTTTGTATCTTTCCAAGTATTCTTCTTAACAACTTTGTCAAACAATGTTTCCCACAACTTTAAATTTGTCTGTATGCATTTAGACTTTCGTTTCTCAACAGCTTTCTGCAAATTTTTCTTGTTCTTCTGCAGTCTCTGATTTCTTCTACAAAGATACATTGTAAGTAATTTTCTCAATGAAACCCATTAATGCTTATTTTTTTCTTTTTGTTTTTCATTGTCCCTAATCAGCTCTTTCTCTTAGTTCTGAGCAGGTAAGTGCAGGATGAGCAGAAAATATTTGGATCCGTTTGCTCACAATTTCAGAGCTTTAGCAGAATTAATTCACCTACATCTTCCTTGAGGGATTTAACATCCCCTTAGCTATGCTCTCTCCCTTGCACTGGAACTGTTTCATAATTCATAAATGACTCAATATTAACTGGTCTAGAAGCTGACTACAGTGTCAGTTCTCATGGCATAACTTCTGACAGAGCAATTGCTGCTAGACCCACATTCACAGAGCTTGTGTTTTGGTGGGTTTGGGTACCCTCACTGCAAGCGGGTTGGGCTGGATGATCTTTGAAGGTCCCTTCCAAACCAAGCTATTCCATGACTCAATGATAATGCTGATCCATCTGGAATTTCCACTGTTATGGGCAGAAGAGTCACATAAAACTACACTCTGTTGTCAGTTTCTGCTACTCAAGATCTAAACAATGAAGCTGCCTCTGGTATTCCAAAGGGCAGGCTGGTGATTCTGACTTTAGTTCTGGGGTTTTTTTAGAAGAATACAGTTTTAGGTATTCGCACCACCAAAAGTGCTTTTGAATGTGCTCATCAAGGAAAGGAACACAAGGCCCCAGATGCTTCTTAGGACAATATTTGAGAGGATAATGTGTCTCTCCTGCACTGCCTGCTCTCAGTATCTGATCTCAATAACAGAAAGAGGAGATCTCAGTGTCTCAATAACAGAAACAAGAATGCATGAAAACACAGATGGTGCACATTTAAAACACTTAGCCATTACTCCTGATGCAGTCATTCCAATGTGTGGTCAGATATGGAACATTATAACACCATTGATGCATCCAGATGCATTTTACCTTGGCTTGAAGGGGCTTTTCCCCACATCCCTGAACAACTATAATGCTTTGAGAGCTCCAAAGCTCAGCTAATAATGAGATTACCCAAGATTTTTTTAAATTGTCTGCCCTCCCAGACATGTCAGGGTGGGTATATGCCCGTGTGTGAGAGGTTATCCATACCCAAGCATCCATGAGGGTGATGGGCCTGAGGTGATGGCGCAGGCAATGGCTGATGCTGTCTGCTGTGAGACAATCTGCGCAACAGTGGAAGTACTGAGCTGTGGCTCCCCATAAACTGCCTCACATGCCCTGCTCCTGTTCCTCTTCCCGTGCAGAGAAATGAAAAATGGGTAGACACTTCTTCAAGAAGTCAAGAACACCCGTATGAACTTCACTGAATACCTCAGACACCATGAAAGACAAGCAGTGAAGGCTGTACAGATGCAAAGCATTTCACCAAAATCAGAGGGGTTCCAGTTAGTGCAGTGATCTGGGCCAGCAATATAAACTGCAGGTTCAGCACCTTGCTTAGGCAATATTACCATGGATTTGTCAGTGCTACCACAGGTTTTCAAAGCAGGTGATGAATGAAACTGTTCAGCAGGGCTCAAAAATGAGCAAAATAAAGTCTAATTAAGATATGAGGCACATTTTCACAGGAAAACATGAACATTGTAAGTTTAGTTGGGAAATGTCATAATTCAGTATTATAAAAAGCAAAAAATAACACCTCTAGTTTAGGATGTCCCAAAGCTTCAGATTGCTCAAATCTGGATGCTTTCACTAGTCCTGGTAGCTGTTAGCTGTGCTGATAGCTGTTAGCTGTGCTGATAGCTGTTCTTAGAGCAGGAAACTTGCTGAGACATATCTTTGGTTTGAGCCAATACAAATGTCCTAATGTTTCATATTTTAAATTCCTGACATTTTTTTATTTTCTTCTTTGTAGAATGTGTATATGCAGAATATACAGAAATGCATCATATACAGAAATATGCAGAAAGTTAATGAAAGAATAAAAGTAAAGTTCTGTTTTTCAAGACATTACTATCCAAGACAAAGGGCAGATGGAAAGAGGCAGATGGAAACAAAAAGGAATCAGTAACACAACATCAGTCAAGATGAGTGTCATTAGACCACTGCAGCAGCAATTTTGCCACTATAAGTTTGTTCCTGGCATTAGGGAAAGAAATGTTTTAAGAGGAGGCTTGGAGAAGATAATGAGGCATTTCTACCAGCGTTTACAAAAAAGCCCTCCAGAATGTGAAGATTAAAGTCCTCATTTTCTCTAAATTAGTAGTTAGGGATTGCACTTTATATTTTCATATTTGAAATTCCTGACAAAAATTCCAATTACTTTCCATTAGCAGTGTTCTATTACTCAAGATTATAAAAAAATCAAAGTAAATGCCTTTTCCTCGCTATTACAACTGTGTATATTTTAGGGGTCTGAAGGCCTTTCAAAGCCTTACATGCTTTAGTGTATAATCTGTAACATGTGGGCTCCAAAATAATTTGGTGTGACAGTTTCCAGCCTGGGAATCAGGGACCAAGATGCGTCTCTAATAAAGAGTTACTTAATGCACTATTAAAATATACTTGAGAGAGTTGAAAACTAAAAATCCAATGCAACAGAAGAGGGAACAGGTGATATAACAGTCAAAACCACAGGAGGTGAGAAAGAAGAGTTGATGTGGCAAAGCCTTTGCTGGACTCAGGGATTCCTGAGTCCCTTTTTCAGGGGACCTTGAGACAGGGACTGTCCTGTCCTTGCCCACTTTCTTTTCCAGAGTGGCTTTTGAGGAGATTTATACCTCCCCTCTAGTGAGCCTTCTGTCTGTCTCGGTTTGGAAAGATGGGTTCTGCTAAGGGAGGCAGGAGCCTCCCCTGAAATGGACAATGTTAACTCTCTCCCTCTGAATTGCTATAAATTTGAAATTAAGGGGCTCTCATGCAAAAAATATGGGAGCAGGAATAACAGTTCTTTATTAGGGAAGAAAAAAAAAAAGATAAAATAAACAATGCAGTAAACCCAAACAACACTGACAGAGTCAGAACATGACCTGACACCCTGTGGATCAGGGTGTTGGTAGCAGTCCAATTGGAACTGTGGCTGCAGCCCTCCTGGAGTGTCAGGTCTGGTTCTGTTGGATCAGGGATCCTGTAGAAGGGTGCAGTTTTCCTCTGAAGATCCAGTGGAAGAAAACAGATGTTCCTCTGGGGAATCCAGTGGAGAAAGTCATGCTGGTGTTCCAGAAACTCAAGATTATAACTGGGTAGGAATGCTTGGCTCCTTCCTCTGGGCGGAGCATCTCACAATGAGATGCTGTAGTTCTTATCAGTCATGCAGTGACATTCAACAGCCTGTTATCAGCAGATGTCTCCTCAGAGGGAGAAGTGGTTGTGCAAGAGATAAGGAAAACTGCCCACTTAACAGAAGACAACTGCCGTACAGATGGCAAATAGAATACCTTTGCTTGGCAAACCAGGATAGTGTCAAATGGAGATTAGATTGCTCCCCAGACAGTGACCTCAGCTGGCTACCTGCAGTGGCCCACCACCTGCAAACAAAGCCCTATTTTACTCTTCTAATGTCTGCATGCTGGAGGGTAGTGGAGAAAGAGAGCAGTAGAGAACTACTTGGACTGTCTCATTGGAGACAGTGGCCTGTGTGCATAGTACACGGGCAAGCAGGACTCCTCTGTCATCTTCCTGGACTCAGGAAAGCTGAAAGAGGTGGGGAAAGCAATTCAGAAATACCCTCACCTTCAGCACTCAAGGATCCCACTCCTGCCCACGGCTGCAGAGGAGACTCAGCCAGGTTTTGCTGTACTTTCCATCTGTAGTCTCCACACGCAGCTTTCCAACCTCTGCTGCTTCCTCCCCAAGTCCACAGTAGGCTTAGCTCTGTGTACAAAGTGTACTTCTATTTCTGGCTCATCTTCCAAATGTCCTCATTAGCAGATTAAGAATCATCTCATTCTAACTTGCTCTTTACAAAAGTGAATTGCTACTTTAGCTGGATGTTATTCATACTGGAATCAAGTTTATGTTCTTTTTAAGGGAAAAGTTCTAGCCACCCACTGAGCTACCATATTTCATGCCTAGAGGATTCATCAAGCACCTGGTGATTTTTCAGAAAGGGAATGAAACCTATGTGTGTTTTAATCAATTTGGAAGGAAAAAATCCTAACCCCAAACAGTTGAAACTCTGAGTGCCAAGAAGAAAAAGTCTCAAACCATGAGGAAGTTCTTAAAATCCATGTTTTTGCAAGATTCTGATTTTAGACTTCTGAAGAAATTTTAGAAACATATTCCAAATATTTCTCCTAACTTGAAAGGTAAGAAATCCTAACCCATTTCACCTTGTAAGTGAATTCACACCTTTTGCTTATGTTACTAATGTTACTATTTAACAGTACTAATGTGAACTTCCAGGAAGCAGGTGCACACTTGCTTCACTTAGCAAGAAAGAAACAGAATAAAACCCACCTTGCTTTATTTCACTCCTTCAGTTTTACAGCCAGGATATTATGCAGCCCAGTAGTCTCTGAGCAGTAGTGAAATTCAGAGCTAAAACCCACCATCTATACCCAGAGAGACTTTTGGGAGCTGCTCTGTCCCATTAAGCAGGATGCTTTAGCAGAGCTTCTCTTCACACCTGAAAGCTGTCCAAGCCTCCGTGCTTCAGTCCCTGCATGGAGCTGTCACTCACTGCTGGCAGCAGATCCAACAGGGCACATTGCATGGATAAAGCCTCTTGATATTTCTCCTCGGTCCCATGAACCTTTCTCATGTGGTTTGTAGAGTCTGTTTTCTTTTCCTGTCTCATGATGAACGGCAGCAGTGATTGTGATCTGTGATCCCTTAATGATCTGAATTTATGTTGACTGCCTCTTACAGACAGGAGGGTTTTGTATGAATGTAAAGATACTTTATGCGTAATATTTAAAAGTATCTTGTTACTTCATTTTTACTCCAGGGTTTCCCACAAGTTAAACATTAGATAAACTCCACCTTGTTATGTGCTAACTCGTCAGCAAATTAATGCCTCTCCAGTGGTTGATGGAGTTTATCAGTCATCTTTTCCTATGATTTGTGGTTTTGAATGTCAGAAATGATTGATTTTGGTGCTTTTCCATAAAGGTGTTCCAAACATTTTGCATATTAATTAGGACAGGTAATCTTGAGAAAGATGGAGTCACTCCTCTTTTAAATGACTTCAAGTAATTAATGGACAATTAAAAAACAACTGGACAATCCACTGCACTTCTACATAGTGGCTCCAGTCATTAGTAATCCTCCCTGTTAAAGATGTGTATCTCATTTTTACTCCAAAGGCATTTGCTACAGCACCTAGCTATTTAATTTCATAATATGGGCAAGACTGGAACCCTCACAACCCTTTGCTCCCTTTTGCCCTCTAAGGTATTTAGAGATAAGGCTTAGTCACAGTTTCTTTTCCCTGCTTGATAACCAAGGTTCTTAATTTACATTCTAATGCAGCTTAAGGCCAAAAAGTTGAGGCAGCAGGAAGGGCTCTAAGCTGCAGGGGATCATTTTCTCCTCAGGCCAAGGAAGGGAACAGGTCCATCTCATTTTGCCTAATGGCTGTGCAGGTCTGTCCATTTCACAGTGAAGATCACCATTGCAGTGTTGCCCTCAGTTCGGAAGAGGATGGGATGGATCACAAAGCAAATACTTGGGATTCTAAAGGCACAGTGGTGCTATTGAGTTTTTACTATTATGACATCCAATGATAAGAAGGGCAAGAAATTATTTTATTCTGGCATAGTATTAGCAGTATTAAGGAAAAAAGTTAACTGACAGTAGTATTAACTTTCCCTTTTCCCTGATGTGAAAAGGAATAACAAGAAGCAGCAGCTTGGGACTGAGGTCATCACACTCAACCTTGAAATTAGCTGTAATTTTCTATCAGTAAACTTCCAGTTGCAGGGATTACGTAGAAAAGTGCAATGTTTTCCATTGCACTGGAGTCTTCAAAATGAGATTAGGTGTCTCGAAAAGAACACAGAATTCTTTAATTTGACTTCTGTGAAAAAAATACATACACAGATTACATGTAGATAAGATATTTGGAACAATAACTTGGGGTCAGAATCAAGAAGTACAAATAAGTCATTCCACTGCATTTACAATTTTTTAAGAAGTCAGGAGCATGGTAAAAGGTGTGGTACTGTAAGCAGCATCCAAGAGACAGTCCAGCAGTGTGGAGGAAGCAGCGCTTGGAGCTGTTAAGCTATCTTCATTTATTCTTAATTCAGATTGCAGTGATGTTGGAGATATCTGTACAACAAAAATTTGTTTTGACTTTAGTCCTTGTGATACCATAAAAGACTCAACTACTTTTTAAGGAAAAATACCATAATTATTATTTACAATTAATTTTCCTTGTTATTGCTTTAGATTATGTACTTAAATTCCTTCATTTACTCAGTAACAAATTCATACGCATTATTATGCTAAATTTTACATTAAAAAATAATCACTGCTTAGGAAAATTACTGTATTCTTGACTCCTGTCATATACCTGACATTACTGGTACATATTCTCAACCTCTTAAGGGTTTTTTTCCTGCACTGGTTTCTTTTTCTCAGTTACATCTTATGGCAGACACACAGTAAGAGAGTAGGCTGTGAAGAAAATTTCTGTATCTGATCTAGTAGTTTTCATTTCAAATAAATAAAATATAGAATAAACATTGTAGTGGTGCGGTTCTTGGTATTCAGAACTGATCCATGAAGGCAGTGCAGTCAAATTTTAATTGCTATTTAAGAAGAAAACAGAACAGTTACTGTGTTTCAGGAGTCTAATTCCAGGGCCTAATTAGTAGTCAGTTAGTTTGCCCAAGTCCCACTGAAATGCAATTTCTCTTTTACAAATCCATTGTCCTCCTCAGCTAATGTCAGAGGCATGGAAGCCCTTCTTGCTTCTCAGTGATCCCTAAATAACAATGTTCTGTGTAAGAGAAAATAAATCTGTGTCTCAGTTCCCTAAATTTCATTTAAAGCTTTTTCATTTCTCTCTTTTTCCCCTCTTCACTCAGTAGTGCACTGTGGCCTGTGCCTGATCTACAAGTTAAAGATTCAAATCCCTCAAAGTTTCTTTTGCCTCTTGAAAACCAGACATCCAGTCTTTGGCAGAATCATCTGTCTGCAAGGTAAAACATCTTCAGCAAGCCCTCAATTTTCAAAATACTATACAGCCTTTTAGGCATAGCATATCCATTAAAATCAATTCCTGAACCAAAAACATGCTCTTATTGTCAGGAGACCTATCTCCTTGAGTGATTATTCTGCTACACCAACCTGCTACTCTAATTCTGCTATTTGATGCATCAGAATCACCTGTAAATGATAATGAACTCACTGAATGTATTATTTTCCTGTCTCCTTTCTGTCAACACAAAGTGTTTCTTACTTAGTTTCATCTATGCCTTTTAAGACTGCTGCTAATATTTGATACTATTTTGTTATGCATTATAAATAAATTAAAAATATATGGTGGTAAAAATCATACACACACATACTCAGATATATGTATGCCAAAATGTGACCTGAATTAAAAACCAAAAGGCTAACTCTCCTGGCCTGTGACCGCTAAAGGGCTTTGAGTGCTCAGTGCAACAGATGTTTGGAGAAACCTTGGTGTTTAGTGCCAGCACTGAAATTTAACACTCTGAAATGTCAGATCCTGCACGTAGAACAGAGTAACACTGGGTTCATGTACAACTGGGAGAGGAGTGGCTGGAGAGCCCTTTGGAGAGGGCCTGGGGGTGCTGGGGGGCAGCAGCTCAGTGTGAGCCAGCAGGGAGCCCTGGCGGCCCGGAGGGCACAGCCCAGCCTGGGGCACAGCCCAGCAGCAGGCACAGCATGTCCAGCCATGGGACAGTCCCAAAGGCTGGGATTGTCCCCCTGTGCTCAGCACTGCTGCGCCCTCACCTCCAGGACCACGTGCAGCTCCGTGCCCGCAATTTCAGAAGGACGGGAAAGCCCCTGGATGCCTCTGAAGGAGGGCAGCAAAGCAGGGGAAAGCGCTGCAAGGAATGGCCTGTCAGGAGCAGCTCACCTGGGGCTTGTCTAGCTGGGAAAAGGGCTCTGAGAGGAAACCTCATTGCTCTCCACAGCTTCCTGTGGAGGGGACTTGGAGAGGGAGGTGCTGAGCTCCTCTCCCTGATATACAGTGGCAGGATGTGTGGGAATGGTTCAAAGCTGCAGCAAGGGAGGTTCAGGACGGATGTTAGGAAAAATTTCTGTACCAAGAGGATGGTCAAATACCAGAATAAGTTTTCTGGAGTTTGAGCCCCTAAACCTGTCAGTGTTTAAAAGGTATTTGGACAGTGCCCTTTATGCCTTAATGCTTTATTGTTTGGTCATTCCTGAAGTGTTCAGGCAGTTGGATTAGAAGTTGTAGGTCACTTCCAATTGAAATCTCTCCCTCTCCCTCTCCCTCTCCCTCTCCCTCTCCCTCTCCCTCTCCCTCTCCCTCTCCCTCTCCCTCTCCCTCTCCTGTAACATGTTGTCATGTAACCAGTGTGAGCTCTGCATCCTGCACTGTCCCTATGGACACTTTTTCTCTCTGTGACTTTCCCGTGGGACACTTTGCCACACTCACTTGAGGTAAACCTGCCATAGGAGGAGACATGGCCATAAAGGGTGTGACAGAAGCATCACTGATGTTCAGGCAGACAATTCAGCAGCAATATTTGCAAGGCACTGACTTACTGTAACAAGCGAGACAATCCTCTATCCTGAACTTGTATTATCAAGCTCAGCCTTTTTTTGCTGTTCAGAAAATCCAAGCACTTTGATGATGTCACTCCCACCTTCCAGATCATGACAGTAATTAAGAGAAATTCCATGACATGAGACCCACTTCTCCCTTAGGGCATATGAGGGATACGTCCTCCTCCCCTGCCCAGTGATGCTTTGGGCATGATCTGCCACCATTTCCTCACATCTCTTCTTCTGTGTTTCTTGTTGTTCTTTCAAGGGCAGCACTGTAAATAATTTAATCTTCATCCCTCTCCTCCTCCTCTCCATACATCTTCCTTCACATGCCCTGGCGTGCAGGTGAAAGTGAGGTGGGAATTTACAGACTAATAAGAATGTAGAATCTTACAGACTGTAAGAATGCCACCCTTCACCTGCATCTACCCTGATACTCATTGGCCAAAGCCTGAAATAAAAAGAGCATTGAAAATGAAAATGCTGAAAGGAATAATTTTGCTTTTTTGTGTTTTGCCAGGCACAGGCTCAAAGCAAAATGAATGTATACTTGTGAAAGAACAGTTGCTAAAATCAACAGCAAGAATCTGATTGTCTTCAGCGAGCCCTCAGTAATGCCCTTTCTACTTAAGGATTTGTTATAAAAATAAGACCTCTGCAAATGAATACAAATAAGGTACTTGCATTGTATTGACTTAAAGCTGTCTCAGAAATATTTCCTTTTGAATCTGAGTCCTGATTATAATTACACTATACTTTCACACTGCATTTATTTCTGGTATAGCATCATTGCCATGACAACCCCAAATTATGTCAATATATATGCATGTTTAAGCTAATTCTTTATTAATGAATGAAGAAGAGGAAAAAATTAATCAAGAACAGGGCTAGAGAACACTGTCTATGCTATATACACAACAGAACATTTGTACAAATCTCAGGGCATTTTTTCCCAAAGTTGCAATAAAGGGGGAAAAAATAATTATTTTTCGTTTTTTATTCAGCCTTTCTTGTTTGATTTAGCTGTAGTCCTAGAAGGAAGCTTGGCTGATGTCAGCTGTATTGCAGCAGGTCTGGACTTCACTCATGGGAAGCATAATTTTTCCTTTACACTGAACAATCAAATTTGCTCTGTTTGTCTCCTGCAGCCAGACTTGACCAAGTGCCTTTGCTGCAGTGCCCTTGGTCAGGAAGAGGTACAGAAAGAAAATGTCTGAACTCAGCATTTTTGGCTCTGCAGAGATCCAGTGGCTGTCACAAGGAGATGAGAAGGAGCCCCCTTTCACCTTTTTGTTCATGTCTTGCTCCCCTCCACCGCCAAGGAGCTGCTTCTGTCCCCAGAGATGTCCACAATTCTCCACTGTAAGCATTGAGACTGACAGACCTTCCCTGCCTCCTTGTGCTGATTAGATGAGATGTTATTGACCATCAATGCTCTTAAGAGCACTCTAGAAAATGAAATGGTATCACCATTCAACTCCTTGCAGGACCAGCTGTGAGAAGGGCCTTTCTGCAAAACTGGATGAAGCAAAAGTTTTAACCTTGGTGTAGGTTTCTGGGGGCTATCTAGCAGTCTTGCAGACCTTTCTGACTCTTTACAGAACAGAGAAGAACATATATTTCATTATTATGATTATTATAGTGATAATAAATAATAGCAGTTAAAAATAATGATGCAGTCAAAATATTATAAAGGTTGCTTTTATTGATTTATGAAAATTAAAACGCTGACCTTTTACCCAGTCTGATTTTGTAAAAGCCAGTTTTATTTGCCTCAATAAAGTGGCTAAAACAGCAAGTAGGGGACGGTAACTTCACAAAAATGGGAGGAAAAATCAAATGTCAGATAAGAATTGCCTGAGCAAAAGAATGTAAAACTATCTTTTAAGTCATGGAAAGAGTCAAAGTAAGGTTGCAAAGGAAATCTTAACATTGATTTTCCTATTTTTTTTTGTTGCTTTTTTGATTATGTACTTCGCCTCCTCATTGTGTCAAAGTCAATGGGAATTTTGAGTCCTACCAATTAGTCTGTGGGTTTTCTCTTCTTTTTTCTTTGTCTCTGTTCATTTGTCATATGATACAATAGAATGTGAGCAATACTTTTCTGAACATCATTTATGCCTAGTAGAGGGAAAATGATAAGGCTAAAGCAAAAAGACCTCTCAACAATCATTTAAGGATAAAGAAGCTCATAAAATAGGGAAGCATGACAGCCTTTCTCTATGGCTCTGAATAACACCCTTGCCAAGATAAACCCATATTGATTGGACTGATTGCAGATAGCTGGCTTTTCAGCACCATCTGCATGCTGTGGCAGTCTATGGTTCTAATTATTTGGGGCTGTTATTCAGGCTGATAAATTGTATGAAGGATTTTGTTTTCCATCAAGTCATTCTTCCTTCAGCACTGATAGCATCATAATTAAGTAGAAGTCAGTGGCTCTGAATGTGGATAATTCATATGAATTATTTCTAATAAACAAAACACATAGAAGGTGTTAAAAATCATCCTTAAAACAGAATCTTTTGCTCTGTGTGCTGCATCCACTCCCTCTGACACACCCTAATCAGACAAAAAGCAGAGAAGGTTTTGCATGTTTCAGCTTTCCTGCTCTGTGAGCTTTGTGCCTGTTCTCTCTTAACAAAGTTAAGTGTTCCAGGAACACGTGGACAGCAGAAAACCTGGACAGAAGGAAACAAAGACGTGTCAGGGCCATACTGCTCCTCCGGAGCAGTACTTACTAAGTAGTCAATTTATCATGAACTGCACCATACACTGAAAATCAGCATTTACTTTGTAATAGAGTACTTACTGCAAAAATTATTAAGTTATTCAATGCCAAATACACAGAGGACTATTAGTTCCATTCAGCCTTCAAGGGCACAACACAATAAATAACTGGGAAGTCCAGAGCTGACCAGTTGCCATCTCCCAATCATGAAAGTACCAGGCATGAGGAGTTTAAAGCTATGAAAGACCTTCCACATGCATCATGTCACAATAATTTCACTCAGCTTTCAAGGGCCATTTAACAATCCCTCCTTATGAGGTAAATATTGGTGTTTTCTTCAAACCTAAACACTATGAGATGGCACAAAAGGGTCTGTTTGGCCTATAGGATCTATGAACTCTTGAACTGGATGGCAACATTTTTCTGCAAGGGGGTTGTTTATGCAAAGTTGCACTTTAAGAGCAATATGTGCAAGACTGCCTTTTAGGAACTTTATAGAAATAGTGGATTTACTGACTTTTTCAATCTCAAATAATTCCTGGCTTTAAAATCTATCACTCACTAAGAAGAAGACAATATTCCTCTGGAGAA
The DNA here is from genome assembly GCF_035770615.1 of Melospiza melodia melodia. Classification (NCBI taxonomy): domain Eukaryota; kingdom Metazoa; phylum Chordata; class Aves; order Passeriformes; family Passerellidae; genus Melospiza; species Melospiza melodia. Next base: position 78,034,681 of record NC_086195.1, read on the forward strand.
TGTATAGCCTAGGCTCCTGTACCCTTTTAGTCTAAGTAAACGTAATGCTTCTAAATTTTGCTCTGCTTATAAGTATTCGACTCAGAAGAACATATGCACAGGCTGTTTCTGTCCTTGATTCAATCTAGAAGGCAGCTCAGGGCAGTGAGTTGTATCCATATTAGTCATATTTACATTTATTCAGTTAATCCCACTGGAGAAAATGTTGTCTGCATTTAGCCCTTCTATTTAAATTTGATCAAACTGAATAATGCTGGATATTATGTGATTATATGGGCTCATACTGTAAGGCCATTAAATATAATGTATTAGATTACTGAACAACTGCAGCAAACAGATTTGAAGCTTACCATTGTAAATTGTGTACAATTTTTTTTCTACATTGTATTGAATGACAGTACCTTCTTTCTTTATGTAGATGTGAATCTTGTGTTTCTGCTATTTTTGTGCCTGATGCTTATCTTATCCCCTGCCCTGATTGAAAAAAAAAAAAAAAAAAAAAAAAGGGAGTTTAATTTCTTTCTTATTTGTATCTTTTCCTCCACACAGTAGTTTGGGACTTTAAACCACAGACTGTGTCATCAACTAACCTTCATCTCATTAAGCAGGTTCTCAAAGGATTGCTTTGTTCTGCGAAACACATTCCATTTTCCACCTTCATTAGCAAGCTGCTAAATATTCTACTTTATCACAAGACTGGAATGTATAAACAGATGCATCTTCCTTTCTTCCTGACTGTCTCTTCCAAACCTGTTCTGGTACTCCTCAAGAAAAAGATGGATTTCATCCATTTGTTACTGATGGTTGGCAGAGATGTAAGACAATAAGAAAAATAGAAAATGAATTATTTTAAAGCAAGAGCTTGTATGTGTGTAAATATTGTATCTAGGACAGGGGGAAAAAGCAAATCACAGTGGCAGTTCACCATGACTGTAGTAGTGTCAGAGGTCTGCAAGAGTTTCTCTGAATCATCATGCAGAAGGTTTCTCTTCTTCCTGTGGGACATTCAACATACTCTCCTGCACTGTGACACTTTCCCCTGCAGTGCATAACATCCCCTGACAAGTTTCAGTACTGCAGGTAAACAAAAGTTGTGCCAGACTTATTTTACATAGGAAATAAAGTGATGAATTGAAAGGCTGGTCATCTTCCATTTTTAAGTTAAGGGAAGCACTTCCATTTATTTTTAATGGAATATAGATTAGACTTCTTTTTTTTTAAACAAAAAAGTTTTCCTCTCATTGAAAGTCAAAATTACCGTATCTATTGTGATTAATGCCAAAGTCTGTGTCTGCTGGAAGGAATTCAATGTCTGACAAAGCATAGTACTTGACTGAAGGATAGATCTTTGCTGATGGGTCTGGGTGGATGATGCGTTCCATCTCCCAGTTCACAGGCAGGACCCACTATCAACTCCTGGTCTGGTGGCACTGGGAAAAGGGCAGCACTTAAAGGATGCAATCTTAAACAAAGAACAGTTGAGTACAATAAAATAATAAGAAAAATATCTTGTTTGCATTGTTCAGTAGCCCTCCAAATTTTGTGGCCTGAGAGACAGCTTGAAGGAACTGTAAAATAAAGACGGTGCCTATGTCTTTTGAATACCTTTTTTTTATAGCCTAAGTTTCTCATAGCCCTATGTCCTTTGGATGCACATCACTCACATTGCACATCTAACTGCACATTGCCCTGCACTTGCAATTATTGCCCAGTAACCTCTGTAGATGGAACTCCTGGCACTTAGAACGGACAGAAACAAGGCTTGATCCTTATCTCTCTCTTCTTGCTTAACTAGAAGGTTTCCAAAGCTTCTCCTGGGCATCTGATGAACAGAGGTAGTTTCTGCTCTTGCAACCCAAACAGCTTGTGTGTCTGTGAGCAGCCTGCCTGGACAAAGGGGTGCTGGACTCTATCACTCACTCCACTGGGGGACTGGAAATCATCACTAAGGGTCCCAAGCACAAACACAGTTAACCACAGAAGATGAGGAGAATGAGCAGTGTGAAGTATAATAAATGTTTCCATTTATTCCTTTATTAAGAAAGCTCTTGGGAAATTCTTTTTGATTGCTTGAGGCTGCCACTTGATTCAAGGAAGCCCACTGAGCCTTTTGCTATCAGGTTCATTTTAAAAAGCATTTTGCTTCAACAGTACTCCAAATGCTTTATTATCCATTTGTATTAAGCATTATAATGAGAAGGTAAAGCTGATTACGCCTCTCCCGTGCACTGCAGATTGGCTTGGCCTTGTGCATTTTAATGGGCTCAGTGTGCTGGCCTCCCGTGGTGGCCACAGCTCCACCAGCGAGGGCAGCAGGGGTCTGCAAGTTTTCCTTCTATTTGCAGATTAATCTGTCTTGTTAACAAAAGCTGGGGAAATGCTTGCTGGGAAAAGGAGACATCACTCAGGAGATGGGTATCTAAGTACAAGCAAAATTTGTTAAGTCTCAGGCTACCATGCTGACAGCAGGGGATTTGAAATATTTCTGCCTGTGAGTTAAAAAAAACCAGTGGGGCTGACTCTCTACTGATAGTCATAGCACTTGTGACCCTCCAGATAAAACATATTTTTACTGCAAGGAGAACCCACTCCACAGTCACATCATGTGCCCCCTTATTCCATCAGTTCCAAAGCAATGAAAGCCAAAAACCAAAAGAACCTTCAGTGAATGTGTTTAATACTTGGAATAACTTTCTCAGTAGTCAGTTTTGACAAGTTTTATCTTCAAATCCTGTCTCTTTTTGTCCCCCATAGATGATCTGCAAATGTTCAAACCAAGATGATTTGGGGATTTCCTAGCTGCAGCCCAGGCATATTTAATGGGAAGCTGACCTTCTAAGGATGCAGGGAAATGGATCTCAGGTCTGTCTGCAATGGCCTTATGTGTGTGCAGCTGCACTGCAGCCTGCAATGCAGCTCAGAGGAGGGGAGATTTGGTAAAATTTGTGAACAGGAAACTATCCTCTGTGAGTGCAGAAAGAATGCACACAGCTATGACACAGGCTGCACTGATTGCTGTGCTAACAGTGTACCAAACTTTCTTCATCTCCTCTTTTATTTAGAAATAAAATTGCTGCGTTCATGACTACAATATTGTAATTTCTCAAAGCAATCATAAGAGGGTTTTTTCTTTTCTTTCTGCATTTTCTGTACCTGCTAATACAGTTCCTTTTTCTTAGGTAAACTCATATATGCTTTGCAATGTTAAAAAAATATTTTCAAAAAGCTTTTTGATCAGAATCAAGTGAATGAGGTAGTATCTTTTCACCATATTGCTCATTGTTCTTTGGTGCATTGTGATTGGATCAAATTTTTGTAATAAATCATAGTCTTATTTCACCACATTTAGGCTTCATTTGCATGCATTCTCTGAGACTTTTCCTCTCAAAAGACCAGAAATTTTTCCCATAAGTATCTTAATAGTTTATAGATGTGGCATACCTGATAGGCCTTCATGTTAAACTTGTTCCTTTGTATCCATCAGAGGGTATTTTCTTCCCTTCCATCCTTTCCCTTAGCTCATACCACTCTCTTCACCTGCTGAACGATGTCAGTATTTCACTGCCACATACTCAGACCAGTATTTATCATCTCCAATTCAGTATTCCCTCCTTCCATACAGTATGACTGCTCCCATTTCAGCATGACATCTCATTTAATTTTGTGTATTCAATTTATCAAATGCCATTTGATTTTAATCACATTTTGTGCTCCAGTCTAATACATTCTGATTTATTTTTGTCTGCTGTTCAAAAACTAATTTTGAATATATTTTGTTTCAAAATATTGTGCGCTATACAATGTCTTGCATGTAGTGCTTTCATATTTTTTCAGAAAATTCAATATAAAGCAATGTGTTTTAAAACACAGTCTCTCAAGTTCTCTTTAACTGTGTCTGAGTGCAGATGTCTTTTGAAATTGAACATGCAGTATGAGCTAAAAGGCTAAATAAACATCTCATATTCTAACACCAGATATTTTCCTATTGTTTTAGTAAGAAACAGAGGAGGAGAGTACAACCTAGTGTGTCTGACCGTGTTGGGGGGGATAATAGTACTGGGAACATAATGAGACCTGGTGACCAGTAGTAGGGGAATATTTACTGCTCTTGTTGGCTTCTGTTCACACCATTCTGGTCAGAGTCTTCTCCCCTGTGAGCAGTACAGGAAAGAAAAAACAAAATTCTCTGTTCCAATCTGTAGTTGGCTGGCAGCACCTTAACACATAAGCTAAATTATTCTTATTATTTCTTCTTCTATGTGAGCTGGGGTTCAGCTTTGGTCAATCTGAAGTAATTTTGGTCTTTCTTTTCACAGAGAACCATAATAGAGTTGCAGTTTCTCAGACACCTGGAACCATCAGCTGAAGTCATTCAGGTCTCCCTCTGCTCTGCCATGCACCCTGAGGCCAGTCCTTGTTGCCAGGCTTTGGAAAACACTCAGGGTAGGCAGCTCACACTCATTCAAGTCAGTCTAGCACTGGAGGACTCCAAATATGTTCAACTTGTGATATATACTAAAGTGCTTTTCCTAGAAACTTTGGACATCTGTTATTCTTGGTGGAAGGACCTAGGTTAGGATATGTGCTGAACAGAATTAGTTATTTTCCAAAGTTAGGTTTATAGGGAAAAATGTGCTAAAGGTAAATTTCCATAATATTTTCAGGTAAAAGAGCTGGAACAAAAATTTTCTTGAATTATGGTGAAATTTCACCTGAGACACAATGAAGAAGCAGAATTGAGAAGAGGAAAATGAGTCTGAACAATAGGAAAATATGATCTATCAAGAGTGTGGAATAATCTGTCAGGAAAACATTAGTCCTGGTACGTCCATTATGGAAAATAAATTTGACAAATAATCATTAGAACTACACTGTGTAGATCAATCCTTCTCTGGCCTTGTGGGATGTGGTAAACCTCAGACCACGGGTAAGTTCTGTTTTCAGTTCTCTTTTATTGCCTTCCTTGGCTTCTAACTTAACATGAGGGATGTGGGGAGAGATGGATTCTTTTGCTGTTTGGTATTTCCCTCAAACTCTTTCATTTTGTGAACAGTTTACATTGAGTTGGGAAACAGTAATGTTATTTTACACTGACACAATACTTTCTAAACTGAAGAATGTTTCAAGTTTTGAATAGCCATGCACCACAGTTCTATCTCAACAAGATGCAATAGCCTTGAGCACTACTGATGTGGGAAGCCACATACAAAATGTTTCCTCTAATATTTTGCACAGCAATAGGAGATAGAAAGTTTCTGCAGCCTGTGACAAAAGGACGGTTCAAAGTTATTGGGGCAGTCTTGTGGCCAGGGACAATCCTCTCAAAGTTCAAAAGGACACTCATGTATGAATGTCTTCAGTCTTTAAGACAGACACATTACTGTGGTACATGCTAATCCATTTCTCCATTCTGCAACTCATTTCTCTGCTTTGTTATCTTGTATATAATTTAGTTGGGTTTGTTGTTTTTTTTAACTCGATATTGAAAGACCAGTGGAGTTAATACATGACAACAAAAACCTTGCAGAAAGGTCATATCTTTCCTCTACAATATTAGTCTTGTTAAAGGGGCAGGGAAGCACCTAGATGAAAGATGGCCTTTCCCACAGAGCTTAAAAAAAATTATGATAAACACCATATAGGTATTGGATTTTGTAAATACTTATTCAAACTGAAGCTTTTACTTAGGGTAAGGTGTCAGTGAAAGGGCCCTGTTAGGACCTTACCCAGCTGTGCAGTAGGGTGGGCAGTCAGACAGAGGAAAGGAGGAGTCTGAGAAGCCAAAGGAAACTCCAGGGACTTTCAGTGTCGCCAAGATCGGGTAGGATAGATGCCCCCTCTAGTGGATTTTACTTTAGAAGAGAGGAAATCTGTCTTCCAGAGGCATGGTGCAGGGACAACAGGAATGCTTCATGAGTTATGAAGGGGGAAACAGCATCTGAGGAAAACAAATTGTTCTTGGACATACCTGAGTAATACAGAAAGGGAAAATATATGTTGTGAGTGAGTAAAAAAACAAATATTGTGAGTGAGTCAAAAAATAAAACTTCAAGCCCCCAAACTCTGCCTCTTCTGTAACTTGGCTGTTGTCCTGAAATGTTTAGCAGCACATGGATGAAACAAATGGGAAACAACTGGGAAATACTTGGTCTGTTGCAAGGTTAGAGAGATTTCCAGAAGGCCTGAATGTAACTTTGTTGTGCTGTTGAGGGAGGTGTTAGTAAGTCACCTTTCCAGCAGTATCCCCTTCTCTCAGGCTGAAAGGATAACTGCATTGAATCCTGCCTCTATAGAAATCCCATTTTAGCCAGGTTCTCTATGTGTAATCTTACAGTCAAAGGAAAGGATGTGGGATAGGAACCATCCTGCAGCTGTTCCCCTCATATGTTTGCTGAAGTGCTGGAGAATATGGGAATATTGTCACTGATAGGCAGAGGCTAAGCTGGGCACTGGACAGGTCAATCTGTGGACACCTAGCAGTCTTTCTCCTGGCAGTAAAGTCATAATCTTTTCCTAGAGCTGTCCCGAAAGATAAGGAAGCAGCAGTCAGCAGCTGAGAATAAAATTCTTTAGTTCTTAACTCATCCCCAAGTACTTGCCTTATCCTCAGGCTTCATCCTTGTCAGTCTCCATTAGACTCCTCTCTCAGTCTTTGGATTCTCCTTGAGTCTCCAAAGGACCTCACCTTTCCTTCCCCAGCTATTTCTGGCTTTCAGTGCAATCATTCTATCTATCGCAGATCTGCTGTGTGACCAGTTCCTCTTTCCAGCAGCACAGTTTCCTGATGCCTTTATCCACCTTTAATATTCCCATTTCAACTCCTAAGTTTCTTAACCAAAATTCAAATACCAGTTTATCTCTTCTTTTTATTAGATCCCACTTCTTCCTCCCTTTTCCCAGTGCCCGGGCAATCTCCATTTAAGTCTCCCCAACACCACAAAACCAGAACCAGTTTTCTTACCACTTCTCCTACAGATATTGATAAGCTCTCTGCTGCATACACCCCATTTATACAAAATGTCTGAAGAGTTTAGAAACCAGCTGTAGGTTTCATCATCTGAGTAGATGCATATTGCAGGCTTTGAAAAGTGCAGAGTATGGCTAAATGTGAGTTGATACTGGCAGCACAGAGTGAAGCACGTAGCTGAACAAGGCATGTCTACTTCAAACTGCAAGTTGAAAGCATTTCAAAGTCAAGCTCATCTGATGTATTTCTGTTGATTTCAGGTAAGCTTCAATGACAGGCAGAAGCTTCCTTCAAAATTTCAGCTCCAGTGGTTGAAGGGTCAAAAAACTCCATGTACTAGAAAACGCAGCAAAGAAGTGATGTGAAGAGTTGCATGCCTTGAAGTAGCATCCCTGAAGACGAGCTGCCATCCCAGGCTGCTTCATCTCACAGGACAGGAAATATGAACACCTCTCTTGACATGTGGAAGTTTTTACACTAAGTCATGCAATGTCACAGAAAGCATCATGCAAGTCACTTCCACTCCAACCAGTCTGGCAAATCTGTTTAGTGTGCTTTTCCCTAAAGTCCAGGCATTGAGATTTTCAGGCCACATGCTAGTTGATAAAATTCTGCCTTTTACTCTGTTTTTTTAAAAAAAGGTAGAAAATGTTAGATGATAAATAGAACTTTTTGACACCTGAGGAAGGTCACCTCTTCATACTCTGAAAATGTTTATTGATCTGTTGGTTTACTGATATTGCACATTGGCAAATACATTTTGTTTTGTACTGTGTTATTCTGATATTTTTTCTGTATTTAACCTGTCATACATACATATTACAGCGACCTGATGAGGTCTCAGGGTGAGAGAAGTGGACGAGAATCTTGTTTGATGATCAGAAGTCTGGATTTATTGATATATGATATATAATACATTATAACTATCCTAAAAAGAATAAGGAGAGAAGTTGCAGAGGCTGCTAACCTAAGAATAGCACAGAAAAGAATGAATAACAAAGTTCTGTGTCCAGCAGAAAGCAAGGACAAACTCTTTCTGTGAGTGGTCAGCAAATCCAAACACTCGCAGAAGCCCAATCCCCGCTGCACCTGTTGCATTCCACACCAGCCGATAACAATTGCTTACATTCTTCTTCTGGGGCCTCAGCTTCCCAGAAGATAAACAAATCCCAAAGAAAGGATTTCTATGAAAAAATGTCTGCGACACACACACATTACTTGAAAACATCAAATGCAATTTCAGGTTGAGTGTAATTTTGATTGGTTCCAGGTAATCAATCATTTCTAGGCTGGTAAGTTTTATTTAGGGATAAGTTTATCCCTCTAAGGAAAATGAAAACATTTAGGAGAAAGAGGTGAAGAGTCTTAAAACTGGACTGGTTTAAAGGCCAGCATTTCTCATCCTTCCCATCCCTCAGTGAGGGTAGGCAGGAAGCAGGACAAAGGGTCAGCATATTGCCTCTGGATGCAGCTGGAGAGGGCAGTGGTGGAGCTCTTTTGGCCCCAAAGTTCTCTTTGCAGCCACTTTGGCTCAGTAAGAGCCCCATCTTCTGGCTCCAGATCAGGGATTTTGCCTGATTTCACTTCTTCTCTGCTTCCCCTGTCACATGTGAACTTGCAAGCCCCAAGCAGCCTCACTGATCAAAGACCATTTTCCTTGGGTATCAAACCAAAACTCACATTCTAAGATTATTGTCGCCCTGATTTTTTAAGATTTTCCAAGCCTTCTGATGTTGACATTCTTGTAGTGAACTTTCTCACACAGTTTCTGTAAATAACTCATTGTTTTGCATTCCTTTATGGAAGAAGAGAAAGTTGATAGACTGTTAGACTGTCCAGTGTCATTGGAGAGGTGGCACTGTCACCCTCCAATCCACTGTCACTCTTAGAAAACTGTAATGTTAGAGTCAGAAAATAAACTTCCTTTTTTTAATTCACCTTGAGAACAGCAGTGTGTGCTTGTGTTCTTTCGTGTCCTATAGCACAGATTATTACACCTGTTATTTTGGAAAACTGTAGATCAGATCCTTCAGCCCATCTGTTAACCTTCCAAACTGTGAGCTACCTTAATGCATTTATTTGACTTTGAAGGACTCCACAATAATCATCCACTGTGAAGGCTGAGCACTGCTGGCCCCTGAGTTCTTTGTCTCCCTGTGCAGAGGATGGGAAGGATTGGGAACAGAAGATTGGTGCTCTCAGGAGCTGCCAAGCAGGAAGGGTCTGTAAGGGTATTGTCCAGAAATGCCACAGGCAGCAGATCTGCAGTGATTATCTTAATGACAGGCTCTGTTATCCAATTATCCTTCAGCTCAAAGGGGAATTAATTCCTCAAATTTTTAAGGTTTCTCTCACAGGCAGAACAAAACATGAATTATATCTGTCTGCACTCCCACACAATGAGCCACATTGCTCCAGACTCATGACAAAATATCATTAGGCTGCCAATTAGCCAAAAATATTTTTTATGTGGTTACTCCAAACCTCCTTGGACAATCCTGTCAGAAGCCACTGGCTAACTCCTAAATAACCATGAATCCCAAAGGGCAAATCCAAGACAGACATCCCTTGTGAAGCCATTCCGCCTCAGAGGGGCTCTAACAAGACTGAAGCCCTGCTGTTCCCAGCCTGGCTTGGCTCACAGGCTCATGGCTCTGTTGTCACTCCTCTCCTGACTGCCTCAACAAGTGCCTTGATAACCTGGATCATCCTTTGGCATTTTTGTCAACCTGATGCTTAATGCAGATCTGAGTGAATCCAGCCCTTTGTAACTCTTTTCCAGATGAAGTCCGTGTTGTCTTTCCACATCAGCCAGGAGAAGATGTTTCAACTAGCATTCTGCATCCCCTACTGCATTTCAGAAAACTGAGTGTCGGGTAATGGGGAGGAGAGCGAGAAAATTGAGATGTTTGGGTTTTGTTCATGGAATTAAGCTTCTGCAGAGGGACTAGAGTGAGTGGTTTTTAAGGAAAAGAGAAGAAAATGTCTCTAGAGCTCACCTCACACCGAACTGCTTTTCTAAAGCTGACTTTGCTCTCTCCCGAGGGATGCTTTTTCACACTAGATAGCCAGTCATACTTTTTCTTGATGTGCATTGCTAGCAATGGCTTCCAAAAACACTTTCTGAGGCCTCAGAAAAAGCTTTTTTTAATGGCTGTAGTAGACCAGTTATTCAGTGGACTCTCTTTAGATCCTCCAGAGAGCAGGCATCTGCTGCATGCTAAAAGCAGTGGACAGATATTGGGAATGAACAGAGAACGGCAAGTCCCAGGAAAGACACTCAAAGAGAAACCTGTCACAGACTCATGGGTATGGCTGTCACTGTGTCTTACCATCTCCAGGTGGAACATATTTCCTCCCCAGGCAATGAAAGGCCCAGAAACAGAAATGGTCGCACTGCTGATGCTCTTCTATATGTAGCTGTGGATACCATTTACAGGTTTTGTATCAAATGAATCTGCAGTGGAAAGAAAAAAATTCAGATGCTGGCAGAAAAAGCCTGTAAACAACTTGTCTAATAAATCACAGCTGAAATGCTGCTCTCCAGGGGTGTAGCCATGGTCCCAATAATGGAACTTGCCTCATGCAACCCTTTGATGGAAACTTTTTCTTTCCAGAAACTTTTCTCACTAGAAACTCAGTTCAGAGTTAAAGGAATGTTTCCTTAATTTTCCACAAATGATCAGGGAATCTTTGCTGTCTTTCATCAGCACAGTGTAAGTAGTTTTATCCCTTTTTGTTCCCTATTGCTATCTATTGCATAGGGGAAGTAGAGAAGCACACCAGTTTCTCTGGAATTCTTGAAATATTTCCCAAAATTCCACAAAAACAACAGAACAAGAATATCAGTCTATTATTACTCTGTATATCAAAACATCACACAGTTTATCAATGCATGAAGACATATATATATATATGAAAAATATATGTGTAAAATATATAATAAAGGACCTTTGAATTTCCACTCTAAAATCCATTGGTTTTACTTTCCTAATTTAATGATAATGAGTTTCTGTTCAAGACAGCTGTAATTGGAATCTTAGAAAATTCAGGATCTAGCTACATTTTGCAAACAAAATATGACAAGAAAAGAAAAAAAAAAGCAAAACAAAATACCACCTCCTCCAAAAAATCCCAAATGACTTAAAGCTAAGGATGTTTTATAAATTGTCTTGCCTTTTTTTTCCTCAGAAAATATTCTATAAATATAAAACTGAGCTGATGCCTTCTGATCCCTTTCTAGTTATCTGCCCAGCCATGGAGTTACTCTACTATTGTCTGCTCAGATGAAAATATTCTCTGCAGCTGCCTGTTTGTGCTTTGTTGGCTGCACTGTGTCTAAGGAAAACCCACAGTACCCAGGGTTAGAAAATGCAGGACAGTTGTCTCCTTCTGCCCTCTGGCCAGTTATGTTACCCTTTTCCAGGGGAAAAAGAAGCCCAATCTCATGATTTGGCTAATTTGAGTTCAATTTAAATGGTTCAGTCTCTAATGCCTGAATGACACCTGCCTGCCAGTGTGCTGAGTGAGGAGCACCAAAAGCCAGGAGTCCTTTCCCTAAGGCATATAAATGACCCCCAAATACGAATGGGCTTCTCACAATTCCCTCAAGCTGCCATACCTGCAGCAGAAGAGGAAGACCTTCCCACAGCCCTGTGCACCTGCTTTGTGCAGAAAAGCCACACCTGCTCTGTGCCATGGCAGACTTGGGTGAAATTGCTTCCACGCCCATGATGCATATCATTCAAGGGTTCAGATGATGAGAACCCCCAAAACCCATTAGGCTTCAGCATTCTGTGCAACCTGCCGCTTAAGAGGGGTTGAGATTCTGTAGTGTGAGTGGGGATAGCCCTGTAGATTCTTCACTCTGTGAAGAAACAACACTCCCTTGAGGGATTTAGTAGGATTCTCTGTTGTTAATAGTGTGCTCTTTACATGTGTTTGTACTTTGGTACAAACTGCAGAAAGCACAGCTCTGCTTTTACATTTTTACAGAAAGAGTTTGGACAATATCAACTTGCTTCCCACCATATAAGTTTTTGAAAGTTTTTAATAAGGAACTTTGGCAAAACTCTTTCCTGTCAAAAATCTCACTTTGCCTGGATCAGCAGGTGAAATATAATATAATTTCTACAGCGCATGGTGTGCTGCATCTCCCACCACCACATCTCACACCTTCCCCTTCCCAACCACACTATGTTCTCAGGAATGCTTGTTAGGACTCAGCTTTTATTAATTGATGAAACCTGGGCAGCTACCTCCCTTTGAGCAGAAACACTGTTCCCAGAACTTCTTTTGCCTAATGAGATTCTTTTCTAATAAGTTGCTTGAGACTTTTTATTTTTCTGTCTGAACAACAGAGTAAGATAACTTCATTATTGAGCTTTTTGAGGAAAAACTCAGTAATCGCTGACCCAGATTGTGGCCAGGATGGAAATTTACTGACAATTCAAGCATCTTGAGACCCTACAAAGAGTGGTGCCAAGTGAGGCCCTTTAACCTGAACCACTGTGGGTACCATACTCCGAGTGCGCTCCTCCTGGAGCTCACCAAATCTCCAGTTTGCCACATGCAGATGACAGCTGCTGAAAGCTGATGATGAAGCCTGAGCCCAAGTCTCCACTCCCTGAGGATCAACTCTGCCCATCGAGAAGATGCAAAGGCTTCCAACATAAGAATTTCACTGAGCTCAAGGGGAATTTTTCATAGGTATACCTTTGCACACCTTTATGTCTGTGTGCGTGCACATTAAGAATGTTGCATTTTTAGATTCATAATTAAATTTATGAGTAAATATTAAAAACTGTGTTAAACTTATGGTTAAGTTAGATTTATGGTTAAATTACTATAACACTTATAGAAAAATCTATTGAATCATTTTGCAAGTGGTAGATTATTTAATTGATTAAGTGCTGCAATTACAGTGTGGATTGGATATTGTTATGATTTAGTGTTGCTGAATCCTTTAGACTTAAACTGCTGATCTAATCTAAGTTTGGTAGGGGGGGGTCTATTCTAAACCTTGTGACTCAATGGAAGAGCCTCCCTTATTCTTTTCTTTCCTTACCCTTTTTATGTCTGATCTCCACATAAACCATTGTAGACTGGTTTAAATCAGGTTTCTCTTTGTGTGCTTTATCTACACAGTAAGCAATAGAGTGAACCTTGCCATTGAAGTTCCTCAAATTTGTATTAAACTTGCTTTTGCTGATACCTCACCAGCAATATTTTTTAAGTGACCTAAACCACTCATTTGCAGCTGCTCACCTCCAGACTCTCATGTCCCCCCCAAGGCTAAAGGAGAGCTCTGTAGAGGCCTGGGGACATGGACACGAATAAATGTACACAGGGGTTTGTAAATAGCTTCTCCTGGCTGGTCAGTAAGCATTGAAGCAACCCCTGACTTGCAAAGCCTTCTTTCAATGAGAAAAACTCAAAATCTTCCCTTAGATCTCAGTCTTATTTTCATTACAAATTCTTGAACTGGGATAATCAACCCTCAAAGAAGTTCTCAAGTGAACAAATTTTCTTCAAAGGTATTCTTTCTTAAACATGGCACATACTCCAGCCCTTTGGACTGGAACACTCCAGTTCTTGGGGCTGGTTTTAAGGAGAACTGAAGCTGTCTTTTGTTCCAACTCTGCATGGGAATATCTCAGCTCTGTGACCTCCTTAGTCATCAGTCCGATCCCCATAAATTTTTTGTTTGTCCTATTTATATGATCTGGTTTTCATTGGTGTACTTTGTCTGTGTTTTCAAACTTTGCACATCCACAGCATACGTGTCAGCATAATACTGGCTTTCAGATAGTTTATAATGTGTCATTTTCAGCCCATGGAAGACTTCACTGGTGGAAAACCCAGTCTAGGTTAACTGCTGCAGCGTGTTTTGTCTTCTCTATTTCTCTGCAGTTCTGAGCAGACTAATGTGACAATCTACAGGTAAGCACAGGACAAGTAACCAAAGTTTCTCGATGGGACAGAAGAACTGGGAATTTAGAAAATTTAGTCAATTTTGGACCTTGCAGAGGATTTGCAGATAAGGTCGGACAGGACACCAAAAATGGTACGATTTTTAAAAGCTGGCAGCAACTTGAGTGTGCAGACTGTATTTCTGTCAGGCCTCATAACCCTCTCCAAGAAGATGACAACACCTTCAGTCCTGAGTTCTTATCTGAAAGCCAGCTCCAATGCTATCTGTGAAGGTTTTTTTGGGTTTATTTTGGTTTCAAAACTGATTGTGTTTTCACACAAGTAGCAGCTCCTGGTGTACTCATGCTATCTGACAGTTTTTCATCTTTCTTTTCACTGGTAAAAAGTAAGTCTTAGCTTTTCAAGGTAACAGATGCAAGTTAAAAACTAATGGAGCCAGAAGGTCAATACAATGATCAATTATTTATAGGTTCTTTGAGTTAATCAAACTGGAAGGTTACATCAATGAGTTTTAGTTTATGACCAACATTTTTATTTTCTCTGAACACTTTTGTTCCATCCTCTTTATACTGAAGCTATGAAAGCTGTATCAAAAATCACATCACTTTAGGAAATAATTTTATGGGATTATTTCATTCTTGCCCAGAGTCCATTCCACGTTTTTATAAAAATGCTGGCTTTGAAACAGTGAGGAGAAATACTTAATTACTTTAAAATACTTTGTTACTTTTCTGGAAACAGCTTTCTTTTATCCCCTGAGGGTAGTGCTTTGAGAAAGGAGGAACTTGTAGGGCGATTTAAGCTAACAAAGTCTTCTTATCCTTTCCAATAATGCAGGCAGAAGAGGGATTTTTGTTGCCACTGTTGTTCCTTTGGAGGAAAAAAAGGGCGCAAAGAAAATGAAGAGTAAACATCCAGATTCTCTGTACTGTAGATAAAAATGAACTCGTCAATCCATTCATCAAAGAGCTCTGACTCCACATTTGAAGGAAATCAGCCTTGCTCCCTAGCAATTACCCTGAAAGTGACACAGTGACATTTTTCTTCCAGCAATGACATCCTCCATTACTGTGTAATACATACAGTGTGGGCTGGATTTGCATATCATCAAACATTCCAAGAGGAAGAGTGTCATCTGCCATGCTGTCACAGTTGCCTGTGTTTTGAGGCATTCAGAGGCTATCTTTTTTTTGAGGTCCTAATCATGGACTAAATATGGGAATATTCTCTCATGGTTATTGTCTAAATGTTCCAAGACAAGCATAAATAAATGCATCTTCTGGACCAAACATCAGGCCTTACACATTTTGTGATCTAAAAAAAAAGCCATAGCGGACATTCCTGGAGCCTGCAGTACAAGGTTTAAAAACTGAGATTAAGCTTAAAATAAACAATTAAAATATTTTCCATATGAATTTTTTACTCTTATATCAAGTGCTAAAGTTTTAAGAAGTACTGCCAAACTCTGTGAACATTTAAAAACTAGAATTCTGCTTTCAAGTCAAATTACAGCAAAAAAATTTAGGGAGTTTTGGTGAGAGCTCCACTGCAATGATAGCAGCTCCCAGTTTGGTGTTATAAGAACTACTCACTACATTGCGTTGCTGTTCACAAAGCCAAATTTCGGCAGCAATTTTCCTAAAGCTCCCTCATCTCTTCACAAAAACATCAATGTCAGTAAGATAGCTAATCATTTCACCAGTCCTTACGCGTTTTTATACCCAACAGCAACACTCTCTGAGTTATATTCCACATATCTCCATGCAGAGTAAAAAAGCAGGAAGACAGAGGAGAATGAGAGAATATTTATTGATGATGTGTACACAACAACAACAACACCCTCTGAGTTACTTTCCAGTCAACCAGTAAAGGAGAAACATCTTTCCAACTCTTTATCTAGACTTGCAAGAGCTGCTCATTCCTGCACCTCATTCTGCTGTGTGTTCTCCCTGAGATGACCTCTATTACACCCCCTCCCGCCCACTCTTCCAATCTCATTTTAAAGCTATTTAGCCATGTCTCTGCCTAGTTACTCCAGTCTCTTTCCATTATCTGCAACTACATGACTTCTTCTGCCCCCTGGGCTGCTTGCCTGAAAGGCAAGCTAATGAAATACATAGCTTTTAAGGGTCAGCAAACATTTCTTGTCATAATAAGCCAATTTATTTAATGGAAGTTGATGAATCCATCCATACATTGAGCAGATCCTGCAAGGTTTTTTAGGGAAAATACCATCTTTCAACACAATAAGTGACACTTCCATCAAGTATTAGAACTACATTTGCTGAGACTACTCTACATGTCATAGTCAGTGAAAGCAGTGTTTGTTCTTAGATTTTTCATATTGTTCCTGCTTTCAGCCTATTGTAAAAAAAATCCCCATCACATTCTCTGGTTTTTGCATCTGTGTATCGATCAGTATTCTGTTATTTGACATTATCTACTATGCACTTACTGGCATTATGTGTCTGCCAGCAATGACACCATGCTTATCTAAAATGTTACTTGCAATCTGGATTAATGAGAGTTCAAGCATCAAAACTCACTGAAAATTATTTTCAAGAATGCCTTTTATATCTTGGGTGACTAATTTAGAGCTGTTTGCAATTCAATGTCCGTGGTGTAGGTCCCACTGTGTTCGCTTGCCTAGTGCCGACAGCTGTGTTCAGGCTGGGCAGCAGGAAGGTGAGACTGCTTTTCATCTGCTTCCACTTCAGCACCTGTGAGTTGGACATGTTAGTCAGAAAATGCTGCTCTAGGAAAAACACAGGTACCTACAGGAGGATGGCTGAACAAGTGAATAGGCACATGATGAGCTGTACTCTTGTACTCCTTGTTCTTTCTCCAGCTGTGGTGGTGGTTTTGCAGCTGCACCAGTAAAGTGAATAGAGGTAGAATGTGGGTGTGAGCACTAGCCTGTTGTCATCCATATGACTTAATTACTACTGCAGTACCTGAAATTCATTTTTACATTTATGGAAAGAAGAGAGAATAGTGACTGGTAGGAAATTGATAGGGAGAGAAGGCATGAAGTATGACAATAAGGCAATGCATGACTTTGTTAAATGTGTAAGGACAGCTACAAGGTTCTCTTTTCTCTAAAGGCCTTAAGCACTTCTACACAGTGCTCTATATTTATGACCATAAAATAATTTTTAGAAGAAGCATTAGAAACGTCACCTATCTCCCTGTATATGCAGATATTTACACTGAATAGTCCTTAGATAATTTTTGAAGATTTGTCAGTAGTTTTTAACAGCAGATAGAAGTGCACTGGAGTTCTGTCCTTTGAAGATAATCTGAAAATAAAATTTGTATTTTTCATGTTTTGCCTTTTAAGTAGAAAAACTTACTCTTAGCTCCCTGAGTTCTTATCCATATTTTAGTGCCTTAGCTGCCTCATCTCTGCTGTTTTGCAAAAATAATTTTAACAACAGCTGGACCCAGGATCTCACCGGAGTTGCCTCTTTTAGAGGAGATATCCCACTCTCCTCTCCCAGGCCTGCCAATACATGTTACCAGTTACCAGTGTCACTTTCCAGAGTGCCAGTGATCAGGGTCAGGGTAAAAAGCAAGCTTAATTTATTGCCTCTTTGAGTAGGTATCTGAAAGAGAGTAGGAAACAGCCCATGTCCTTGAAGTGTAACTTCCTCACTACAAGGTGTGCAAAAAGCTTAGTGCTATCACACGTGCCAATGTGTCCATTGCAGGCACTCACAGCTATATGAACTGAATCCCAGCATGACTGATTTGTGGATCTGCTATTGTTAGCTGTCAACAGAGGCCCAAGTATGTTATCTCAAAATATTCTCCTTATGCCAAGATCAGGAAATGTACTGCATTCTGCCAATGTTCAAAATTAATTTTGCTTCTGGGAAACTTGAGCATATGAGATGCTAACCAATTAAATTGGTTTTTTCCTCTTTGGAGGTTCCCATGAAATCTGGAGCTGTCTAGATCCCATGAAATCTGGAGCTGTCTAGATTTGACACTAATTCTAGCACCCTAGACATTCCTGCCTGTGAACTCGAATTAGATGGTGTTTATAATTCATCACTGTCTTCCTGAAGATGGAATCTCATAAACATTTGATGGTAGTCTTGGAAATCACCAGGTATATATGACTAGCATAACAGGAGTGGAGAAATCAGGCTTCTGAAATCACTTAGCATTACTATCTTTATCTAAAATAAAAGCAAACTTTGAAGAAGTAATGGACGAGATTCCAAGTACTTCTGGGCAAGAATTATGCTTTTTTACCATTACTATGAGATGAGAACATCATCATAAACGTTTTGGTTCTTTTATGATGGTGGGCAGACAGGATCTAATGGGAGATCCAGGACTGTGTTTGACACCATTCAAGTACATAAACAGAAATGATTCACGGAGACTAAGCTGCCTGTCATTTAGTATATTTTAGGCATAATTCTGTTGACATATAAGACTACACCATAGAATTTTAAATATGATTAATTTAATAGGTTGCCTTGTGACATTTGTATGTTGTGTGGGAAGGTATTATTCCCCTGTTTTGGTGAGCTGGCCAGCCAGACTTTCTACCCTTGAATGCTTCTTATTGCGACCTTTGAAAATCTGCAATCAGGGCTGTAATTGGAGATGATCACTTGGCAGGGAACAAGAGGGGTACTGATGAAATGCTAGAGGATTTAAGGTTAAAGAGAATAACCAGTTTCTTCCAAAAGTGAAAAGAGAGGAAATGCAAAGATCTATAGGCCAGTTAATTATGCAATTAATAGACAGATACAAAGAGAAAAGAGCCTGAACACTTAACATTAGTCGTTAAACAAAACCATAGAAACTGCTATAATTGTTCAGATAAAAACTCTGCTTAGTGATGGGGACATGATGGCAATTTCCATTACATGTGAAAGGTCAATAATAGCAACTAAGGGCCAAATTCCACAGTGCTCTATATTTATCATCGCCCTTTTTGTTCCTGCAATATGAGTGAATTTTGCATAAATTTGTCTCATTACTCTAGACTCCATTAGGATGAAACTCAGCTTTGGTTAGAATAATAGAAGGGGATATTTAGATTTGATTGCCACCTTTTAGAGTCACTGCAAACTGGTAGGTATCCATTTAAGCTGAGACAGGGTAAAAGCCATTTATTTGCCTGCTCAGTCCTGCACTCTGGGTTAGAAATAAAGCCTTTGTATTGGGGTTGATAGATTCAGAGAAGGCTTGCAGAGGGTTCTCCAGGAGATACCTCCAAATTCAGCAATGTTTCTTATCCTTTGGAACAAACCTAGGGAAAAAACCCAAAAAACCACCATTCATTGATCAGAACACTGAAATGGAGAATATTCTCAAAGACATTAAATTAATGGATGAAATACATTATAAAACTGGGACCTGGTCTTACTTTCTCCAGGAATCTAACAAGCTAAGGCCAATACTGAGGATAAATGTACTGAAACTGTCCCTTTCCCTGTTGTCAAGTTGCTGTCATACAACAGCAGCCAAAAAATCCAATTTAATGAGCTCATGGGAGAAAACTAACCCTTATCTAAATTTTTTATTTGGACACTCTCCTGCCTCCCCCCATTCATTTCTGGATGTCTTTCAAGTTTATGACTCACTTTGTTATCTGTGGCACAGTAACTATCATGAGAACATCTTTTTGGGGCTTAGTATCATCAGGAATGTTGATGTGACATTTGGAGTTTTTTTCAGACCATCCAATCTACTATGATTAATAGTCTTGCAACTGCCTTTATTCAGGATTTTTTCCCCCTGGGTTTTTTGTTCAGTTTGCTTGTTTTTTTCTTTTAAATAGAAGGTACTCCTACAACTAATATAAGCTTTAGACGTATAAGTGTTTCAACCCACCCTGATGCCTGATGTTATTCCTCCTCAGGTGAGGAGGAATAACTCAAGAAGTTCTTGTCATTTCCCTTTGTTGAACTTCTTGAGGACTCATGTCTTCAGGAACATGGTTTTCAAATCAACAGGTCCCACACCTTGTGCGAAATGAGGTATAGAAGTATCCCCAAAACTGCTTAGGAAAGCAAGTGGCTGCTGAGCAACAGGGAACATAGTCCAGTTCATAAACTGGATAAGCTATCTCTGGAGAATCAGGGATCTTCAGAGGGAGGATATGGCCAGCCAAGACTTGGGCCATAGGGAGTGTCTGGTGTTGCTGAGACTGGGAGTAAGGGTGTCCTACCTGCTAGGAACACACTGTGGCTGAGGAGCTGACTTGCCACCTGCAGCAGCTGCCAGAGGACATGAGCAGATTTAGCTGCATCCAGGAGGATTAACAGGATCTGTACAGAGACCCCAGAGAGGCAAGAGGCTGAACCTTCATTGCACCACAGGAGGGATGGCCAGAAGCTGTAAAGGTTCAGGAGTGGATGACAGAGATGGAGGAGGGTGGAGATATGAGACTTGTAAACAGAGGAAGGCTCCTACTCCATGTGCAGACTGGCAAGGACAGGTTCAGTGTCCTGGGAAGTGACAGGGAGCCCCTTCATCATGAGGGGCTTCAGATTTGGCCAAACTTGAACCAAGAATTTGCACTAGGAAGAAGCAACAGGTGAGAGTTGTTGGAGATTTCCTTTTAAGGAGGACAGAAACATTCATCTACTATCCACATATATGTGATCTATGGGTGATCATAGATCAACCCAACACAACAGAACCTCTGATCAGCAGAGGAACAAGAGTTTGCATGGAAGAATTTTAGAGGAAACAGGCAGCAGTGATGTCTTAGGCACCTAAGCAGGCTAGGGGCTGTGTCTGTAGACTGTCCTGTTGGAATAAGGAATCTGTTTTTTACTGAGGTGAGTTTCATGCAGCTGGTATCCATTTAAACACCCAGCAGCACAGGTCACAGTATGCTGTCCTTCAGATGCTTCTTTCCTACGTGTCATCAAAGTGGTCATGCCTGTGGTGTGGGCTGTGCAGCCACGCTTCCTGGAAGGAGCTGTGGGCTTCTCTAACACACAAATTTAAAGATGTTCTCAGAATCAGAAGGCTATATGCTAAAGGTCATGTCATGCCCTCTTTCTTGGCTCTCCAATGCACACCAGACAAATCTCACAAAACAGCACAATGTATTTCTTGGATTTTTAGAGCTGAGGAATGTGACTTGGTTATCAGTGCAGCCACAAGCAGAATGTACAAAAGCCCTGGGAACATCTTGGAGAAATTAATTTATCAAGGGAATATTGAAGTCATAACAGCTCCCAAGGGACCACCAGTCAACATTTAAGACTTTATCCTGTGATTAGCTGGTAGTGAGGATGGAGTTTAAGCTTTTGCTCTTCCATCCAAAGTGCACAGCCCTTTTAAGCAAAATTGGTCTTCATATATGTCACAGGAGTATTTTCTTTAACTTACTTTTTTTAACTTTCCATTCTTTCTTGGAATGGTGCACGTTGCATAGTTTCTCTGTAACCATATTAGCTTTGTTTACTTGAAATTGATAAGGAAAATTGCTCAGATGGTTTATCCCTTCCTGGCAAATACCTTTCACAGGATGACACTAAATAGTAAAATCTGATTGATTCCTCTTCTACCCTATCTGGGTAGGGCATTCCTCTAATAACCTATCCACATTTCTGTGAAGTGACTGGAAAGATTCCCACCATTTTTCAGGGAACCTGGGCTCCTAAAGAGCTGTAAGGAAGGTGAACCACTTTCAGACTTCTCCTGTTCTCATAGCTAATGCAGAGACACATTCTACAGCTGCTGAACACACTGTGCAGAGTCTGTGAGCCTCGTTGAGTCCATTGCTATTTATAATAGTTGTTGATTATCCATTTTTCTCCCTGAAGGTCCCAGAGGACATTGCAAACATCTGGTTGAACAACAATCCTTAAATCAGTGACTGTTTCAATCCAGCTGCTACCAAACTGAGGCATGACAACTGCTTAGTGCTTGGAGGCAGGGAAAAATGGCATCTTTAATGCTCAGACCTGCTGCTGTCTCCTGTGCATTTTGAAAAATCTGCAATATATTTTCCAGAATTCCATATAGCAGATACTTCAGTTGGAAGAGCATTTCTTAAAATCAAAGTGTTCATAAAGTCATAGAAGAATGACTGAAGTTTATCAAGAACCTGAAATAAGGCACCTACACTACCCATGGGCAGTGAATTCATGACTGATTATCTGTTCACCTGTGACATTCTAGTGAGAAAGCACTGACCCTGAAGTGTGCACTCAGATGAACCTGCCTCTCCTTGTTTGGGTGGCCTTGTATACACCACTAAAACTCTCATCTTTTACATGGCTCAGGATTCTATCCAGTAACTCCTATATTCATCTTAGAGTCCTTGGTTGAGATCTTGCTTTTTGAAAGCTCTCTTGTGGTGCTTTTAAGTTTTCCAGTAACAAAAACCACCCCACTGTAGCTAATACAGTGTCCCAATAATTTATTGCACTGCCTCTACAAGGCATAGTTCATTCTTGCACTAAATTTGGTTAATGTCTCAGCCATGAGTGCACTGAGTATGCAATTCTGAGACACTGCATTTATGTGCATTTATCTGCTCCAATAAAAAACTTTTTGTATTTGTCTTGCTTTATCTAGGGAAGATATTACAAATCTGTTCTTTTTAGTTCTAATTTAAAATGTGTTCTTGGAGTCCTGGTGTTAAATGAAAATCTTTCCTAGATAATGTGATTTTTCTAGATTGACTTGTGTCCATGACTAAAGCTCCTTCCTTTCCTAACATATTTGAACAGATTTATGGCAAG
This sequence comes from Melospiza melodia melodia, assembly GCF_035770615.1. NCBI lineage: Eukaryota > Metazoa > Chordata > Aves > Passeriformes > Passerellidae > Melospiza > Melospiza melodia. The sequence goes on from NC_086195.1 coordinate 78,057,310, forward strand.
TTTGCTATGTCTTTATAAGTAAACTGATGACAGTCTGGCCTTGGTCTCAAGCACATTGCATGACCATGTGTGCTGTTAAATATTTAGCACTCTCAATGGCGTGAGTTTGGCGTGAGCAAAATGGTCCCCTGCTACCGCCCCTCAAAAATAGAAAAAAATTAGGAAATATTGATATTTCAGAAATCTGAGGGTGGGCAGGCAGGAGTGGGATGCCCACAGTGCATATTTGTTTTCAAAGTCCCTGAGATGCACTCAGTGAGGCCTCCCAAGCTGGGTGTGCAGTGTCAGCTGTGTGAGGACAGGCAATGCCTTGTTGTTTCATTCGCAGACTGTAAACACAGCTTCTATGGAAGCCTAAGTAGACGTTATGGAAAAAGACATTAGGAAGAAATTCTTCACTGTGAAGGCACTGGAGGAGGTTGCCCAGAGAAGCCATGGATGGCCCATCCCTGGAAGTGTCCAAGGCCAGGCTGGGTGGGGCTTTGAGCAGCTTGGTCAAGTGGAAGTTGTCCATGCCCATGGTGGGAAGGGGTGAGCTAGAGTGACAACTAGGGTTTCTTCCAACCCAAATCCTTCTACGGTTCTATGATTTTGACAGATGACAGACATGTATTAATAAAACTATTAGGCTTGTTCAGAAGGAAGGGGAAGGTCCTGACATCCTCAAGGGGCTGAGTACCTGCAGGCCATCCAGAAGAGCTGGACAACACCTATCTGGAGCTGTTGGGGGGCTGGTACGGAGCTGTAGATGCATGGATTATTTGTCCACTGAATGAGCAGTTGTCATATGCCTAGAGGGCAGCTCCAGCTCCCTCCCTGTGTGCTCAGAGTGCCTCACATGTTCTCAGTGGCTGGGGAATCCCAGCTGTGTACGGAGCAGCCACAGGGACACGTGCGATTCTTGCCGTCTATAATGCGTGTTGACAGGATGAGTCAAAACACCCATTCTGCTTCAGCGCTGTGCTTTATATATAACACCCCATCAGCTGTGTGCAGGAGACATATCCACAGAGGTATGTAGGTGCCTCACCATTTTTAGAAGCCAGACTCCCCCAGTTTCAAAGGGAATAGATGTCTAAATGCCTTTGTAGTATGAGTAAAAAGGTCTGGAGAGAAAGTGGCTAATATTTTAAAGCTCTTCCTACTCTCTCTTTGTTCTTTCTCTCCTTATTTCTATTGCATTTTTCTTACATTGCACAACATTATTTTTTTCTGAATTTGAATGAGTATATATATTATGTTACTGTTTTATAATAATATTGCTATAGAGATTATTTTGGCAAATGAAATTGTCCCCTACATACCAAGATGAAAATATAGCACATTTTAGAATTCATCTGAGTCAGATTTAATTTCTTGACAAGTTGTATGTTTAAAAAAAAGTTATTTCATAAAAATTAAACATAGTGCTTATTCAATCATCTGTTGCAACCATCTGCTGCTGATATATTATTTTGATTTATCATCCCAAGCCTGGTAGGACCCCATCCTGTCCCCAGGGAAGTCAACTGCAATTTTATTATTCCCTTCACTCAAAGCAGGATAGAATCTTCATTCAACTTACTACCCAAGGTGAATTATAATGTAATCTTCTTTCACTACTCCGTGGTTAAGAGATTATAGATTCTACAGCAGTGATATTGTCATACTGGAATTTTTCACAAGTTCTCTTCAAACATAGCATCCCTGTCACAAACATTTTTGCAATTGCCTATAGGTTAATCATATCTTAAAATTCAAAAGAAAATGTAGCATTCAAGTACAAATATTTTGAAGTGTACTGAGTTACAGCCACTGATCTCCTTAAGATGCTACTTATTTGGCACATCAGCCACCAGACTAATTAATGTTTCTTGAATAGGTATAGTTGGTTTGCATTACATTCAGTTTCCCTGAAGTATATTATCTTTCCTATTCTTATATCAAATAAACCAACTACGTATGACATAGTAATAGGAGTTTCTAGCTGCTGCCTTAAAAATTTATCTCTAATGTCTATACAAACTGAAATATTTTCCTTAAATCCTATTATTGCTGGCTGCACTCTAAAATTAGAAATGAAAACCTTGTGCTTGCAAGTGCAACCTGTTCAAATATGTCAGATAAGACACTTCAAGACTAGCTGCTGATTTTCCTAATAAAACAGTAGCAGGATGTTTTCTATTTATAATTTTTTTAAAGAACTCTCATTCATATGTACATATGGTCTTTCTATACAAAGAAGGATTCTTTTTGAAATGAATGAAGCAGTGCTTCAACTATCCTTTGTATGTATGAAATACAACCATGTTACAGACATACATACACACACCCCTGCCTGAACAGATGTGATAATTTGATGCCCATATAAACATTTTTATTTTGACAGCTGTACAACATACTTTTCCATGAAGCACAAATATTTGGCATTTCCTGCATTGTGAGACAGCTTTTTGAGGAAACAAGGCACTTTTAATCGCAAATATAGTTTCAGCCATGAATTCTTAACAGCTAGAGGAGCTTGACTATTTACAGAAATATTTATGGAAGTGACCAAGGTTAACTGTGAAGAGGCAACTTTTAAAGCACTGGGCCTAGATAAAATCAAAGATAAGTATATAAAAAAATGAACACATAAAGCACTTCTATGCCCCTTAAGATATTAAAAATTACTCAGACATCAGTACTTCGTACCTTCCTACAGCTGGAAAAATGAAGTTGACAGCTCTGTATAAATTAATGGCTATTCAAAAAGTTTTTGCAAAGTACACACAGACACTGGTTGTGGTTAATACTCTGAAGTCTAAGGGTATGTGGCTAAAGCTGATGTGGTGTCAAGTGAAATTCTGTGTATCAACCCTAGGGCAGATAACACTAATAATTGTCATCAAGTGGTTGTGACCAAATTATGGATCTCATCTTGAATGACAGGAGCTGAATTCAGCAGGTTGCATAAAGTATTTGTAAAATCCTCGGAAAGAAAGTATCCGACAACAAAGCAGTTGTAGGAGAAGGAGAGTCATTATCTAACAGTGTGGTTTGGGGATCCCATGGAACCTGCTCAGTAGCTGCATTTGTCATGCTTAACCAGATATTCTATCTGCATTTCCAACTCCCTGGCCTCTCCCTGGGCAAACTGTATCCATAAGTGAAATAATTGAAAATTAAATTAGAAAGACCTCAAATGGAAGTAAAAATCATTATGATTTCTGAGTTTGTTGACAAATCCAGACAAAGGTCACTGGGCAGAGAAAGGAGCAACTTTTTCAATCTATACAAGTCTTTGATCCTTTGTGGCCTCTATCTAAAAAAAGGAGAGTTTTATTTACTGTTCCAAGCAAGCACTTTAAAATAAAAAGTGTTTTGAAAAAAAAAAAACAACACAATCAAAGCAAACAAACTTGTTCCTCCTGCTCAGGATCCTGCTTTTCATCACTGAATGTAAAGAGAAGACTGATGATTGGAAGTCTCTGGACCCTAAAAGTGAGGCATCTGCATCTTCACAGAGCACAAAATTAAAGTGTGACACTTTCATAGGTTGTTGGAGATGCTCCCTGTTTAATTAGGTTGGAATTAGAGGTATTAATGGGAGATAATGTACTTTAATGTTCCCTAATACAAAGACACCAATTTCGATTCAGTAAGCCTCTACCCTGAAGTGTGCTGGAAATAAAGAATGCATGCAAGGGTAGTTATGACTCCCTGCATTCCCAGCTCTGCATGTTTCCCTGAGCACAAGTTTCTATCCCCTTGAAGCACATTTCTGACAACAGAGAAGAAAGGAAAGTGACTGAGAGAGCATGTGTTTGCCAAGATAAATCATGTCAGACCAACCTGGTTGTCTTCTACAGTAACGTGGCTGAGTTTGTGAACAAGGAGAGAGCAGGAATACCAATCACATCAACCTTGGCCAGAGTTTCAGAAACATCTCCCTCAGTGTTCCAATATCCATGTTTGGACACCATAGCCAGTCTAGGCGGGTAACTATATGGGTAAGAAACTGGATAAGCAAGCTAATCAAAAGAAACATAAATACACACTGCAACAAAAGCTAGGGCTGTTTTTAACTAAAAAATAGTGGTTTTTTCTTCAGATCTTCCTTTTTTTTTGCTACTGGGACATGAATGTGTGTCTGAAGCACTATTTTTCTGAGGAGAGGTTGAGGGAGCTGGACTTCTACAGCTTGGAGCTATGGATTTGGGGGGAATTTGACATCAGGCACAGTACCTATGCGGAGACCATGAAGGATATGTGGCTGGGCTCATCCCAGCCGTGCCGGGTGGGAGGACAAGGGACAGCAGCAGTAACTGAAGCAGGAAAGGCTTGCCTTCAATATAAGGAGAAACTTTTCCCATGAGAGGGCAGTCAGGCAATGGCACAAAGGTTTTGCAGCCTTTGTCCTTAGAGATGTGCAAGCACTGGCAAGGAGAAGCTCTGAGCAGCTTGGACTGCCCCCAGAGCCGAACCAGCTGCAAGCAGGAGGTTGGACCAGGGACCTCCTGAGGAATTATCCCTGCTGGAATTATCCAGTGATACCGTCATCCTCCACTGTTTGACATACAGAGCAAGGCTAAAAGGACCTTTTCTCTGATGAGGCATCACCATTCCACTATTCTTCACTAACAAATTATGAAGAAATATAAGGATAAAGGTGTTTTTTTAAAGTATCTTCTTCTCCTCCTTGGTTACCCAATCCATGTATCTTATTCCATATCATTCTACCAAAATGCAGAAAAATATGGCAAGGAAATGTATTTTGCATCAATCACTTTTCTAGGCAATCCCAAAACAAAAGTTAGTTGTTGTAATGCAGTTTTCTTACACATCCTGCCAGGTGCTTGCTATTTACCCTAAGAAACTGTGTTAATAAGATTATCTATAGAATATTGAGGGTTTTTTTATTTCTATCAAGAAAATAATTATATGTATAATTTCCAAACTATTTGAATAGCAACAGGTACACATAAAAGGCCAGAATACAGTGTCTGGTGGTACAATGCTACCATTGGCTGGGAATTAGATACAAGCAACACACTCTTCTTCTGATACCTTTACTCAGAAGTTTTAAGCTTTTTGAGATCTCCTTACTCTGTCTTTAAAAAGCTAACCAAGCAAACAAAAAAACCCACCAAAAAATAACACAGAAAACAAAACAAACAAAAAACTGAAAGGAAAGATACTTCAGGCAAGACAGTTACTGGCCTGCTGCTTGCTTTAAAAAAGCATAATTAGAATTTAGCAACTGTGAATGAAGAAGGACAGAAAGAATTGAAGCCTCAAATTGCTATTCAAATGTCAAGAAAGGCTGGGTGAATCTGAACTTTGGGCACATTAGGTAAATGAGACCTGGGGGTTGTTTAATCTAGGACAGTGGGAGCTATAATCATTTCTGTGTAAGTGGATGCAACTTCATTTCCATAAATGAAGGCAGAGCTGTACTCTTCCCAATCACCCTCTACATTACAGCCTATGTTAAATTAATGTGATGCTTTTCATTTCCTGTTTTCTCTATGGTCTTGGAGAAAGACTTCATTTTTATGGGTGACACACATTTCACCTAATTTTGTCTTTTAAAAGTTGGGCATCTGTCATAAAATGCATTCATTTTATAGACAACAGAGATTATAAATAGAGCAATTGCTTTTTTCCTCCTTTAGTGGAATGTAATTGTGGGACTGTTGGGGAGCAGCAAGGACTCAAGCAAGCTGCTGTGGACCCTCCAGTCTGGCCTCCTTCCACCAGACACTCCCACTACAGCTCTTGGGCGACCTGGCCTCGCTGTCAGTTGTTCCCTACATTGATTTTCCAGCTCTGAGCAAGAAAGCTGTGCACTAAAAATTAAATTTTTTTCCAGCTTTTTCTGTCTCAGCCCACAGAAGATGTTTCAACAGCTTTCCCATCACCTTTCCAGATGGATTCTCCTCCTCTTAGTGCCCAAACTCCAGATTTTCCTTTTCCAAAAGGGTTATCTTACTCCAGACACTTTTAGAGATAGGTTTAAACTTCAAAACATCATGACAATCAGAACCTTTTGGTTCAGCAAAAAATCATAGAATTAAAAAATATTTTGGGTTAGAAGGGACCTTTAAGGTCATCTAGTCCAACCTTCCTGCCATGAGAACATCTTCAACTAGATCAGGCCATCCTGAGCCCTATCCAACCCAACCTTGACTATTTCCAGGGGTGGGCATCCTAACTGCTCTCTTGGACACTGTTTCAGGGTTCCACCACCCTCATTGCAAAAAATCTTCTCCTCATATGCAAACTAAATCAACTTTCCTTCAGTTTAAAGCCATGGCCCTTTGTCCTGTAGCAACAGGCTCTGCTAAAGGTCTGTCCCCATCTTTCTTGTAAGTCCCCTTTATATATATGCTATTCCTAATTTAATGGGAAAACGTCTCTGAAGTGCATCAAAACTCTCTCAGAATAAATATTTATCAGGCCTGACCACTGATCCTTCGGATTTCTCTCCCTTCCCCTGTATCAGATGTTAACAAAGGAGAAAAATTTATGTCCTCCTTTGCCTGCTGAGAACCTGACAGTCCTCAACAGGCAAAGAAACACTGGCGACAATCTGTTGGGAATCTATTACAGAGTCCCTCATATAAAGAATGAAGGGGATGAAGCTTTTCCGTGAGCCACTTGGAGAAGTTTCCCAGTGCCAGGCTCTGTTCCTCAGGGTGGAGTTCAACAACACGGACATCTTCAAGTCAGAAAATGCAGGACTGTGCAAGCAGCACGGGAGGCATCTATTATTTCCCTATGCAAATCCCAGAGGGAACAGTCAGGATAATGGTTTACCTGACCCCTGCTCCTAAGCAAGGGATAGCTGCTTAGCCTGGTGGTAGCCAATGGCACAGCATGAAACTGAACTGGAGAAATGCACTAACATGGCTGAAGTCTGGCTTGGAAAACACACAGAGTTGGTTCTTACCAGCCACTTCAAAGTGGAACCAGTTTACCAGGATTGGTCAGTGCATGAGATACTCCAAGGCAGTCATGCCACTGGAAATCACTGCATGTGTTCCACCAGCAAGCATTTATCCAGGCTAAGTGGCAGTGGCCTGTCTCTGAGTTGGGGGCAGTATTTTTCTCCTTGCTATGTGAGGCAGCCATGCAGGGGTGCAGTTATTAATGTCACAGACATTTCTCTGAGGCACAGACTGCCTTTCTCTCCATGATTGTACCATCACTAGCCAGATAATAATATTGTCAGGCACCAGCTTGTTTGCACCTAAGGAACATCAGAGATGTGTGCTACATATATGTACCATGCCATGTCAGTTATCCCTCTAAAGCTTTTTTAAAAAAACCTTTTCAAGCATTTTTTCCTTTCATGATATTTTTATAAATCTATATCTAGATAGATATCCAGATATATTTAAAAGCAGTGTACCATTAGGCTGTTACCCTTTGTGCATCACAATTTTCTCCTCTTAAGTGTACTTTCACAGTGATTGAAGTTAATGATTGAATCTTCTGCTTTAATTACATGTGTCAGAAGTAATTTATCAACAGAGAAGTAATTAATCTGTGCTTTAATAAGCAATAGCTCATATGATCTGTAAAGGAATTTTTAATCTGCTTTTCTGACCCTTGGAATTCCCAAGGATATTTTAGAGGAGATTGAGTGAGAACCATATTTTCTTAGGTTATTCATTACAAGTTGGTTTTGGTTTTTTTTATGTAGCTTATTAAAAATGGTATTAAATTAAGATATTTGGATAAAAGTCAGATATAGATACTTTTTCTCAAAACACACTCACACACACAAAGACAAAAAGTGTTTTAGACTGCTGAATACCCATCAACTGACAAACTTTTCAGCAGAACAATTTTACCTGCAAAACAACAAACAATGCTACTTAGTGTTATAGTAATTTTTATTTGCAGAAGTGAAATAAGAAAGTCATCCCTTCAAATTTTGAGATTGCTATTCCAAGCTGTAAGGTGGTCTGATTCACTAATAAGGTTAATGATAACATTGCAATGAAGACACAAGGCATCCAAAGAAAGCCAATAAAATGACAAAGTTCAGCAGGATTACAGCTTTGTTTCACCAAAACCAAACAGGACTTTTGGATTGTAAAAGACTAATAAATCAAGTGTCACTATAACTCACATATGCCTTTAAAATAAATGCCATCCTGCTAGGAAATTCAATACATTTCTAATAAATTTATTGAATTTCCTAAATTCAATAAATAAATAAGTGCAATGAATATATCAGGGATAATTAGTAATGCTTTGGCAGTGAGTAGATGCATTTCTTAGAACAGTGGCCTACTTGTTTAAACATTTCAGTTTCACCTTAAAATAAAACCTTAGATTTGGCTGAAGGAGTATTTTGACAAAGAATTTCTAACACTCAGCCAAACTATAGAACATAGTTTTATATTGGTTGTTTGCTAAAAGCACTTATAAAACATGCCTTCCTTGAAACTGCTTGTCAAAATATGTTATTGAAATTAAAAGGACACCCACTCTATGGAAATATATGAAAGAAAGATGATGATGGAAAACATAATTTTGGAAAAGTGCTCTTCAAATTTATGGAATACCCATTTAGATGAAATCAGACACTACAAATGTAGTTGTTCTAATGTCCTCTTAAGTGGCACATTAGAGCATAGAACTCAGCATACTGAGTTCTATATATAGTTTTTCATGGTGTAATAATATCTTTTTTTTCTGCATGGTCAGATGACAACGAATTAGTTGATAATTGCTTGCATAACTACTAAACATTTAATGAAGCTTAACATTAGCAGTTATTTACACTGAGATAGGGCTGTAAGTAATTCACTGTTTTCCATGCACTAGTCTCATCTTTTAAAAGTGCCAGTCACCAACCATAAGCAGACATTCTATGAAATTCAGAAAGCACAATGAGCAGACTGCAAGTAGTCACTATTTCTACAAAAGTGGAAAAAGCAAAAAATTAAAGGAAATATATCTGTGAATAAGAAAATTAAATATGAAAGAATGACCAGATCGTCCCTCAGAGAAAACTACCGCAGGTGAGAAGGGGGTAAAATCAGATTGCAGTGCAGAAATGCAGAAAATGCTGGGGTGCAAATCCAGGCTCAGCAGGGTGGTGAGTTCTGCTGTGAGAGCAGCGTTGACTGCTGTAGGATTGTCCCATGCATTCCAGCCTATCCTCATGTTGTGGCAGATCACACCACATCGTGTCTCCTTGTCAAAATATCACCTGATGTTTATAGCAGACACTGTTGTGACAAACTCCTGTGCACAGTTTGCTGCATAAGCATCCTTGCCTTTTTATTGCGTGCTGCCATGTCTTGTGGCATGCATGGCCCAGGCTGTTCCCTCATCTCGGAGACCACTCTAACCAAGACCGAAGAGTCATGGAAAGCACTTTCACCACATGTGGGGTTTGAAATGGAGATTCAGAGATCCACAGCATGCTCAGTTTGGCTTCTAGAGCAAGCTGCTTCTTGGGAAAGGAGAGAGGAAAAATTGTTTCCCTCTGAGGAGTCTAACATTGGGATTCTTCCTCTCGTCTACTCTTGCTGGCCAGGCTGTGCCACATGCAGCTACCAAATTTTAGAATAAACAAGTTGATTGTCCTCCACAGCAGAGTTGAAACTGTATTCTGCACAGACACATCAGTCATTCCTATTGCTTAAACACTGGGTCTGACTGCCTTCAAAACAAAAGATGGATGTCCAGAGGAAGCATGGTCTGTCAGAAACTTCAATTGATTCCTTCATGATGCAAGGCAGCCTTTGTCTAGCCTGCCCCAGCCCTGTCTGTGCACGCCCTCACACAGATAACAAGGCAGCATTTGACTCTGGGTTGCTCCCAGTTTGCAGACACTGAGGCTGTATCTCTCAAATCCTACCCAACACCCTCATTTGCTCCAGGATTTTGCTTTTCTTGTCACACAGAAGCACTGAAATCAACAACTTCTTGAAGCATTGACAACTATCACCCATTATGAAACCTTGCTGAAAGATCCAAGGATTTCAATGTCCTTTTAAGGTTGTCTTGAAACAACCTTAACTTAATCTAAGGACAGTCCTGGCCAGGGGGGTGAACCATACAATAGCCAGGTCCCTTTGGACACAGATTTTCCTATGATCCTGTCAAGACCAGTTTTCCTAGCAGTCCTCAATATCATTTTCATGTGTATTTCTCTGCTATTTTAACCTCTTCTCCTCCATGATATTTCACTAGGATTTTCAAAAACATGCACAATATATTTGCCTTCATGGCCTTTTATTGTGCCTGGATGGGGTGGAAAGGCAAAGCTCAGAACTCATTTCATTTAAAAATTCAAGCCAAGAGAAATAGCAACATACCGTAGAAGGCACTGAAACGGAGGATATTTTCTGCTCAAGTTTACACATTTCTAATATTTAATGCTATTCTTCAGTAGTTTAGCAGGACATTTTAATGTGTTCACTGCCTAAATTGGGGTATTATTTAGATGCATGAAGAATGCTGCTGTTCAGCTTGGTGCCAGGTGGCAAAAGTACTTTATTATTAAACTACCAATAATATGCTTCAGTTTTTCACACTTACGCATTGAAAAAGAAAGAACATGTAAGATGAAAAACAATATAAACTTCACACATATTTAAGATAAAACAAACAGTGCTTGGTTAAACTGCCTTTTCCCACTAACTGCCTATGACTTTAGTACCACAAGACTGCAAATTGCTGCTTTGGGAAAAGATGACAAGTCATACTGCCCAGAGATAGACATGGTTAGTTGTTTGCCAGACTTTTTCACATCCTCAAGTTATAAACTTTGTTCTCTTTTATGACACATTTTGCTTTTTCACAGAAATGTCATTCAAATCTGTAAATATATATATATATATATATATAAAAACGGATCATCTTTCAAAAATTTTGTTGACTTTTTCCCTTTATCTCTTTTTCTTTCCACCATATTTTGATGGACTACACATCTTCAGCCATCCCCTCTTGATGAAACTATCTGAGAATACTACTCAGAGGAAAGATGTTTCCTTTTCTAGACCATTAGGAATTTTAGAAAATGCTGGAAGGAGGAAAGAGATTGTACTGTCACAGGCAGAGTAGGGATAATGAAAATGGAAAGAGAAGTAGAGGACAAGGGGTGCTGGGATCGTGAATGGAAAGAGAGATTAAGAAGAAATGAAATTTTAAAAATGTCAGGAAAATTGGATTTTAATTGTCAGTTCAGATAAAAACAGGCTTTGGGGCAAAGGCAACTCAAGCGAATAAGTTAGATGGAAAAAGGGTAAAAGTGAATTTTTCTGCCCTGGGAAGAAAGGAAGGAATAGGGCAAGGGAGAAGATTTGCCATGTTGAAAACAGGGAGGATAACTAGAAAAGGAATAGACAAGAAGGTGGAACTTGAGTAAGAATCCTGAGATGGTGAAGGGACCAGGAAACACCTTGGACAGGGGGAAAGAGTAGAGGTGCAATGGTAGGGGAGCTGCACAGCAAAACTGATGAGCTGGGAAGAGGTATGGAGGTGAAAAGAGCAATATACTGACAATGTCAGCCAGAAGAGGGGGGATCAAGACTGGCTGACAAGGCAGCCGTAGACATCTGTTTAATTAATGCACATTGCAGTCCTGTCCCTTACACACAGGGTATGTTTGGATATTCTGGATGCTGCTATTTTGGTGCCAGTGGTCTCACTTGTCTTTATTTCTTTTCATGGTAGTTAAAATAAATTTATAATTTCACATAATTAATGAGAGAAAATAGACCCGTGGTTTACAAGACACAATGATTTCTAAAAATAGAAAGAATATAAATAAAGACTATCTCTCTTGCCTAGACATTGTTCTGTAATTCAGAGCTGGTTGCTCTGGTAACTTCCAAAGATACTTTTTCCTCCTGAGCTGAGAAATGAGCTGACTTGTAAAGCCACACAGCCAAATAGTTCAAACAGATGGTGAGTGACCTCAGAAAACAGGGAAAGAGAAGGGATTACCAAAATTGTCCCATATTAGGGTAACAGCATCTGTCTTCCAAGGGAAATTTCTGAAATACTTCTTTTACACAATCCACTTAACACTTTTTCTCCTAAGTCTCTTATTTAGGTCAGGGAAAAAAGGATCCTTCAACATCTTGAAATGGTCTGATCTCAAACATCTGACACAGTCATATTGCAATTTCCTTGCACAGTAAAAACTATGGTTATTTTCACATTTGTGAATAGAAACTTTTTGGAGAGGAGAGGAGAGGAGAGGAGAGGAGAGGAGAGGAGAGGAGAGGAGAGGAGAGGAGAGGAGAGGAGAGGAGAGGAGAGGAGAGGAGAGGAGAGGAGAGGAGAGGAGAGGAGAGGAGAGGAGAGGAGAGGAGAGGAGAGGAAAATTATTTATAAAAATATTTTTGTTTACTGTAATGGAATTGGAAAATTACAAAAAATTACACAATATTTATATGGTACTTATTTATTAAAACTGCAGAAAATTAGAAAAGTATGCATATTCAGCTTTGGAAGACTGTCATGTTTCCCTCATAATTTTGTATTTGGGGTAGAAGTAATTACAGTTAAGTCTAAGACTTCTCCCTTCTATAAAGATTTTATAGGAAAAAGAAAAAGTAACAAGATGCTAAATCAAAATTAAGACATCTTTGGGTAGGGCAACCACATCATGAAAACTGCAGAGAACTCTGATGGATAGGAAGTTAATTTATACCAGTGTGTGCATGCATATATAGGTACTTGCATATAAATGCATACATATTTATAGCTACAGCTTATTGGTTCATCCAGAGCCTTGTAATGTGCATGAACTTCTCAGTTTGTACAATCCAAGGATGTGTCCTTTGCCAAGGTTAAATTTTGTCTGTTCTCAGTCACCACTCTTGGTGATTTTCCTTCTCTTTCTGTTCTTCTCTGTCTCCACAGACAGAGTTCAATCTGTGACTGCACACTACTACCCCATGACTATTCAATGTCCTTAAGAGTCTCTTTCAGGGCTTTTGATTTTTCTCTTTTCCGTGTTTAAATAAAGTGTGAGCTTAAACAATTTACAATGGTCCACTCCAGACACAGGACAGAATAAATTGGCAGAGTAATTCCATGGACTAGCTTCTGTTCTAGAAGTCATTCTGACTTGTCTCCATCCCCAAAAGATCTGAGTCTTCCATTCTTGTGTTTAATGTAATCTAAGATTCTATCAACCAGGCTGAAGAACCTTTATATAGTTATGAAAAAAATGTCTAAGTGTGGGATCTGATTTTATAGTCTTACTGAATTCTGAAAGAGAAAGACACAGACACTTTGCTTTCTCTGTGGAAGCATAGTACAGAGCATTTGAAAATTATATTGATATCAATTCATTGTTTAGCATACAATCAGACCAGATACAGCTCCCAGAATTTACAGGGAGTTGGAACTTTCCCTGCACTCACCCCATGGAGCCTGTCATCAGCAAACTCCGGCTCAGTGTATGTAATGAGGATAGAATCAGGGTAGGATTGATGCATTTCAGTCTGACAATTGATTGGTACAATTGCCAGTCTGGCTACTGATTCCATTTAATGTTGGAGGAAGTCAGAGGTCTCACACCTTGTTAGGTCCCAGCTGTTCCAGTTCTTAGGAAAGCCATGCTTAAACTTCACAAAAGCATCTCTTCTACTTTCCATTTGGTGACCTGGAGAAGGGCTGAATTTCTGCAGAAAATCCCGTCTGTCCCTGTCCAGTGAGATACAGAAAAATATCTGGCTCAAACAGAAAGCCATTTGTTCTTAAAAAACATATGAAATCATGCTTTTGGTAACTCTGTGATTGTTGTTTCATTTTTCAAAAACTTCCATCTTTTGGAGCTTTCTAATTATTTCTGAATAATTAATTTCTGAACATTTAATACCTGGTTCATGATAACAAGCATTTTTAGAATCTTGCATTATGTCAACACAAACTCCAGTGAGTTTGCTATATTTTCTGAGGTTTTACTGACTAAAACTGAAAATACAGGAAAAAAATAGGTAAACAGTTTGCTCAACAAGACTTATTTTTTGTAATTCCATGCCTTATTTTCCCTATACAGAAGATGCAGTTTATTGAAAACCTTATCACAGTTTTTCATTATTTCCATTACTTTGGCAGTAGTTCCAGCTAGCAGAAGAATCAGAGAGTATTTCAGGCTTGTGACTGTGGATGTGAAAGAAATAGCATTGCCCACATCAGATGATTGCAATGGATTAACCATGTTAGATTTAATTTCTCCCATAGCCAATTGCTCAACTGCAATGGAAGCACTATCACAAGCCCTTGTATGGACTACACAGCAAGGACTGTGTCAAGTCAACTGAATCTATAAAATTATTATGAGTTTTTAAGGCCATGGAGAACAAGAGACCACCTGAAATGGCAATTTTACATGAATTGCTCTTGAAACCTGAGAGTAGATGGAAACTGGAAAGATGATAAAGGCTAATTCAGAAAAGCTGGACACTGATCAATCTTGCTGTACCCATTTACAGCTGTATTGGTTCTGGCTGATATGGACTGTATTTTCCCCAAAGCAGCCCCCCATAGTGCTGTGCACTGGTGCTAGAAAGGTGCTGATAACACATCAGTGCTGGCACAGCATCAGGGCTGTCTCTACAACACCACACCCCTCACCAGCACACCCGGGAGAGTCAAGATCTTAGGAGGGGACATGGCTGGGAATGCTGACCAGAATGGATTGAAGGGAAATTCTATATCATATGACATCTGTTCAGCAATAACAGCAAGGATAATGGGGGGATTTGTTATTCTATTTCTCTCCTGGAGCAAGCCCTATGTGTACTGAAGCCCCACTTTCAGGGAAGTGGCTGGACATCACATACTGATGGGGAGTAGAGAATAAACCTTTTGTTTTCCTCTTTTTCTGCACACAGCCTTAGCTTTTGCTTTATTAGATTGCCTTTATCTTGACCCATGAAGTAGTTTTTCATTTTATTTTCTCCCTCACCATCCAGCTGAGGAGGTGGGTGATAGAGCAGCATGGTCAGTACCTGGCATCCTCCAGCCTGGGTCAACCTACCACAACAGCCAAAAGATCAGTAAAGCAGAAGAGGGGAAATTCTTCTTTATATATTTTCCTAGCCTGTCACTGGATCCTTTTCTTCCTCACCACCAAACCAACACCTCTTCTGACCCAAGCATTCAAAAGCACACCAGGTATATCCCTGCAAGTGGGGGATAGTTATGGCACCTTGATAACCACAAGAATAAAAGGGATGTTCCTTTTAGGAGCATCTGAGGCCCCCTGGATCAGGAGCAGCCTACCAACCTCCAGAAATGTGCAGTACTTTATTTGACCTAGTAAATACTTCCCTACAGGGAATGACCATTTTATTAATTCTTCCTCACTACAGGGAGTTGCAGTATTTTTCTGGTGTTTACTTAAACCTCAGGCAGTTTATTAGCATTCAGCTTTCTGGCATCTGACTTATTATAGCTTTTGAGTTTATTCACAAGATTTCATTTATGTCTCAAGTATGCATTGGCTATAAAAGTTAAAAAATTGAAAAAATATAAAATTGAAAGCACGCTGTGTTTTCTTGAAGAATATTACTCTGACTAGATAGCTGCACAGATTATTGATGGTGAGTAATATTTCCCTTGAAAAGAAGGGAAAAAAGAAGGGTAAAAGAGGAATGCCTGTTTCTCACCATTGTCTAAATTTCTCCTAGCTTTCTGTCACAGCTGGCATATGTATCTGATGATATTAGATACTATTCACATTTAACTGTCTCACCAGAAATGCTTCAAAGTGATCTGATGGTCTCTGAATGGTAGTTAATTTACTTCTAGGTTACCCCAGTGGACTCTGAAATACCATGTAACTTTAAGTGCCTTGTAGTTTGGATCAAAAGTGTGGTTTGGAGGCAAATAGCTCCATGTGGTGACCTCACAGAACATAAATGGGTTGTTCTAGATGAAGGTAAACCTGAAGAGGACCCCACTGTGGTGCTCTGGCCAGTGGTGTGCCCTGAACTCAAAGGGTTCTAACCAACAAGATCCAGTTAGTGCAGTTGAAACTGTCTTGGGAGTAGAGACTTTGGGTCCTCAAATCTGTTTGTTTCTCCAAATGATTGCCATTATGCTGCACTACTTTATAGCCTCAGTTTGGCATTTGACAGATTCCAGATCCTTAAAAAGTTTGAAGGAATACTCTTCTTGAAAGGGAGGGGAAGAAAAGTTTAAAACCAAGGGGAATAGATTGCCGAGAGAGACTTATTTTAGTTTTGTCGCTTAGGCATTGTCAGGCTCAGTTCTCTAACGGCTAACTCAGTTCTGAGAGGGCATGGAGCAGCTCCCATCTCTCTGTGACTGTGTGCTTTGATGACAGCCATCACTCACGTCACTGGGAGGCTTAGATGTGCCCTGCCAGGCAGAAGGGTAGCAGCAATGCACTCTCACATGCCACCCTGTTTGTTTGACTGGGTGCACCACCACCGTGGGACACACACAGCCTTCAGACACACTGTCAGAAAGACACAGCCTCTAGAGGACACGTGTACATTTCCCACTGACACCAGCATATTAACATTTCACTACAGTCAGCTTGATGGGACACCCAAGTGTGAATGTGCTGTCAGTGGTGATTAACCACACTTTGCAAGTAGGCATTTGGCTTCTTGTTAAGTACCAGCAGCAGTTCCACTGAAGTACTGAAGGGATTCAAGCACTGCCAATGTTATTGGTGCTGCTCTGATGTCAGTGAGAACAGGCAGCTCACCCTTAAATGGATTGCACCCACAAGGAGTCCTTGAAGGATTTTGTAGTGTAGTGCAATCTCAGCCCAATGTGACCTAACCATTTCTGTGGGATGTGTGTCTCCTCCACAGACAGGGCCAACCTCCTGCACACCTATCCTAGAGAATTATCTTCTCCTTGCAGAGGTTTGTGCTCTTCTCTGGATATTCCTGTTCGGGCTTTGTTGGCAAGAAAAATAATGGTTGTTATGCTGTCAACTGAAAGGTCAATATTCATAAGTGCTGTAAATTATACTGCTGTAAATCAGTCCAAAAGAGTGTCAGATGTGTTTTGATAGAAATTGCATGTTAGAGAAGCAAAATGGCAGGACTGAAGAAAAGGAATTGAGCCAAGTAAGATAAGGGAGCTGTTATCCTAGAGAAGATCAGGGTGTAAAGACTACCACATGTATTCAGTGAATTATATGTGTCCTATCCAATCACTTGATTATTAATAAAAAAAATAGGTGATCTTTATTAAGTTAGATCTTTCTCCCATCCAACTTTTCTTTGTCTTCTCCTTCAAGGAACAACTTTCAACTAATTAACATATTCCATATAAAATTCCTTATTTACCTCAACTGACCTCTCTTTATTCAATATTAATTTTCTAATGTCCTTATAAAGCACACATTGGCTCATGTCTACATTGCAATGTAGTATTTTCCTTTACAGAAGAGAATAATAAAATTAATTTTTCTACAAAATGTATCAAAACAGGAGTATCTGGTATAGGCAGTTTTCCTCTGAAGAGTTTGTCCTGAGCTAATATTTATCCCACCCCATCAATAGCATCAAATTAACAGAGACTGTGACAGCTATTTGTATGTATCTTCCTCATTGTATAGAATAAAGGAAAAGAGAACTTGGGGTGTCACATTAGACTGAAGAGTCAAATCCAAATATTCATCACAGCCTTGCCTTTTTTTCTCTGCATCTTCTGAGTGAGAACAAGTGCACTTTGGAGTGGACTAATTAAAATTTCAGAGCCACGTGTGTGCACATTTGGATATGTCACATAGAAACTCAGCTGCTGGCACACAGTACCCAGGGTTTCCAGCAATGTTTGTTGGTACTTTGAAGGGAAAAAAATAATCCTCTCTTTAGCACCTCACAACACATATTTAGCTTAGCTCAGTACCCCAGACCTGGCAGCACTGCTTGCTGGTTTCCTCCAATGCAATTCTGTCAAATTCTGGTTAGCAGAAAAAGTGAAATCCTGACAAAAAAGCACCAAAAAACTCTGAGTTAATATGTTACAGAATTCATAAATATTATTTTCAACAGTGAGAGCTCATCACAAGATTAATTTATGCACAGAGACAAAGCAGATCTTAATCTATGAGCTTCATTTCCTATTCTAGATGATACAGACTATTTCTCTCTTCAGTGTAAACAGGAAAGCTGGACACTACACAGGTTTACCGTTTTTAATCAAGTAAAAATGGAAGGAATAAATCTTATTTAAATATTATTACATTTGTTGCATAAATTATATTATACATAGTTAATTCTTGTTAATTAACATTTTTAACTAAAATAAATGTCTATGATTATGTTTAGCTGTACACTTTTAAGAAGGAAAGTTGTTAGTCGTTTGCAAGTGCCTTTCCTAAGGATTTCTTGGCTTCAGAAGGTATTTTATCAATACCAAATGCAACACTGTGCAGGGAATTTCCATACAAAGATTTCTTTGTTGATCTCATTTATACTGGCAAGGATAGCTTGTGCCTTTTATGTATACAGAATTTATTGACCTTATCAAGAATCATGACAAGCAGAATTTTATGCTATTGTACTAATCCATGTCTGAGAAGTTGGGTTTGCTAATATGCCTGCAGGCACACCGATTTAAAATCATGTTATCGTTATGCTTCCAAAATTTTCCTGCAAACAAACAAAACAAGACACAGCATATTTTGTCTCCAGACTGTACAGGCACTTTTGAATCCCAGGCTTCATTGAAGCTCCCCAAAGTCCAGATGATTCTTTCATTTTACCTGTGAAGGGGCAGATAAATGTTTGATCACCTATCTTGACTTGATATCTTTCCTGTAATGCTGTTAGATAACTTACTTTAATGTTTTAACCATGACATATGGACAGAAGGGGATGAATCTTATACTGCCTTTCAATTCCTTTTGACTTTCAGAAACTAGATAAACAAACACAAATGCCTGGTCAGAAAATTCTTCCATGTGAGATGTGACTGAGGACATGGCAGAGGAGTTTGTCATTCCTTTAGTCTGGCAACTGCTTCATCAGGGAGCACCAGAAACCTGGAGATGAGCTGAGCTTTGGGGTTATGCCTGGGATACTTCTATGCATGAGACTGTGGGCTGTTTGGGTCACCTTTATTTTTATTTCTCGTCACACCTAGCCAGTTAAAGTGGCCACAAATAGAGTTTTCAAACCAGCAGGTGATGAGTGTTATACTGCAATGTACCAGAGTGGGGAGAAATTGCTCTAAAATTTGCTTTGAAGTTGCCATGGAAACCATCTGCCTCCTATAATCTAGGTTCAGTGTAGATTTAAATACAGCTTTAGTTGCCAGATGTCTATATGAGAAACTTCTCAGTGTCAAGAGAAGAACAGAAGAGAAAGAAGAAAAGGTTTATCTACCACCACCATCTAAATGATAACTGTTCCTGGGTGACTTAAAAGTTTAAGTTGGTGTGTAAATCACAGGCTCTACTCTTGGATTAGACACATATCTATTGTTTGACCCGTGCTTTTAGCTCCAGCTCACCTGAAAATATTCATGAACTGGAAACCTGGAAGGTTCTTTGGTTGCTTTTTAGTCTCTTCCAGGCCAGCAAGGAGCTTTCTGTTTCAGAACACAATAAATGTTCATCGGTTTAGAGTTTCACTTCTGCGAGTTTCACTTCTGCAAGTTTCTGCCTGAATTTGGCAACTGGAGATGACAGGGTAATTTCCACAGTCCATTCAGTTTCTCCACAGGACAAGTGCAGGGAAATGGAAAAGGACAATCAAACGAAAGTCATCTCAGGCTCTTCTAATAATCTACAGACTTATTCTAGCTGAAGAGCTGGATCCTTTCAGAAGTACCTATGTTAGCTATAAAAAAAACAGGCTTTTAGAACTCACCAGAAAAGCTGAGAACTGGAAAAGTCAGATTTCTTTTTAGATGGGAGTAAAAGAGAATGCAGAGCCAAAGGCCTGCTTGCTGTTAAAAAACATTTCTTCTGGAAGTCTGATCTTGATACCAGTGAATGTGTGAAATAATATCATGACCCATAAAAGACAGGAGAAAATCCAAACCTAGAATGAGATACAGAAAGCTAGAGGCATGGCCCTGAGCAGAGCCCTAGGGCTGCACTGCATCCGCAGAGAAGCACGGGTCCTGCAATGTTCACTTTCCAGGTATCACATGCCATCTCCTAGCCGTCATATGCTGACCCCCCTGCCCTGGCAATACTGATCAGAATCAGGAAATTGTAATTAATTCTTTAGCAGACCTGCCTGGCACATTCATAACACTGTGATCCACGAGGGAAGAAGAATTCATGTCATGAATTTGTCCTATGAAAAACATATCTCTGTATCTCAACAGCAGTGAAAAAAAAACCTCACCAGATTTAGACTTGTTGTTTATGTATTGGCCCAACAAATATTCAGAGCCTTTTTTTTTTCCCTTACACTTGAATGCCTGTATCTCCACATTGTAGCTTGTCAGGGCATGAAGTGTTTAGTTCAGTGACTGGCCAAAATGAAACACTACTACTATTCAATATTCCAACCTTTTATAAATAATGCATTACTCTTTCTATTTTTAGTGGTCGCTAGGAATTTTTAACAATGGCTACTGTACTAGACAAACAAGAGCTACTGTACTAGACACCGGGGGAAAAAGCCACAGTGAGTCCTGCTGTCTATGCTGCTGGAAGGTGGTAAGGTCAGGCAGCAAGAAATAGATAAATGCTGGACAGAAGGTGGGAAGATTTGCATGTATCAGTTCCAACACAGAGTACAGAGGACATGTTCTACAAACATCACACTGCTTTCCTCTAGGAAATCCTGCTCCTTCACACTGGTGAGTCCCCTCTTTTGGTGGTACCATTTGGCCTGCAGAATCAAGGAAATGGTAGAAGAAACTGCTTCTTATTTCACAAAATATGTAGTTGTGAGGAGTCTTCATTCATTAGAAATATGCTGGCTTTCCTCCCTACTTCTATTCCACTCTCCTACACAAATTATTTTCATTTCTGCAGTGTGAAAGTACAAAGTTGACTCCATGCAAGGGAAGATGCAAGCATTTTGTCAAGGCCATTTTTGCTGCAAAACTGACAAAAGAAACAAAGAAATGCAAATGAGCAGGTATATACAGAAATGTCCCCCAAGGCTTCTGATCTCCTTTCCTGAAATCAAAGCAAAAAAAGCTTTGCTGATTATTAGAAAAATTGCAGTTCTGATCAAATGAAAACAAAGCCCCAGGCTGGCGTAAAAAATTTAAACAAATCTTGCCAAATCAGTACACACCCTCTGACCTATTGTTAGTAATAACAGTACTATATTAGTAAGCCATGGGAGTAGAGATGAGAAAATTATGCTGTGACTTCAGGGTGGGTCTCTGAGCCTTTATTCATTCGGCATTTCAGATAATTCCACTGTTCTCTATTTCACCTGTTAATTCTCCAGCTGTTTTTTTCCACTGATCCAATTGTTTGGGGTTTTTACTTTCATGGCATTGAACACATGTATAGATATAAAAGGAATATCTGAATAATAGAAGAGTTTTTGAAGTGGGAACAAAATAAACCATTGCCAATGAAAGAGTTGCAATGGGAAAGAATTCTTCTGCAGAGGTTTAAATTTTAGAATAATTTCTTTCATATTAGGTCCCACTGAAAACCATATTAAAGAGAAAATGGAGTAATGGATCTTGTAGAAAGATCTAAGGGGAAAATATAATAGAATTAAGGACAAATTGGTTGGTCCAGTTTTGATGAACACACAGACTTAATGTGATCAGCAAAGATCAGGGGCTTAATTCAGTGCTTTCATTTGAGAATTCATTGAGAAAGGGTTCAAGCTGCTTTACACACAAGTCAATCCAACCTGCTTATAGGAAAAAGAAATTATCCCATTATGACCATTTCCCTGAAGGAACGGAAAATGTTTAGACTATGTTTACATCTCAATCATAAGACTCAAGAAATGGGAAATGAAGATAAGCAATTTACCTGGGTTTAGGTTAGATATGTTAGTTTATATGAGGTGGAAGAAGAGAGGATGAGTAGAAAAGTTTTGTTTCTGCTTCCAAGCCTTTGCTGGAGAGATGAGAGCTCAGTCTCTTGTGGGCATGTGAGGAGGAGCTACGAAGAGCAGCAGATCTTCTGGGCATAGACAATGGCAATTTGCTCCTCAGCTGCTGCTCCTAGCACTGACTGATCATCAACTCAGGTTTCAATGCTTTCTACTACCAAAAAAACCAAACAAAAAACCAAAAACAAAACAAACAAACAAACAAACCCCCACAAAAAAAAAAAAAAAAATTAAAAAAACAAAACCAAAACCAAAACAAAACAAAACAAAAAAGTGGTATTCAAGCTATACCAGCACACTTAGAATTCAGCACAAAAGAACCCAAGCACTTTCTATTATAAAAAAAAAAAAAAAAAAAAAAAAAAAAAACAAAACAAAACAACCAAAGCAACAAAAAAAAAAAAACAATCAAAAACCAGCAAACAAAACATAGATGTGCTCCAACAAGTGTTTCCTAACAGACAAGATCTTCATTAGCTTCCTCCTTATTTTAGTTGCCATTTGTCCAAAAAAATCATCAGAATCTCAGTTTTATTATCACTGACAGAGCAGGCTTTCCTGTCATCTTGTCAGATCACAGAACCATTTTATTGTGGCAACCCTTGAACGGTTTGGGTTGAAAGGACCTCCAAGACCATGTAGTTCCAATCCCCACTATCAGGTGCAAGGGCACCTTCCACTAGACCAAGTTGCTCAGGGCTCCATCCAAACTGGTTTTGGACACTTCCAGGCATGAAGCATCCACAGCTGGTTCAAGACCTGTTCCAGTGTCTTGCCATCCTCACAGTCAGACTGGTTATCCTTGGCAAATCAATGCTGACCGTTCCCAGTATCTCCTTGTCCTCCATGTGCCCAGCAGTGCCTTCCAGGAGGAATCACTCTGATTTTCCCACAGACTGAAACAAGGCAGAACAACTTGTAGTTCCTGAGGGTGATCTGCTGACCATACTGAATAGGAGTGCAATGTACACTTTCCTCTGGTCATTGGAAACCCTTCTACAGGTATGATTTTTAGGGATGATAGAGAGCAGACTTGCAAGGACTTTATTCACTCTCTAAGCATCCTTGGATGCAGCCAGAGTCAAATTAACCCATGCAGGCCAAGTCCTTGCAAGCATTTCCAGTGTTCATGGGTATATGAACAGTGTTTACTGATGGTCATACCCCTCCTCCTTGAACCCCTTCACAGGAGAACTCAGATAAGCTAAGGGAAAGAAAACAATGAGTGCTTCAGATTTAAAATGTTGGTTAAACATCTCCTGTAAGGATGTCGTGTGCTCCACTCCTGATAGTTGTGAAAACACTCAGGAAATCTTCAGTAAACATCATCTTTTCAAGACAAACAACTTTGCACGACATTAGTCCAGCATACAAATCATATAGATCTCTCAGTTCCTAAGCAGTGAGACTGGCAGGAGAATAAATAATGAATTCGAAAGAAGCATTGCAAGGTGCAGGCACATCTGTCCATATAATCTATTTTCTTAGGCATGCATTTTGTAGCACAACAAAGCAGCATCAGGGAATCACAGAACGGTGGAAATTGAGAAGTGCCTCTGCAGATGACCCAGTCTAGTCACCCTGCTCAAACTAAGGTCACTTAGAGTAGGATGCTCAGGATGATCAGTAGGATGCATTTTGAATGTGTCCAAAGATGGAGACTCCACACCTCTCTGGAAAGCCTGTTCCGCTGTTTGATCACTCAGAGTAAAACAAGGGGTTTTTCTTATGTTTAAATTAAAAGAGATTGAACTATTTTTAGTCTTACTTGATGGGATTCCTATTAGTTAATTCTGGTCTATGAGAGGTGAATATTGATTAAGATTAATTTGACCTGTGATTGAATAAAATTAGTCTTCTTTCAAAATCCACCTTTTCACCTATTATGAAATGACACAGACAAGTAAATTTAAGCATATAAGACTTGAATCCTACCAATGGTAAATTTTCTTCCATAGCACCAAAGTCAAAAATGAAACAGAAAACAGACTTCTCTGCTTTGAAAAAATGAAACAGATTTCTCTGCTTTGAAAAGAATAATTTCTAGTATTCTTCTTTGCTTTGCTATGCTTTGCTTATCCTGTCTGCTGATGAAAACTGTATTTATGGGATCCATTCCATATAGGAATACAATATCTCCACTCCACTTGTAACCTCTAAACCTGTTGGTTAACTTCAACTACTGTTAAACTGGGAAAGCACCACATGAGACCCCAGAGCCAACAAGCCTTGTGAAAATCAACAAATAGTTTAAAATTATGAAAAGGAAAGTAGCATTGAATGCTTATCTATTTTGAGAGTTGATATGACCTGACACGAGTACCAGATAGCCAGTCAGTGCACTTGTAATTCCTCTAGCTACAGGACTTCTTTTTTCTTGCCTTGAAAGCAGAAAACATACAGGGAACACAGTAGCAAGGGAATGATTTGGGAGTAGGGGAAGCAAGAGAGATATTGGACATGAGATAATCTAGATAGTTTCATGGGAATTCAGGAAGCACAGAGAACCTGGGGATGCTGCAGAGGGAGCAAATGGGGGATGGATATAAAACATAATCTATTAGAAGTGAGTTTCAGTAGCTCTTAATCCACACAGTACCTCATACAGTCAGGAACTGGAATGCAGTTGGACAGCAAATGCCCTAACAGCCAGTTTCTGCCCTCAGTTATAGAGCTATAAAACTAGGATAACAACTCCATTTATTTTGTTCCTAGTTATCACAAGGTGACCCATCTGTTTATATTTTCCGATGCAATGCATAGTGATGGCAAATTGAAATTCCCATTAAACGACAATATTTTGCATATACTTAGCAGCATCTAAGAAACCAAGAGCTTCACAATGTCATATCCTGACTTGTCAAATAGAAAACTACCATCTGACTAACATTTAAAGTGTCAGAGTTTCTTGGATGACACATTTACCAAGACACAAAATAACTTCAGCCATATGCTTTAAAATATGATAAGAGAGTAAAGAGAACTAAGCAGAAGCAGAAGCCCAATCCATGGCCCAGGCTAAAATGATGACAGCCCACATTCAGGCTCTGAAAAGTCTAACTAATGATTTTCTCAAATGAGTCAGTTTTCAAAAGAGCTGGCAAATCCAAACCACTGCAGATCCTCACGTCTGCAAACTTAATGCAAGGAAAGCAATCTGATTTGGGACCAGAAACCTTTCTTGAGATAATTTGGCAGGTGTTGACACATTCAACCCAGGTGTCACCCCTTTGCTTTTCGTCAGGTGAGAGAGAAAAGTTTTGGATCTTTTACAAGCCCATGAAGGAAGTGGGAACACATCCAGTAAGAAGTGCATAAGGCAAATTCTGTTCCCTAAATGCCAAAAACTATTTGTTCCATGTATACCACAGACTCAGTTGGTTTGTGAGGATGTTATGGTAAAGAGCAAAAGCCTTGCTAATGTCAAAGCCATGTCCAATTTTTTCCCCTCTTGTACTAAGTTACTAATTCCATTGTAGGAGCTGACGGTGCTCCTAGGGCCCAGTCTATCCTGTGTCTCCATGATGACTACTCCCAAACACCTTCCTGTCTTTCATAAGCCTGGAAAGAGTTTCCAGGAATGTTCCAGGATTGAGGAGAGGCTGGGCAGTTTGCAGTTCCCAGGATAGTCTTTCTTGCCTTTCTTGAATGTCAGAGTGGTATTTGCTTTCTGCCCATTCCAAAAACCCTCCTGTGATTGCTACAATCTTTCAAAAGTAATTGAGAGCAGCCTCACATTGGCCAGCTCCCACAGCACTTTTGGGTGTATCCCACCATATCCCAATAACTCACATATGTTGGATTTGGTTTAAATCTTCCCCAACTTAACTTCTTGCTTCAGACTTCCCCACCGATTTCAGGGGTTTGGGATTCCTGAAGGCAAATATTACCAATAAAGGACAAAGCAAACAAGGCATTGAGTGTCTTGGCATTTTCCATGTGCTGTGGCATCAGGCCTTCTGCTCCTTTCAGCATCAGGCTCACATTTTCCCTCATCTTCCTCTTGCTACTGAGGTACCTGTAGAAACTTTCCTCGTTGATCTTCACAGTTTCATTGTCCCTTACAGTTTCAGTTCCAGGAGGGCTTGGGCTTTCCTAACTGTGCACTCTTGAACAGTGCCTCTATATCCCTTTAGGGTCAACTCTTCCTGCTTCCAAATCTTTTATACTTTGTTTTTTGTGTTTGAGTTTTGCCAAGAGACCCCCTGCTCCTGTGGGCAGAGCTGCTACTGTCTTTGCTTGACTTTGTACACATTGGGATGGAGATGCTGCATCCAAGTTTCCTAAGATAGACTTGTCTAGCTTGATGCCCACTGTAACATCATTCCCCTCCACCTCTATTTCTTCTGCTAGAGAAGGGCACAGTGACACAATCATTCTTCCCTGTGTTACAGCTGGTGCAGCTGAGCAAAAACCTGAATGCAGGGAGCCACAATTTCCTAGGCTTTTTGCAATCCAGTCATGTACGATCAGGTTTATTGAGCTCTTTGAAAAACAAATACATAAATCTCACCATGTACTAGTGTAATACCAAGGAAAATGTTCTGGTGTTTCAGGGTAAGTCAAATAGCATACTTTAGAGTGTTATTTCTGCAGATGTGTAATACAATGTGCTTCTCAGGCATTGGAGCAATAATATCCTTTACAGAGTTCTTCAGATTTTTAAAAGATTGCAATTTTTCTTTTTGTTGTCACATATTTAAGCATCCTTAAATATCATAGACATGTTGTATCATATTACCAATATTTCACATTAATACTTAATAAGAAGCCAAAAGAGAAATGTCAGCAGGATGATTATACTTTCACTTTTCACTGTACCAGTGAGGAACAATTACACTGCAACCCAATAGAAAAGAGGTGCTACAATGTGGAGTTGAAAATAAAAGGTGACAGCCTAGAGGAAAAAAAAAACCTGTATTGTCTTTATGCAGATAGCAACATGAAAGTTTCTAGTTCTCTTTAAAAAAAATAAATTAGATGTATCATAAATCTGAAAGAGAAAGTTAAATTGATGAGCAAAGTTGGAATTCAAACTGATGTGTTTCTGCTTTTTGGAGAATCAAAGTGAGTCTTGTGAATAGATGGGGAAAAAAAGAGAACAAGGGACACACTAGTAAGGATTAGATTAAAAAGGAAGCAAAAAATGCTCTACAACTGGAAGGGAGAAAGGATGAAAATAAAAAATGAGCAAGTAAAGACCTAATTTATTCACATGTGGAAGAAGAATTCCAGGGGAAGAACAGATGCAAAGCAAGACATTGCTACAAATATACATGGTCCCAGCTTTTAAAAGTATCAAGACAGTAGACTGTTCACATAAATGCAAGTGTAAAGAATTAATAAAATCTTGCAAGTGTGAAAAAAAATTTAATATTTGTTCCACCCATCCACTCCCTTTTTTTTGTTTGCTTTTGTTCCTTCCTTGGCTTTACATATATAAAGACCTACTTACATCTCAGGTTTATGTAAGTGATAGCTGCTTGAGGCTGGGACTCTTCTCTAAGTTTACAGACATTTTTGAGCACAATAGCCATTCTCTGCCTGGGACTTTCCTCTGCTACTACCTCCTTAGCTTTTGCTCAGAAAAAAATGGTGTACATTGCAGGGAAAAGTGATTTTTAGAGTGATTTATGTCAGCATTGTGTAAATAAATGTCAGACACACTGCAGGTTACCAGATTCAGACTGTGTATCTGAAGATTTAGGCACTTAAATGTAGGTGTCTCTACGAGCTGGAAACTTAACCTTTGCTGGCAGCCAGTGGGGGTCTGGCTGGTGCAGATATGGACTCTGGAGATCCATTTGTCTCCTCTAAAAGCAAACACCTACATTTGCACAGGTAAATAGCTCTCTGCACTCCATTGGCTGACTTGACTAAATCTCCCTTGATTTTAATGGCAGCTTAAATGCCTGGCTCAGAGGTTAAAGGAGTGTTTGCATTATAATTAGAGGGCAGCACTCATATGTGGCAGAACTGGAAAATCCTCAATTGCTTTGATGGCTTTTCTAAAATAGTCTGCATTGTGTTATATATCTGTAGATGTCAGAACTTTTATCTAAATCCTACCCTTAAATCCAGAACACTCAGTACTCTGCTAAAAAAGAATTATTTAAGAATTTCAAAAATAAATCAAAACCAGATCTTCAATTCATTATGGCCAAAACTAACAGTGTAGACTTCTGGAGAAAGGAATAGGGGAAAGGGAAAATTAACTGGGGAAAAGCAAGGCCTTTCTAGATCCAAAGTTATTATCAGTACTGGTGAGGCAAAAACGTTCTTCTGTGTGGATTTTGGGGGAAGAAGGTGTGTTGATTCTCCAGTTTCATCCATTTTCGTATGTCTCAATTGACTATGATGCTGATATGATGCTGTCAATACTACAAGATTCTAGTACCTGGCACCATTTTGTTGATTAGCCACAGGTTTGCTATTTACACAGTTTGAATAGTGCTCAAGAAAATCATACTTTAGTTAGACACAAAAACCACACACTCTTTAGCTCAGCCACAGATCGCTTCAGAAGAACTAATAAAGAAATTCAGAACACTCCATTTTTACCTTGCTGTAGTGCCTCCTTCCCTCATTGTCATGCAAAGACTGCAGTGAATTTCTTTCAAGTTACTCTGAGTCAACTGGAAGACTTTTTGAAAGCAATCTATGCTTTAAAGAACCTTCAATAAATTGCTGTAATTATTTTTCTAGCTGAAACAATTAGTAAATAATTGAATTTCTTTTTTTGTTGCTGTTGATGCCTTTCATAATTTAAATTATAAACTCATAAGTGCATTGTTAGTTCTGGCAGCTCGTGATTTTTTTTGCCCTGAAAGGGTTAGTGCTCCAGTAGGCACTGCATGCTAACTAGGTGTGAGCAATCGAGAATATGAATTTGTCAAAAAAGAGAATATATGAGAGTGGTGAGCTAAAAGTGTTTATGAGTGGTGTAGAAAGACAAGGATCTGAGTGTCAGTCTCCCCCCTGGCCCATCACAAACTGGGTGTTGTTTGAGCCAGGCCCAGCTTCACCAGAAGACCTGCTGGTCACTGGGGCATTGTCACAGAGAGAAAAGTGACCAGGCATGTCATGACCAGGAATGAAACCCCATGATGGGATACCACAGCTGTGACATACTGACAGGGGAAATGTTATCTGAGAGAAAGGACCCCCTGGTAGGTCAAGTTGAATAGTGTCAAGTTATTTTCACTAACCAGAATACTTTTCTTCTTTGCAGTTCAATACATAGCCTAAGAAGATTCAGAAACTATTTCTAATATTTTTTTGAGATACAGGATAGGTAGGTGACGAGGCAGCCACTCATCTCGGAAGCAAGTTTTCATTGATAGTTAAAGAACCCCAAAAAGTCATCCCTTTACACCCTGAAAAAGCATTTTAAACTCAGTCTTGAAACAGAACTGTAGTGACTCAGCAAATTATTTATTTATTTAGGGAATTTTTTTTTAATAAGAAGACAGTGAGATCAAGGTCCAGCTTGCATACTAAAGGTTTGAAAGTCAGTATTGTGGCAGAACTATCTCTGCTCAGAAATAAATCTGCCTACTGCACTTTATGGTTTATTCCACAAGAGCCAGTACCAATAAATTAGTCCCTGAAAGGGGTTTCTTTCCTGGTTTCATGCAGCAAACTAGAATCATAGAGGATTTCAGAAATATTTAGCCTTCCTGGTTGATACTTCTGGATATAAGGATACCCTACATTGAAATTCAAAGGAAATACTTCAGAGAAAATCCCCATTAAGAACTGAATTGCAAGCATAACTGTTATAATGAAAACTCAGTTCAAAGGGGATTTTACTGTTTTACTTTATATGTCTGTCTTCTGTGCTCTCTCAATTATGGAAGAACTCTCATAAATCAAGAAAAAGCTTTCATGTCATTTTCAAGTAAGACAGAACAAGAATATACTTGGAAACAAAGGGAAGAAAGGCCTCCCAGTTCAACAAATACATAAGTTTCAAATCACTGGAGTAATCACTGAGAAGCCATCAACATCCAAACCCAAATGGATAAGGTTCCTGACCTCCATATTACTAAGCCATTGGCATAGTTGTTTATTTAATTTTCACAGCCTCCTTATCCAGCCAAAGTAAGGCCAATGTCAACACCCAACTTACCTTGCAGTAACACTTTCAGAGAAAAATCAGGTAAATTAATGAAAAATGCTTCATTATTAAAGAAAAATTGATTTCTCAGCTGGTGTAGGTGGACCTCTGTCTCCCAATGTCCTTTCCACAGCACAGGGTTTGCCACTTTCAACACAATCCATTCACGTTATTCTGGGGTAACCTCAGTGTCTGGTCAGCTGGAATTTCCCTCTCAGTAAACCCTCAGCCAAGCAGCCTCACAAGTGTGCAGCTCATGTCTCCAGTGGGTGAGGTACAGAGAAAGCAGCTCTGTATGGTTGCCAACTCAAAAGATTCCAAAAGTATGACTCTTTTAGGGAAAAAAAAAATTCAAACTTTTTTGGTTGCCTTTCCATATGTAAAAACGAGTATCTTCCAGTCCACGCTGCGAACATTTCCACAGGTTGCTTGTTTGTTAGGGAGTCTTAGGAGGAACTCAGAAGTATCTGAAGAGCAAAGAATTACAACAAAATGGGCTGCAACTTCCTTAATACCTATAAAAGAGGTTTTCACTGATTCTCTGCTGTTTACAAGTTTTCCAAGAGAAAATAGGGCATAGTGGGGCACCAGAGAGAGACCAGTTCAGAAGGCATCCTCAGAAGGCATTGGAGGGAGGTGCCCACTGGTGCCTGCAGTAACTTCTGACCCAAGGAAAAGAGTCTTGAGGGATCACAGAGGGAGCACCTTGCAGAGAGTACAGTGCTGATGGACACAGCTTGTTGTGTGGGCCGTGCCTCTGGTGGGAAGGCTATCCTTGTCAGCTCCACTCTGGCTGGTGCCTGCTCCTCCTTGGAAATTCTACCGCATTGTGGAGAACAGGCACAGTGCCACCCAACAGACGGACACGCGTGTAGGCATGCTGGAAACCTGGTAGGTACAGATCTAAAGCCAGATTTCTCCTCCAAATAGGAAAACCGTGTAGAGCTTCTGCATGCTTTGTTGCCTGAAGTTGTCTCTACTTTTAGTACTCCCAGATACTTTCCAGCATGGTGAGAGTGGCTTTTGGTCTCTAGTACAGAAAGATAAATTATGCCTGAGGGTGAGGAAAGAGATTGCGAGGGATGTCTCTGTGCAACAAAATCGATCTCTACAAAATGTAGGGTGTTGAGTTGAAAATGAATGGGTTTAAAGCCCCTCCAGAGGATAAGTGTACCTAGAGTGGATAAAAAGATATATTCTTCATGTGTGGGAAACGTCTCAATTATCTCCAGGTTTCATCCCTGCTGTTATTACACATTCCACAAGTCTCCTTCTTGCTATACAATATGGCAGGAGGCTTGCTCCTCTCAGATTGAATACGATATTAAACAGGATTTTGCTTCTCATGGCTCAGTAGCTGGAATCTAATTTATGCAATGCACGCAAAAGAGAAAAAATGATGTTATTTTCCAGAGACAACCCAATAAAATCTACACACCAGTTTTTTTTCAATACAAACAGCCAGTGCAGGGCAATTCATATATCTGTTCCACTGTTTAACAATTCACTTAGAAAGATATATTTTCTAGGAAACTAAACTAAACTAAACTAAACTAAACTCTTTCCTTCTTTCCTTGTCCTTGCTTTCAGTTTTTCCTCAGCAACTCATAGCAGAGAAAGTGATTTTCCTGTTCATTGCTTACTGCCATCAGCCTTAGCTGTTTTGTTGCTTTTTTACCTCCTTATCTCAGTACCAGTATAACATAGCTGCTTCAAAAGCAATCCCAGTCCTACATGCCTGTTTTGTGTTCAGCTGGAATTCCCTTTTTGTTCTGTTAGCTCTCTGTGCTTCACAGCACATATTGCCTCTTCCTCAGAGGATCTCTGTGATTTTATTTCCTCTGCTTTACTCCTCTTCTTTGTAACTGGTCTAATCTAACGTCAGGTTCT
This sequence comes from Melospiza melodia melodia, assembly GCF_035770615.1. Lineage (NCBI taxonomy): Eukaryota > Metazoa > Chordata > Aves > Passeriformes > Passerellidae > Melospiza > Melospiza melodia. The sequence continues at coordinate 78,089,311 of NC_086195.1, forward strand.
CTTGGTGCTGAATAAATTCCATCAGGCTGCTTTCAAGGGGTTTTGAGGAAACTGATATGAGCAAAAATTGCAGTAGGGAAAGTCAGGACCTCCAAATATTTGGATTTCAAATTGCTGTTTCATATCATTTTAAGGCAAAAGAAATGGAGCCTCTGCTTCTAATAGGAGAATCAAGACTTCATGCTCCAGTTTTAGTATTTGTTACTGAAAGTATGCTTTCAGCTTGGTCAGCTTATCTACATAAATGAGAGCAAAGCAAAGGCACTCTGCTGTACTCCTTGATCAGCATTTCCAGTTCCCTGACCTGTTCAGTACTTGGAGCTTCTAAACAGTTTGAACATGGTGAGAAAAACAAAAGCAAAACAAACATACAAAAAAACACAAAACAAAACCCAACCAACCAAAAACAAACAAACAAAACCCAAACAAACATACAAATACATTAAACCAACCCAAAAACTCAAATAAACAAACAAACAAAAAACTGTTTTAAAAGGGTACTTACAGAAGTTGTTAAAAATCCAAAACTGAGGAGCTGCAAGTGAGTCTAGGAGCAACCAATTTCAGTGCTGTTTCATCCGCCTGAACAACTAAAGAAAATTTCTTCCATCATTTTTATATTAAAAGAGTCATATCCAGGGTCCTTGGAAGTTAAGTTTCTTTCAGAGTGACTAATGGGCCCAATCATCCAGTCCCTCTGCTTCTGTCATTTGGGTTGGCAATTTCTGGTACAGATACAACTTCAAAATAGAAATGGCAGCTCAGCTGCACATGACACACCAGAGGTGTCAAAAGACAAAGTCCTTTTCCCTCCTGCAGTGTAGCCATGATAGAAACATTTCAGAATGTCTCTACAGAAAGACCTGTGCTAGCTAACACCAAGTATAGGCATGAAGTTGCAAAGTATAATATGGGGAAGATTATTCCTTCAGTTGTGGAAAAGTGATGATTTGCATTTGAATATAATAATGAAGTTGGTAGGTCTGCTTACTTAGGGAGAAACAGAATGTCCCCAACAAAAGAAAACCAAAAATTGAAATTTCACATTGCGCAAGAAAAAAGCATAATGACAGAACAAGAAGAATGGTCAGAACTCTACCTACAAAATCTGTTCACAAAATATGAAACCTGATAAAGTTATTTATTCCATTCAGAACATGACAATAGGACAAAGAACTTTAGAATGCAAGACAGACTATACAGGCAAGTGAAATGTGAAGTTGGTAAGTACAAAAAATCCCCCTAAACTATTTGTTCTTCAACAGCTGAATTATACATCTGTTGATTTTGCCACTTGAGGAAATAAATATGTATACCATTACAGGTAAATCACTGGAATACCTACTTAATGCATCACTGTGACAGAAAAAAGCAAATGATATGTCAGAATGCACACAAAGTGGGCTGAGGAGAATAGTGCAAAACTAATGCAATTATGTTGCTAGTTATACAACCTCAGCCACCATTTCCATAGAAAAATTGGGCAGAATTATAGAGGGCTTGAGAGAAGGGCATAATTATTAAGGATACAGAAAAACACTTAAGGGGAGATTGAAAAGAGTGTAATTGTTTCCTTTAGAAATGAGATTAATAAGAGAAGATGAGAAATAACCATACTAAACAAAAGAATGTGATAGAAAAGATAGACGGAGAATTCCTGTTTCCTCTGTCTTGTGATGCAAGAATATGGAGACATGCTAGGAAATGTGAAAGCTGTCAGAATGAAAACTGATAAAATCAAAATCCATTCCCTACAGGAGATAATTCTGAGTGTGGTGTGAATGCATTGATAGAGGTGCAATTGAGGTCAAAGATTCTGCAAATTTGAATGAAATTTGAATGGTTACATGAAATAATGACAGAAAGAATATCAGAAAGAAGATAAAGCCTCAGTTTTCAGACCTAACCAAGTGTCTAACTTCTAGGAACAGGTAAAAGACTGTCAGTACCAGGCTTCTTTCTGTTTAATATAAACTGCATTTCTCACTGCTATTAGTAAAATTCCCACAGTATGGCCAATGGAATTTCTCACATCAGTCTATTTTACAGTGTTGCATTTTGGGTCTGTTCACAGTAACATGACAACATTGCAGATGGTGTAAAGGCCTGTCTTCAGAAAACAATTCAGTCATCACATCCATTTTCAAAATCCAGAGATGAGTTATTCCCCTCCCACAGGTAAATGTATTTGTATGAACATCAAGCTCTAAAAACTTGCATGTATGTCCTCACAGTGGGGAAAAAAAATTACAGCAGAGTCCTTCTCTGTATTGATAAAAGGCAGGTTTCAGCCCACCCTTAAATACTCTCCAATTTAGCAAGTGCTCTTCAAGCAAATGTAATTCAAAGTACCCAAATGGATACAGCAGTGACACACTCGACTGTGGCAAAGGCAGTGTAAAAAGTACAGGTTGTTAAGTCGAGGAGTGTGAAAAGTGTTCTTGGAGAGAGCAGGAATGCAGTGGTCAGCCATAGTTCTTAGAAGACCACAGAATCACAAGATGATTCAATAACTTCACTAATCATGGGGCAAAATGTGCCACAGCAAGTTTCTGGTGACACAAAGGTGGGAGAATTTGCTGATATGCCAGAGGGTTTTGCTGTCTTGGAGAGAGACCTCAACAGGCTGGAGGAGTGGGGGATCCTTCTCCTTTTATTCAGCACGGGTGAGGCTGTATCTGTAGAACTGGACTTTTTAGTGCAAGAGAGATGTGGATGTACTGGAGAGAGTCCAATGAAGGGCCTCTAAGATGATAAAGAAAGTGGAGTATCTGAAATATGGGGAAAGGCTGAGAGAGGTGGGAACGTTCAGCCTGGAGAAGAGAAGGCGCAGGAGGATCTCATCATTATGTGTCAGGGTCACCTGCCTTGGAGATACTCCAAATCCATCTGGATATGGTCATGGGCCATTGGCTCTGGGTGGCCCTGCTTGCTCATGGGGGTTGGACCAAATGACCATCAGAGGTCCCTTGGACCTCAACCATTGAGTGTTTCTGTGGCTTGTTACTGGCTCATGTCCTGCACTACTGCAGCAGACTCTTCCTGCTCTGGAGCATGGCTGACATTTGGCTTTGATGTATTTCATGGGGATCCCACTGTCCTCTTCCTCTAGGCTGCCCATGACCCTCTGAATAGAAGCCCTGACCTCATGCAAACTGTCTTGTCCCCCAGTTTGGTGATATCAGCAAACTTGATGAGATTTCAACATCTAAAGGAAATAACTACATGGATTGCATTAGTAGTAGCATGTTATCTGTCACTTACTGAGGATCTGTTGTGAATGAGGGGTGTCTCCACTTTGCATAAAGCAGGACCTCTCATACTTAGGTAAGGAATCTTAAACCTTGAGATTTTCATCCTAATTAGCAAACAGACAGCTCTCCATCTACATTCACTCAATAGAAAATAGGAAAGACTCTGAATTAACAAAATGAATCCTCACTTGTAGAGAAATGGTTAATCATTACTGTAGCTAAACCCCATACTTCTGCATATACAGCTAATTCTGGCATGGTTCTGCTCTTTTGATCCCTGAGGTTTCTTTATTTTGTTTGTCCAACAATAGGTATCTCTGTCAAGTTGAGGAATATGTTGGATAGCAAATGTCCTTAGTACCACAATGTTTTGAAACCCACACAGATTTCAAAGCAGCTAAGATGACTGTCAAGACAAGAACCAGGGATAGGAAAATTCATATATCCTTTTCTGTTGTTTGAGCTGTCAGAAACCTGTGATGCACTTCCAACTCTGGCTCTCCTGGTTAATCTGGTCATTGACTGCCCATAAGTACATCCTTTGTGGGTGGCTTTTCCAAACCTGTGTTCCTGTGCATGCTTTGCTCAGATGAGGACAAGAACACAGGCTGTCTTCCCACTCCAGGCTGCACCATCAAGCTGTACCTATGCCATACCTGCAGGTGGGAGAGACTGAAAAGGCTGTGCCTGCTGCTTGTGTGTAGAAATGATTTTCAATAACCACATTGTACAGAGAATAGAATGAGAGAAAGGACAAGACAAGCTGCAACACGGTGCTTTGTGTGAAGTAGAGTGTCACACAAGCAGCAAGAGGGAGTAGGTGAAGGGCACTCTCACTAGTCCCTCACACACCTCTCACATTCCCCACTGCCACTGCACCTGTGGCACACACAGCCTCTCCCTGGGTGGTGCATCAAGCACTGGATTATTTGACCACAAGAGGAGTGCTGTATCAAAACACTTGGACTGGGAGCAATACACAGAAAACCCGTGTGCTTGCACAAAAGGGCAAGTCAAATACCCAGATCCCAAATTCTAGAATGCAGATTTTCTCTCATCACCTGAAATATCAGTATAACTCACCAAAATGTGCCAGAAAAAAACCCCAAAACAACAGTTTCCATTATTAAAATCTTTTCAATGACTATGTCGCCAACAGTCAGTACCAGTGATTCAAGCTTGCTCACAGACTGATGATTTCAAAGCATCATAGAGTTGCAGAATGATTTGTGTTGGAAGGAACCTTAAACATCATCTAGTTCCATGCTGCTGTGAGCAGGGACACCTTCTTCTAGACTATTTGGCTCAAAGCTGCACCCAACCATTAGCCTTGGACTGTTTGAGAAAAATCACATATTTTTTACCTAGCCAACATAGGAAGGGTCTACCTTTCTGTAATGCTTTTCCTCAGGCTACAGATTTGACCCACAGGACACTGATCAGCCACACTGTTTGAGGTCATCAGGTTAGGTCAGGGAATTGGGGTGAAGTTAGTGTAGGTTTGGCTAAATAGTATTTTGTCTTAACATGATATTACAGGAATTTTCTTATTGATTGGGATGCCTCTGAGGCAACTGAAATGCAATGGTGACTCTCTAAATAAAAGGCTGACTTGGTAACCAACCTTGTATTTCTCACCAAGCCACAAGAAGCTGTGAGAGAAACAGAAGAAAGCTGACAGTAAACTCAAAACTTTAAAGAAAAATTTAAAGAAGCTTTGGATGTCCTTTCTTGAAGACATTAAAGTTCATTGAAATTCCCAACAAACTCCACAGCAGCTGTGGATAACCTGGACTAACAGGTGAGAGAGGTGTCTCCAGTTCTCCCTCTCAGCAGAGGCAGTGGCAGCACAGCACTATGGGCTGTTGTGGACTCTTTTTCACAGAAAGCACCTGAAAAGCTTCTTCAAATCTATCAGGTTGTCCATACATTAAAATTATGCTGATAAGAAAATTTTCGCATTGATTCTCTGCCAATTTTCTCTCTTTCATTTCCTTCTTCTTCCAAATTAAAAGCTATATGATTGTGTATTTTTAAATCCTTTAGCATTGTTCCAGCTGGTGAGATTCTAGGACACCGGTGCAGTATGCCAACCTTTATTGCTTACACAGAACTAAACTAGGCCAATTTACATCCGTGGCACCGCTGCTAACATCTCTGGTACTATTTTCATACATACTTATTTTGTCCATTATGGTCAATCTCCCTTTCTTCAGCTGGAAGGGTGATAAATTTTATAGTAGCAGTCTCCTGGGAGCTGAGCTTATGATTTTAACCACAACTTTATGAGAAAATACTGTGACATTTAATGTGGGAAGAAAATATAAAGTATCATTAATAGTTGAACTTAATAAGGAACTGTCTTCACCATTGCTTAAGAGCCTGTGGGGAAGTAAAGCATCCTCTGTTGTTCACCAAGGCTTTTAAATAAGTTATTTTAAGGTTATTACTGTGTTTCTGAGAGACACCAGTTATTTTTATATTTATTTATAATGGTTTCATTTGCTTTCTAAATGTGAAGATAAGGCTTCTGCCATAGTGGTGCAGACAATGACAGAGAATTTTTTTTAGATAGACTGATTTATTGAAATCTCTACACAGGATAATACTCAGAAGGGAAATTGAATGTCTCAGACAGATGACCAATTGCTGTCTGGTTGGTGATGGACTCTGTGAGGATCATTGCAGCAGCACCCTTCTTAGGGGGATTTTTTTCATATCCAGATGAACCCATGGTCCTGCACAACAGCACCCACACAAGCAAGGTCCACTGACACTGATTTTCTTCAACTGTGCAAAAGCTTTTCCTATCTCCAGCAGGTACAAAGCACTTTCCTATGTGGCCATTCCTGCACCGGCAGAATCAGTTTCTACTGCCCCTACAGGTGCCCTGTTTGTGTTCAGTTTGTCAATTCTGGGGCAGGAACGGCCTCAGGACATCTTTGGCACTGCAGCACTGCCTGTCCATTGTCTGTGCACAGCAGCAGCTGCCCAGGAGAGCCTGCGGGGCTGCTCAAACTCCCCTGGAGAGCAGCTGTCAAAACTGGTCAAATGCTTCCTAGTGAAGCCAGTGGCTCAGCTGAGCACTGTGTCACACATTAGTGCACTGAACCAAACCAGTCCTGTGCCTCCTGGGTGCTGGGGAGCCCCTGGAGTCCCCAGGGAACAGTGACTAAGCTCACTGGGTGTGCACGCAGGCAAATCACTGCCATCACTCAACTACTGTGCAAGATCCACTTTCATTTTTTTTAATCAGGCTTACAAGTTAAATCTCATAACTCTTGTCAGGATAGATATATTTGGTGACCAGAACTTCAGAATAAGGACTGAGATTTGTATTTTGAGTCTTTTGTCAGACAGAGCCTACTAAATTTCTGATGCAAAAGAAAATCAAATAAATATTTCACTGTTTTAATGATAATGTAAAATGCCATTTATTTCCCTGCATAGTAAAGTGCTGCTTCTTCCCCCTTCAATTTTATTTGCCGGGTTTCCTTTGTTATGTAGTTCATGCATAATTTCACACCTGCAAAATTTCTGAAGAGCTAGGATTTTGCTTATCAATTTAAACAATAAAGGCAGACCACTCTGAGAAACATGCAGACAACCATTTCACAGGCTGAACCAAAGGTGCCTGGGCTGCTTATGCCAGTGGAAATTTTAATTTTTGCAGCCAGCAGAGAAGCCTTGTGCTCTTAATATATGTTAAACGACTCACAAAGCAAAAATCAAATGTTTAAAACCCCATGCTAAGAGGAGGAGTACAAAGACTGTAGTTTGCTACAGAAGCACACACTGTGACCATGTTCTGTGGTGAATAACAGGCAGTTTGAAGCAAATGGCTCTTCTTAGAAGTCCTCCAAGGGCAAGTGTAATGTCTTCTCTAGCCAGGTCTGCACACTCTACAGAGGTGGTGCCCAGTCAGGCATAGCACGGGTTACATCCAAACCTTCCTGATCAAATCCTGCCAAGTCCTTCAGGTAGGCAGCCAAAAGATATGGGAAGACAAGCTCTCCCTGTTTCATGCCAGTGGCAAGTAAGTCCTGGGAGGCAGGTAGGACCTGCAGGCAGTGATGCTGGTAGGACATAGATAGTTGTCAGAGTGGAGATTGAAAGGAGACAGATCACTAACAGAGAATGATCAAGACAACCCTGCCATCTCTCTGAAGACTGAATATTACAGAGATAGAAAGGCAGACAGATATGTGCTGTTACCCGTCTTATCAGAAACAAAGATTATGTTGCTTTGAACCAGGCTTTGCTCCAAACTGAATACAGGGTACATCTGTGTGTCTCAGCTCTGGAAAATGGTGTTGCTGCTGGTCCTTGGTGACAAGGGATCTGAAGAAGGAGAGTTACACTAGGAAGCAGGAAGAAAGGATGCTGCAAAAAGCAGTTATGCTTCCAGAGATTAGCTAACCTGACATTTGTCTAACAGCTTGTTGATATTATGCATTGTGTGCAAGACAGTTTCCAGCTGAGTATGTTTGATGCAGTGCTGGTTCTCCAAGGGTTTGTGCCATCTCAAAGAACTGCTTTTACTCCTCCAGATTCAGGGCTATTGCCAAAAGGTGTTAAATATCCAAGCAGCTTTGGACAGAAAAGTGCAGCCTTCATGATACTTTTCTGTCTATCAAACTTGTAAAGCTGTCTAGACTGTCCCAGGAGAGGGGGTGGAAGTGCAAATCAGATATATGTGCAAACCTAGAAGTGTAAATCAGATTCTATAAGCATGCCTTTTCAACAGGGTGAAGGGAAAAATTGCCCAACATTCTCAAGATGAAAACCCAAGGACACTCTTGAAGCGCTGGTAATAAATTAATCTTTCCTTCTCTGGAATTAAGTGAATGGCCAAAATCCTCTAGGAGCTGTGCTCAACAGCTCCACGTCTCTGATACAGTGCAGCTAATAACCTGCTGAAATGGGATCATGACACACCATAGCAGCAGAGCACACCACATGGGCGTGGGTCACAGTGCTGCAAAATAATTTATGTGAGCAGATGCACTGGCTGGTACCATGGAGGTAATTGTGTTTATTATCTGTGAGCCCATGGTGACAGCAAATGTGCCCAGCAGTAGCTGTATCTCACCAACACAGTAGTCACCCACACTGCTAATGTAGTCATGGTCATTTTACGAATTACAACAAGGTAATATCTGCAGAAAGTTATTAAACCTGCTAATGTAACAGTGCCTGGTACATGGTTTTAATATCCACTATTTATTATTTTAGTTCTTTGCAATAAAAAGCCTGAAATATCATTTTCCTTCCAGGGTTTCTGGCTGTGCCTGGGTTTACTCTGGTCCCACAGGGAAGGACAATTAAATGTTCCAGTTTGAACAGCTGACAAACCTGAGTTCTGTACCCTGTCCTGAGACCACAGACTTGCCACATTTTTTGTGTTTGTTTTGTTGTTTTGGTACTTTTTCAAAGATCCAGTGTCATCTTGCAGTTAAGTTGATGCAGAAAATATCCAGCAGAGCTACAGGTCATGTGTTTATACATCTTCTTTCTAGAGAAATTATCTTGAACCTGCAGAGGCCCTTGCTAGTGGCTTTCAATGAAACCTGTGGGTTTTGTGTAAGGCCTTTTCTACTGAGAGAGAAATGAGGTGTGGATGATAAACTATTATATAAATATTTTTTTTTATATAAAAGGAAGACCAGACTCAGTGATATGGATTCTCTTGGGCAAGAACCAAACAGGATGTCAAAGCATGTGCTGTCTTTGGGTTGTGTTCAAATCACCTGCTGCTGCAGCCACCCACCCACCCAGCCAGGGCTGCTTCTCTCCCTCCTGGTGATGAGCAAGCAATGAACAGTCAGGGGAAGGAATCGCAAAAAACCCAGATATGTTTCTACCACAGCCAAATTCCCTGCTGGTCTACAGGCAAAGCTAGAGGGAAAAACAAGTCTGTTCCCAAGGCACTAAAATTTCTGACACTTCTTGCTATATGTTAGCAAGTCAATTTGTATTTTGGACCTTATTTTGCTAAAAATAATTTGCCATTAGGCAAATCAAGTCTTCGGACAAGGCTTGATGAAATGCTGCACTAAATTCTACAAATTGCATGCAAAGCCTTTAAACCGATTTCCTCCTTGGCACTTCCCAACTTGCAATGCCATTTTGAAAGCAGCCAGCTTTGATGGGAATTCTCTTGTCTTTGTTATCTCTTCACATACAGATGTGGTTTGTTCTTCAGTGCTTTATTGTCCATGAGGGCTCTTGGCATACTACAGCTATATCTTTCACTGGTTGAAGCCATATCTGTTTGAATCTTATGCTCTACTTCTTCTTTTTTCACTTCACCCAAGTAATTCCCCACAATTTTCTCAGTTCCTGGGAATGCCAAGAAATGAATCTTTGTATTTTCACCACAGTGAAAGTGAATTATGTACAGCATTCTTCATAGCAAATGTGCAAAATTGAAAAAAAAATGCAGTTATGAGTCATGTTCAGCAAATAATCAGGAAGCAAACATTTAAATAAAAATAATTTATATATTTGATGGGTGTTGCTACAAAGAAATTTGAAGAAAATTCAGCTCAACCAAATCAGGACCACATAGAGGAAAGCAAAGCTAAATTATGAACAGCAGTTTTCTTCTTGAAATGGCAAATGAAGCTGAATTAAAAAATAATAAGCCTGCACAAAAGATAAAAGCACGTTTCACCAGGAGGACAGCATTCCCTGTCTTTGTGTCATCCTCCCTACCAATTTTCCTCAGTCTGATGAGACTATGGAAAAATCTTTCTGCAGAATTGGCTTTTCCTGACTTGCTGTCTATACTTGTCCTTTTCACCTGCCTGCTTTCTTAACCTCTGCAGCAGATGCTACTAAAATAGCTCTGAATAGTTCTGTGTACTTTAACTTTGGTTAATTTGAGCCTTCTCTCTTCTTTTTCAGAACTGGTTTTTTTTTTTTTTCCTAGCCTATACATAAATATTTCCTTCCTACCACATTTCTTTTTCTAAGACCATTTTCTTCTAGGTCCGTTCCTTCATTTACACCACACCATCTACTGGGGCATGTGGGGAGGGAGTAGGAATTCACAAGCATGCCTAAAGTGAGTCACTTCACTCAACTATTCACTACTGAGTGAGATGCCACATTTTTTAAAATTGACTACATTGGAGCCTAATTAAGGAATTAAGTCCTAAAGGTACAGAGTGACACTGCTGCACAGAGATTAAAGGAGAATTGCATTTTAATGGCATTAATTATTTACATAAGGGAAGAAAATGAGCAGGGTCACTGCTATGAGTCAGGCAGAGAAGTTCTCATGGGGCAGTGACCTGGGCAGTGAGCTGTGCTGCCTGCACTCTCTAACAACAGAATTTGTAAAGAATATCTTGCACTTTTCATGCATGCATAGTAGAGAAATCCACCACAGTATTTTGGCCTCTGAGAAGTAGTTCTTTAATCAAACAAATTCTATAGCATTAGCCCTTTATTAGAGAGGAAGGACAGTGGAATGAAAAGTGGCTTTCAGGAAGAAGAGTGTTAGCATTATCTCAGTGCTTATTTTAAGTGACTGCTTTTGTACCCTGGAGGAGCCACACAGCAGAAAGCTGCCTAGGAGCAGGTGAGCCACCAGGCTGCCTCTGCTCCTCCTGCCTTGCTCCTGTTGGTGACTGGGTACTTTTAAGACTCAACAAGCATTTTCTCTTACAGGCGTTGTCCTGCAAGGAAGTTGTGCTGTCCTCAGGGATGGAGATGTCGATCAGTGCTGCCAGGTGCTGCAAAGCCAGACTAGCCTTGGCATCCCTCACCTGTGCTGGGAAAGGCAACGTGGCACCACAGCAACACTTCAGCACAGTGACCCGTGGGTCTGAACAGCACCCATGACTCCGTCTCCACCAGGAATGCCCTAGGTACAGGAGTACTATGGGAAGACCTCAGTTGATTTTGGGGTTTCTTAATGACTTGTAGACAATGAATTTACTGATTAACTAGTCAATCTCTCTTAACTAAAACTAAGTATGCCATCCTTCTCTGACTACTATATAATTCCCTCAAGAAAATGCAATTAAAACAATATTGATTTACCACACTCTTCCAGTGTCACAGATCAGTTATGCCACTGACATTTACACAAGCTCCTTTTGACCTGGAGCACACGGCAAATACTCAGTCAAGTAGTAATCTGTATTACACTTCCTGGATGTAATGATCTGCTATACACAATTAAAATTGATTGGCTCTTGTTTTTCCAGAGTATCTGAGAAATTCATAGCTTTTTCTGAGACAGAAAAGAATTTTCCTTGATTCTAATACATAATAAATCTGAACCTAAAGTGAAGAGTAAGCCTTCTTTTTTTCTAACAGTAATCTTCTCCTTACTGCAAGAAAAAAATTGTCTTCCTCCCTTGGATGCCACACAGACATTAAAAATTAATTCTTTTCTCCTTATAAACTACACTCTTCAATGTTCAAACTAATTTTAAACTCACGCTTATAGTGAAATTCAAGATTACTGGTATTACAGTTATTGATGGGTTTTCAGCAGCAGATTTAGATAATATAATGGTCTGCAAAATTATTATTTCATGACTTAAACAGAAGTTCAGCATCCCCTCATAATAGATTTCTGAAGTTTTCTACTGGTGACAGCATCATCTCTTTTCTTCTTTTGCCCTTAGCAAATCCTACCCAGTTTATAGTACATCTTCTTCTACCTTCCATTTTTCCCCAGACTATTTCAGATGGTTTTGTACTCATTTCAGTATTTGAGCTCTGTTCTAGATTCTAACTTAGCTCCGATTTCATGCATGCCAGGAAGTTCTCTTACTCTCACTCCAGGAACCTCCTGGTCAGTTTCCTCTTGGCTGTGCTGTATTTCCAGCAGGCAGATGAGAGGAAGATATGGCTCTCACTCCAAACTAGGCACTCATACCTCATTTGTCTGTGTTTCTGCTGTTGGACAATCATAGAATCATAGGATATTCACAAGGATCACTGAGTCCTGCACAGGACATCCCCAAGACTCACACCATGGGCCTGGGCATATTTTTTAATGCTTCTATGTGTTGGTAAGAGAGCAAGAGAAATTCTGAGTCCATTTGGAGGAAGGACCCATTAAGGTCTTGGATATCTAGCACAAGATGGCTTATTAGAATTCTGATAACAAAGTGCTTTGAAATGTAAATGAAAAATCAAAATAATTTCTCCGACACTCTGATGCCTTCAGACCTGAAAGGACTGGAAGGGTCAGAAACTGTATATGCATCTGGACACAAAGGGAGGTGAAAAGTGAAGCTAAGCCTTTTGTCATATTTCATTAGCCAAGCATTTCCCAAGGCAGGTACCTGAAAGGAAAGCAAGATTAAAGAAAGAAAGGAATGTATGACATTCAGTCCTTAAACTGGAAGTTTTCATAGGCGTATTTGAACAAGGAATTTATATCAGCAACAAGCTGTATGACCTGCCCTGTAATGACTCAGGTGTGTGACCACAGGTCTCTCTCTTACCTGACTCACCACCAGGCCACTGTCACTGTGGAGGGACCATCTGGGGTTTATAAAGCCAGAGCTGAGCAGCCCCATCCTGCCTGCCATGGCACTTTGTGGCAGGGAATTGTAGATTGCCAGTTACACAATCAGGAGTCCTTTCGGGTGAAGAGCACTGCACTCAGCTTCCCATAGTGTGCAAAGTTCTCAATACCATCATTTTCATGTGCAGCATTATAACCTGTCAGCTCCAGACAGACAACTGAAATAAAAGTGGTATTTGTTCTTTCACGCCACCATAGGACAAGCAGTCTAGCTGGATTTGTGCACTGTAGGATTATATTGATTTTTCTGAAAGCAATTACAATAAGGCATATTATACAAGACATAGCAGCCAGACCAAAGAAGGTCTATTTGCAGAAATAACAATGGGAGGAAAAAATGCGAATTATACAATACTATGTCTATTTCCACGGATGTAAAGAGATGTCTTAAGGGACAAATTAAATAAATCATATCACAGTTATGTTTCACTTACTTGTTAAAGTATTCAGATCATTACATTACCATGTTAGGAGTATTATTGAACCCTCTTTTAATTTATTCTGGCCCATATGCAAAGCTTTGTTTCATCATTTGTGAATGTACTCCACTAAAAGTAATCACATACACTGATAGAAGAATGACCTGTGATCTTCGTCTGGCTAGCTAGTTTTTCCTTCAAGTGGTGTTGATGTTTTTATTTAGGAAATAAATTATAAAAACTCAGCACCATGTAATTAATTTAGCTGTCTGGATACATTGCTATTTTATGGCATCTAAGAGGTCAATGTAGCAGTGGTGAATATGGCCCAGGACATTCAAAAGGCCTTCAGCCATGTAGAAGCTACATAGAAAGCAAGGTGAATGAGGGCATTTAAAGTGCAGGAGAGATCTGTGTTTAGGAAGAGGAACCAAGATGCCTTGCAGAAAAATCGCTATTTAACTTTCTTGCTCACATTTTTAAGCAAAGTCAGGAGCGCAGGCAATGGCTGAAAACCCTTCACCTGTTCATTCCAGCCCCACATAACAAGAAAAACTGTTTTAAAGACCACAACCTAGACCTGTCAAGAGTACAGAGTAACACCAGATGGTAACTCAGCCACCTCTATTTCTTGGCTATTTTATCAAGCTATATCACTTTGTACCTCCTTAGCCTACTGAACAGGAAGAAATGTGAGTATTTTGAACATTTTTGATACCACATTCTCTACCTAAAGACATACAAATATATCAGGCACACTTTATGTGTATGCCCTTTAAAAGATGCATGGTTTACTCAAAAAGAAACCAGCTAATTAAATAATTATACTTCCCTTGGGCTTTATGTTGCTGCCAGTCACAAAAATACCCTGAATTTGAATAACCAGAGTTACACACAGTATTCCAGATATGATCACATAAGTACCTTATGCAACATCACTGATATCTCCCTGTATCTATCAGAAACAGTTCTCTCTCTTTTTCACATGACATTAGTGGGTATAATCATACACTTCTCCCTCAGTACCCTTCCATCTCTTTTTCTTCTACTGTCACTTCTAAATTACGAGTTTCCAGTTATTACACAAATACCTGCAATTAATCCTGGCAGATATTACTTATCCTTTCAGACTACCTCTATTTTATGTGGTCTGGAGGCTGCTCTATGCTTCCCTTCTTTCATTTGGCTCTTGTTGTGCTGCTAACAGAACAGCTCCCTGTTTTGTGCCATCAACAGATGCAATTTCTTCTCCTCTGTGCTAAGATCTTCAATGAAACTCCTGAATCAAAGTGGTCCTCAACTTCAGTTTCTGTTCTCCTTGGCCAGTGCATCTCACCCATGCCCACAAAACAGAATTAAAGTTTGTGATCTGCTCATACATAAGGGGTGTGCAGACCTACAGGAATAGCTTCTTTATTTGGTATATTTATCAATTTTCCCTCCCTCTGTACTGAAATTAAGGAGGAACATTATATGTGAGGAAACTTAAGCAGTCCTTTCCACTCAAAGCTGGTACTCAGATTTCATCCTACAAGGTCTGTGCCCCAGGTACTCACATAGAATGTTTTTCCTATCAAGAGCATGACAACTCTCCAAGTCTTTCTTGCAAAACTGATCTTGGCTCATTGCTGGGTATTTTTTTTATTGCCTTGGTCCATATTTTTGGGGCTTTTTCCCAGGCATAGGGATAGTGCTGTGAAAGATCACAGGTAACTTGTTTGTGCTGAGTCATTTCAGCAAAAATCTAAAAATCTTCTTTTCTGATTTGTCTCCCAATGAAAATCACCTCTTTTCCCCCAGACCAGCTTTGATGTCCAGACTGCACATTATCAGCAAGTTCCCAGTGCATTATGCTACCCCCAGATGCTGGTATGGCTTCCAAATTCCCTTCCCCCCCTTCTTCCCCCAGCCTGCAGATCATCTTGGACTCTCTTCTTCCAGTCTTTCCCATATCAAAATACAAATCCAGAGTTTTTCTTGAAAGCTCCATCTATCCAGCAAATTTTCTGGAATGATATCCATAGGGAATGGTATGCAAAGAGGAGATAAAAAAGTATTAATTACAAGACCTCTGGCTGGGACACTCTCCCAGATCCCTGCAACAAAGGATTAGTGGCTTTCTGAGCTGACAATAGCATGCAGTTCAACATGTTTGAAATCAGTTGATGAATCTACCCTCCATCAGCTTTTCTAATTGCTTCTATTTTAGTCTTTTAAATGTTCTGTTGGCACTGAGAGCCAGAATTTGATTAAACACTCTAAGGAAAAAAAAAAAAAAAAGTGCTTTCTCTTGCATTACTTGTTTTTAATCTGCTGCCTGTAACCTCATTTAATGCCCTCTAATTCTTCCATTATAAGAAACAGAGAATAATCATTTTCTATCCCTTTTCAACAGAGGATTCAGAGATTTTTATCAGCCATATCTTTTCAAACCTGAGAAATTCTTTCCTGTATCATTTCTGGAATATAAACAATAGCTTTCATAAGTGCTGTTGTCCTTGTCTACACAAATTTTTATTCCTATTATATACTTCTCTCCTGGAATTATCTTTAATGCACATGGGTGTTAAGCTGAATGCACTTCTTACATTCCTTGCATTTATACAGTCACATAAAAGGACTTTATTGGAGAAAGTGAAATCTCAAAATGTAGTGTTATATTCATAAGAGACTAACACTCACAGTAAGTCTCTGATAATTGTCTTTATCATAATTTTTTAAAAAATTTCCTGGCTAACACACATGATGCTCAAATATGAGGACAAGAACTGACTTCCATATACTGGAGTTATTAAACTTCCCATCTAAAATTTCAGAATAATTTTCTGAAGTAATTTTCAAGACAGGAATAGGCAAATTATCAGTCTGCTTCCTAGAAAGTATTCACTAGGCTTAAAGCCAGCAAAAGCCCTGAAATTTCAGGACAGGTTAGACCTTCCTTAGCTGTAGCTTTAGCCATGTAAGAGCGAAGAACATTTAGAACAAAAATGTCAGAATCAACTCCCCAACAACACATAGAATTGATTGAAATTCCATTTTCTCCCAGTAGCACATTCTGAAGAAAAATATTGCAACCAATTCTAGTTAATGGTCTTCTGTAAAAAATAGCAGAGCAGAATGAGTCATTTTCTCACTTGGGGATATAGGAAAGATTAAGAAGGAATGAAACAGTGGGCAACACGAGCAGCATTTGCCAAGCTCATGGCACTAGAGCATGCCAGCTCCCTTTGCTCCTGCACTGGCAGCAAGGAGCTGGTGCTGGGATTCCCCTGCCATGTCACCTGTTCTCTCACTCTGCTCTCCAGGAAGGAAATCTGATCTGCTCTGTTGCTCTACAGAACCAAGAACTGAACAATCACTGAAATCAGCTGTTTTAGCATCACCCACACCAGACTCTTTTTTTTTTCCAACAATCTGTTAAATTTCCTGAGAAGCTCTGCCTCTAAATGCCAGAAGTTCAGTCGAGAACAAAGGCTTTAGTAGGGTTTTAGCATGGCCACCATCATGAAAACCAAAGATTACATATCAAGGAAAATACGCAAAATGTATTCAAGCATTTAGCATTTTGTTAAAACATATTTTACAGGTTTATTGTTTGAAAATAAATTTGGATTTGGGCTAAAAGGTGAGGCTTGAGGAAAAAAAGTTCTTTTCCACAAATACCTGCACTGACTTCTTGGACTGTTCCCACTGAATTGGATTTTAGTATATTTAAATTCTGCTGTCCATAGGTAAACCATAAACAGAAAAAAAGAAAATTTCAATGATTCTTCATGACTTTTAATAGACTTTTGCATGATTTATTGATGTAAATATACTTCAAATAACTGGTTGGACATTAAAGGGCAAATAAAATGTTTTTTCTTTAACAGACATCTTGGGAATGAACAGTATAAATAGAACATAGTCATCACCACTTTATTTTATGTCATTCCAATCTACTATCAATTTCTTTTCATATACAAACTTTTTTGTAGTCTTGAATACCTAGAAAACTTGCATAATGAAACATGTTATTTACACTGTGTATGAGTCACAAATAATTACAAATAAAAAGAATACAAAATGATTAAAATGTATCATTACATGAAAAGCAAGGAAGATATAATAAATGTTCTGATTAACTATAAATGCTTACATATTTGTACATACATTTCTAATCTGAAATTGCTAGATGATATATCTGATGATTTTGATCAGGAATACTAGTTCTTATGCTTGCACTACTGGAGAGGAAGCAATCTTTCCAGACATAATGAGCCACTTAAGAAACATTTATGGAACTGCATAGGATGAAATGTATTCATTTTAAAAAACAAAAATAAAATATTTGACATTGCAAAATATAAGCATTTTCACTCATGCCATTGAGATACATTGTATATTAAATCAATACTGTATTATGTCATCGCAAATAAATCATAACAGAGCTATATAACATTTTAAAAATAAGCAACTCACATGGCATTTGTATAATAAAATAGGAGATGTACAGTATTATTTACAGTGCAAACCAAGAGAGAATAACCCCATGAAACTGCAGCAAACGAACTGTTCAAAACATTGATCACAGACCTGATTCATAAAATCCGTAGGCATGTGTATAGGATGTGTGTAAAACTGGTCCTGGATGTGTGTTCTGAAGGCTTGGGACCACCCCTGGTCAGTCCTGATTCATAAGAACATTCAAAGTTCCTGCCACAAAACCTGGCTGGAAACTGAATTCCACTTGCCAAGACCCAGCAGGGTATTTGGGTATTGAGTATTTGGGTATTTGGGTATTGAGCACTCCAGCAACCAATCTCTACCCAATCTTTCAGTGGTTATTGAAAAGCCAAACACCTCCTGCCCGTGGCAGTATTAAAGCTGCTCAGTATGAAATTTACATATGGAAACTGAGATGGAACTCCTATGAGATGGCTGATCAGCATTGACCACTGAATTTGAATGGTTTTAGTTCCACCTCTGGAACGTGAAATTTGATAAATGAGCTCTGCCTCACAATTAGCCTCATTTGTTTCTTTTTTCTTTCCTACTTATTTTCCTATATTTCTAGATAGTTTCCATGACACAAGAGAGAGCAGGTGGTACAAATCATGTACTCCTGCCAACATCTGAAATTCCAATTGCTGCAAATTCCATTTTCTCAGGATTTGCCATGCTGAACTGCATTGACCATGTGTCTGCATGGCTGAGTTACATGTCAACATGTGTTGTGCCTCTACACATCAGCTCTACAGCATAAGGTGAGCCCACTGAACTCGGAAAGTTGGCCTGCCCCTAGCAATAAACCTAAAATATCCTTACAAAACTTCTCACCTGAGATACAGAATTGTTCTGCACATGTTTAGCATGGCCTTTCATCCAGGATTTCCAGACATTGAGGAGCCAAAAAAAAGTTACTGACATGGCTGAAGAGATGTCAAAAAATTCCTGACAGGAAAAAAAAAAAGGTAGCACAAAAGAGATAAACCATCTTCTCTGTCACAGGAAATCAAGTCTGCAATGTACTATCAGATGCAGTCGGCACATATGGGAACTCGAGTAATGCAGAGACACAGACCTAAGCTTTTTTTTCCTTTTTTTTTCCTCCTTTCCAAGCAATGGGAGAAGAATAATAAATACAGTCTGGGTGGAATCTTGAGCAGCCAACAATGTAAGTGAACTGGTGCATTTCATCCTGTGTCATTACAGTGTTCAGAAGAACAAGCTCTGTCAATGATTTCCAGTGAATTAGCTGCCTTGGGGACTGCTAAAGTCTGGATGGATTTGGTGTCTGGATTGCATTTGCTACGTAATTTGTACAAAGTCACCAGGTAACTTTTTTGCTTTGGAAATCTTTTGATTGCAAAAGAAAGACAGTGAAGGAAGAAATAAATATTTTATGAGCAGCTGTAATGTGTATAAGCAAATTTTAATGAGGAAAAAAATCAACTCAATTTCTTCTCTGTCATATCACTTTTTTTAACTATATACACAAAAATTTCTTGATTTTTCCTAATATTCTGTCTTCTTTGACCACCTCTTCAGTGACTGAACTCTGAAATAAAGGCATCCTGGTCACAATCAGGATCAAAATATTTTTGAGTGAGGTTTCACTGCAGAAACATTTTTATGGACACTGTACTACTACTATGACAAGAATTAATTAAAGTGAGCTACCTACCAGAGGATGAGGTCAAATAAAGCAAGAATTGACATGAATAAAACTTGCATGATTTTTTTTAAATCCAGATAATTTCTCTACAGTACACTTTCACATATAATTGGAAGCAGAAATTAGAACAGCTTCTGTGAAGATGCCAGTGTTATGGCAAAAGCTTCATCAAATATATCCATTACAACGACTCAAAAAACTGCAAAACTCAATAAGCAATACAAGAACTTCAGAATTTCCTCAGCTGAACTTCAAAGGATTTTTGTTGTTTTGCTGATCTCTAGTAACTCATAAATGAAATTTTGGATCTATTTATCTTTATGAATCAGGTACTGTGCAAAGGTCATGCACTGAAATAGCCCATTATTTTTCCCTTTCAAATGCATTAATGGGGAATCAGTAGGATGGAGCCCATCACAAGAAAACCAGAAGCATGAGAAAAGAGTATTTGTTGAATAGAAATGTTACTGTTAGTATTTAGACAAGGCAAAACTTCGCTTGGTCCTGTGAAGAATGAGAGAAACCTGTATTTTGATTATAAACACTGATATGAATACTAGCCTAAAACTGGAGGCATTGAAATAGAAGATGTATAGTATATTGTATATTGCTTTTCTTATACAGTGTACATTATGTTTCTAATGTGGTGACAAACAAGTAAAATCTTTTAGGACAAACTAAAAGGACCTCATTGCAACAAACACCATTAATAGCAGGTCACACTGTGAAAGCGAGATGTCAAGTCACAACACAGTGCAGGCATGCTGCTAAAAGATAGTCTGGGCTACTCTGAGAAGGCTGTTTAACCTTCTGCTATCTGTTAACAACATACCTGCATGAGCTTTGTAAAGTTTCTTCTTCTTGTTTGAGGCCTTCAGTGACTTTGAAAAAAGAGGGATAAAAAAGGCAAACTGTCCTCAGTTACACTTTGGAAGAATTGTATCACCAAAGCCTACTCAAAAGGAGGCAAAAAGATTAAAATAAGAAGCATCAATAGAAGTGGAACAGAACAAGGCTGTTTTGTTTCCTCTAAAGAAGGCCCAGGCTATTGGCACTGTTTGCATTTGCTAGTAAATAGAAGTGGCTTATCGGGAGGAGATTCAGGAAAGGCATTCACTGATCTCTCTAAGCCTGCAAGATTTACAAATAGCATCTGCTTTTCCATTTCCCAGCAACATACAGAGAAAGACCCTTTGCTGTATGCAGGTCTGTGTAAACAGTTAGACACAAAACAGTAATTTTAAGACAAGAAGAATAAACTTTAGATTACATTTTTTTTTTCAGAAGCTCATAGGATCAACAGCTATCAAGACATACATTCTGTTATAGGAAGAGCAGTACAAATGTTAAAGCTTTTAAGACCGTGTATAGTTCACTGCACACACAATTTTCCCATGGCCTACACATATGGCACATCAAGTTTTTTTACACAGACTCATGGTCCCAAGGAGGGATTAATATTGAATTCTAAATGTGTTATTCTGGTGCTGCAGCCCTGAATAACTTGTTCAATGCCACAGCACAGGCCTGGTTAGTACATACATCATGCACTTCAACTGCTCACAGTCAAAGACGCAAATGACAGAACCAAATTTACTGTTTTGTTTTTGTTTTTTTTCTTCAAGTAGGTAAGTCTTTGGTTAGTAATAAATTCAGTTGGTTTGGGGAAGCAATCATAACTGAAATAGCAACTTTCAACCAGAGGTACTTACTGGAACTTCCAGACCACTAAGCCTGCCGAACAAATCCCAATAAAAAAATTGAAATGCAGCATGTGATAGTTTGTATGGAGTCTGCTTCTGTTGGCATGTGGATTCCTTTGCTGAACAGCTAGTTACAGGACAAGTAATCAGATGCAATTTTGCAATTAATCCCTTGATTTCAGTGTGGAAAGATCCTGGCTTATATGATTTCTGGGCTTTTCTGTTCATGCCCTCTGACAGCAAAACTCTAACCAGCCCCATCCCCTCCCAAGTGATCGCAGGCTGATGTTTCAAAATAATGTTCAGATTTACAGAGTACTAAAATTAATCTCTTAATCATTAAGTTGACAGAAGTCTCTAGGGACACTGCCTTACCTCCTCTATGTGTTACTAAACTGGAAATACTGTCAATAATTAGATTATCCTTTGTCTGTAAGAAATTTCATACAAACAGGTTCAGGTCCACAAACATCTCAGTGCTTTAAACCCTGACAGAACTCTAGTACTCTTTAATGGCATCCAAGATTATTTTAATGCTAAGCAACCATTGTTGATAGTGCAAGGTTGTAATCTTATTAGTGCAAAATGCTTGTACAAGTCTCTTCAAATAAGCTCTGTAAGACAACACTAAAATAGTACTACAGAACTACGCAAAAAGCATTTTCACCCAGGGGATGGACATTTGTCCATTTCCACAGGAGTGCAGCCTTGGAGGTGGTCACTCTTCACATTTTAGGAGGACCAAATACTTTTATCCAGCATCCAGAACAGAGAAGATTGAAACAAGACAAGCAGCAATACTCAGCATTCATAAAGCTGAAACTGAAACTTTACTCTACTGAACAGTTCTGTCCCTTTGGTCTGCTCTCAGTAATTGACACACCAGCAATGGTGGTCCATAACCCTTCCTAAAATTCCCACTCCCAGAACTGAGCATCATGAACTCAAGTGAAACCCATCTTCCTACAATTATCCAAGTCATCTTCACAAATGTCTGGATCTGCTACTACAGATGTTTGTGACCATCTTACATAGGAATTAGCCCTCAGATTTTACTTTGGCAACACAGAAATTAAAGGGAAAAGTTGAAAGATACAACTCTAAGGCAGCAAAGTTAATTGTCCTCTAGCTTTCCTTTCAGAGGAAATGAAAATGAGCCTGAATGAATCACCAGTTAAATCACCAATTTCAGCTGGTTGCTGGAAAAAATTGTTCAACAAAGTACCAGATATTACTTTCCATTCACACTTTCTTGAATTTCATGACTCCTGATTAGAAAGGAGAGTCAGAATCACAGTCCCAGACAACTGGAAAACTGTTATCTTCTAGGCAAGATACTGCAAAGTTCAATTTGTTCTCAAAGGTTTTGGGAAGAGACTGAACTATGACTTGGTAGGCCCAGGCTGTGAATTTCGTGCCAATAATACAAGCTTGTTTTGCAAAAGTTTCTGCTTATTGCAAACTAATCCCACTGAAATATATAAATATAAACCAGTAGATTATTTTTAGTAGCATTCAGTTCCTTCTCTAAGGTTGGCCATAGAGGCAGAGAAAAGTGGCAAAGAGAGTTAGAGGATTATTTGTGGCTGTGAAATAGTTGGTTGGACTCTGTAGGATGGTGATCTGAGAACACCTTAATATTTATGTGTTGCACCTGTGACTTGCACAAACAAAATACACACAGCCTCTTCAAAACACTATGGGATCCTGCAAAGAAGAACTTTAGCAAATTTTAGTAAACTGGGAAAGGTCAAGCTTATATCCAGCAGGAATGTAGTCATTCCTAGCAGTGGAGCACATCATATTCAGGGGGGAAAAAAACCAACAAAAAAAAAACCCCAGTTACTGTTCTCTTGTAATACTTTGCTGGAAAATACTTGAGTCATTGACCTCTGAGCTTTAAAGAAACTGAAGTTTAAAAAGGAAAGGGATGAAGATGGCCAAGCTTTTCACTGAAGTAAGGATGGATGCTAAAGGTGCATGATTTGGTTTGGAGTAATCCCAAGGGTAGGTGACACTATAACCATAATATCTCAAGACAGCTATCAGACAATGTCCACATATTTGTATTATTTATCTCTAACTACATTTCTGCAAATTTAAGCAGTCACATCATGTTCTATAAAATTCAAAGTATGCCATGGAATGTCTAGATAATATGTAGGACGTGCGATGCAGGTAACTGCTCGTGCTGCTTGTCCTGACATTTCTGTTCCACCACTGAACCTCATCACCCTGATAATAATGGGACACACTGAATGCCAGATAAACTGCAGTGATGCTAATTAATTCCCACAATCAAGATTAGTCTGGACCTCTTTTACAATGAGGACTTGTGCAAGAACAAAAATTTGCAAAGAGAACTTCACCTGATAAGATATCCAAAAGACAATGAGCATAAATACTTTACAAATATTTTTTACAGTGATTTGCTTCACTGACATAAGTTATTATTTATACCCTGTACTTGTCAGTGCCCCAGATCTGAAATGCAGAGATTTCATAACAGGTGTGCAGAAAAGACACATACTACAGGAAGAGTTTGTAAAGAAAGTGGTGAAGGTTATTCCTGAGCTATGCATAGGTCAGCTTTTGAATATATAATAAAAAGAATTACTTAAGTCATAGCAGAAACAGCATGCAACTCCTGCCAGCCCTGTCTTAGCTGAGTTCCAGCCTGTGCCTTGAAGAATTTTTCACCTTGACTAAACAGGCTGAGGTTCTCTGTCTGCAGTGGATTGCTGCTCCTTCAGGGTCATACACAGTATGGTGGAATTGCCCTGCTGCAGAAAATAGGTAATTGAAGAAGAATTAAGAATAAATAAGTGGTTTGTTTTGTTTAGTTTGTTAAATCCAAGCAAGAAGCAATATGCACTTGCAAAATCATGGCACAGAAAAGAATTCTTTAAAATGCAAATGTTTGAGGCAATGAAAAATAATTACCCCCTTTTTAGTAAAGATTTGCTGAGGTTTGGAAATTTTCTTTCACTATAGATCTGTTATTAGATTTGGGTTTTGGGAGTTTAGCTTTTATTTTTCAGTTGAATAAATTTAGCAATAAATTATCTTCTCCTCCCTCCTGCAAAGAAGATGGAAATGTCAAGCCAAAAACTTATTTTCAGTATTCAAATAATGGCTTTAACATGACTTTCAGTGCTTAACTTGTGGTACTTAACTTTGGAGGGACTGTGGCCAAACTGATTCATCAGATAAAACAGAAACTGCAAGCGGGTTTAGAAGGTGAATAAGAATTAAAAGTAAACATTGTCATTCTTCTTCTTTGTGATTACAATTCTTTGTAATGTAATTTTATGGCTAGCTTGATTTCAGTTGAGCATTTCTGATGCTTTTTCTCCAGATGTTATGATATTTTGATGGACCTTCACCTCTGTCACTGATTTCACCCCTCTCTGGCAAGCTCATAGTGTCTATTTTTAGCTCCATGAGCTACTAATCCAGTTTCTCTGACAACTGCAATTTGTTGGAGGAAATGACTAGTGTTACGTTGTCTCGGAGCTATGAGCCCATTTGAGAAATCAGCTTTTTAGCTGACCTTTAAAGCAAGTGAGAATAATGTGTCTGCAATTCCACAGGGTTTGGATTTCATTATCACAGCAGTGTGTATGAGATGGGCTGGCCCTGCTGCACAGCTCTGCCTCTCTGTTTTGTTTTCATGGTAATTATAGAAACTGTTTACTGTACATGGAAAATCTGCGAGTTTTCTCAGCTCTTGAGGACAATACTATTTCTAATCCTTTTCTCTGGAGAGCAACAGTTCACAGTGTGGAGGAGTACATACTATTGATTCTTCTCAAGAAGAACTTTCCCACGGACCATGACTGCAATGAAAATCACCACAGATGTCTAAGGATCAGAATGGCAACTGCAAACAGAAGAGAGACGTATGGGAGCAGTGTAGCAGAGGAGCAGCCCTGGTTCTTCCCACTGCTCTCTGGCTCAGAGCCTTACACATGTTCCTGACTCCTGAGAATCTGGGTACTCCAAGGGCATCACAACACGAGTGTGACTCAGAGGGGTCAGACAGAAGCTTTAGTAACTATGATCAGTGTGAGAGAACATCCAGCCAGCACCTCACCCTCTGTTCTCCTTTCTTTCCCAAGTGACTGCAGACACTGACCTGTATACGATATTGCAGTGTCTGCAATTTTTTTTCAAGAAAACAAAACAGAAAAAAAATTGTTGAGGAAAATTTATATTTCAGTGTTAAAAAAATATACATTTCTGGGATGGATGGATGGATGGATGGATGGATGGATGGATGGATGGATGGATGGATGGATGGATGGATGGACGGATGGACGGATGGATTTATTAAGTAGCTATTTCCAGACGGAATCGAGCAGTAAAGATGATGGTTTGGAGAGAGGGCTCTTGGTGAATACATCAGATAATACACTAGTGCTATCTTAGAGCAAAACTGGGGAGTTAGCAACAATCACAGATTGTTAGTTTTAAACTGAAATGAATTTTCTTATAACTAGAATAAACTCCTAGTCAGACTTCTAAAATCTTATATATTAATAATTTTAGTCATGTCCCTTTGAATCTCTGGCTGAAGCCTAGCCCTTGCCCCAGTGTTTTTGTCTCCATATGTATTTGATGTTCTATTTTTTACACCTTCTTATTCTTCACAGCAGTGGGATTTATCTCACCTACAGCATGGCAGCTAATCTGAGCCAGTCTTCCACAGTGGTCACTGGGGAGGAAAGGGAAGAGCATAGCTAAGGCAGTGGTTTATCTCATCCCTAACACGTTGTCCAGGACAGCTCAATCTTTAAAATGCCAGGATGTCTGCACTGACTGTAGAGGGAACTGACCTGACTAGCTCAGACCAGACATAAGTTTTAGATGCTTAAATGCAGATCAGCTGAATTTCACTCATATTTACAGCAACCCCCCAAAACCTTGGTTCTCTAGAGGACCCCAGTGCAACTTGGGCACAGTGAGACATAAGAATAATAAGGAATATTCTCACATCAAAGACATTAATGTCTGCAACTTAGTGAAGCCCTAATTTTCAGCAAGGCAGTATAAATGTCATGTATTAGGATGGGAGTTTTGTCTAGAATGGGTTTTGTTTAGACTTCAGTAAAGGGCACAATGCTGTCCTGACAGTGAGCATATTTAAAGCTTGGTTTTGGGATGCTCTGTATCTCTTACTAAGCTCTAAACAATGGAATTAAACTTTGGCCTTACTCAACATAATCTGCATGATATTTCTGCAGAAGCTACTGGGTAAAATACCACTTCCTTGGAAATTTACTACAGACAACTCTTGGTTGAATGTGCATTTGAAAACTCAATATATTCCTGTTTCTAAAGGAAAGGGTGTCAACTGCAGATTATCTCACAGACTTTGTACCTTTTTATTATGATACAAGAATATTTAAAGCTTTCTTTCTGTTTAGATATTTATAAACAATATTTACTTACAGAGCAAAGCAGTCTCCATTTTTTAAAAAAGTGTTAACATTTATCCCTATATACTTTTTAAAAGACATTCTTACTACCACCTCCAAATTTCCAGTTGGCAAAGTGTCTCACTTGCCCTGTTTCACATCTAGTGTTGCATTCAGTATTGAAACTCATGGAGGAATTCTTAGTCCTACCTGCAGAAAAGCCAAATAATACAAAACAGCAGGACACTCTTTGCATTTTGCATTTAGGCTTTCTAGATTTTCTTTTACTCCCCACAATTTTTCTCTGTAAGTAGAGATTCAACTCTTGCTCAAAATGAAAAACTCTGACATCATGCATTTCTCATGCAATTCCACTAAAACTTTAAGGATTATAGACGCTAAAATTCAACCTCATACCCTCAGAGTTCATGACACTATGTGCCATACTTTCTTGCACTTTGTATGAACAATTTCTGTGTCATCCAGCTTCCAAATAGATAAAAGCTAACATCAGCACCACATCTACATACAGCTGCCCTCTCCTACACACATACTTCACTTTCTTCAGATGCTTCTTATTTATATACTTGCAGGACCTACAAGAAGTTTCCAGAGAAGAATGTTTATACACTTAAACACTGACAAACACATGGGAATTAATTTAGAGGGGGGATTTCCAACCCACATTTCCAAAACTTATTTAGGCATCCAGAACGTCAAGGTCACTCAGCAAAGATTCAACTTTCAGAAAAATGTTGCATTCAAGCAGAGAAAATGGGATTGAGAACTATGACCCTTAATGTGAATTTAAAAATTACCTGCTTCTTCTTAGGAAATGCAAATAATCTGAACTGAGACGCCAGGCTTTCAGTGTACAGTTTCAGAATTATTTCAATCAACCAGAAGTGCCATAGAAACTTCTAAAACAAATATATCTGTCTGTACCTCCTTTTTCTTTTCCATGTGATCTGTTCTCTCATGCAATGGCTCACATCTAAAAAAATCTCTCCTTGATGTTTATTTATTCCTAAGCTTGTTCTTTTGCAATAAGTTCAGAAACTCTGATATTGATTTAACAGTATGTTCCAATCTCATTAAGAAAGGAAAAAACAATACCTTAGGGATGTACCGGTAATAAACAAATGCTGAAATGGATTAAACAGTATTTGCCCTCTGTGGGTATTAATCGGTTTAAGCATCTATTTACTCTTGTGTATAAAACAGAAACAACCCATTGTATATACCTGCCTGGTTTACTACTCCTATTTATCATTCCTGGGTGTGTCTTACATCTATTACCCCTATTGTTTATCTAGAATGTGAGATCAGTCTTACTTAGTAGACAGTCTTTTAAAATACTTTTTACATCCAAAACTCTTTTCTAATTCTGGTCCATAGTTCTGATTTTGCTCTTAATTATTTAAGTGAGTAGCAACATATACTTTTAGAAAACTAAAAAAAAAAAAAAAAACACCACTTAAAAAAATCAAATTATTCCATTACATGCTCTTCTTCTCTGAGGAAGAGGATGGAAGGACCAACAGTACACATCAGGGTGTTATTCTGCCATTTAATGTCCTGCTGAAAAGTGGTTTGTTAAGGTGATAGGTGTTGCACAGGAGCCTACACAGAAGAGATTAACATGGCTTTACTTATTGCTTCAAGAGTAGTCATTAGACAGTATTGCTAAGGAATAATTACCTAGAAAACAAGAAGCTCAGTGTGACACCTTCTGCTAATAGAAAGTTAATTTTGGGCCAACAAATTCACAAAAGCACAAAAAAAAAGTATGTTAATGATAACCTGGCAGCTATCTCTCTGCTCTTTAGAATCTGTATGTGTTATTACCATCAGGATAAGGTTTACACAGGCATTCTGGCATACAGTTCAGATGAATGTGGCACACAGGTTTTGCATAACCGGGCTAGGGGCTCAAAGCTCAAAACCTTTTGTAAGTCACACTCCTAATGGCATCCCAGAGTTGTGCTGGCAGTGCTGGTATCACATGCAAAGGGCTCAGACGCTAGGAGGGATCTGCAGAAGCGCAGTAGCCCATGTTCGCAACAGTCACCATGGCTACAGTGGTAACACTTCACTTATCTTGGAATATGCTTCTCTATCCCTCTGACACTTAGTTCGATTCTATTTATTCTGGCCAGTGCAAGATGCTGAAAAGCAGCACAACAGAAGATCAGAGACACAGCACTTGGGCTGAAAATAATGTAATTCAGTGGGATCAGTCTCCCTTATCTTGGCCATCTTAAAAAACAGATGTCTAGTCTAAGTTTGTCATCTGTGGTCACCGAGAAAGTTAAGCACACTCAAGGATTTAGGCAGCCTCATACTCTTTCTAAAACAGAGGGGACAAGTGCCTGACAGGAAAAACGCCTGTCCTCCAGTTTTCAAAAGAAACTTTGATTGTTGGAATGCCAAAGAGGGCCAGACACTGAAGGCACTGCTGCAGCCAAGGTAATCAGCATGTCCCTCTTGATTCATGTAATTCCACTGCCTCCTTGCTAGCCAAGGAAGACACTTGTTTCTCTGAAATCCTCTCTTTTCTTTTTCTCCGAATTAAAACACATTCAGCCTCACTCTGCCTTTGGAAACTAAAATCCCTGGAGTAAACAGCTGGTTTAACATCTGTTTCCACTGATTCTTTTGTTAAGGCTGCCAGCAAAGTTGCCACTTTGCATCACATGTTGTATTGGGCTCTCTAATGCGAACCCTAGCCCAGAGGGAAGCAGACTGAGATGCCTCATGCTGTTTTCAGAGGCCATTCTGTTGCTACAGTGACACAGTGACACTAACCTGGACCACAGACAACTGGAGGTCAACCTTTCTAAGCCATAGGAGCAAGGTAGCAACTGCAGAGGTGAATGATCTGTTGCCTGTGATTGAATTGCTGCATTCCTCAGTTTCACTGTCTCTCTTGCTTTTAAGCATGATTAACAGCCAAGCCACAAAAGATCAATCATGTGTATGAGGTTAAACACTTCACAGATTTTTGTTGTAAGCCTGCTCATGCATTGCAAATGAATAACATCGTTAAGGAGTAACTCCTATCTGCACAGATAAATTTGGTGCTTGTGAAAGCTAAAAAACATGCCATGGGCTGTTCATGCAATGACTTCACCCAAATTCACCAGTGGAAACTTGCACTGCATTCTTTTTCCTCTCTAAGGATGTGAGTGCCTGCTGTGCCACCATAGCAGTTTTGTCTCTGCTGCAAGAAAAGTAAGATCAGCCCTTTAACCCCAGTTATTCTTTAGATGTAAGCAGCTGTGTCAACAATATATGCTAATTAGAACAACAATAGGAATTGTTCACTATGTCACATACAGTGTGCTAAGGGAAGTGGAAATCTTTTGGAGAGCAGAACCCTGACAAGAGCAGGACACAGCATGCAAGATAATGGAATTATTAACAGTAGCAGAAGCCAATCAACTCCTACTTGTTGAGTCTACTGCACACTCAGCATCTTTAATTCATCCATAGCCTCTCCTGTCACTGGCACCCTCAATCCTGTACAGCATTATGAATAATGTATCACCTCGAGGGAAAGGAACCAACTGTCTCTGAGTTTGACAAGCTTTTTTTAGCTTCTTGTTTTGTTGCTAATTTAAGCACGCTGCTATTTCCAATACTACACATGCACAATTTTGCAAAAGATCGCCAGAATCCAGAAAGGAAGCCAGAAGCTCTGAGACTGCATTAGGACAGGGAATCAGCTCTCCTCAGTGAGCTCTGTGCAGTCAGCAGAGGTGAAATAGTGGCCTCAGACTAGAAGAGGAAAACTCAGATGTCCCTGCTGCTGGATTACAGATTCCTTGACAGGACTGTCTGCATGAAGCATGTACATGTGACAGCTTGTGGCAGCTCAAGAACAACAAAGCTGTCCAGCAATTCAGCTTGCCCCAACAACCAATACAGCTCTCAGACTCATTTGCAATGCAACACTGCAGTTTTGGGTGCTATTTTTTTTCCCATTCATTTTTAAATTGCCTGAAAGAAGGATCAATTCAGAGCAAGAAATATACAATACGAAACTGGTTATCAGAGTTTACATCTTAGTGCAGTGCTGATACTTTTAAATGCATGCAGCATGTCATGTTTTTGCACTGCTTGCTTTATATAGGAAAAATGGAAGATGGATGTTAAAAATGGAAGATGGATGCTGTTGGGCTTGGTAGGGAACACTGTAAGCACAAGAGGAGATAGCACTGTGAAATGGCATGTGCACACACATGAACTGCCATGGACTGTTAATGACTCAATCACAAGCATTTCCTCAAAACAGGCAATTCCCATACAAGATCTCCAAGGTTTTAAGAGCTTTGGTTTTCTGTTTGCAGAGGCGTGTTTCCAGGCTTCAAAACAGACTCAGATCTGAAACAGAATGTGGGAATGAGCAGAGAAGCCAAAACCACAATCACAGTTAATGACTATTGGCTCTCTGAAATTAAAACTGAAATATCCTTTGGGATCTTGCAAGAAAACCACACTTTGAGAGTCCTGGCTTAGTAGCAATTCTCCCATGCAGAGGCTTTTGTCTTTGAATGGCAAATTTTACCAGAGGGATGCATAACAAAATTTATCCACCACCCTACCACTTCATGACTATTTCCCTTTTGCTCTGAGTTCATGATCTCTATGAACTGCATCACAGAAAGGCCTGTGTGATGGAGAGCTTCAAACAGATGGAAAAATCTGACACAAGATCTGCAAAAAGTGTTCTGGGGAAATGGCTGTGGACTCTCTTTACTTTGGCCTTGGTACAAGCAACTGGCCACAAAGAGATTGATGAACCCAGTAGGGGGATCCTCACATCACCTTCCCTTTGCCTTGTACATGCAATACAAAATAGATCTCCTCCTTCTCTTTCCAGAGAGGGTAGATTTGTTCTGCACAGAAACTCAAGACAGCAGATGTGGCTTCTTGCAGCTACGTGAAGAAACACAAGAATGCAAATTCTTACTCAGAGGAGGCAAAGATCCTCTGTTTCATAAGAAGCAAAAAGTTGAAAGAAAATTCCAAATAGAGCATATTATTTCTGTAACCATTTCAGCACCTCTAACCTCTTCACCTCATCATCTCAAGGTACAGCATTCTGAGAACCTTTCTATTTATAAGACAATGCCAGGAAAATGAGAACCTTTTCTCTATCACTAAAAGTAAGCGTTGTTGGAGAAATGTTGAGTCTGACTACCACCTAACTGACATGACAACATCAATCTTGATAATAAGTTTCATTTCACTTTGTAAAGGTGTCCAAAAAAATAAGCTTGCAACCGAATATGAAAGGCAGCAGATGCAACTACTAATTTAGAAAGCGCTGAGAGTTTGTTTTACACCTTCCTCACATTGACATAGAAAAATGTCCCCAGAGAGCCCACACTTTTTTCATTAACATCCCTCATCATAACACAAATAACGTAATACCTAGCATCTGCACTGCAGTTCTAGATATGTTACCTTTACATAAGCTTATGAAAAACAAAGACTGCATATTTTTATACAGTCAGTGTACTCTGATTTGGGGAGCTAAATGATTTATTTGCAAACGCTATCAATGGTGGTACCAGTTCTCACACAGATCTCTCTGAGTTTAAGTCTCCTTATACAACAAAAAGTCTCTGAGAGGATGACGATGTTGATACAAACTGGTTTTGATTGCTTCTCCAATTTGCCAGTAAAACTAGAATTTATCCATCATTTGCTATGAAAATGTTTCCATTATCAAGATCAGGTGCAGGATTAACCTAGACACTTCTTACTAGCAACTGTAAGAGACAAGATATCAAACTACAAACTTTTGGTCTAAACCTCTAAATTTGTACTCTTCACATAGGAGTGTGGGCAGTGAGAAGAGAAAAAGAGTTGGCCAGATAGGCTGGGACTCTGACATCAGCAACTACTGAACAATGAAGATGTGCCAGAGAAGTCAGACTGAAATCTAAATCTACTAATGCCTATCTGAAAAAAAATTCACTCTAGGGAACTAAGTAATGACATCAAAACTATGGATTTATTAGCTGGGAAGTGACATTCCTGTTTCAGTGGTGAAACATGAACTTTGATCCATTTCTGATTCTTACACATCTCACTGGTGTTCCCAGGGTAAAAAAATGCATGCTACATCCTGTGTATGTGCAAACTAATGGCTATAGGCTAAAACTTGTCATCCTGTGCAGGAAATTCTCAGATCTGTAATTTGGATGGAAATTTCACAATCTCAAATTGAACAGTTTTTTAAAGTAATTTTTTAGATAGACCACAAAACTCTGTATGCTGTTTATCAAGGTAGATGAAAAAATAACAACTCTAATCCCAACAATGCTCTAATACCAATGGAAGAAATCTTTAACATCAGTATCCCACTAGAAAGTGAGCAAATTTGCATTAAAATAGATTTTGAGGCTAATTCCCATGCATCTACCCTCCTTACACAAGGAAGAACTCATCCCTGCACAATAAATTCAGACATTGTCTGTCTGCTGAAGTCGGTGAAGGTTCAAGACAGTCCTTTCTCATCCAGAAAGGCATAATGGAAAAGAATCCTGAAACATTCTCAGCACAGGCTAGCAGTGCCATGCTGACTCACAGGGGCTACTGGTCAAAGGGGAGAAATAGAGAACCGTCATTCCCTTCACAGAAAGATCCAGCTGGACAATCCTGAAATGTGGTGAAAGTTATTTACTTACTTTCAAGAGATGCCTCATGATGCCTTAGTTGTGACTACTAAATCCATAAGCAAACTCATTTCTCTTCTGAATTAGAGAAATGCAGAGTATCTTATGCCTCCTAGTTGCTGCTGAGCCTTATCTTTGATTGAAGTGATTAAAGGCCCATGTGCAGCTAAGCCACTTTGGAACCACGGCACAGATTTTAACTAGCAATCTGCAAGCTCACAACAACATCACCCACCCCAGCAGGATCCAAAGGCAGAACACCCACAGAGGAAAACTGACCACCACTACTTGTGAAAAAGAAAACCCGAGAAAAAAAAAATGCCTAAAAATGTTCCACACACACATACACATCTTGCTTGAACTGGATTAATTGAAAACAATAATACTGTATTAATTTTGAACAGCAAAGAATTGGCCTTTTTAAAATTCTTTTTGTTTGGTTTTGGTTTTGTTTGGTTTTTGGTTTTGTTTTCTTTTTTTTTTTTTTAATTGTCTTGGACTAACAAAAATCTTGACCTGCCATTTGCATTAAACCTGGAAAAGTACTGCCTTTCCCTTTTTGAGGTTCTTTTGATCTCAGCTAGATAAAGCAGGGGACTTTCAGCCAATCCAACAATAGAGGAGGTTTCCAAATGAACAATCATTATTAACAGAATGGATTTTCAACTATCAATCTGGACTAGGAGCACAAGTCCTATTAAAAAATGTGGAAAACCATCCAGAGATCTTCCAGTGTTCGCTGGAATTCCTCAGAATAAGTTTTCACAAGACCAAAATTTTAGAGAAGTTCAGGGCTTTTACTGAAGATCAGTTTGGCTGATAATTTAGAGGGAAAACAAGAGAACTTTTCTGTTTGTCCATACATTGATCTTCTGAACTTTGTTTACATTGTCCTGGAAGGACTGGACATACAACACTGAACATTATTTTATATAAGAAGACAGTGCTCATCTAAAGCTTTAGCATAAAAACCAGATAAAGTGATCTATCAAAGTGGGGGGTTTATTCTGTAAATATTGATTCTTTTTTTTGTTGCCAAAAAAGTCAACAAATGCCTTCTTCCCACTTGTATAACAATAAGTTTTGATAGGTAGAATGTATGAAATATACAGTAACTTCTTCTGAAAAGCTATCTAAGCTCACTCAGCTTACAGTATGTGGAATGTAATTATCCAGAAAGTGAAATATGTATAAAAATAGGTAAAATTCCTACAATATTTGTATTGAGTCATAATTCCTCCTGCCAGGAAGGTTACAATAGCTCTACAGTATATGTATGAAATGCTTGTTCATAAAGTTAAAAAACATCATTACCTTACTGAAGAACACATTAAATACAGGAATGCATAATCAGAACTGACTCTCAATTCTGCTTAGCTGGTGCAAATCTACAGAGAACCATCATCCTTTCTGCACAAAACAAGACCAACCTCTAATTTGAGAGTTGGGGTTTTGTTTCATTGTTTTGTTTGCCATAGAGGGGCCAGACTGAAGTTTATGAAAGAAATTCCTCTGGAAGTGGAAGTACATTGTTTAATATTTTTTCCCTATCTCCACTTTGTTTCCCGACAGCAGTTACCCACCTTTTGAAATGAGTTACCCACCTTTTGAAATGATTATTGCCTGACATTACATGGAGCTTTTACTGCCTGCTCAGAAGGCGGCAGTGAAACACAAAGAACCTCCAACTCCCCTGTCATGACCCAGTTTGGGCTTGTGCTTTTTTGACAAGTCTTTGATCTGCAGCAGGCCTCATAGGCTGGTCTCCCGGAGGAACATGGTGCCGATGTTGTAAGACACCTTTCTCACTCTGGCAGATGGGACGGAAGGTTTTGGCGGCTTCTGACCACTTCTGACCTCCAGGAAGTAACAGATCCCAGGAATTTCCTTTGGAAAGTTTTCTGGAAGCTCTTCACGGGAACGAGGGATAAAAATAAAATTTTCTTCCTTTTTCAAAAGCCTGGAGAAAAACAAAACACAGGGACACAAAACACTGTAAAACACATTGCAAAAATGCCTCTTTGGAAAAGGTGGATCCTATGTGCAACCTAGTAAAAAATATGTTTACACTGTTGTGTAGCATATAAAGAAATTCTAAGTCAGGATCCTCAGCTGATCAGTATGAACTTATCATCATTAACTTCGAAGCTTCAAGAAGCTCTGTTGACTGAGATCAGCTGAAGGGATGGCTCAAAAAAACATTCTCTGAAAATCAGTGTCAGCATTCAGAAAATAATGTACCAGAAAGAGAACCAAATTCATAATGAAGGTTGTTCAGAACACATAATTTGGCTTAATTAAAACACTTTGGTCTGGCAGAAATTAACATTTCAGAGCAATGGCTACCACCAGGTTTCCCACTGGAAGGCCGGTATGAAGGTGGCAGTGCTTGGGAGCTCTCCCAGACAAAAGCAGGGAGGTCAGTTTGTGCATCTACACTCAGTAGTACTTTTTTCATAAATTGGGTTCAAATACAGCAAATCCATCTTCAACAGCAGAACTAAATCTGACACTATTCACCAAGAGTACCCATGGGTTTAATCTAGGCTATTTGGCTGGGTCAGAATGGGATCCAGGTTCCCTGGACTGACAAAGCCATCTCCTGGCATGCCTGCTCAGCTGGCACAACACCACAGACCCCACTATGCTGCCTTCTGCCATTTGCCACCTTAGAAATCTCTGTCTGGTTAGACCTGAAAATTTAGGGCATCTTTACCAGGACTAGCTGGATTTGTAAAATAAAGGAAGTAACTCTACACATTTTCTTTTTGTTTCCAAAGTAAATTAAGTTAGTGGTATTCAATCCCTTGCAGCATTGAAAAGAGCAGTTTTGAGACAATGGCAAATTCTGAGCACAGTTGGATATATAAAAGCATTCTTCCTCTTTTCCCTCCAACAATATTAATTCTTTCTCTCAATCAGTTTGAAGCTAAAAAACATAATTGGGAAGAATTTTATAAGTTTCCATGGAATTTTGTAATAGGTAGATTATTTAATGCCTGTAAAGTTGATTTCTGGAAAGCAAATGAATGAATGAATCCTCTTGCCAGGGGAATTTTGCAGGATTATCAGTATATGCAATGGCACTTCCTTTACAGAGTATTTTTTCATGAGTTTTTTGCATGAGATAAAACTAGGTAAGCTCATTGACATATAAAGGCAATTTCTTTCCAGCTTTTTAGTAATCACTTAGTTATAAATCCAACAAAGTTTGTGCCTTTGGACTTCTGTGGAGAACTTTATTTAGCACGTAGTTTGAAAGTCCACATTGTCAATTTTATGATCAAAATATGATCAATTTTATGATCAAAATACTGAATCTTTTCTAAACATGAATGTTTGTGGAGGCCTCTACAGAGAAGCTTCTCTTTTAATCTCTGCAATGTTTGCAGTAAATATTTTGTGTGCCCAAACTAAGGCTTAACATACTGAAATAAGTCTTCTCAGCTTCCCAAATTAGATTTCTGCATGTAACAGCTGAAATCTTAGAACTTTCTGAGCTAAATCTGTAAGCTTTCACTGTAGCCACTCTTCCCCACACTGACTATTCACCATGGAGCATCCTGCCTTCCTAAAAATCAATGGTTTCCTCATCAGAGTCTAACATCAGGTAATTTTAATGACAGTTACACAAATCCAAAACTGTAAAGTGTAATGTAAAGTATATCTACATTATTTGAGTAAGGTCAGGGTTGACACTAAGATTAGTTGGTATTTTATACCATTTCCTCATAGAAAAAAAAGTGCAAGATATTAACTACCCATCTTATTTTCACTTGTTTTGTGAATTGTAACTTCGTGACAATTAAATGCTCCAGGACTGATAGACAATTAGTCTTTTGAAGATTCCTCCACTGCTGTGGCTTGTGATAGAATACATCCTGTATTAGACGCTTGAATCAGCCTCTAAACCTCGGAAATTGTCCAAGCTGGCCTTCATTGGGATAACATTTCGGCTCTCAAGCAAGCATGGCAGGAAACCTTTGTTACCAAATGTTAATGGAAGTTACTTATGATTACATTCTATCCTACTTACTTTACATTGCTAAAAAAAAAAAAAAAAAAAAAAAAAAAAGAAAAAAAAATCTGGTACTAAAGAAACAAGTTATCTGCAAATTCTCAGTGCATATCAGCAAAGATATTTTTCTGCAAAATCTTCCCTCTTACTTTTAGGCCACCTGTGATGTTAAAAAGAAATCAATAGCAATTGATGACCATGCCCATTTCTAAGTTTACTGAATTCCTTTTTACGGGAACAAAGAACCCCAAAAGATCCTTGTGCCAAGCAGGTGAATGAGTAGAGCACATCCTTAGGGATGGGCTGACCTTGGCTGGACACCAGGTGCTGACCAAGCCACTCTGTCCCATGCAATCCATATTTTGCACTTGCTCTCTGGATCAGGAGAAGATCCAGTGTAAAACCTTCTGCTCTGGAACATCTCATGGGTGCTGGCACCAGTTCAGGTTGGTTGCCTCACCTCACAGACTGCTCTCAGAGCACTCCTTTCTGAACAGGACAGGCTGCCAGTTGTGAAAAGAACAATCTACCCTGAGAGCACAATCTTATACTTCACCTTCAGGAAATTATGCTGCAGCTTTAACTGTATAAAAAATGTCCCCAGATTGTCCCATATTCTGAGAGCTTAAGCTGAAGTTACACAACCTCCGCAGTTCAGGAATATTCATGTAACAACTAGTCTGAAAATATCCCAAAGCATTTATCTTAGCTGTATTTTCTGAACCACTTCTGTGAATTTCCCTGCAGGGCACTACTGCAAAGGATATTTTTATAGTAGGTTTTTCACAGGTTCAAAATTCTGGGTTCCACTCAAGTAGCTGGATACACAATTTACCATTCAGAGCTCAAATTGTGCGGGTCAAGGTACTCAGGCATTCTTATAAATTGCCTGGAATTAGGTCTGCCCTCAGCTTGTCTTCTTCAATGATGTTTCAGGGGAGGAAGAATTTCTTAAACAGTGATTTGCAGTTGATTAACTTTGACACCTTCTCCTCCTAACCTGAAATCTTTCAGAGTTTTTAAAATTCTTTTTCTGTCCCTTCCTTGCTGGGAATGCTCTTGCTTTCAGACAAAAAGAGAGAGTATCTGAGAATTATCCTATTTTTTTTTCTCTTCTGCTCATTCATTTAAGAAAAAAAATCAGGATGTCTGTGTGTGAATGAAAATTGGGATCGTACTTAGGGGGAATCTTGAAGAAGCTTTTAAAAGCTGTAGCTCTTTCTTCACATAGATGAAATGATACAGTAATTATATTTCAAACTATCTTGGCAAGAAACAGTCACATCTTCATCACAGTTTCTATATTGAGAAAACCATAGAATCACTGAATATGCTGACTTGGAAGAGACCCATGATGAATATGAAGTCCAACTCTGGCTCTGCACAGGACCATCCCCAAGCTTCTCACCATGAGCCTGAGTGTGCTGTTCAAACGTCTTGAACTCTCTCAGGCTTAGTGCTGCAATCACTTCCCTGAGGAGCCTGTTCCAGACCCCAGCCACCCTATGGGTGTAGCACCTTTCCCTGATATCCAGACTAAACCTCTCCCAACACAGCTTTGTGCCTTTTTCTTGACTTCAGTCACAAGACTGAGGAGATCAGTGTCTGCCCCTCTGCTTCCCCTCGTGAGGAAGTTGCAGACTGCAATGAGGTCTCCCTTCAGTCTCCTCTTCTCCAGGTGGAACAAACTAAGTGACCTCAGCCACTCCTCATACAGCTTCCCCTCCAGACCCTCTCCCACAGTTTAATGTCTTTTTTATGTTGTGGCACCCAGAACTGCCCCCAGCACTGGAGGTGAGGCTGCCCCAGCCCAGAGCAGAGCAGGACAATCCCCTCCCTTGCCCAGCTGGCCGTGCTGTGCCTGATGCTCCCACAGCTCCTGGCTGCCAGGGCACTGCTGGCTCATGTCCAACTTGTCACAGACCAGGACCCCCAGGTCCCTTTCCACAGTGCTTTTCTGCAGCGTCTCACTCCCCAGTCTACACAAGCAGGGTAGCCATGTCCCATGTGCAGAATCTGGCACTTGCCCTTATTAAACTTCAATGGTTCTTATGGCCCAGCCCTCCAATCTGAAGTAAGAAATGGTGACTGCTCATCTCTCCCATTTGAACTAACAGAGACTTGCTGTTGGAGAATTATTTGTTACAAAGCCCTCTATACTGAGTGCATGTTGCCCATGATGATTCTTTACTCCCTCCATGCCCACAGTTTTCCCCTCCGTCTCTCAGAGATGTCAGGCTTTTGTACTTTTCACTGGATTGCTGAATCAGAGCGCAAAAGCACCCACTCAGAACTAAACTTCAATGTGAACTTTTCTTTAGGAAAATTGGTCTGTATAGACCAAAACTGAACAAAAGTTCTAAGAGAAATAAAATGCTCTACAACAAAGGAAACTATGCACTGCACTCCGAAACACAGTAAGCACCATTGGCCAGGTCAATCTTCCATAAAGCCTATCTATCACAGGGAGAGAAACAACAAAAGAAAAAGATTCTTTCTGCCTTAACTCTAAAAGTACTGTAAAACCTTTAGTTACCCTTGTTCACATCTGCCCATTAACCGGTATAATTAGAAAAATCTAATTTTAATGGCTTTCCAAACAGGCTATGAGAAGACTGTCTCCTGTTGGACTGCTGCTCGCTTCCTCAGTGGCAACAAGTTTTATCCTTCACCAACTGGGCATCTTCTTGATAACATAAAACAGCTAATTTGTTTCCATATGAATACAGATAATCAATTATTACAGCACTCACTAGAAATTTTGGAAGGCTGCTCTTAAAATACTCTGTATAAACATATGAATTTGCTATTGTAATGCTAAAAAATCAGTGCACTTGGTTCTAAACTTTAGCAGGTTTGAATTTCTCCCTCAGTTTCTGTGCATGCTATAAACATAGCAAGAATGGAAAAAAACAATCCTGACCACATCTCTACCTAATTAACTTCACATTGCATTTATTACTTTTTAGACTATGAAAGTTAATGTACTGGTGTCCCTTCTTCATACAGGTCAACTGTGGAAAGGTTACGAAAGGGCCGGTCATGATTTTTAATGGAATATATTGCAAACCACATGCAGCTAAGCATGGTGATTGTCCATCTCTGACCTTTAACACTTTTTTCCTCACTCACCTAAGCAAAAAGAATATTGGTTTTCTGCTCTCTGTTTGGGACATCAGAGGCTCAGTGCACAGGTTTGCTACTAAAAGGCCTCAGGCTTTACAGTGATGTAACAGTACTGGCCTCAGGACCTGCCTGGATTTTTGCAGGCCTGAGCTTTTTGTAGTTTCAACAGCTGCATAGCCAACAGATGACTTTTCTCTAAAGATGTTTTAGCTTTAGATCAGCTGTGTGGAACTGTGGGGTAAGATACACTGTTAACTACTGAACAGTGATCTAGCACAGCTATCCTGTGTAGAGAGAACCTTGAACAAAAGTACAGTGTCACAAAGCACAGCACAGACAGACAACAGAGGCCCAAGGACCAGCATCACAAAACACAGTGATCCTGGAGGTGCAGCCTCACAGAAGCAGGTGACACTGGGAGCAGAAACCCAAGAAAAAACAGCGTGTTTTGATTATGCTTCTAAAATTAGACTAGCAATAATTTTTTGTGCCTGTGAATAGGTTGTATTCCCAGTCTGTCCAAAACTAAATTGTCTGTCCACCAACACCTCTTGAAAATATACATGGTGAATTGAACAACATAAAAACAAGCAGTTTTTTTAAAGGATGCTGAGAAACAAAATCTGAAATAAGGCTCTTGAGAGAGCAAGCCCATTGGTTTGACCATAGGAGGCAGAAAAATATAGATGTAGAGATAGCTATAAGTTGTAGAAGAAATAATACATATAAACAGATACAACTTGTAGGAAAAATAATTTTATAAAAATAAAAATCAATAAGGAGTTTAAAGAAAAGCCTAATTTTAATTTAAAATCCCTGTAAAGAGGGAAGTATAGAAACATTTCTTAATTACATAAAACTTCTTTCATACAACTTTCTGTGAAAGAACTATTAAAAACCTACATCAGTTTTAATCAATTTTAAAGGCTGAGGAGCAATTTATGCAGATGAACATACAATGACCTCACCCAGCTCAATAGTGAGGCACATACACTCTCCCCTAAATCAAGATAAAGATGTGGGATACAGGCCGTTCATCTTTGTCTAAGCTCAGGTCCCAGATGCATTGCCCAACATGTGATAATGGAAAGTATCTGTACCCAGCACTGAGTGCCAGAAGCACATTCTCCGAAAGAGAAATACATGCTGCAAAAGACTAGAGGTAGAAAGAGGAAAAAAAGAATTAATTCTTAAATAGGAGTTACTTGACAAACAGAAGCAACTATGTTTACCTGCTTTTGATAACCTTTTAGAAATCCCAAAGCACTACACTGCAACACTACTAGGAAAACAAGACAAATGTGGGCATATTATATTAATATCTCATAAATATAATTTTTAAAGGCTGAAACAAAAATCTAAAAAATATTTTATTTCTTTCCTGTGCTGAAGAGTCTCATTAATCTTACTGTGCTTTCTTTCTGACTATGGAAAATAGGGTAATTCTATTCAATTCAGGATAATGATGATTCAAGTACACTTATTTTCCTATTCTTTTCTGTCCATATGTTTATACAAGCGACCAGTCTGGGATGCTCAACTTCCTCTCCAGTTTCCACATTTCTTACTGAAAATTTTACCAATGCTATTCCAGGGATTTAATTTCACAATGCTCAGTGCTTCAAAGCAAATGGGGATCTGTGACCCTTGCATCCATAGACCTGTCTGAGTCAAGAGAACAGGGTATTTCAAACAGAAGTGATGCTTCAGATTAAAAAAAATACAAAGTGCACCTTTGTAAAAGTTGTTGTTTCACACCTAGTAGAGCTCTGCCCAGGCAGGTGTAACTGGAGCAAGATTGCCCCAGGCTCACTGCTGCTGCCAAGCAACAAACATCACACCTTGTACTTATCATTTTAGACTCTGATTCTTACTTAGGCAGATTACAGGCTTGAAGGGAAGTGTCTGTAACCAATAATAGGTATTCTGAGGTGTGATTATTATTTGAATGCTGATGACACTTTAGGATGCATAATCTCTTTACTGTAAAATGAAAGCTGGTAAGTATTGGATGTGTTTCAAGCTTTATAAAAGTTTGCTTGCTTTATAAAAGTTGAATCACAACTTCCATCAGGGCTGTGATGATAAATGCCAGTAGTTTCATATAATTGAAAATTCTGTTGTTTTCATAATGACTGCAAAATCATCTACTTTGGAAAACACTTATTCTTAGATAATAGAAATATTAACAATAGCAGTATTAACAAAGTGCACAGCAGCAGAGTGTGATCAAATAGAAGAATGTAACAGAATATAAAGTCAAAGAATATAAAGTCAAATACAAATACATTTTCAGTTTGTGATGAATCACTTCATTTATACACAATAAATAAATGCTGATACAAATTATATTTAAGAAAAGTTATATATGGATGCATCAGATCACTATTTTTGATTTGGATACCACAAGGATATTATGTTAAATCTCACAGATCACTATCTTTAGAAACTCTGGATAAATCTTTCCCTTTGAGTATTTTGTAATTGCAGTCTCTTCTGGCTACTGTTTCAACAGTGCTAGTTCTTGACATCTTCCCTGTTTGTTTTCAAGCTTCCAACTACGACAGAAGGTATAGTTTGAAATCAACTTTTCAAGTTGCTCCATGTACATCAATTTTATTATTTCACATATTTTCCAAAGCCTGTAATATAAAATTTTTCCTAGCTTCATCATCACTACTTTTAGC
The DNA here is from genome assembly GCF_035770615.1 of Melospiza melodia melodia. Taxonomy (NCBI): domain Eukaryota; kingdom Metazoa; phylum Chordata; class Aves; order Passeriformes; family Passerellidae; genus Melospiza; species Melospiza melodia. The sequence continues at coordinate 78,132,340 of NC_086195.1, forward strand.
CACTCATTTTGAATGATACCTGTATTTTATTCAAACATATATTTTCTTTCCATTTCTACTTTCTTCACCTGTAACCATGTGTCTAGTCGGTTACTTCCACTGCAAGTTCTCTGAATCAAGAACTGAATTTGTTTAGCATGTTAACAGCAGATTGTTTACTGAGTACAATCACACAGATTAAAAATGCCAACAATTTTGTATTTTGTTGTGTATTGTTTTGCAATTTTATGTTACAGCATTACTACAAAATCAGTTACTTTTCTATCTTCCCTTTTTGAAGCAACAGTCCACACTGGTAACTGTCTGCAAGGTAAGTACAGACATGGGGGTCTTAAAAGGTGAAAGTTCAGCAACTGTGAAAAAAATAGTCTTATTCATACTGGATTTCTAGGATTAAAGGGAAGTGCAAAAAACCAGTTTTGATGCAACCTGAGAGATATGCAGGGTGAGAAGATCTGACTCAAGTTTTGGTGCCTAGGACTTAGCAAGAGCACTCTCCAAGGTGACTCACACTTGACCTGCCATGGTACGAAATGCCCAGTGGCAGCCGGGCAGAGATGAGACACAGGTGAAGAGAAGCCATCTTCTCTGTGCCAGAATGCACTAAGAGTCAGAAAATGGGCAGCACAAACCCACAGATTTCTAACAAGCTCCATACACAGGCCCTCAAACCAACTTCCAGAACAGTCATTTAATCAGCACTGTGATGAAAAGAAAATACAGTCACAGAACCACAGAATCAATGGGGTTGCAGAGGACCTTTAAAGCCCTTCTAGTCCAACCCTTTGGCAATGAACAGAAACATCTTCAGCTAGATCAGGCTTTTCAATGGCCACAAATTTGTGTCTCACAGAGGAGGTGCCGTATCACTCATAACCAAATTCAACACAACTGGCACTGTGCACTGGTACACAGAAGGTGACTCTGGCCCCAGCATGAAGAGAGTTCTGTGCACCATGGGTCCCACAGCTGCTCTCTAGTTATATTTCCATAAAGTTGTTTAGCTCACCAGTTTCTGCTCTCGGGGACACAAACATGAGCAAACAACACCATAACCCCAAGTGAAATCAGTCTCCTGAACCACATTTGTGAAGTGCTAAGATCTCTTTTCTGAAAAAGTACGGAGAGAACTTTCAGAGTATCTGGAAAACTATCTGAGGCTGGAGAACAGCTTTTTATAAGAAATGATCCTACTCAAGAGAAGTCCAGCTCCCTGTCACAGGGCCTTGGTCACCTTTTGCCAGACCACAAATCACACATGGAAGGCCCTGCTACTGTGTAATTTTTGTAACTGGAGCACAAATGGTAAACAAAATTATGGTGAGTGTTCAAACCAGGTTTTAGAGGCTTCCTTCTATCCCATACTGGATGACCAAGAGTCAAACACTGTAGAATGTTGTGTATGGAAGGTCCCAAAACCAATTTATTTTCAAATGATACCAAGCTCCAAACAGAAATTTCCTATATATTTATTGAATTTATTTTTATTTAAATGAAAATATCTTCTGTAAACAATAACAGATGGATTTGGATAGATTTGGAAAATAACAGATTGCCTTTCTCTTGCATGTTACCAGACAGCTGTATGAATCCATTTCTGTTCACTTTATGATACAAACCCTATTGTTATTCTACTTCTTGTTCAATTTGTTACTCTGGCTTCATTCTCAAAATATGGTCTCAAGTGAATGGACATTCTTCAGAAGAATGTCACTTTATGTATTAGTTTAATTACTTTTAACTTTACTTTCTGACTGATTCACATTTTAGCATAGCAGACACTTCAATACTTGGTTGAAGAAATCCCATTAAAAATTTTTATTTACACAGTAGCTATGGGGGAAAAGATTTGAGATTCTGAATAGGAAAAATAAAAGAAAGAAAAGTAATATTGTTTGAGCAACTATGTAGATATTTACCATACAGTCTCAAAACCTTACTTCAGAAAATTACTTCAGATACAGAACACTGGAAGATTGAGATATCCTGCCAAAAAAAAGTGAGTGCATCAGCTGTACTCTAAGCAGTAGAAATTCTAACAATCAAACTGTCAAATCTGAACAATAAGGAACACCTTTTTTATTTAGGAGCTGTTCCTCATAACCAGATTTAATCAAGCCTTCTTTCCATTTGCATAATTTCTTCAAAACGCTAGGGATAATGCTTTGCCATTTTCAATCTTTTTTCCTACATTATAAGCATGCTTCTATCAAGTGCGTCTTTACAGTGCTAAATAAGAAATTTTGTCTTCAAGAAAACATTAAATTTCTTTGTAATCTCTTGGCCTTACTGGCAAAATACGACTTCCTTCTGAGACAATGGGAGTGTGCTTTCTTTCATGAAAACTGTGTTTAGCAGGTGGAACCCAAATCCCCAGTCAAAAGCTGCAATAGTGCATAAAACTACCTCACTTGGGGAGATATCTCCCACATCTTCTCTTACATATTATTTTTAGCAGGAATGGCAGGCTTTTCTGTTGTGCTTCCTTGCCTCCAATGCCTGACTTCTTTGCACACTCTGATACAAACGTGCAAACAGAAGACAGACATCCCCACACAATGCCTCCTTCCTCTGTCCCGATGCCCTACCAACTTTCTGTTGAATTCTGTGTGTTGAGGACAGAGCATGTTACAGGAACTGGAACTGGAAACAGGCTGGAACAAAAACAAAAGGGAAGAAAGGGTGAAGAGGACTTACTGGTACGTGGTGGGACTGACGTTGATGCGGCGTGGGTGACTCCCTGACTCGAACTTGCTCGCCAGGGTGACATTGTTCCCAAAGAGGCAATAGCGCGGCATTCTCACACCGACGACGCCGGCCAGCACCGAACCTGAGTGAATGCCTATCCTCATCTGGAAAAACACATGAGATCCACGTCAGGCTGCCTCTCCTGGGCCACCAAGGGCAATGTCATTAGCACTCAGCTACAAGCAACCCTTTCAAATAAAGAGTAAACAAAAGAAGAAAGAGTGAAGTGGAAAAAAAACCAGACTCTATTCTATTCTTCTAGCTTAGATCAGATGCAGTTAAAAGAAAGAAGAACAAAAACATTATTATCTTTTCACTAAAACAATTTTCTTCTGTGCACATTTGCTGGAGACTGTGACAGTCAAAATAGAGATCATGAACAGAATAGGTTGGGATCATCCAGAACTACTGCAACATCAGCCATCTAATTACACAAATAAATACATTACAGAGGTTATTTCTGCCACCACTTCTAACACAGGCTTTGAAGTAATAGCCAGTTTTTCTCAAACTGGCAGGAAGAGTAGTTAAGTTTTATCTCCTCCATATTTTTCTTCCAAACTCTTCAAGGTCTAAGGTCTTTATCATGTTGTCAGACAGACAGATATTGCAGTGGTGAGCATGCTGAAGACTGAGGCACCAATGATTTTAAAGGTAATTGTACCCTTCTCAAAATAAGGAGGAATAAATCCCCAGCAAATTAAAAAACCCATGCAACTACTTCAGCAATCATTCCCTGTAACTGTCTGAGATCTGGCAATTGCATAGACCTGTACAGCTCAGAGTCACCATCCAAGTTTCCTTCACAATGAATAATCAGAGATTTATTCTGCAAACATTTTAGCTAACAATTGTGTTTGCCAAGAAAATGATTTTTACAGATAGGGAAGTCTTTTTCTCTTGTTAACTTTATAACAGTTAAAAATTAAAAAGAAGATATTTATATCTTCTGAGGATACTCTTGCTCATAGCAACTGGACTGCTGCAAAACTTAAGGTGAAGGAAATAAATAGCAGCTACTAAGAGGGTCTTATGGGGTAAGAATGAGTGACTTACCTAACACCGTACTCAATATGGTCCTTTTACTTACTTAACTCACAGTTATTGCACTGTCCTTTTGTCCCTCAGTCCCTAATTTTTTAATAAAACATACATACGGACTCAAATACAAATTTAAAAAAAAAATCATTTTTACTCCTTTTTTATGTAAAGAAAATGCCAACATTTGATAACATTGGTGTCCATGAAGTTCTAAGAACATGTGGGACCCCACATAATTTCACTGACTATGGTTCTTCCCACATGCCCAAGACTTCCATCATGCAGCTAAGCACTCTTCTAATTTTGTTCCTCTCCTATGTGTCACAGACAATGGGTTCAGAATTATATCTGCTATACAGTAAGCTCCTGCATAATCTAAGGACATGTTCTGCATTTGATACTACTTACAACATTCTCACAGGAAGCCTAAAACCCTCAATCTTCACAAGAAGATTGTTAATTACAGACTAGGTTGTTTGGTTTGTTTGTTCCTCTCTCCTTCTTTTTTCTTTTTTTAAATCTGTGAATAAGAATCACTTTAGTGATTCTTTAAGTTAAAAAGTTCATTTGAATCGAACTTTCAAACCTTTACTATGGTTTGGAAGGCAGACACAGAAATCCTTCAAATCCTCTCTTCCATAGGGCTGGGAAGCATCCACTAACTTAGTTTGCCTGCTAACATTTGTGCAAATTCATAACACTTGGGTTATTTTGGTCATATTTTGGAGCAGTAAGATTTCCTGCTTTTGCTACAACATACATTTAAACTCCACTGTCCATTACCAGTGGAAAAAAGTGCTCCTGCAGCCATGAGTTGGGTAAACAGCTGTTCTCCCTGTAGGTGAGGTCAGTACCTGCCCTCAGTGAAAGACTATGAGCAGGAAGTTTTGCCCACACAACAACGAGCATCCTTTCAATAAATAATAAACAAGCTATTTACAATGTCTTGTTCTTGTGAGATGGGAGGTGACGTAGTCACTTTGTACATAATTTTAGGAACAGAGCTAATGAAACTCATTTGTTCCATTGCTACTCTGCATGTTTATTTAAAAATCACAAATTAACTGTGTGCTATGACCTCTTCCACAGTACATTCAATCACATGTATAGGCCAGATTGAAACTGTAAGGAAAAGTATTAGCCTTGTTTTCCTCTAAAAACACAGGAATAAGAGTATACATTAGAGAGGATGGAAAATATGACAGCAAAAAACATACTAAGGAAATAAAATTTGCTTTTGCAATATATGCAGTGAAAGCTGAAGTTATTGTTGGTTGTTTTGTTACTTTCATTCTTTCCTTTTCATTGCTTCCTTTTATATGGCCACATAGTTTTTTATTACTCAGTGCTTCAGTGGCAGACATGAGAGTTCTTCTGTACTATCTTAAGAGATTTTTAAAAAACACTTGCTCCTACAATTGAAAAAGGTAGATATTGTCTCACAAATACAGGTTAAACTGCATAGAGAGAGTCAAAACCTGAAGTTTTCATTTGGTGGAAGAAAGTTGATGTAGGCTTTCTCAATAAAACTTAGACATAAATTACACTATGAATGGTTCACAATAAAGCTCCACATCTGCTTTATTATATAGCTCTCTACAAGAAAAGAGCCTGCAAACACTGAAGCTCTTGTCATAAAGTATTCCTTTGTGTGCCTTATTATACCAAGAATAACCATTATATTGGTCCTATAGTACTTTTTAGAGAAATACGTTTACTTAAAAGTGTCTTTTCAAGATTTACTTCATTTGCAGATTCGTTGTTCTGGTCTTTTCCTCACAGAGTTGAAAACTGTTGTGTTAACAGCTTCAGGCTCTTTTTTACAAAGAAAAAAAAAGTGTGATCAAATTATTAACAAGAAGGGACTTACTGGGGCACATCAACCTTTCACATTACCTTTGCAGTAAAGAAAATCTGCCTAGACCACACAACTTAGAACAATACTAACAACAGTTACACAAATAAAGTTACAGTTCCCAGGCTATATTGTACATGTAGCCCTTATCAGCGCTCTCTCACAACAGTCACCATTAAATAATAAAAATAGCACAAAAAGTGAAAATGAGGTGACAACACTAGAATGCAATTTTTGTCTATCATAACTGTTTATTCCTTTAAATATATGTGTACTACAAATTATACATTTATTAACTGTCTTAAATGGAACATTTTTAATAAAATGCATAGTTTTCACCTGTACCAACTGTTCCTTTGTATGTCCTTAATTATTTGGCTAAAGATAATAGGGAAGTCTTAGCTGAGCCAAATTCAGATGCATTGTGCACACAAATGGAAAGGTGACTCTTTGGAAACTATCACAAAGAGAAGACAGCTGTGAAAAAAAACAACCAGTAAATATCATTCCTCCAAGAGGTAAGGAACAGTGAAGAGACCCACAAAAGCCAGACATTTCTAAAGCATTATCCTGGAAGGCACAATGGCAAAACCGACACGAACAGGTGGGAAAAATACTGAGAGACCTGTGAGAGATGTTTTAGATGAAGAGGGACAACTTGAAATGAGTGCAATGAAAAACAAGAAAAAAAGATTAACAGATCTGATCTCTGCAAGAGCTGTGGTAATGGTAAAGTGGAGAAAAGCTGATGAGTCAGAGGTGTAAAAGAAAAGCAGCCTGCATTGACCAATGCAATGTGAGAGGAAAGATGTGGCTATGCGTGAAGCAAAAGAAGCTTTCAAAGCTTGTATTAAGAAAGTAGCAGTATTTGAATATTTTTTACTGGATAAGGCACAAAGAGCAGAAATTTCTAATACCTGAGTGACCAGAAGGATAGTGATTTTGTTTAGCAGAGATAAAGAAGAAGATTAATAAAGAAAGATGAGAAAGATGAGAAGCACTGGTCACCATCTAAAATGAGCAGTGGAAATGTGCCAGAAGTGGTATCAGTGAGAGCTGATAGTGCAGACTAGACTGCAAGAGGAAAGTCAAGAACAAACAGGAACAAGGATGAACAACACAAAAATATTTTTCTTTTTCTGAACTGAACATTCTGTTACTGAATTCTTCTGATGTCCCAGATCTTAAAAAAATGTATGTTACTTCTTTACACCTCCTCATTGCCAAAGCATTATTTTCCTCTTTTATATCCAGAAGAACTGGGGGTTTTGCTTTGTTTAGTTTTGTTTCTTTTTTTATCTGCCCTTCAATTTCAATTACTTGCAATTGCCTGAATGCCTTCTTAGGCACGATACTGAAAACTATACTCTTACATCAAAATAAAGCCTATTCCAACTGAGATGAGAGTAAATGCAACACTGAAAATTCTAAACAACCCATCTAAAATTAACCTTATAGGCAAGTGGCAAAAGTATTTTAATAACAGTAAATGAATGCAGTGGCATGCCTGAAGTAAATTTCATCATTGCTAATTTGCTTCTTAATAGCTTTTTCTGTTAATCAGTACTCTCAAAAAAAAAAAAAAAAAAAGAAAATCCAGTCATTTTCATTACGGTCAAAGCTCTTGAGTTTTTTCTCTTTTGAAACCTTTTCAAAAAATGTATTCTCCTTCCTCTTTCTGTATTTCTCCACATAATTTTCAAGACAAAAATTAAATGCAAGTGGAAAGACAGTCTGAGAAGTAGCACTTGGCTACTCAATAATGTTTTTGAAAACCTTCTCAAATCCAAAATTTTTTGACCAATATATGTTTGTGTATTGATAAGCAATAGAATACATTAACCTTATTTCTCTTCAGTCAAAACTGAGACATTGCACTACAAGATTTAAAACAATTCTTTATTAATTAGACCACAGAAAAATCATTCAAACTGTAATGATTTCTGAAAGGAAAATTAAACAGGTTTCAAATTATTCCTCAAGCTTCATATGTACATGGTGCTGTGCAAAAATATTTGCAATTTTTGGTATGGGCTTACAAATCTATTTTAAAAAGCATAATTCATGCTTTATTTAAAAAAAAGACTAATAGGCAATAGCATGGAGAATTGCATAAGGGTATGACTGTGAAGAATGATTTCTGAGTCGAAAAGAAAAGGACTGCAAATATTTTTGCACAGCACCATGTACATAAGAAGCTTGAGCAATAATTTAAAACTGGCTTACTTTTCCTTTCAGGAAACATTACAGCTTGAACCATTTTTCTGTGGTCTAATTAATAAAGGGATTATTTAATAAACTGAAGGGAAAAGTAGGAAGAAGAAGAGGCTGTGGGTACCTTTATTTTTGTCTTCCAGTAAAGAGTAGTTGATACTAAAACATGCAAGCAGACTTTCCAACTCACACTAAAGGTAACTACGCAACCTGTCTTCTGATAAGCACAGGGTGAAAAAATATGCTCATTTCCAAAGTTCTCTCTCTGCAACCAGAAACTTTTAGTTCAGGGATTTCCTGAGCCAAAAGAAATTCTTTTTGTAGAGAAAAGGTGTTTGATGTTCAGTTCCTCCTCAAATATGAATTACAGTAACATTTCAGCATGCATTCTTTCTTTGCACCACACACTGAAAGAAGGACCTTAATAAACAGCTCTCACACTCTGAAAAACACACTGCCATGCTAGAAAGAGAAGTCTCAGGTTGTCTCACAGGTTAACTGCATCCAGAAGGACACACAATCCATTTTCTCAGAGCTGTCTGCCTTGCACAGACACAGATGAAGGAGAGAGGGCAGGCTGGGAAGTAGGTGACACAGCTTGGGAAACAACCACAGGCAGAAGTGATCCCCCACTCTGCCAACCTGGAGCTTTTCAAGCCTCAATAACGTGACTGACTGACAGCTGCTCAAGACTTTGTGCTAAGCTGAGCAGAGCTCAGGGCTGGCACAAGGCAGTAGCTGCAAGAAAAGAGTTCCAGGCACATGGATGGCCCAAGCCAGAAAAGCAATTAAATACAATAGAAAGCATTCTGCTGGATCAGGACTTTTGGTCTCTGCCTCAACAATGTACATTGGTATCTATACAGTAACATTTCTTAGACAAAAGCACTCCTCACTTTCTGGCCTAATATACTGATTGACACTTTGTGTTTCAGTATGGACCTTCTCCCTTCTGTCCTTGCAGTGTCCTTCAAAAAGGAAAAATTCACCTCTTGCATGGTGTCTTAGCTATTAGCCCATGACACAGAGCCAGATTATTTCAAACAGAATCTGCCAAATTCTGTAGGGTGTTTTCTGCTCTAATATTTTCTAGCAGCTTCTACAGCAGCGCTATCTGTAAATCCCAACAAATTCCTTGCACAGGGAGATTTACTTGTAAAATGTCTTAATGTAAAACAGACTCTCCAGAGCTCAGAGGTCTAAAATCAGAGCCCCACACCGGTGAGTCAATGTGCCTTTCTGCTCCTTCAGAGGACTGCAGGTTGATAGGACTGACAGCTACGTCCTGACATATGCTTTAGTGTGTGGGTTATCTGTATTCTTAGATAGATTTATAAATATCACAGTGCCTTTCTGGAAAGGGACATATGACAGTACAGCTCACTACAGAATTGTTGCCAAGGAACAGACCTGCTCAGAGGAAAATTTAGATCACTTGAATTTCACAAGGTGTTCTATAGAACTAAACTACAGGATACATTCCCCCTCACCCCTCCCTCCCATTTGAATATCATTTGGAGAAATAAACACTTAACTTCTTTTCTAATCAGAATTTCCTAGATTTTTCACTCAAAGAATTATTCAACCCATCTGAAGCAAATTACACAGCAAATTATACAAGGACAAAGAAAAATAAGGTAATAAACTAATAAGAGTGAATGCCTTGGGATCAATAAATCCATTTTAAGTAGTTATTGGGTAAGGTAATCATGTGGTTTGTGCAAAAAAGATGCAATTAAATTATAACCAATGTGATGCACTTTGCATATGTACATCCCTGGGCTATGGTCTTGGCATACAGTCACTTCTACTGAATGTGGGAAAAGGAGCTATGAATCATTTCTACATAAAGAAGCCCCAGAGTTGAAGGATGAAATTAGTTCTCTCTTTCCCTTGAAGTTCTTCTGCCATGAGCTAAGCTAGCCCTGCTTTGAATAGTGGTTGGATTACTTAACCTCCAGAGGCTCCTTGCAGCTTCCTTTATTTCACAACTCTGTATTTCATAACCTGTGTTGAAAACTTATACACCTGTGAGTCTCCATCAGCAGTATGAGGTAGAGTTAAATGAAGTAAAAACAAAAATGAAGACTCAGACTAGTTTTGGGAGCTCATTAGTTCTAGCATCAAAGGAAAATTTACACTGGGGCAAGCTATTTTTGAGCCAAATGGGATCATGTGAATTCAGTATGGCACTGCTCAGTGTCTAGGTTAGAAGAAGATTTGGGTCGTCTGTAAAGAAACTTCTGACCTGAAATTATTTACTGGAGGGGGTTTTGAGTGGAGAGGTGGGTGTTAAATGATGTAAATGAGAATTTTCAGAGCTGCTAAACAGAAAAATAAAACCTGTATCCTTCCCCTACAGTTCCAAAGAAAAAACATTAATGTGCCTTTTCATGAGCTGCTTCTCACTCACCAATAAAACATTGCATTTCATTGTTGATGGGGCATTTAATCAAAACCACCTTTTATTGTTTTCTTTAAATAGTAATTTCCACAGTAGGAATTTAATTACTATGTGAACCTGTGTGTTCAGGCACTTAAAAAAGAGCTAATCACTTATACAAGCCCACATAACAGTGGAGGATTTTTCCCAGCCTCCCCACCACTGACACCCAAAAAAGAAAAATATTCATCAGAAAGTTCTCTTTGATCCCTGGTGTAGGAGGACATCTTTGTCTCACAGTGCCATCATATGACATATACTGAATGAATTGGGTGATACTTTAACAAGGATAAATGACACATGCTCAAAATATTTAAGGGAACAAAAAAACTCTATTTAAAAAAAAAAAGTCTGACCTAAGTGTTTTAACCTCAAGCATCAACATTTGATACTTTTCCTAATTTAGTTATTTAAGGTAAATTTCATCTAATTGCAGCAAACTAGAAGTTAGCCAGCCTCATTTAAGTTAGTTTTTTAGACTCCTGATAAACAGAAGGTAAATAACCTCAGGGCTGCAATTCTTCATATTTTAAAATTGGCACACAGGAGAGGCTGAATCACCCACTCCTGAACCTGTCTTAATTCTCCTGGTGGAAGAGAGAGGGACATTTAATTTTAAGTTTAACCTGGACACCTCATAAACAGACAGCTGAAGAAAGGTGAGATGAAATCAACTCTCAGCCTGGCAAAGTTGACACACTTTTACCTTTATGTAAAATGAGCTACACTCTTGTGCATAAATCATCAAAAATACTGGTGTTGATGGATGGGACCCCATCAGAAGATCACTCTATATGTAGAACTGCAGAAATTTCTTCAGATGTTTTAATGTAATGGTCTTTGAATCTAGCCTGCAACCTTTGAAATGACCTTTCAATGGCAGAGTCACGCTTTGTCTTTTGACCACAGGACATGTTCTTATATATCAATGAAAGCCAGACTGATCTGCTTTGGGAAGAGCTTGGAACCAATCAACAAGGATCATAGCAGCTTCTAAACAGAACCATTGATCTGCAACAATCTTATATAGTTTTACTACTAGAAGCAACCTTATCTAGCCTCTACAATCATGATGTATCAGAGTCTTCCCAATGGCTCCCACACTATTAATGAAGTTAATAATTTAAACCTTTACCACCACAAGGTATTTTGATACTTTTTGCACGAAGAGGAGATATATTTTAAGCCTGTAGTTTCTACTGGATGCATGAGCTTCTTGCAATCAGCACCAAGGCAGATATAATCAAAATAAAAAATTTATAAACTCCCTGCTCCATATGGACACAGTAGACATGATAAAAAAACCCAAAAAAACCAGTGGGTCAGGTTTTAAAAATGTATCTTTTCTTAAGTTGGGAAAAGCAGACAGACTGCTTCCTTCATCACTTCTCAGTCTAACAGTCATTTATGTTGAAAAAGACCTCTCAGATTGTTGAGTCCAACCAACCTTTGGCTGATCACCACCTTGTCAACTAGACCACAGACTAAGTGCCACATCCAGTCATTTCTTGAACAATTTAATTGGCTGTATTGTCTGTTAGACTGAGAAGTGTGTGATTCTGTGACTCTGTGATATAGAGAAATACCTGAAAAAAAGTCAATTTATGCCCTCTTTTGAAACAGTCAATCAAGGAATGACCACATGAAAGATAAAAGGCTGAGGCAAGCTTTGTATAAAGACTGTGTAGAATTGCAGGCTTTAATAGCTAAAAAATAGTTTGCTTCTTTGTAAAGAAACTTAAGGCACTGCTACAGTCACAGAGACTTGAATACTAAATGCAAATACTAAATGAATACTAAATGTGCAACATTACAACTTGTTCTCATGCTCAAATCAAAAATAAATATAAATCTGCCTGTAAAGTAAAGAAAGTTTCCACATGACAGCTGGGACATACAGATATTTTATACCTTATAGGTTCCAATGTTTGAACAGCTCACTGTATTAGATAACCATTAGCACCTTACTCTATAATGATAATGCTGCTGTGTTCCTTTGCTTGTTCATGAGTTTGATTTTAAGAACTGCAATTTCTACAGACTGAACACAAGACAATGTAAGATGATGACAATAATTTTTGCAAAACTTACACAACTCTTATGCCAGGAGCAAACCTTCACAGCTGGCAGTGGAGACTGCATACAAAGGGAAATGAGGCTCTGTGACTGCACAGATCTATAAACAAGGGACTAAAAGACTTCACCTTGGCTATAATTGGGAAGGGGTTTATTAATACTCCTTATTGCCCTTTGTACTTCACCATCACAAAGCTGCAGATCTTTGCAGGGAAAGTGAATTCCTCCTCAGTGAGCTCAAAATACACATTCACATAAAATGATTTTTCTGAAGTCTTTCAGACAGCAAATCCAGACAGTTGTGAATAACTTCTGCATACAACAAAGGGAATTAGCACAAAGAGAAAGGCAGCTGGTTTGCACTGAACTGAGGATTTTAGCAAATTATCTAAGCATTTAGTGAGTCTCCTGATTCCTGTATAGACAGCATTTCAGCAAGTCAATCAAACTTTCTTGACACTACAAAACAAATCATAACAAAAGCTAGGATCAGAACTCAAAAGTATTCTGTACAATTTTGTTACCTTCACTGAAAATCTAGGTTTAAAAAAGGACTTTTGTAAATAAAATGGTTAATGAAATGAATGAAAAATCACTCTTTTGTATGCAACTCATACAAAATGTAGCATTTTCTATTCCTAGATTTAAGGTGGAAATCTACAAGCAATATCTGATTGTTATTCAACATCAGATGTACCATGAATAGGAATGCGATACTATTTCACTTTTTAAATTGCTTCAGAGAAAATTCTTAACTGCACTACAGTTTAAAGAAGACGATTCAGGATAAATTTGAATTTCTGGTGTTTTCATGACTAGAATGACTTTGATCTTATTTTCAAAAAATTAGCAAATGAATGCCTGATGATGTCAAGAATATGATAAAACCCAAACAAAGACTAATTGCTCTCAGATGAAGGTGAATCACTTATGGGAAGGAAAGATTTCAATGTTCAGTCTAATGACTTTCCTTCATTTCATTCAATGATCTCTCCCACTGTGTCTAACACTCATCCCTCTCTCAGAGACACACTGACAAAGAACAAAGCATGGCAACACATACAATGGGTTTTGGCTTGTAATTTCTATAAAAAATAGCAATCTTAATGCAATTTTATAATAATTCCTTTTCTGCAGGTTATGCAGTTTGCAATTGAAAAATTTAAACATTAATATGCATAGCCAAGATTATCTCTGCCCATCTTCACCAGCTTTTATCAATTAATTTCTATTTCTATAATCCACAAACATACAGAAAAAAATTTAAGCATACTTATGCTATTATTTGTGTGAGTATGACCAGAAAAGAAAGCCAGAGACTGTAAATCTCAATTACCCATGCATGTTCTTTTGAAAATGTAAAACTAATCTAGTTTGGGAGGCAGTAGAAGATGGTAGCATGGCATATCTATAACTTCCTTGTTTGTCACTGCTCTCCAGCCAACCTTTAATAACACCAACTGGGTGCATTTGGCTGCTAAGGGGCACAGACCCCCAGCCCTGGATTTTGCTTATCCAGCATTCTCATTGCTTGCTTCTTTCCTGCTGTTGCTCCCAACTGATTATGCTTTATTTGAAACTTTTCCAGTCAAATTCTTCAACCAAGAAGTGGGCAAAGAACCTCTCTTGGTGCAACCTTTTCTGACAAGTCCCTTAGCTCTAAGTCTCATTCTTTATTCCTTTCTTCCCAAATGATGCAAGATGTGTTTTCATTAAAAAGAATTCCTTTATTTTTTTGGTGCCTTGTTCTTTTTCAGTGTGTCTGAGAGGAAGACAACTGTGAATATTATATCATGAAAATTTGATAATTTTTATTTGTATTTAACATGAGTTGAAATTTGTGGATAAATGAAATAAAGTAGATGAAATCTCACTCATAGTTGTGTGTAATAAATAAAATTCAGCATAATCTATTTTTATTTATTGTATTTGTTAATGATCTGCAATAAACAACACACAATGCAAGAAAATGGATCCTGCAAACTGAATGCATCTAGAAATATACTCTGAATTAAATATACACAATTTAAGAGAGAAAGCTGGGAAATTCTGAGTGAAGATCAAAATGAACTTGAGATAGCCTGCAATCTTATCACATGAAAGAAGTAATCTGGGGTTATAAACATCATCTGACATCTATATAATTTTATTTATTTATATTCCTACATAATTCTAGTCAACCTCACTAAGCCTATTAAGTTAAAACCTAGATACTGTCAACAGCTGTGATTTCTGAAAAGATCAAGAATCTCTTCAGAAAGGATTTAATTAGAGGGAAACTAAAAATCTGTAAATGCTTACAGCTTGGTTAATTATTCCTCAATAGGGGAAGTGTGATAATCATCTACCAGTATGTGCAAGATGTTCATATCAAAGAAGGATGTATAAAATAATACAATTGAAATGAAGACATAGGTGAATATCCAGCTTATCTAGGCCTATACAGACCGTACTGTATGACAGAGACAAGTTTTTGAGGTAAATGTGCTAAGTTACATCATTTCATTATGGCACTACTGAAACACTGGAACATCGTGAGGATGTTGACTGGAAGATGGACAGGATGTATTAACATATGTGTGTCTTTTTTAACTCTAACATCATACTGCACTGAAGGACAACTAATTAAAAAGTGGTGTTACATTTGAGGGTTTCAAATGACAGCTGCAAAGTCTGTTTTCCTGTCATCCTTAAGAACAGATGGGGTGGGAGAAATATTTTTTAATGTTCTGAAACCACTTAAAAAAACAGAATTTTGAATTTCAGCTCAAAGAGAAATTGTGTACCTTTGTTCACATTGTCTTTAAAATTTACTAAAACTAAAAAAAAATGTAGACAGCAGCAGTGTTGAACCCATTTTACTCATGCTATAAACTCAGATATTTAACATCCTTTCTGTGATAATCATACAATGATCAATGTCAACAACATACTTTGCAGTAACAAGCACACCCATGAATAGCAAAACAGTGCAAACTTGACAGAAAACATTTGTATTAGAAAACAAAAGTTTTAGACAGTCATCCTTTCATGATGAACTCTCAGTTCTGTTACTACACTGCAATCATATCTAGTCATGTTATTTTGGCATTGGTCTGCTCCTCATGACCACAGCTAAGCTTCTTGTGGATAACTAACAAAACAAACCCTTTCACAGGAAACACTTTGGCAGCTGCACATTCAGCCTCCATGAGAATGACAGGAAGAATCACCTCACTAAAGGGCAGCAACCTCCAAAGTACAACTTAGTGGTTGTGCTTTTAAACCATTCCATGTGGTTTTGAAGCACCTGCCCCAACTGCCTCTATTTAATTTACATTGCTTCACTTCAAAAAATGGTTTGTTCTGCATAAACTAGAACCCTGTTAAAGAAAATTAAAGCAGTAGCTCTTCTCAAGATGTACACCAAAGTTAAGACAAACCTTTACAGGCATATCAGTTTGTAAAACAACATTTGATCTTTCAGATCTGTGGAGGCATTTAGTATGGTAGAGACATTTAGTATGAGGAACAAAATCACTTCAAGTAAAAATCTCAAAAACATTAAGTATAGATGGAAGGGCCTCAGCACAAACTCCATTAATCCACCAATCCTTTTCTGTTGCAGTGATCTACTTGAAGAGCTGGCACACTTATTGTGCCATGTGTGACAGTGGCAACAGCAAAACTAACTACTTTCCATTGACTTTTCAAGCCTGTGATCATGAATTTAAAAATGCAGGTGCTAAAATTCTAGTCAGTAACTGACATGCTATAACAATAAATATATTACCAAGTAAAAAAGTTATGGGTCTCTTAGAAATGTTCTAAAGACTGAAATGTAACTTTTAATTAGAGTGGTAAGGCTCATGAAATTAAGAGATTCACTTACATAAAAATGCTGTAGATGATCCTTGAATGAAATTAGTCAAAACACATTTAAGATTTCTCATTGCAAAAGTGTTTAAATCCCAGAAGCTTCCCACATTAAGGGTTTGGCTTCATATACTTCAAAGCTGTAGCATGTTAAATTCCAATTAATTCATAAAAGGTAGGCAGTGTCTGTACAAAAGATATTTGCAACAAAAGACTGCATTATAGTGTGTCTCAAAGCTCATTATAAAGCAGCTACTACAGTGGACTGCGTCTGATAAATCACCACAATTTTTCTTCATTTAGTGTTACTTAGAAATTGATCTTGGTTTGTAAGCAAATTCAGAGAATCATAATTTACTTCTAGTAATCCCCATGGGAAAGATGAATAATGTTCAGACTACATTTTCCACAGACACCATTCCCTATTGTAGAATTGTGGGAAGAGTAATGAAAACTCTTTTCCTTTTCTCTGAAATAAATAAATTAATTTCTATAGAAATAAATAGAAGCTTTCTTCAAATCAAAAACCATCCATATTCATGCAGCTGAACTTAATAAGCAAATTTGAGCAAACAGAAGCATTAAAGTGTGCGTTTTATTAATGTCTGTCTAAATCATAGAACAATGTATCTCAACAGACATGCAGATTTTTTTACAAATTATGTGTGAAGAGCCTGCTAACAAGGAAGTACACTTCCACATTATTCACAAGGAAATGTTGCCAAGCAAACACAAGCTCTTTGTACCTCTAATTTCTGCCACACTGAGAAAGGCTATTTTAAAATTTGAATACCTTTAAAGCTATTACCTGCACTGCACATTTCAGTGAGGCACACAGACTCCAAGCTGTGCTAAGATCAACTTGTTCAGATCTGACCCAATATAGCCACAGAATCACAGCACTGCTGCTGGGTCAGTCCAAGGAGGACTGTCCCGACACAAACCATGGCAGTGCTCAACACCCATAAAACATTGTCAGAACATGGCAAATGAAGAATAATAGCTTTCCAGCCTTCCTTGCTTCCAACCAGCTCTGAGTCTTCTGAGGTAAGAATACATCACCTTCTGCTGAGTTCCACTTTCTGTGATGCCCTCATTAGATTGTTATGGCTGCTCAAACTAAGTGGAGCAAACCAGAACAGATAACTCTGATATTTGCCTGTCCCTGAGTTCCAGCATATTTCTGGTCATCTTTCTTTGAAGCAGATTTTTTCAAAGCTATGCACTGAGTGGACTCCTCAGATGTTCACGGGACTGAAGGGAGGCTTTGTTGTAACCTTTGTTCAGGCACTAATTGATGGCAGCTTATTTGGCTGCATCTCCTCTTTCCTTGGTCTGCCCTCCTGGCTCTAAGTATGTGGTAATGATAAACCCAACCTCTAACTCCACAGTAAGAGTCCCTTTTCCCCTCTACATATCCATGATTTTATTTAAATAAAGCAATTCATGAATTTTAAAATATTTTTCATAAGAATGGGAATCAGTTCTGCTCAACCGGGAGACATCTGGAAACCTTCCCCAAAAATGATTTCTAAAAGTAACAGTTTTGAAAATGTGCCATTTCTGTGGGGGTCACAAGTGGTGCTTCTGACGTCACCTCAGTGCAGTCCTAGAGAGTTTAAAACAGAAGGTAGCATCAAAGCACATGATTTATCTCCCTGCTTTCCCACCCAGTTAGCCCTGTGCTGACACCCACAGCTGACAGCACGCTGCAGCAGATCTGCATTACACACAGAGCAGCGTTCAAACCTTGTTACTCAACTCTCACTGACTCAAAAGGTGCCTGGGAAAGGATTTGGGCCAAAGGCAGTGTAGGACAGCAGACAGCAATGCAAGCTGGTGAGTGGACAGTATGCTGTGGGATGCTTAGGATGCCTGGGTTTAATGAAAACAGCAATTAGGAAGGGAAGAGGGACCTGTGGATTAAGGCTGTGACACAAGATAAGACACAGGCCTTCCCCAAGGCATTCATGGCAAGGACAACAATAAATGTTCATCCATACTAAGCCACAGTGATCCTAAATGCTGTAGCTAACAAATCCTAAAGGCCATAATTAATATATCTGAGCATAACCACACTGAGCAAAAGAGAATCTCACTCACAGAAAATGACTTAAAAGCAAAATTCAAGGCAAGACAAAATGAATGGGAGAGGAGGAGCATGGAGCAAGGGGACCAGTGACAGTCAAGTTTTGGTATGCTAAGTCCAGAGTGAAACACGGCAGTAACAGAAAAATATGCACATCTGTTTTTCATGTAACAGTAAAAATTCCAGATGTGTCACAGTATCCATGGGAAAACTGTAATTCCTCCAATGGTACCGGGCTATAAAGGTATCAACTTCTGTTAACCCAAACTAATGAGAGACCCCAAGTCACACTGTCATTTTGGAACCTTGTCCAACTAAATTGTCAATATGCTCAGGAAGAGGTTGCATCTTGATTATTCGTAACACTGTCATGAGAGTCTATGACACATCAGGAGATGGGCTTAGCAATGTTTGCAAGCAGAATGAATCCAAGTGAATGCGTTACAGAGAGGGTTATATGCCCTCTCTCTATGTATTCACATATGCACGGACACACATCCTACTGAGGAAGACACAATGCCAGTTAACAGTTGCTCTTTGCTGCTGTTCTTGGAAAGGAAGCAACAGAAAAACTGGTATTACAGGCCTCTCAGAAAATTCCTCAAATTTCAGTGCTTTCTACAGCCTGTAAACTTGCTATTCAGTTCTTATGCATGAAGATTTGCTGTTCAGAATTGTTTTTCCTATTGACTTTTTGTTCCTTTTCCATTTCTGTGGAGGAGAGAAGGAATGTATACACAGAAGAACTTTCAGGAAGCCATTAGGGTTCCATATTGCTTTTTGATCTCCAGAAGACAAAACTAAAAGCAGTCATCTGGTGCAATTTGGTCATAGCTCCAAACAATGTAATTTTTTGGGATTCAGATGCCCACTGAGCATACAAGAGATTCTAAAACATGCATTTATTTCTCACTTTCCAATTTCTCAAGAACACTTTTTGATTCCTCTTGCAAAACATTGTTTAAAGCTTAGATTTAATTTTAATATTAGTGTTATGTGGGCTGTGCATTGATGATTCTTGCTATTAGGGTTAGCAAGAAAAACATTCAGTTTCATACACGTTGCACTTCTTAAACATCTTTTCTGAGAAACAAAACTGAAATGACAAAGCAATGACAGGCTCAAGAACAGCCATTATACTATTTGGGGCTTAACAGTACTCCCTCATATGGGGTGTGGGATATTTACCTTTTCCTACTGTAAGCCATACAGGCTAAGCTTTGTTTTCCCCACTCCCCTCAAACAGTGGCTACTCCTAATAACAATTTCTCTTACCAGAAATCTTAATCTATTTTAAAAACCCATAAAGGAATGCATTTACAATAAATCTTGGTTTAATATGAGCAAAATATTTCACCAAAACCAAATAAAAAAAGAAACCCTGGGTGGCTATTATTACAGAATTGTCAAAACCAGCAACAAGTATGAAATATACCTACCTCACAATTCTAGGTGAAGGGAAGTGGAACCCTACATTACCACTATCCAGGATGCAATGCTTACTGAAAATCAGTCTGGAAACTCCGGAAAATTAGTCTGGAAACTCAGACTGTCTTATAGATTATTGTTTGTAGAGTGTGGCTCCCTAAATTTGTTAAGACATAACAGGAGAGACAGTTCTACTGCGGGAACAGCCTTCCTCCATTCTGCAAAAGGTACATTTGCAAACAATCCCACTGATTCTGAATGGCTGTTCATTTCTTTTTAGTCATCAACAGTCAGCCCAAAAAACTTATTCAATGAGTTCACAAGGGAACAGATCTTAGCAGAATTAATCTCATCTCCTGTAAACAATAGCCTTCGTGTGTGAACAAGAGTAGACTTCATTATTTAGCTATTTGCCATTCATTCTCATGCCTCTAAAGCTTTTCTTCTGTCCAGACAGCAGAACATCACATAATTTAGGTATCCAATATACACAATGCAACAAATGGCAAACATCAAGGAAGAGCTCATGAAAAACAAAACGCCTAAGAATTCTTTGGCAAATGCTCAAAAGTAATGAAAGCTCTGAGAACAGAAGAAGAATGTTATAGTGTCGTCAATATTTTTATGACTAGCAATTTCATAAGCTTCCTATGAGTCTGTTGAGGAGGAAATGAGAATGTATAAACAAACCACAAGAACATGGTCTAGTGGTGGACTTGGCAGTGCCGTGATAATGGTTGGATTTGATGATCTTAAAGGTCTTTCCCTACCTAAACAATTCCATAATTCCATGATTCTATTCTATAAAAATCTGTAGGGTAACCACACTGAAATAGATACCATGATCTCAGTCACAGCAAACAGAATTTTTGTAGCTTTTGTTATCTGAGCTATCCTAGCTATTAAATATGTCATTCCTTCAGAAAAAGGAGTTGACATTTAGCTGCAGAGATCTGCGACTAGGAACTGGCAATAAATTAGATAAGAATGTAAGAACAACTACTGAATCAGACCAAAAGAGCATCTAGTGCAGTAGTGTGGCCTTGGAAGCAGACATAACAGAGAGCCCAGTACGCAATGGATGGTACCCTGGAGACAAATGGGGTTAAATGAAGGACTCACTGAAGCCTTTGAAGGTTTTTTTTTCCTAGTTATGATAGAGAAAAGGTTCCAGGGAGTGCTAAACAGGACACAATCATGCTTTTTTCTCATTGAAGTTTAAGAAAAGTGAGACTGTAAATTTGAACATCAAATAATTTTCTAAGAGATGTGAAGTTTTGTGATAAACACATACAGAAATAAACCCCCTAAGTTTGAACTCCATGTCGTCTTTAATTTTACCTTTGAAAAAGTCATTATTCAAAGTGAAAGGAGATTAATATTTTGGAGTTAAAAATAATGAAACAGTCAGTCTGCATCTTACAAAAATACTTTGTCCATGCTAAAATTAGCATGTAATGAAATTAAATTAATTAGTCTTTCAGAGTTTATGTAGGAAAAGGGTCACTAATTTTCATGTTGTCTTGGTGAATATAAGCTAAGAATAGCCACCATGAGCAAATTCTTGAAGACAAATAGACTTGTAACATAGAGAAGAAACTGTTCATTCTCTCTATATTTATATCCCTTTCAGTATCTGTGAACTGAAATGACAGTTTCTCCTCAGAAAATCCAAGTCTGAACAAAGGCAGCTAAATGCAAAGGATTTTCTACTCAAATAAAAGGACCTGAGTTCAGTTCCCAAAGCACTTACATTTACAAATGTATAGTTAGCTAAACCAGGTTTGAAATTATCCATAAACACTGGACCGTATCTGATTAAACAAATAGGCATTTTGGCCAAAAAGACATCTGAATGAAGCTCTTCTCTAAGTTTAAGCAACCAGTGTGCTATGAGATGATCACATTTTCAAAACATTTTAAGTAAGCAAGATGGGCTGTAAACTGGGAAAGATGGAAAAACATACACAGATGCAAACTGAAATAACAAATAAAATATCAAAGTTCTATAAACAGGGACTATAAATACAAATTTTTGAGTGTACGATCTACTTTAAAGTTTGGATTTTATAGTGGTTCTCATTGTCCTACCTGAAATGCCCCCAGATGCCTGATTTTCAAACCACAAAGCTCAATTATTTTCTGACTATCATAACACCTTGAGATCATAGCATTTATTAAAAAAACTCACAGAAACACTTATTGGAATAACAGGGAACTATATATGTGTCATTTCATACAATATATTTGTTGTCACTGTCATAGATCAGTCAAGAAAAAAAAAAGACTTCTTCAATTTAAGGTTTTGTAAAAGTCTGCTTCTTTTACGTAAAGCATATTGATGTTCCCAAAGGGAACAATAACTCTAATTCTGCAAAGTGTTGTTTGTGGCTACAGAGTGGGCGCCACTATGCAGAAATGACAGTAGTAAAGCAGTAACAACAGCAGTTAGTTCCTTTCCCAAAGAACTGTATGGCAGTTTAAAAAATCTCCCTATTTTTAGGACTCTTTTTCTTCTGGTAAAGGTTTTTACTAATTTTTTTCATCCATTTTTTAAAATGCAGCACAAATGGACCTACTACAACAAAGTAAGTTGTCACAGAAAGAAAAACAGGTACTTGAAGAGAGATGATAGAAAAGACAAATTTTCAGAAAGGCACATAGGAATTTAATTACTCACTTTCCATTTAAAGTCTACAGAAAAGTGAAAATATACACTGTTGCAAAGAACATGCTATGTCTCCCAGATGAACACCAAATTTTACCAATGTAAACCTATCATCCCGTTACCTGGGCCAGAATAACTAACGAGCTCAGCCAAGTCTGGATCTGCATGGCTGGCTGGGAAGCAGCCTTGCTGGAAGGGATCTGGGGGTCCTGGTGCACAAGCCGGCAGGGCCAGCAGTGCCCTGCTGCAGCAGCAAAGGCACGCTGGATCCTGGGCTGCATCCGCAGGGGCATCGCTGCGCAGATGGAGACGCGAACATCCCGCCCTGCTCACCCTTTGTCACCGCGCCCAGCCATGGCCCCGCTGCTCAGCAAGGACACGGACAAACTGGAGTGTCCAAGGGAAAAACACAAAGATGGTCACGATGCTGGAGAGTCTGCCCTGTGAGGGACGCCTGAAGGAGTGGGGCCTTTCGTCCCTGCAGAAGAGACACCTAAGGGAGGAAACTCATCACAGTATTCCAGTACTTAAAGGGCAGCTACAAACAAGACAGAATGCCACAGAGGACTCGTGGACATGACAAGGGGTGACAGGTACAACTTGCACCAGAAGAGCCTTCATCTCAACATAAGAAATAATTTTTTTTTACAGTGAGAACAATCAATCACTGGAACGACATCCCTAGGGATGTGGTGAAGTCCCCATCAGTGGAGGTGTTCAAGCTGTCCTTGGACAGGGTGGTCAATAATGTCATCTGGGCACAAAAAGTTGCACTAGCTGATCTTCTGAAATCCTTTCCAACCTTAAAGGTTGTTCTACGATTTTGTGATTTTTGACAACTTTGTTATAATCAGTTTTTGTCATTTTAGATATCAAAATAATGGTGAAAGTATTAGAATATTTGCTAAATGTCAAGAAATATCTTATTCATCTAGGAAAACTATATCTCAGCAAGAAATATCCAGAGCTTTTGCTTTATGGAGTTTTTACAGGAGGGTAAAATGAGATTGCAGAAATACATCTCTTCCCATCTTCCTTCTCAGGGTAGATTCTTTTCCTGGAATGAGGCTCCCAAGCCAGACAAAAATTAGGTTTTCCTTCAGGATAATGATCACTTTGGCCCCTCCAAGTTCTGCCAGGTGAAGAAATCCTTGTAAATTCTAATCCACTTTTCCTTATACCACTTTGCCCTTGCTTTTCATTGCTGCAATCAAATAGGTCACATGGCAGGACTGAACATCCTCAGATTATTTGTGCTTTGTTTTCCCTCCTTCTCCATTCAAAACTAATGCTTTTGCCTCTCGTCTCCTCTCTCTTTAAAATACTAAAGCAAAACCAAAATCCAATATAAATATGGAGATTTTTATGCTAAAAAAGTTCAAATTATTCAACATAAAGTTTCTGAAGAGGATTATTTGCATTGAATTACTTTTACCCTAGTTTAGATTTAAATGAGGTATTTGAACAGAAAAGGCTGTCACAAATCCCTTGGAAATACTGGCATTTTTTTCCAAAACACTCCATGTCTCATATGAAAGAAAGCTGAAATACCATGAAACATTTAGTTTATGGATTTATTTATGACAGGAAATGCATTCTTCCTTAGGGAACTAAACTATTCTGAAACTGTTGAACAATGTTGCTGAACTTGTCAGCTCCAAACAGAAGGCCAAGTACAATCCTCGAGCATCCACCCCTCATCTGAACTGTTCACTCAAATATAGCACAGTGCAATGA
Source organism: Melospiza melodia melodia (assembly GCF_035770615.1). Lineage (NCBI taxonomy): Eukaryota > Metazoa > Chordata > Aves > Passeriformes > Passerellidae > Melospiza > Melospiza melodia. Next base: position 78,156,494 of record NC_086195.1, read on the forward strand.
CTCACTGTTTAGCTCAGAATAATGACAACAGTTATGCCATAGGGTTTTTTAACTGGTGCTTTAAACTGCAGACTTTGACTTTTCCTCTCTGAACTGTGCATGTTGGAGAGAATGGGAGAAGCCAAGTGCAACCATTAACAAATGCACTTTCTTCTTCTTAAACTTGCAGAGCAGATGCTGCCAGCTGCTCCTAAAAATGCTTTAGCCGTGGATGGATAAAGGTTAACATTTCTAGAGGATTACCCAGTGGGGCTGACAAAGACACTGATTTCCATGAGACAACCCACAGGCAGCTCCTCTGGGATTCAGGGCAAGGCTCTGCTTGTAATCCAGGGTAAGGAAAGAGAAGGACAACCAAGGTGCTCTTCCTTGCAACATGGAAAAGCTTTGTCTCTTTCTACCAGTGAGATAATCCTCACAGAAAAATTGCATTAAAGGGACAAGACTACTAATACGTTATGGAGAGAAGAACAACACCCTTCAAATGTGTAACAGAAGTCATACAGTATGAAACGCTGCAGGCAGCCCAAATTTTTTTTTTTCTTTTTTATTTCCAGCTGCACCTTATCCAAAACTACTCATGCAGTAGCAGACAAGAAAGAGGGGAGAAGGTGTAGATGGGACAAGGCTCTTTCTTGAATCTTTTTCTCCAGGCTGCATCTGGATGAAAGAAGGAGCTAAGTTAGCATTGTCATCTAGCCCACAGATGCCCAAGCTGCATTATCCAGGAGGATGTGTTACTTTTGCACACTGTAAGGCTACAGCAGGTATAACACCATCTCTTTCTTCTAGGGGAGGGTCAGGATGAAGTAGATTTGCCCCATTCACTGCCAAAACTTACAATTTATGGTACACTGTGACTCCAGATAAAGAAATCCATTTGGATTAGGTGACTAAACTGTTGGGGCCCTTGGAAGAGACACAAACTGGGTATCAAGTGATTTACTGGTAGTTCTAAAGCAACATATTGTCCAGTTTAGAAAAGAGAATGTACATAACTGAGATTACAACAGCAAATAAATATCACCAGCACTGGACAGAATAGGCTTCCTTATTTTCAAGCCGGCAGACCACAAAGCAGGTGCTGACAGCTCAGTCACTGAAGGGAGAGGCAGATGCTCGAGCAATGCAGCAAAGGGCAGCAGCTGCCTGACAGCATCTCAGCAGCTGGAAACAGACACTGAGGTAGTAACCACCTCTACAGCTTTAAAGGGCATGGCATTTGCATCTCTGCATCTCCCTCTGAGGCCTCTGGGATCACCTGTGCCTATTAACCCAATGAGGCAGCAATTCAAGGCTAGCATTTTCTGGGCATGCTTACTGCATAAAAGCCAATCAAGCACTATTTTTATGCATAGTCTGTGCTGTTTCTCAGTGTATTACCGCTTATCTTCTGTGAGTCCTTGCAGGTTTGTGTATTTTCATATCACTACCTTTTTCAACTTTTGTGTAATGTTTTTCATCTCTTCTCCATCTCAGGAGATAAGAAAAATACTCTTGTTGTAGAGTGGAAACCAGACCTTTTAATTTTTATTTGACAGGAAACATAATGGAAGAAGAGAACATACATTTAGGACTTAGGAGAAATAAAATTTCAGCTCTCTGCTACCCTAGATTCCCTAGCCAATTCTTTAAATATTCATTAATTATTTCAAGTTTTATATCTCTATTATATATAAACATATAACATCATTGTACATGCCGCAATTCTAAATTTAGATTTTTGTCTATTCTTCCCTTTATAAAGATGCAAAAATATCAACCTTTTGAAATGCTGTATGCAGCACAGATTTAATTATTTATTCTCCTGGAGGGTTGCATTTCTGTTATTATTGCTTGGTTTTGTCTGAATAAAGAATCAATGTACAATACCAAAACCAGAAAATTTCAGCTTCAGCATGGGAGTCCTCCACTGACTGTAACAGTCAAGGCCAGAATGTGAAGTTCTGGCAGCTGCAAAAAATGTCCCAACCCAAGCCCAGGAGCAAAACTGTATCATAGGATATCTTCCATCCTAGATAAATGAGAATGCAGAGGTCTTTTTCCTCATAAAGAATACAAGTTTAATGCTTTACTCTCTTTAAAGTTCTGGGTTTTTTCTCCCCAGGTCATTGTCCCAGTAACTTGGTATTTAGTACTATGACGTGAGTTTTGATCAGTGATTCAACAAAAGCTGGTAGATATGCCTGGTAATTTGTTTTGTTACCATAAACTGTTCTCAGCCAAAAAGTGTTTTCTATGGAAAATTCCCAACCAGTTCTACTGCTAGCTAGACATCTGGAGTGTTAGTTGGAGGCGTTTGTGTCTGGAATGGCTGCTGAACCGTGAGAGATGTCACACCGTGACCTCAAAGCTGACCCCACAACCCAGCTGCATATCCTGTGCTCCCTGCAGGGATCTAAACCTTGAAATCCTTGCTGGTTTTCCTGTGCACGTAGTTATAGCACCTAGAGAAGAAAATGAAAGTATCTGCTCACTGTGAGGCACCAGGACAAAGCCATAAGCTAGGTGCAGCCATCACAGCAAGGTTTAGTCTCCCTTGAGGAACAGGAAACGTGACTGAATTACAGAGGCGTTTCCACACGCAGCCAGATCTGCATACTGTGAGTCAAAGAGCTGTGAACATGTAGTAATCACTGTGAACTAATAAACAGTGGGAAAGTTCACAAGGTGCCCTGTGTAACAGCCCTGGGTTCTACAAACATGTTTTATCTCTGCCACAGGGTCAAGTAGAGATGGAATGGCACTTGTGCTTCCTACGTGCCAGAGATGAAATGTCAGAGAACACATGGCATGAGAGAAGAACGGCCAGGTCTAATGACAAAACCTCTTCTCAGCTGATGCTCACGTTATTAATTAGCTCCTTGCTTGTCTTTTAGGTCTCTCTCTCCCAGCAGTCATTAAAAAAAAAATCTCCATAGCTTTCTAGTTTACTCAAGTTTGACTTACACTAGGTTGCCAATCCCAGTATGATGCCTCTGCCTGAGCAGGTGGATCATTATGTTGTGTAGAATCAACTCCTCATAGCTCTGAAAATCTACCTTTAGCACCTAGAGCAGACCTAAGAACTGAAATGTTTGCCATCTGAAAGAATGAACAACCCTTTGGGAACCTCCCCTCTTCAGCAGACTAAGTGCCAGTCTAATTTTTCAGACCAGATTCTTCATTATAAATCCCACTTTGCCTTGTTACTGCAACATATGCAGTAACACTGTCCTACAATGCATCTAAAATACAACTGTATTTGACAAAGTCACTTCCAAAGAAAAGAAGCTGCAAATAATGGGTGCAGTTTGGGATTTTTAAAGATCATTACTAAAATCATACAAAAGGAAGCAGTTGAGTGAAACTGACTGTAGGGCTGAGGAAAGTGAATTTTCCCTTAGAGTAGTCTAAGAAAACTTGCCATTTCCCACATTCCTGAGGAAATGTGCTTCAATCAGCTCCTCTCTTTTTACATTTCCAAAGGCACTGGGCCAAACTGAGGAAGTGCAATCATGAACTCTCCCACGTCCAGGGAATCATCACCAGGGCTGACTTTGTCTCACCATCTCCCAAGCATGCTGTAAAGAAAAGGTACCAAGGTACCTGATGTGCAGCTCTGAATGGCCCCCAAAACTGCCATGATGCTCTAATGCTGGTAAACCTGTGAAACTACAAGCTCTTGAAAATCTCTTACTGCAAAGGTTTATTTTGTGGAACTGTTTCTGATTCTTTTTCCTTTCAACACAAGGATATTTCTAATTTCCAGTTCTGCAGGCTGAAGTAGGATATCCTATACCTTCCAGAGTCTGATGCAGACATTAGGTACAAGGCGAAGTTGCTAGGAGACCACGGATGGAGCAAGGAGCATTGCAGGAATGCAGCAGCTTTTCACACGGCTGATGAGAATGCCTGCATCAGCAGTCAGCCCTTCACAACTTCAACCAAACCAGACAACCTTTTGCTGCTTACGTAAAGATGTACTTTTCGATAGAACCATTAAATTGTTATAAAACCAGCACACCACAACGTGAATAATAAGCAAGGAAGGAACACTGAAAAGGATAACATAGACAACACCTGCTGCCCTCTCTCACTGTTTTTGGGAATGGCGCCTTCACTTAAAAAAATAGAAATCCCACTTATACAAACAAATGTTGGCACTTCTACGTGGGTCCCGGATCCAAGTGGCATATCACTGAAATACAAAGGGAAATACTTAATGAACCAGCAGAAGATGGTATGCACTCTAAAATTCATTGCCCATCTCCATGTTACTTAGGAAAGTGTGTCGCTCACTGTGGCCATAAGCCATTACAATCTACAGAGCCTTTTTGACTCTTCTGTGCCCTTACTCACAAGTCAGAGTTCATGCTAGTTAAAATTTACCACTTGGCAAGCAGAGATTAGAGGTTTATCAAACCTCAGGTTTTCATTGTTTCAGTCACCATGATCACAGGTACTAAAATAGACAACATAAACCAAAACTAATGCTGCAAGGTCATATATCTTAGACATGCTAAATTAATGGTTCTACTTGTAAAGCTTTGTCTATCTCCTATATATGGAAAGCTGAAGTATGGAAAGTCTGGATCACATCTAAAATTCAAATGGAAAAGCTGTGACAGATCAAAGCTGTGAACCTCTGTTTCAGTTCAGCTCTTTTCAGTGGGATCATCCATGCTGAGAGGTCATTAACCTGTTCACTCCTGAGGTAGGACTTACCTGACAAATATTAATTCATATATTTCATTATAAATTAGACACTGCAAGCATTTCAGATGAATACAGGCTAAATTTACTCTCTTCATTTAAGAGGGAGCTACAGTAACAATTTTAGCCATACCTGTTCACACAGTTAGTGTTTGAAATTAGATGAGGTTAATGCCTACACTGTTTGAGTGCAGCCTACAAATCCAATAATAAAATAGCTTTGGCACATCTGAAGGTGATGATTAGAAGCTTCAAGTGATAATAAAGAAACAACTGATCCTAGTACCAGATTATGTGCCATGCAAATGCAAGGTCCCATCTACCTCACCTGAGAAGAAATTAATCACATTGAAGCCAGCATCAGCTAGAAATGTTCTGCACTATTCTGTTTAGAGTATTTCACAAACTAGTCATGAGAAAGTGAGCAAAAAGAAAGGTAGGGGCGTGTATTTGCTTTGGCTTGGGATTACAGTATTTACAGGTCTAATTCTCATGTTATGGTAACATAAATAATTTTAAATATAGATGAAATTTTTCTGCTGTAGCAAAACATCTCGCAATGTGTTTTGAATTGCTGTGGTAGGGCTCAATCATTATGCTTTAGACAAGAACACCTGCACACAATTAATCTAAATAATTGTAGTTAATTTTAGCAGCTTCATGTAAATAGTTTACTTTTCCTCCGAGTTCCCAGTTCTTATCTCTTCATGACCCTATTACATAAACCTTCATATACCACAAAATGAAGCAGATAATTTTCTCTCAAGAAATCTCATTAGAGGAAACTAGGTATGTTCTGTCACAGCAGCCCTTTTGAAAAGAAAAACTGAAAAGAAGGTTTTTCTCTTTATTCGGGATATACACCACACATTGATTAATTAGGTAAGCTTTGAAGCATAATAAAAAGTTATCCAAGCAATAATATTCTCTAGGAATTCCATATCTGCACTGCAACCTTTCACTGAAGGTCAATGCCCTGGAGAATTCCTCTTACAGTATTATCTTCAGCTATTAAAATTAATATAATTCCACTTTAGCTAAAAAAAAAAATGTAGTAAAGTAAAAAGCACATCCTATACTCAAGTAACACTCACTTAAATGTAGGAGGCAATTTTAAATGAATATTTTCAGACTAAAGTCATAAAGCGCTACATATAAATAGTTGTACAGAATATAAATCAAAAGATGGCTTCCAAAATAAAATTTTATGCTGAAAGGACAAAAATCTATATCAAATTCTACACACAGTATCTGAAGCAAAAGTCTCTCTCTTGTACTAAGGCCTTAGCTCATTCTAAAGTAACAGGATTTTGCCTCTAGTAGAACTGAGTTTTTAAAAAATCACACAGGGACCTGAAGCCTTCTCCATCATTCACAAGGGAATGATCAGCCATTTTCTGTTACAAATATTTCTTTCCAAGAGGGCAGGCTGTGTTACAACACTGATGATAGGATTTGTGTGCTGTGCTGTAATACAGCTCGCTCTCTCTTTCTGCAAAATAGCAGTTTCTCATTACCCTTCAAGTGCCAGGCTGCTCACACAGGTTTAAGGAGTGCTGGCACAGAGTTCCCATCCTGCTCATGCATTTGTGCTGCCTCTGGCTCTGCTGGAAGTGCAAATGCTTGAGTAGGTGTGAGCTGCACACCACGGTTCTCTCTCATCAGCATGCTATGAGCTCTGACTCAGAGCAGGGAGCATCATCTGGGTACAAACCAGAGCTGCCTGGTACACCTGGCCACCATCCTGAGGTCCATCATGTGGGTTCTCTGCTCGTTTTTTCTACCTCTGCCAGGCTCAGGACTGAAGGCACTTGAGACGGTGGTTCACATTCAGACTCGGGTTTTTATTGTTTGTTATCAGTGAAACCTCCCAACCATGAATTGTGCAGCCTTTCATTAGCAAGGCACAAAATGGCTAACTATCTCTTCTTACAAGGTCATTTAAGACTAAACTATCCAATTAAGAAATGACACCTAGATTATTTGCCCTTTTAACCCAATAACTGATCCCTGGAAGCCTGCAATGCAGACTTTTCTGTCCAACTACAAAACATCACCCAAACCCATGAAGAAGAAGGTGAAGAACAACCTGCCTCCAACCCTAAAACTACCATCTTGCTTCATGTTTATTACTATGTTCTAAAACCCCAAACTCTAAGTTTTCCACTCTGTGATATTACCTACAATTCCAGTGCTATTAAAAAATTTAGGAAGCTTTCTCCACAGCCTCAGGTCAAATGCAGTGCTCTCTTGCAAGTCTGTGCCTTCAGCACAGAAAGTTTAAAATTCTCAGCATCCAGGGTTCCATCCAACACATCACTGCTCACTGCCCACACTAGCATTGCTCTAAGGGGCACATTTTTCATAACATCTAAATGGTTGTACAAAGAAGTTATTTTTGTGATCACTACAATGAACACCTTCATATGATAACAGTGTACCCAGATAACAAGCCTCATTTCATCATCTACTAATGCACTTGATAGATGAAAATCTATACTCCTGTTTATGTGATATGGTATTTTTTAAATTTATTCATTTACTTTTTCATCATGACTTTTTGAGACTTGAAGCGTCACTTAATAAGATATTCACTGCTATCACAGGGATGAACATTTCAAGAACCACAAAAAGTAAATCCTTGCATTCTGGTGAATTCAGCCTTGAGATGGCAACAAAAGACATCCATCAAAGCAATTTAGAAAATACATATATTCCGTAAACTTTCACACAGGGCAACCTAAAAGTAATTTCATAAATTTAAGAGCTGTCCAAGCACTTAACCACATACACGCTTGGGGCCATGATAACTTTCCTGATAACCTCATTCAAGTGATTGACCACATCTCCCTTCTATCCAATCTGAACTTTCCCTGATGCTGCTTTAAGACATTTTAATGCACATGGAACATTTGCTAATGGGAATCTGTGGCACAATGGGCCCCTTCATGATTTTTAAGTGAAAAACTGCTGACTAACAAATATAGGGATCACTCTAGCCAATTTAACATTGTCTGGAAGGCAAAAGTCATGCCAACTGAATTTAGAAATTATGAGTATGTTTTTAATTATGATGATCATTGAAATACCCACTAGGAAAAATTATGCATTCCTTGCCACTTGTACGAGGACTCATGTGACAGAGTGTAGAAGCTCACAGCATAGACATCCACATTTAGGTTAAGTACATAAATCTCCCTTACAGACAACTAAAAAAGCACACATTTTTAGGGAGTGATTCATCTTGTCCTAGAGTAGACAGCTAAACTAGGACAAACTAAAGTAGACTTCTTCAAAAGTCCTTATTGCAGTAGTTTACAGGGTAAAGGTAGCCACATGAGAGGAACCCTAATCTTAATAAACTTTAAAACAAATCAGAATATCCTTCTATGAAAGATAAGCTTTATTTTTAAGCACAGCTTCCAGATAAGGTACAAAGGTAGCAACATGCTACAATATCACCATCCCTCCTGCCCTGAAATCTATTACACCTAAAACAGAACAATTAAGAAATTAAGATGAACTTCTCAGTACCTCTACTTTCAGTTTAAGTATGATAAACTTTTTTCTTCTGAATTCTAATGGAGGTTTATTAGGACTCTTTGAAAATACTTGGTTATTCCCAGCATTTTATTCCATACATATTTCCTCTACGATGTTTTTATGTCTTCCTTTAACAGGTTTTGTTATGCAGACAGTGAAAATAAGAGGATTTTTCTGAAAAATAATGTGTGTTAATGAAAACAGTCACAAAAAGTGAGTCCCAGAGTAAAACATACACCTTCAAAATCTCCCTGCAATTGAAGCAATGACTCAAAAGAAAGTGAAAATATGAAGAGGCTCTGGAAGACAGCTTTCCCAGCACATACCAGTGTAGTTAGCACATATAACTGCCGTTAATTATTGGAAAAGCAAATAAAATCAATCAAAAATATATATTTTAGTAGGATTAAATTAACATCTGTTTGAAATAGTTTTCTATCAAAACTGAAAATGCTATGTCTTCTGGTATCTTCAGTCTTTTAATGCTTATTTTGTGTTCAATGAATGTTCACATGAAGTTTTAATAGAATTTTCTTCAAGATGCACAGTCCAACATATTTTTTCAGAATGGTATTCTTCTGAATATGTTGGTATAGGACCAAATGAAGCAGAACAGCAGAGGAGCTTGAAAATGTTACAAAAGGACATCTGGTTTTTCCCCCATTGTAACAAAGTAGGGAACGGAAATGGCATAGCTTGGGAAGGAAGCACATTAACAGTGAGAAAGTGCAGGCAGTCCACAGATTCTTCTTTCATGCAGGTTTACACCAATTTGGAGAAGGGGCCTGTCGCCCATCAGAGCTGCAGACATAGTGATGCAAGAGTAAGCACTCTGGCACAGAACACAACAAAATTAAGTGGGTCTGTGTATCACCGACTAGCTGAGAGTAAAGAGCAAAGGGGTTACCTTAATCGGGCTTCCATCTGGAGTAAGAACCTCTTCTGAAAGCTCCATCATCTTCAGTGCCATCAGGGCAATGGCTTTGGCATGACTAAGGCTTTTCTTATGGAGCCCTGCTGCAACGCAGTACGCATCACCTATTGTTTCCACCTGCAGCAATCAGACAAACACGGAGTTATGGTGTGATAATGAGAGGGGAACCCTGCCATTAGGGCTGCAATCAAACAGTTGCTTAAAACATGTGAGCAAAACACCCATAAATAAGCAATTAGACAAAAGAGCATAATTACCTGAGTCTGCAAACAGGTACGGTGAAAACCCAACAAGCAATAGCACAGTGGTTTATCACCTAATAACCAAAGAAGATTGTCTAGAATAGTGTATGGCATCGGCTGAGATATGACAACATTCTCCCACAGCAGTAACACAGAAAATTGCATTTTCCTAAATGAGAAATCACTTGCAGCTTCATTTTATACTATCCTGGCTGAGTTTGCTGTTGGGTAAGAGTAGCGCCACATAATTATAACTCATAATTAGTATTTGATATGCTAGAAAATTATATCAGGAAGAGAATTAGAAAAAGCAAAACATCACCATCAAAAACAGTGAAGACTATCTAACTTCTCATTAGTGGATAGCTCTTCCTGGTATAATTTATGAAGAGATGCTATTGCTACAGACTTTTGCCTGCACATTTGTCCCTTATTTTCAAATAAGAATTGATGTCTCTCTCTACCATGCAGGATATCTTACTTTGCATTCCCCACCTGCAGCCATGAAGTTCAGCAGACAGAGCCCTCTGGTTTCTTCAGGCAGGCCTTACTGCTCTCTTATCCTGATCTGCTTTAAAAAGAGCTGGCCCCCAGGAAGAAGTGGGAGCAAAATGAATTGCAGCAGCCCTCTGGCTCTGGATAAAGGCAGCCTGAGAAACACTGCAGCCCTCTAGGCCTGCAGCTTTATTTACAGCATTGTGTTTTGCAGTCTGTTTGCTCACACATCTGTAACATTCTCACACAAAATCCATTCAAATGAGCCCAAGCAGACCTCAAGGATTAGTTTAGTTTTGTTGACATAAAACTAATCTGGCTTTCATTCTGCACACGACACTACAGGAATGCCAGAAAATGCTTCAGCAAAGACTAGGGTAAGAAGAAAGCAAGCAGTGAGAAAGCAGTTATTCAGAGAATAAATATAGCTGATTCATCTCTCTGCAGAGAATCTACTAAGTAGTAGGCCTGGATCTTCTCAGATTAATCTCCTGTGATAAAGTGATAAACTGGAAACAGTATCTCAATATAAATAATACCTGAAATAGTAAGCATCACATGTAAACGTACCCAGAGTATGAACCTAGAACTGGTTGAGCAAATACTTCCCACCACCAAACTTAATCTGCTGCAAGCCCATTGTGAAGTTTGCAACTTTAACCCTTCTGACTGATTGTGCAGGAGGATGTAAATATAGATAAGAAGCTGAAGGTTTCTCCTGAGATGAGACAATCATTAGAGCTCCTTCAATACTCTGAAAGCTCCTAATAGTACTTGTATATAGACCAAAACACATAGGAGCAATCAATACTGCTGTCTGCCTGTTTGCCTTATCTCAGGATGACTGTCCTCAAGCAGCAGACACTACCAAAGCCCTGCAGTTTAGGAGTTTATTTTTCCAAAGATAAATGGGTGGGCAAGAATATATCCATGGCTGGTGAAAAATGTAGAAACTGGGCAAAAAGACAAACAAGCACAGTGAGAAGTATCAGAAGTTAAAAAGACAGTCTTGAAGAAATAGATGTTTAAAAATACTCTAAATTGGAAGGAAGCATTAGCAGAAATCCATTGTCATTCTTGAAAATCATGAATAAACATCAAAGAGCTTACTACAGAAAGAGCTGAGTCTGTGATGTCAGATACAAAAATTAAATACAAATTCTGTTCCTTGTTTAATGTCCCAATTTCAGAATTGCTTTTCCACTAAAGTTGGTTGCATAGATGTGGGATCATATACTGTTCCTGCAGTGTTCAGACAAAGCTACTTATTTTGTTAGCTTCTTCCCCCTTGGAAATTTCCATAGCTGAAATTTAACAGCTAAATTCCACACACTGAATGTACTGTACTACCAGAAAAACGGAACTGAAGCTGCCTCATATTCATCTTTATACAAAAATAAAAACTGTAATAATGCCATTACTCTTTAAAGTGCTTGTCCCTATGGAGTTCATCTGACAGCAATACTGGAGAAGTAGGGGAAGGACTATGACTGCTTAGACTGACCTGGTAGTTTAAACTGGATGTGATAAGTACTGACAGGTCTGTCTAATGATTTATCATTCTGTAACCCTGTTTTCAGTCACTTCTAGGGTCTTTCTCAACTAAGCATTTAAGCTGAAATTTTCATAATGAGTACCTCCACAAAACCTTAACCTTGGTTCCATCCTTCTTCAAAACCAGATTTGACAAATCTTCCAAAAGTTCCAGGAGTTCTTGTAATTCAGATTGTCCATGGCATTTGCATTTGGTCCACTTGTATGGAGTCATAAAATTATTGAATGCTTTTGGTAGGGACACCAAGATTATCTAGTTTCAACTCCCCTGCCATGGACAGAGACACCTTCCACAAGACCAGGTTGCTCAGAGCCCAATCCAACCTGGCCTTGAGCACTTCCAGGGATGGGGCACCCTCAGCTCCTCTGGGCCTGTTTTAGTGTCTCAACACCTTCATTGTGAAGAATTTCTTCCTTATATCAAATACCGTCACTTTTGGTTCACAACCAATGACTGTTGTCATGTAACAATAGGCCTTGGTAAAATGTCTCTCTCCATCTTTCTTATAAGCCCCATTTATACATCAAAGGTCACAACAAGATCTTTTCTTTTCTAGGTGGAACAACACAACTCTCTCAGCCTGTCTTCACAGGAGACGTGCTCTAGCCCTCTGGTCATTTTTGTGGCCCTCCTCTGGACCCACTCCAAGACATCCATGTCCCTTTTTTGCTTAGGGCACCAGAGCTGGATGCAGCACTGCAGGTGGGGTCTCACCAGAGCAGAGCAGGAATCACCTGCCTTGACCGGCTGGCCACATTTTCTTTTGATGTATCACAGAGTATGGTTGGCTGTCTTTGACTGCAAGTCCACATTGCTGGCTCATGTCAAAGTTTTTATCTACCAATATTCCCAAGTCCTTCTTCAGAGGGATGGTCTCAATCCATTCATCCACCAGTCTGTACAAATACCGGAGATTGCCCTGAGTCAGATGCAGAACCTTCACTTGGCCTAGCTGAGCTTCACAAGGGTATATGAGGACATTAAAATAGAGTCTGTAACAAAAGTGATACATCACACTTCAGAATTTCAGGCTGGGCCCTTGAGTAGGTCAGATGCACACAGGGAAGAAGGGAATTTCTCTTGTCTCAGCTGAGGACTAGCAATTGGACTAGAAACACAAAGTACTGCTCATAACTTGCTCCAAAGTATTGCCTGGGTAGATCATGAAACTGTGCACACCAGAGAGCAACCTACTCCATAAATACGCAATGCCAATAGGATAAAAAGAAAAGGCAGGCACTACTCAAAGTGTCTAAAAATTGCTGCACTCAGATCTATTTGATGCACTTTGAGATGATGATATACAGCAATAAAAGTCCAGAGAAAATCTCTACCATGTGATAAACTAGATTCTGAGTTTTTGACTTTGTAATGTGACTTTTAAGATGCATTAGTAGTAGTATATTCGATTTTTATATTCTTCCTAGATACATATGCAGGAAAAGATATTTTGCTTTCAATCATTTAAGACTGGAATGCCTTATGCTGCTTCTTTAAAAAAGTATTAATATTCTTCTGAATATTAAAGCCGTTTTTGCAGATGACTGACAGTTTACCATTAATAAGAATTGGGGTTGGGGTTTGTTTTTTTTTGTTTTTTGGGGTTTTTTTAAATTAAATTATAGTTTTTTACTGCTCCTAGTAGTTCTAGCTACACACTGAATGCCTGGACAACTGTTACCAACTTTTCATCCCTTTTCACCGATTTACACTTACCATAACCAGGTTCACTGGAGTTTTCATTAACTGGGAATTAATACACAGTACCATAGAAAAGAAGTTGAACTTGGATTTCAAGAAAAAGACCAGTTTCTAAAAACTGCATAACAGAATTTTTATTGTTAACTAACAAATGAAGAATCCAGGAAACTTTGCAGCTATTTACACCGCTATACAAAAGCCTCCTCTAAAGCCTTCTTTAACTCTCAAGTCACTGGAACTGTCCAAATGTTTTCCAGTCAGGCTCTCAAAAGATCTTATCTTAAAATTAATAATTAGTTGAAGTGCTGTGTCCTCTACAGTTCAGGAAAACTTTCTTGACTGGTATCCCAACACTGCTGAATACTGAAGAGTGATAATGCATCCAATTGCAGCAAGAAGCAAACACCTCCTGCTTTCAAGAAGTCATTTTCTATACAGCCAGCTCCTGTTAGTCATCAGTAGATACTGTATGCCTGCTTTAGATGTGAACAGCAATTTTTACAGAGGGTGAACCCTATAGTAATTGTCTTACAGTCACTTATCCTTAATTCATAACCATTTGAGATGGAATGTGATTGCAGATCAATTCAGTAGCACAGAAGCCTAAATGTAATTCCGCTAATTCTAAAGTGCCATAGAAAAGAGGTTAACAGCCTGATCCCTGGGCAGCTCCAACAGGTCTCTTCCAACTATCAGTAGCTAAAACTTACGCTGTCTTTTGTTATTAAACTGAGAAACTGGAAGTTTTAGCCAAATGATGTTCATGCATATAAAGTCAGGGTGTTGTTTCAGTGACAGTTTTTAAGGGAAAATGTGGTGCACTGATGTAACATCCCTGCTTTGCATCATTCATCCTGAATTCATGAATATGCGCCAGTCATTAACTTTCTGAACTTCTAGAGGTAACAAAAAAACTGAAGTGTCACACTTCATTTCACAGAGTGTCATACATGGGGCAGAGATACCATTTTTTAAAGTAAAACCTGAAATAGCAGGCTGAAGATTTTTCACCTAAAATACTCAGGAATTCAAACACTCAATTCTAATGAGTCCTACTCAGAACCTTTTTCAAAGCACAGCTTGGAAATAAACATTAAAAATGTAATTGCACAGGTCACTCTGAGGCAATTCTAATCTGAAATTTCTACTGCAATCAGAAATATTAAATACATTGAAAGAAGTAGCTGGAGGGAGAACAGGCTGTAGTTTTAGTCCTGTCTCTCTCAGCAGGTTTCCCGTGAAAACCTAATATATAATTTGTATTAGAACTATTACAATGGAGTACTCACTACTATTTTTTTCAGGTGAGAGACATAAATAAGTCTGAGTGCAGTTTGTGTGTGTTTAATGGGTTAAATTATACTCATATTAATCAGGCTTCTTTGTTTACAATCAAAATGAAATACATACCAAAAATGGGTCTGAAAATTCAAAAGTTTCTGTCTTTTTTCAAGAAGAAAACCTACCTTTAACAGCATGTCTTTTGTAGATCCTTCACCTTCCTCTGAAGGGTACTTATGTACTATTGTTTTCATCTCTAAAATACTCACAGGGTTGCATACAGATCTATTATTTCACTCATAAGGGTTGCAATATCTAGTACCCATTTAACCTAAAATAATTTATGTCACTGTCCTTTATAGCCTGGTTCAATGGTGTTTTTTTTAAAAATAAATTGGAAATAAAAAGTGACACTGCTTACCAGTTCAGGATAAAGAACCACAGGATATTCCTGCTACACACAGATGACCAGAATATAGGATTACTTTGGAAAGCAAATATATACGAATTTCATATCAAATGTTTGTTAAAGGTTTCTCTTCGATGAAAAAAGGGTCACGTTTGAGGAAAAAAATATATATATGGGTAATCTATGTAAGTGTATCATACACATAAAGTTTAGATAGAATAACCAGACTTAGATATTCTTTAGCCATGTCTTGATTTCTTACCCTTCTTTTTACAGAGTAACAGATGTTTCTTCCAATTGAATTGAGTTTCCATATGCATCAAATCCTGCTTGTGGTCTCCCCACTTTCTGCTATTTTAATCACCAGAAATATTTATTTCTGCTTAAGTAAGTATGTGTTCATAATCACTGTAATTTTAAGTTGGCAAGGAAACTTGGAATATTAAACAATTTTTCTATGCTCCACACCCTGTTTACAGACACAGTGTACAAAGTATATGCTATGTTTAGCTGAAGAGAAGATCATTACTAAATTGTTTCTTATCACATATGAGTAATCTGCCAATAGCCTGAAACTATCCTACTGCTGGGAGATAGTCTATAAAACTTTATTTTGTAAAACTGAAATAATAACAAACAGCAGTTGCAATTACATCAGTTTCCTCTTAAAGAGCTTGAAAGTGAGGAAAACAGAAATAATGAGCAGGGAAAGGGGTAATGCTTTAGCTAATTGCAGTTTAATGCTCTTCTGTTCATCACTTAACTATTCTCTCTGAGAAAACTAACTTTTCTAGTTTTTAGTCCTTTTTTAATCTGCACTGAAGATCATTATTCTCCACCTTAACCTGCCTCTCCTTCTGCCTGTTTCCTATGCATCTTTACCTTCTCCCACAAAAATACAGACACACTGTTCTCAGTGCATAAAATGTTTACTGAGCAGTTAACACTTTTCAAAACACAGTATATTAAAGAAAATCTAGAATTTTAAAATATATCTGTCTTTTATAAGAAAATCTGTGAGGTGTTTTTCCTGATAACAACATTATTTGCACCTGCATCAACCTACAGTTGATACCAAAAGGGGAGACAGGTGAATTGTCAATTTGCTCTAGGGCTGGGCTGCCATCCTGAGTGACTTTAACAGGCAGGATGAGGCTTATGAAATTCAGTAAGGACATGTGCAAAGTCCTGTCCCTGGGAAAGAATTTCTCTGGAACTGATACAGCCAACTTCCTGAAGAGTGGCTCTTTGGCAGAGACCCCAGGGGTCTTGCTGGGCAGTCAATGTCACATGGGCCGGGAGCCAGTCCTGGGAGCAAAGAGGGCCAGTGACATTCTGGATGTATGAACAGAGGCCAGGGAAGTGCCAATCAGCCCCCACTCAGCACTTGTTAGACTCAGATACCACATCCACTTTGGGGTTCCTCAGTGCAAGACAGAGATTGATAAACTGGATCCAACTCTTTGGGGCCAGCAAGATGGGGGCTGGAGCACCTGGGAAAACAGGCTGGGAGAGCTGAGCTTATCCAGACTGCAGCAGACATGGTTTCATGGCACTTGAGGGGATACAAGTGGGCTTTCCACAGTGGTGGAGGGTGAGAGAGCAAGAGAAAAAATGAAATCAGCATCCTTATGAATTAGGAAACAGGGAAACCTGTGAAACTTACTGACAAAAAGGTCTTACTCAGATAAAAAGAAGCTTTTTAAAGCAATCAAGCATCTGCAGACAGCGAAGATTTCCATAGATACTTCAGCAAACATGGGGATAAGGAACATAATCTTTTTATTTTAGGTGGTAAATCTCAAAATGAAAATGCTATAAAGAAATTTGCTGTATGAGCCTGACATTTCATAAGTAGCTCACAAAGCATCTTTTATTTCTTCAAGCAACCACACTCAGTACAAGTGCAGACCATTATAATGCACTATTTTGGCAGATTCTAAGATAATCCAAGCTATAAATATATGCTATTCCCTGTTCTCAAATACAGCCATTAATTATGTTACTAATTGTTTCAGTGGGACTGAGCAATGACGAGGTGTTTTGACAACAATCATCACATTCATTCATTTAATGTATAGAAATTCAGGTTTTGAATTAATCACTTAAGTATTCTAAGGGACCCTATTGAGAGACAACAGAATATCTATGCCAGTGGCGATGGGAGTTAATCCAGTGGCACTATAACAAAAATCAAGGAAGGCAGGAAGAAATAACTTGAGTGGATACTGATTGTATGAGAAATTAAAATGCAGAAAAAGTTCCTTTAGCCCAATTAAAATACACTCTGTGCATTAACTATAACATGGCATCAAGCTATAACATTATTAAACAACCATAAAACACATGAAAAGTAGATGGCACTAGCAGAAAGAAGCAGTATTTCAGCTGCAGCTGCATCTTACAGACCGTAAGCTGCCAAGATGTAGCAGCTGTAATCTACACAGGTGAGATTCAGTTCACCTAACCAGAAATATGTCTAATATAGCAATTTGAATATGAGCTATTCACTCACAATTCTCTTCATGATCAATGAACCCAATGGGAACTCTTGCAGTTACCTGACCTGGGCTAAGAACCTCCTTCATAAACAAAAGTCTAACACTTAAAAACATTCACACTTACCCTATAAAATCAAACATTCCTCTGTTGACTGCGAGGATAAGTCTAATTATTAACTCTATGCTAAAAGTAGCGTATTTTCACCTCTACCTCAGAACTGTCGAAAAGGAAGAATTAGCAAGACTATGTGAAGAGGCAGAAGGGCAGATTGAACCTCTGAAGGTCACAGAGGCAGGTCAATTTTAAAAGGAGGACATGGCAAGTTCTGCAAAATCAAACAGTCCTTTAGGAAAGCTGATCTCTAGATTGTCAGAGGAACCAGTGGAAAAACCTTCTACACTCCAGAGATCAGTTTCCTTTCCAGTCTTCGATATTAATCCAGAAAAGCATTTATTACAGGTATAAACCTTAAGTGATTCTTATGATGACCTTAACAGCAAAATCAAAGCCTTCTAGCATATTATTTTGATTTGAAGACCTGTATTGGTTTCTTAATGAGCAAAGTCAAAGTTCTATTTGTACTCCTCAGCCTAGACTTACTGGAGCACATCTTGGCTTCCTGCACACCCAGGCTGCACTTCCATGGCAGCATATAAATATTAAAGGCGATGGTTTTGTAAGTTTCATCCCAGCATGAGGCCAAAATTCAGGATATGAATGAACACTGGAAATTATCAGAGCCTACAGTAAAGACCTATGCTTTCACACAATATTCATTATCCTGTTTATCCGTATTTCATTCCATCTGCAAGACTGAACTACACAGTACTTCAAAACTATGTACTTCTTTTATGAAAGCTGAAATGTCTTCCTTCTAAAGGAATTCAGTCAAATTCAGCTTCAAGATGAAATTCTTGCAAGTCTAACTGTAAAGGAAACCTTTGAAGTTATTAGTATCTCCCAGTGGCTTTTCTTTCATCTGTTTTCTGCCCTAAGTTGTACAGCAGGAGAATACAGAAAAGGCTGTGGTATGTGGCAACATGGTGCTTCAGACTTTTCATTTGGGCTTCATTATTCCTGTCCATGACTTCTAGTCCAGCAGCAAACAGGACAGCTTTTAACTGGTATGGGACAAAAACTGAAGAAAATGGAGATTCTGTCCTTTTTTTGTTTTAAGTCAGCAATCTCAGCACTCATCACAGGAACAATTTATTTGATATTCATATTCTACCTCAAGATGTCATTGACATCTCCCATATTGCCTTCTACCCAAATCATTCTCACAGTATCTCTGCAGATCAGTCATAACCTCACAATGTTCTAATTCATGATGGAGCTCACATTACCAAGTGTCAGTCATACAAAAATGAAGCTTTAATTCAGTATACTCATCTATACTCTTTCTATAGTAACTGAAGAGAAAAATTAATTTTCAAGGCATGACGCATTCCATCCTGAATTCTGTAAACCTCTTTTTTTCCCATTTCCTACAGCAGGATGCAAATGTGTGTGTCTTTGCTTAATTGCCTGCATCCATGCCCAGACTGTCATTTGATATGCAAGACCCCTCCCATGCTGTCACCAGCATGCTTTTCTGGGCATTGCCTGAAAAACAGGTTCATGTGGGCCACGGGCTTAGTTTGTGAGACTCCCAGAAGACTCTAGGGGAGCTCTGTGCCCTTGACAGTGCAGCACAGTGGGCATGTTCCTGCTCCCACAGCATACCCCAAGCCAGGAGAAGGACTGCATGAGTGTGCTGACTGCTAGTGCTACGATAGCATTGCTCAGCACAACAGTAAGATCCTGTTTAGCTCAGAAAGTCCTGGCTCTGGCCACACATATTTTGGCATGCAGGTCAGGGGTTGTTATTAATCATTAAGTGCAGGGAGAGCAGATGTGAAGTATTTTGGGCAGCTTATGGTACAAAGACTTGAACAAGTCATTTAATCTAAAACACAGATTCTAAGGAAAGAAATAATAAATAAACATGCCGGAGGGAAACCAGATAAGGTTATTTCCCTGTGACATTAAGTGTGTGTGCTCTTTCTCTGGAGGTGGTGTAAGGGCAGCTCAGAAAAGCCTCCTCTGAGCTTGGACTAGGTATTCTTGATCCTGAGGTAGGTCTAGATCCACATTTCTGTCTACATTGCAATGAGTGAATACTGTCCTTTTTCAAATGAAACAAAATCTATTTGGTTTTGTGCTGTTTCTGAATACAAATTAAGGCCTAATTCTGTTTGCATTTTTAAGTTTTCTTCAAGTTTTTTCTACTGCAAAGATTTGTCAGCAAAGCTTTGAAACAGTTGAATTTTGCAACACTGCTTAAGCTTAACAATATCCTTCAGCATACAGCACTATTTATAGATTTCCAAATCTCTGGTATATTATAAAAAACTTTCTGCTTTGGAAAGGATTATAAAGTTTTCAAGATAGGATCTGAGAACACAACTGCTTTCAAAGAATGTCCTTCAGTTTTTACTTAGTGTTTCACTCTCTTAGCTTCTGTCTCTAATGTTTTTAAAATCAATTCCAAGGCAGTGAAATCTTGTGCCCAAGTTTCAAGGTAACTTTGCAACACTTTTATGACATGACATTCCGCTTTTGGAAATTCTTCAGGAAAACTCCTCCTGTGTGAGAAGGGAGGGATTACAGGCATCCACCTATGAAGTTCAGAACTCCGTTATTCTTGTAAAGCTCATTTTTCAAAAGAAGTGACTTCCTATAAAACCAAGTTGCTTTCCCAGGAGCCTAATTAAGAAGCAATTGCTCTTACCAGGCCTGAGGGCATCTTATTTTTAGTGAATTTAATGATGTTACACACTGGCAAGTTCAGGAGCATTTTGCAGCAAGAGCTGTGTTTGAACTCTTTCTAAAGCACCTACTTAGCAGTCTTAAGCACAGATCTTTCAGTATGCAATATATGGAGAAACTCTTTCATCTACACTGTAATTCAGAGTGCTACTTCCTTTACAGAAGAAAAAAGGCAAACAGTATTTGCCATGCAGAATTACTACCTAGTATCTTAAAAGAGGGGTTTTTTCAGTAGTTAAAAGAGTCATGCCAGAAGACTTGCGGTCTACATGACACCAGCATCCAGGTTTGCACACAACAGCCACAGAATACAAAATTCATAGTGTATAAATGATTTCTCTCTTCTGTAGGAAAATATGAGACTGCAAAAATCAGACCAATTATCTCTGATGAACAGAAAACTTCCTGGCTGGCATTCTGCCTACTGCAATATCAAAGTGCAGAACTACTTAACAAAACAAGAAAATATTAAAATAATCATGTACGACCCAAGACACATTTCAGTTTAATGTGATTGTCCTTCTCTCAGTGTAAGTGTGGTCTTAACTTGCCAGAGGTATTTCCAGGATTTAAACTCCTAGTGAACCAGAACACCCTCCTCAAGGTTATGCAGGCTTTAATTTATGTGTCCTGAAATTCCTATGTCATCCAGTTTCTATAAACTTACTTAAGTATCCTCCATGTTAATTTAAATAATTTAATAAATTAAGGAACAGTTATGAAAGCTATTTGCATGAATGAAAATGTTGCATCTTGGTACACGATAGTCCAGCCAGAGTGCTAAAAAATGAAAAGGGCCAAAGCAGATGGAAACTGAAATTAATTTTCTCCAGTCCCTCAGAGGTACCAAAATTTAGAAGGTGGAAAAACTGGAGAGAATAAAACAAAGGACATAGCATCAGGGACATAGCATCTGTGTGCTGCAAGAAGGAATGCCCTTGGCCATGCCTCCTGTCTGGCCGCAGTATGTGGGCTGGCTCCTCAGTTTGGAGCAAGGAGGACACCCTTCTCGGTCCTATTCAAGTTAAAGCTTATAGCCAGGCTTCACATACCAACTGAGGACTTGGAAAGTGCTCACAGGACCTGTAAGCTGGACACAGACTCTAAGGCTTCTATGCAACTTGAGAGAAATGGACCAGGGCAGTTACAAACAAAAGTGTGCATTCCAGATGAGAGAAAAGTGAAAGGAGAGAGACCAAAAAAAGAAAAAAAAGAGAAGGAACTATATACAAGTATGGTATTAGTGAAGAAGTAGAGAAGTAGTTGTATACAGAAACAGAAGTCCCAGGCTCTTTAGAGGATTCTTGGGTGATGTATTGCAGGAGAACATGCACAGATGTTTTAGTGCCTTGTGCAGGGCTGTGTGTTTATAAAGCAAAGAATAACTCTTCTGGAGCCTGAGTGTCTATTTGCTTCATTTGCAGATCTCCCTGAAGACAGAAAGTGTAAATCGTCCACAAGGCTGGAGAAAAATATATGCTTAAAGGAATGGGAAGTCTTAAAATATTCTTGAGTTCTTGGGTGGTGTTACACCAGATCTGCAGAGAAAATCCGTGGAACATTCTGTGTTTCTTTTTTTTTTCCCTTAGGGTTTTTCTCCCCCGTAACCCAAGAACACTTCTGAGTTCCCCAAAGAGAGAGCTGCCCTGGCTTTGCTCTAACTTCATACTGGAGTGAGACATGCCAGTGTGTCAGCAAGTCCAGGTACACGCAAAGACTTCAAGGAGGAGAAAGTGTCATTGCCAGCTCAGAGACAGGAGAAAGAAGGTTCAGGAACCTTTCATGGTGGGACCAAAACAGGGCAGTGTGCTGAAGGCAGCTCTACCAGGCTGGGTGGACTGCAGAGAGAGTGAGCTTCTGGGCTATGCAAATTTTTTTCTATTGCCCATTTTCATCTATTACACATTCAAAACTCACCGACTTTAGGCTATCAGGAAGAAGCAACACCTGGTTCACTGGTAATCCTCAGAACTGCACCGTTCCATTTTTATAAAAAGGTATCTTGTAATATTTTATGTGTTCTGTATTGCTCATGTAAGAGTACCACTATCATTTTATATAACTTAATTGCATTTCCTGCATTTTCCAAATGCCTAAGCTGAAGTTTAGAATTTTAAAACTTCTTCAAATGGCCATGTTTTTACACAGAACTTAAAAGGTTAAAGCTGGATGGAAAGATAGCAACAATAGTAGCCATAGATTTTACATGAAAACTTGGAGACTATGTTTTTTAACTTATGAAACATAAAGCCTGGAAAACTTCAGAATAATCTGAAGCTCATGACTCTGCTTACTGCTTATTCTTTAGTCATTATAGCACTGATAGTAAGGTTGAGAACATTTATTTGAGTACATGTACAACTACTTGTATTTGAGTACAAGATGTATTAGTTCTCAACAGAGGACGGTCATGGCACTGAGAATGTACTGGTATTTTCTGTAAAATGAGCACAGATTTCTGCAACTCCAACTACCAGTACAGAAATGCAAAGTTATATTCTTAGAAAATGGGAGTTTAAAATTACATTTTAAATACAAACATTTTTACATATAAACATTTTTCAAAACTGGTGAGTATCAGTCTTGAATGATTGCAGGTAAGTTCAGATTTCCCATCATTTTTTAGTCTTGGGTCTTTACAATGAGCAAACATTAAGGCTGTATACAGTGTTAGGCATATAAAATCAGAAAATAAAGATGTAACATACTAAGTGTATCATGTTGCCAGGAATAAAAACCCATGGAAGCTGCATGTGGTACCGCTCAGAGAGAGTGCCAGTTCAGCCAAATAATGAAACCAAAAAGAAAGCAGGAATCCACACAGCGAAGTGGCGGATTCTGACTGCAAAATGAATGTATGTAATCATACTGTCTCATATAAATAATCAATAAACTTTCAATTAAAATGTTTACGATGAAGATGTATAGCAAAGAAATTCTGGCAGCTGACCACAGTTCATTTTCAAAAAACATTTAGGACTCTCTGCTTAGACAAGGAAAGCGGGACTTAGGACTTCAGAGAATGTGAAGTATAGCATCAGAGAAAATCTATTATGTCTTCAAGGACAAATTCTGCTCTGTTTAGAGAAAGGACAAAGAAACTAAAACCTACAGGATCAGGCCTGGTTCTGCTCTGTTTGGCTTGACACTACCCAGCTATGCAGCCAAAAAAACATGCACAATAAATGCTGCCTTTAAATAAATGCTGCGTTTAGACAGTTAAAGGGTGCAAGAGGGAAATGCTTCAGAAGGGAAACTGAGGGGGAAAGAGCTGAGAAAGTAAGCCTACAAAGGCAGAAGGACTGAACAAGAAACAAATATTGTAAATGAGCCAATGTCAAATACATATTACATGAAGGAGAAACAGAAGCTGTGGGAATCTTAAGCAGGGAAGATTTCAGACTGCAGGGTTAAGTCTAAATGCCAGAAGACATGGCTGCAGCATATCTAAATAGCTTGTTTGATAAAGAGATGGCTTAACTGAAGCACCATTTCCCAGTCCTTGGCTGATAAACAACAGGAACTCAGAGGCAGAGCAAAACAGGTCAAAAGAGGCCAACAAGTACATATTTTACCCAAAGCCACAGCTTTCAAAATGTACTGAGAAATCTCTCCCATGACTTCTGCTCCTGGAGTCCATGCTTTTACTTGCATGTCCACAAACACCAGCTTGCCAAGCATGTGCAGCTACACTGACCTGGACTGCACTCCCTGCTTGACTTTTTCTCCCACTCCTCAACCTCAAGCCAAATAAACTAGCTCTGATAGTCAGCAGCCCCAGTTTCCAAATGCATCACCAGGTCTCAGCTCTTTCACCTCCTTGTTCTTCTGTGATTATCATGAGCATGACCCTCCTAATCTTTTCACCAAGGCTATATATCAGCAGATTCTTTCCCAAGATTCACTCTCTAAAACACAGATTCTTCTAGATTGCTAAAACTGTCACCCAGGCTCATAGCACTGTGCCTCTCAATTACGGCAATGCTCTCCCTCAGCCTGGACAAATGCAATCTGTCATCATTGCTATCCATTCAAAATACTGCTGTGAAATTCATCTCCTGAGCCCATCATCTGTCTGTGTCATTCTCACCTGTGCCTCCATCCATTGGATAAGCTTTCCCTACCTCATCAGTTATAGCTACTTACTTTGATTTCCAAGAAATTTCAAAGTCTAACTCATCACCCTTCAGCTCTCTCCAAGCATTTTCAGTCTGTATCCAAGAGCTTATTATGCTTGCCCTCTATGTCTGATTAGTTAAATGTGAGGGTCTTTGTTCTTTCTGTGCCATATTTCTCTATAAACATCCCTGGATGAACAGCATGAGACAAATGAAAACACTACGTTCATTGCAGGATTAGAAGCAGTGAGGTTCTGAACACAAAATTCTGTAACAGTAAAGCTGGGTAAATAATTTACAGCATGGAATTTATTTATCGTATTTTACTTAATTTTCTGTTTACAAAATGGTGCATTTGGTTTTCAGATGTGTCCACCAAATAATCTTTGCAAATCATTCTTGCCATGCTGCTTAAAAACAAGCAAATTTAAAAATGTATGTATTTAGGTCACATGATAAATTTCTGTAGCCTAGTTACACAAATATATCTTTGAGGTGGCCTGGGTACAAGAAGTGGTGATTAAGTATCTAAAATTGGCTACCTGACAATAACTTATAAAATCATAATTGTTGTGGTGGTGATTATTCCTATGCATAAATATTCCTTCTTAGTGTTCTCAGAGGACTCAACCAACCTTCTCTGCAGTCAGATCATAGAGTTTTGCATACTTTATATCCTATTCCCATACAGCCGTAATTTTCAACAAAGGATATTCTGAATGCTTCAAAACAGCTGAAATGAATCACCTGGGAACACAGTGAGTGAACACACAGCATGTGAAGCAGGGTCACCAGGTATCCTCCTGGCTCTGGGTTAGAATTTCCTCAAGTTCTCTTCCTGAAGCTGGGTCATAATCCAGTGCAGCAACATTAGATTAACAAAAATTGAGGTCACACTCACCATCTTTTCAAACAGCACCACCACAACAGTTTTCAAATCAGGGCTGGTACCTTCCACTGCATTCATGTCCCAAGATGGCCTTTGGCTTCTGAGCATTAGGAAAACAAACCACTAAACCAGGAGCCCAAAACTTCTTTACAGTGTACTTGTTTACTTTGGTAAACTGCCCTACCAACCTTTAGCTATACCATTTTCAGTTTTATCTGTGGTACATGCTGTAGCTTTTCAGCCATGATTATTATTTGGATGGGTAGTAATTATTTTTCAATTCCTTTTAAAGTGCATTAAAGGCTAGAAATGAAAGGAGCAGGACATTTTTGAGACCTTTTTCTCTACAGCCTATCAACAAATACTATATTAAATAGTTTGAAAACTGTTAGTTTGCAAACCTCAGGCATGTAATAAAGTCAATATATAATTTTACAACCACATCTCTTTTCTCTTGTGCATTAACATATAAAAAGAGACTTGCTCTATTTCTTCTATCACAATATTAAAGGCATTCCATATACAAAACAGTCTGTAGGTTTCACAAGATAATTACACTGCTAATATCTTCAGTGCATTTATTAAATTCTACCTCCCCCTTTTTTTCACTCAAATACATACTGGACACCAAATCCATTTAAGAGAAGTGGAGATGAGCTCTCTAAGAGTTCTCTAATGGGACCAGCATGCGTGACATTTCCTTTAGAGCATGGCACACCTGCACCATGTCCCATTCATTACGTTTACTATGTATAGACATCTGCTGTCCTCTTCCTGTTTTTCAGTGGAAGTTGAAACTCCTTATAATAACGTTTTTTAGTGAATGCTCTGCTCCTCATGGAAAATTTATTTCTTTCAAGGGAAAGATAAATGCCTAAGCCCTAAACCATTCAAGTCAAAGGTGAATGCCTCTGAGGAGCTGAAGCCTGGCTTAGGATTCATCACTGTGCACTTCTTCATTGTTAGAACACTGTGGCTGATGTGTCATCTAAAGGAAACCAGGCCATAATACAGGAGATGTGTATTTCTACAAGAAAATGGGAATATGAGGCCAATATTCCCACGGGAGTATCATGATGACCATTTCATATTCAAGCATTTGAGTTTCAATGGTCATATTTCAGATCTGGGGTTTTTTACGCATAAAAAAAAAATATTGCTTCCATATTTTTCTGAGGAAGGTCTGCAATTTATGAAGAAAGCTACTGGGATTTTTTTCTGCCTTCATTTCAGTTATGTTTTGCTAGGTTAGGACTTGAGCTGTTACCTTGTAGATGTCAAGGAATCCACACTGGTGGTCGAAGCGCGTGTAGAGCTCGTTGAGCATGCTGATGACCTGCATGGGCGTGCACTGGGCACAGATGGCAGTGAAGCCAACAATGTCCGAGAAGAGCATGGTCACATCATCAAACTTCCTGGCCTGAACCTGCTGCCCCTGCCACAACTGCTGAGCCACCTCTTCGGGGAAAATAGAAATAAGGAGATCTACTGTCTTCTTTTTCTCCTCTTCCAGAGCTTGGTGCGTACATTCTAGCGTTGCCTTCAGCTTATCCATTCGTTTTTTCAAGCCATCCTGTGCCTTTGCTTGCTCCCCAACCAGTATGACATCACGAGTAGCATCATGGATAGGTATGTCCGAAAGATGGAGGCCTCGGCCCATCAGCTCATCCAGCTTGTCCACACAGGGGGAACCCAGAAACAATATAGAGTTTGATTCTGGCACATGAATCATTTGTCCTTTAATTTCCATCACCTGTAAAACAAAAAGAAAGAGTTTAGACAAGGGGGAAAATCAGCTTATAGATGTGGATCCTCATTCTATTTCCTCTGTCTTTTCAGCTAAAACAATTAACTGTAGTCTTTTATACAGAAGCCTTTTGCACTCACCTACTCAAGTAATGAGACTCACAGTCTGCTCACCAAATTGAGTCAGAAAACAAACTAAATTGACACAAAAGTATTCCCAAATCAGATGTTGGATTTTGTTTGTACCCAATTAAATAAGAAAGCAATAATATGTATTCTCAGAGTGCTGTCTAAATAATGCTCCTGGATGTACCTGGACTTACAAGCAAATTTCTGAGTTGTTCTTTCTCTGTTACTTGGCTATAAATTAGAAAAAGCAAAAAAGGGAAGAGAAATTGCAACTGTCTGAAAGCAGGTTAGTGAAATGAAGTGCCTTCTGTTCTTTTTCAGCAAAATATCTAATACAAGTCAATTGTGGCCATTTTATGGAGGAATCAAATAAAAATAGATGTGAAAAACAGCTCTGTAAAATAACAAATGGCATGGAAATATCATACTAGTCCTCCTGTTTCCTGTTTTCCTTCTCATACATGCAGACTCAGTTAGAATCTACAGATTTCTTGGCAACAGAGCTTCATCCAATTTGTATTTGTGGAATAGCAGAAGGTACAGCAGGTAAGGAGCATCAGGTGGTTCATCACACTGGTTGATAGCTTTTGCATTAGCCTGTTAGATGTCTAGATGTTTTGAGCACTGTCCAAGGGTGGATATCACTGAGGCCGTGGATTGTCACCTCTTGCTCCATGATGGCAGTCAAGCACAAAACTGCCAGACTGAAATGGACACTGAAAACTAAATTAAATCAGACAAACTGCATCTCTTTGTAAACACAGCTTGCCATAGCCTCTGTCATGAAAAACAACTCCATTAATGTTTCCCTTCCAGGACTGCACAAAGACCAGGGCAATAATGTGCAAGGTGATCTAGAAATGCCCACAGACCTTACCCTGTGGATCTCACAATCAATACAGGCACAACACACAAACCTTGGGCACCTAAGCAGTGTTAGGCACCATAATGCCTTGTATCTCTGTTTTCTATTCCACATAATATCTTAAAATGAAAAGGCCTCCTCCAGTGACCATTTCTTTCATCATGTAGCCATTTGCTTGCTGTCACATTATTCACTTATCATTTAATCCTCCTTCCATCCATAATCCTACCAAGCAAAATAGAAAAACCTCCATCAGGGAATCCAGAGGTGTCTGTAATAATGATGTGATTTAAGTGTCCAGTGGTCTGAAAGCTCCTGCTGAGGTGACAGGTAATCCTACATGGTACTTCCATGTCTGGGGGAGATTTAAGGAAGCACCTCTTTCTATCAGTTGTTTTTACATAAGGTTTACATAATATTTTTTATACATAATGCTGTCATTGTAAACTCTATGGCAACATGAGAACTGAGCCTATACTGTCCCTATTGCCCTCTGCCTTCTCTGCTAGCAACCTAACATTCAGCTCCTGATGTCAGCCAGGGAACTCAGCAAGTGAAAATAATAAATGCAAGTCATTAAAATTGTCAAATTTTCTAATTTATTTTCCTGCACACCTACTAATATTTACATTCCTAAGCCTTGCTTCTTCAGCTTCACTCTGGGACATTCATCTCAGTGAGAAAGCCAGTCAGCAAACTGCATGAGCTGATTTAATGCTCCATGGCTAAGTGCTCTTTTTCTACTTTTGAAACATGGCTCCCTGGAAAATAGGATGCTTTCTGCATGCATGCAGCCTCATGCTTCCAAAAGGGCACATGCAAAATTGTTTTAACTCCGAAGTACAAGTTGCCAAATATTAAATACATGGTACAGCATTTCTAAATTCTCTTCCTATTTTGTTCCCCTGTGCCGGAGAGTTTTCTGTTTGTTGATTTTCACTCTTGTGCAAAATAAAAGTATCTCATATTGCCTCTTCCATCACTTCCTCACTTGAATCTTCCATCTCCAGGTGAAAACAGGGTTTTTTCAGCTCAGGAGGATAGAGAGAGTGTGACCACAGATCCTGGCTGAGCCTGCCTAGCCTGGGCTTGAGCTGCATGTCAGCAAGGCAAGGCACCTGGCTTGGAGGTGTGTTTCTCCTGTTAACCTGCTGCGAGACTAGAAGAAAATCAATGCATCCCCCTGTGCTCCCACTTCGCCTCTGTCAATTTGAGGTGTTAAACTCTTTGATGTGATCACTGTCTGTGTTAATATATTGTGCCAACTTTCCCCGGGTGGACTTTTCTCAGGAAACACTGACTGTGTAAATAATGTACAAAATAGGCACTCTGGAGTCCTCTGCTCTGCTTCTGGGTAACTTCAGGCAGATTATCAATCCTGACTTCTTATGTGGCCTTTCAGCACAGCAGGAACAATGCTATTGACCACCCTGTAAGACACTTGGAGACTTATGTGTGAAAAGCAATAAAAGACACACCATCCTGTAAAATGCCTAACTACTAATAACCAAGTGAGCTGCCCTCTGCTTCAACAAGGTTGTTTCCAGAGCATTCTGAGAAATTTCTGCAAAGATATTCTCAGTACAAAACTGATTAGCTTCCTAAAACTGTCAAAGGTTCCGTGATATTTCAGCTTTATCCCCTAAATTATCACCTGTTCTGTTTAACAGGAATCGTTGATGTTTCCTATCACTTCTTTCATGTTTCATTAGTGACTTTGTCGTCCTGCTCTCTCTTGATGACTGATCAATGTTTTAGAAAATGGCCTGCCAGTCTCTTCAAGTTGCCAAATCAGGGAACAGGACAGCAGAAAAAAAACCTGCTCCAGATTTCCTGGGGCAAAACACTAAGGTCTGGTAAAGAACAACAGTTGAAAAGAGTTAAGACTGCATCACTCTTATCAGCTTTTGCAAAGCCCTTTTCTTCCCAAAGAAGTTTCAGAGATGAAATGGACATTTTCTAGCAGACTTCAGTCTGCAACTGTGATCCAGCAGGACCTCCATCTATTTTCTTTGATTTTTCTGTGCTTCTTATATTATTCTTTTTTATCTAAAAACATAGCTGATGTTACACAGTATCAGGTTTGCCTGAACCTTGCCATAGTAAGTCACACTTCTGGGCACCTCCCCAAAGCTGGACAACTTTACACCTGGACCATAAGCCTACAGGCAAGCAGGATGGCATCATCCATCTTCCTTGTAAGCAGGGAAAGATAGAAACATTTCTGTCATCAGTTTTATTTCATTACTGCTACATTTCATTGCCTTCCTGTCTCTTTAATTATATTCTCACTGAATAAAATGAGACTAATTCTACCATTTTCAGAGGACATTCCACTGATTTACAGTGGTGCAAGAGAACATTTTGAAAAGAGCAATTATATATATCATATTTTACAGTCTTATGTTGCAGTGAAATGACAGCGCAGCCTAAGTAGCTCTGGGATGAAAAACAAAAACCCTGTCACTGAAAGAAAGGGAGCAAATGGTTCCTGATTCCAGGGAACTCTTTCAGTGTCTCTCCCCAAAGACCCAGCTCAGAAACACTGACAGATTCTAAAGGTGCTTTTTGGGAACATGGAGAGTCTCCCACTGAGCAGTGCACCACCAGCTCCTTCATTAGGTACACAATATCCAATATGCACAACCTCTGCATACTCTGGATGCAAGCCACCCCAGGAACAAAAAGCTTATGAATCAAATGCCAACTCCACTGCCTAATCTTTAAGGAAAAGCACAGGGAAAAGTTTCATGGGTTGCACTGAGGGATGACACTACTCCATACAAAGATGTGTGTTTCGGAATAGTGATTGAGAGAAGGTGTACACATCTCCTCAAAAAGATTAAGGAAATACAGGATGGTATCCCTGAGAAATAACTGGGGGATTTAAAAGGACTTGCCTTCTAATTGGCCAGACCTTTTCTGCAGCCTCTGCAATCCACAAATTTCAATGGAGCTGCTCCTTTGATTTTGATCAGTGCATAAACCCTCCCAAACTGTGATTACAGTCTTCTTTTTTTTTTAGTTTTATTAATTGGGATTAGGTTAGAAACTTACAGTGCTAGGCCACACTTTCATACACAGTTGCACATCCATGCTTGATTTTATACAATGGACAAGTTCAGTAAGAGAAAACAAAGCTGCTTCTTTATCAGGCTCATAGTTATTTAGAGGATGGAAAGACTGGGGCAAAATCAGCTTGAACTTGAACACCATCACCATCATAATTTCCAGGTACAAAGAGTTTAGGGTGACTTTCAGAAAGGAGGTCCAGCTGCTAACCTAAATTTTAAAACAACTGGACTTCTCTGAATGTCCTATAGGATACATGGCGGTGTCTCAGGAACATTTACAGCAAGGTATTTCATAACATCTGAGGAGTTAGAGGCTTAGCGGATTTTGTGAACACTGGACAAAACAGTACAGTTACAACAGTACACTTGCAGAAAGAAATGCAATGACTTTCTTGCTATGTTTCCATGACAGATCTAGAAGGGCTGAAAGTATGACACACAACATTGGAATTAAAAAAAATGTCTTAAATAGGAAAAATGGGCTAAAGCTGGAATTCAAAATAAGGGCAATAAATATATTTAGATAGAAATAAATGCAAAAAGTACAGGGAGGCTAACTGTTCCTGAGAAGATGGCCCAGAGTGCACAGAGTGGAACAAATGAATGTAAGCCAACATGGCATGCTGTCATGTAGAAATAAAACACTCTACAGGACTACGTAAACAAAAAATACAGTTTGCAAAACACCAGAAGTTATCCTTATACTGTGACCACCAATTTTCAGACCCCAGAAGGGCAAATCTGTCCCTTTTAAAGTATAACACAAAGGTGAATCAATTGGAGAATCTGGTGAAAAGCAATGAAGGCAATGGAAGGTCTAAAAAATATGACCAACAAAAAAAATTTGAAAACATTTTGATGATTTGCCCCAAAGATGAAAAATCTGAGTGTGGGCATATGAAAAAAACACTTTGTGCCAATGTAAAGAGGTCAAACACAAATCCTGTGGCAAAAGCTTTTAAGGAAAGTCCCTGGTGGACAGCAAATTGAACATGGTCCATCAAAGACTAGAAGTACTCTGGGCTCTGGAAGGAGGAATGTTGTAGCTGGTGGAGGGAAGTGATCTTTCCCTTCTGCTCAGAACTGGTGAGGCCACACCTGGAGTCCTGTGTCCAGTTCTGGGATCCACAGTACAGGAGACACATGGACATGCTGGACAGTGTCCAGAAAAGGTCAACAAAGATGATAGGAACCTGGGACATTCTTCCCTATGAAGAAAGGCTGAGAGAGCTGGGACTGTTTAACCTGGAGATGAGAAGGCTCAGGATGATCTTATCCATGTACATAAGTACTCAAAGGGATTAGGGATGACAGAGCAAGATCTTTCCAGTGGTGCCCAGGACCAGAGGCCATAGACATAAACTAGCCAAAGGAGGCTCCCTCTGAGCAGCAGAGAACACTTGTTTTATACACCAAGCAGTGCTACAGGTTGGCTGCAGAGATTGTGCAGTTTCCATCCTTGAAGATACTCAAAAGCCACATGGATGTGGTCCTGGGAAAGCGACTCTAGGTGGCTCTGCTTGAGCAAGTTGAATCAGATGACCTCCACTGGTTCCTTCCAACCTCAGTCTATGAAATGAACAAAAACTAAAAAGCTCAAATTGGAAAAAAATAGTTTAATGTGGGATGTTCTTGTATTCATAGGGAGAGTGAGAAAGGAAACATCATTGGTGAGGAGTTGGATTATGGTGAGAAGTTGGATTGTGCATTTGATTTGTGAGACCTGTCAAAGGTGATCAATCTGTCTGGAAAGCAGAGGAATGAACCAGTGACTTAACAGAAATTTAGGTGGAAACAGGAAGGGGAGACATCGTAGGGTATCATTTTGTATTCAAACAAAAACTACACAAGTTAGTTCTGGGATAATTAATGTAGTGTCAGTGTGGAATTCATTGCTTCAGTCAGTTTATGACTCTTTCTACAGGCAACAACAGAAACAGGTGCTTCTGGAATAAAAGTTGCATGATCTATGTGACACATCTAAGTCATGGTCAAATGAGTCATGCCCCATGTGTAGACATACTTACATTTCTCTGCTGTGAAGGGAGCACAAGGCTTGGACATACATGCCTGTACTGGTTAAGTCTACCTCCTATCAGAATAAACTTAATTCATAGGAGTGAATGTACTGCTGTGCACTGCAAGGTACCTAAATGCCAATATGTTCAGCACATTAAGGGAAATATGAGTTCTCAATTGTTCTAACAAATTTCTATTTTAAATGCTCCAAAATTCAATTCAATAAAATGAAGGCTTGGTAAGCCTGTAAAATTAGTGCTGCTCTGTGGCTGGCTGACCACCAGATAGGCAAAGCATGACTTTGACCCTTAAGACAGAAAAATAAACAGCTATTAAAACCTCTCCAATACTCCTGCTCTGCTTGTAGAGTGGAGTAAGTCAGCGCCACAGCAAGCAGAACTAGCTGTGCAGAAAGATTCATAAAAATAAGAAAAAAATCTTATTCTAATTAAACCCTGATTTGCTATTTTTTCTGTAGACAAAAATAACAAAATATCATCTTCCATTAAACCCATGTTTTCTTTGAAAAGAGAAATACATATCATCTCCACAGAAATGAAAAATAACTTTTCAGTCGATGCCTGATACAACTGAATAAACTAGATAAGGTTTGCTCAGCACAACTCAGGATGTGCTTGGCTTCTTGTGAAATTGCAACTCTCAGCATTTGCTTACAAGTTTGTATTTCCAGCTCACTGCATTGTCAAAAGAATATTATTCCACACAGCAGCAAAGTGACTGTAAAAAATTTCTCACTATTTATAGCAAACCCTGGAGTGTTTCATAACATGCAACAGCCTTCAGAGCAAAGGGACCAAATGTAAGATTTTCTGTATGTCATAGATACCTCATAAACCCAGACTGGCAGCAAAATATTGTACCTTTAAGAAATCCAAAATTTTGGTGGGAATACATTCATTTTCTATAATGTAAAAGAGAGAGAAAGTGATCATGAAAGAAACATTGATATCTTTCAGTTGTAAACTTGGACTTCTAAAATAACTTCTTGGTATGAGAAGAGCAAGTGTGGCAGATTAAAAGCAAACAAGTTAGGGTTAGATAGGATCTGCTCCACAAGAAGCATAGGTATGCATGACATATCAAAAGCATGGAGCCACCTGCAAGGACATGTGAAATGGGGAAAGGAGAAGAGGTAAATGAGATGACTCTATCCTTAACACATTAGTCTGCCAAACCAACTAGAGGAACAAAAGGCAACAGTGGATTCCACTTGAAACAGGTCAAGACGATTTACAGTTTATCTTTTCCTGCTTCAAGACACAGAAATTGCTTTTAAGAAGGTACTCCTGCTACATGGATAAGTGCAAGATAAATCTAGCCCTGTGGAATAAAAACAATGGGAAAAGAATTTCTTCAAAGGAACATCTATCTACACAAGACAGCAAAGAGTCAGAATTCAACTATGTGCTCCTTGATCAGCTTCCCTTACAGATGCTCTCAAGCAGAGGAGTGGGTGAACTCAACAGGGCAGACAGGCAGAATATGGCATGGGCAACACCACAAGAAGAAATTCACCAGTGTTCCCAAGAGAATTTCAAAATCCCTTTGAATATCAACACACTGAGAACAGACTGAATGTTTTTTCCATGAACAAATAACTTCGTATACTTAAACACAACCTGTGTGAGTCCCAAAGGCCCCGTTGGCCTGTCAGTCCCTGTCCAGCTTCCAGGACACCCCTGGCCCTGCCCAGGGCCCTGCACCCCACACCAGCCCCCTGGGCTGTCAGTCCTGCCTCAGCCATGCTCTCACAGCCCTGCCCTGCCCTCCCTGGCCATGGGCCCATCCAGGGGC
Source organism: Melospiza melodia melodia (assembly GCF_035770615.1). NCBI lineage: Eukaryota > Metazoa > Chordata > Aves > Passeriformes > Passerellidae > Melospiza > Melospiza melodia. Next base: position 78,191,317 of record NC_086195.1, read on the forward strand.
CCGAGTTCCAGCCCAATATCAGTCTTTCCCCATCCCCAAACCCAGGGAGGTCCCAGTGCTGGTGCTGGGCTGCCCTCACATTCCCAGTCTGGGTGCCTGGGACACGTCCTGGCTGCCAGGTGCTGCCCCTCCAGCCTGCAGACTCCCACAGCTCCTGGCACACTGAGTACCCTGAGAGCATCCAGAAAACATTTTACCTGAAACACCTATCAACCAATTAGCATCTGGACAATGGTCTTGGCCATACAGTTTAGTTTTAGGTAGTCCTATGAGAAGCAGGGAGTAGGACTTGAGGAACCTTATGGGTCCCTTTCAACTCAAGATATTCTATGATTTTGTGGTTTTCATTTTACTGCAAAATCTATTTCATTCCCTAAGATTGTTTTCAGGTTGCACACACCTTGATTAGCATGCTAGAGTTTTACATTTCAACAATACATATCTCTCTATTAAAAGCCAGGATACTCTGTGCAGATATTCAGCTGCCCATCTTACTCCAACAACTCAAACCTAAAAATATGCAGTATCAGTGTTTAAAAAGTCTGCTTTGGTCAGGAGCAGAGGAGTGGAAACAATTTTCAGAGACACACTCATTCGTTTAGAATTACAGAATCCTAGAATAGCTTAGACCGGAAGGGGCAGTAAAGATCATCAAGTTCCAACCCCCCACCGCCACCACAGGCAGGGACATCTTCCTCTAGACCATCTTATTCAGGGCCCCTTCCAGCCTGGCCTTGGGGAATTCCAGGGCCAGGGCATCCACAGCCACTCTGGGCAACAAGCTCAAGATCTGTGAACTGTGAAAGTGGTGGTAGCAATAACATGCTCCAAGCCACACACTTGCATTAATTTCCTATTTCAACCAAAGCAAAATGCATTTTGTACTTATGATCCCACCACAGTTTAATTACAACAGATCAATCAAAGTAGAAGGGAAATTTTCCATATTTAATATTCTCTATGAAAGATATCAATTTCCAATTAATTTTTGTTAAACACCTGGTTAAAAAAAAATGTTACATACATTTACATAATCAAATCTCTAATTATCTCATGCCTGGGAAAACCTTTATAACTGACAAATACTATGTGTCAGTTTGTTAAAGACAGATATTTTTTATTTATTTCTATCAATGTCAACCAAGCAAAATTATGGAGGAATGTGTCAGTACACTGAAGGGAGTGTGGATGTTGCCATTTTCCACAGTGTTGTTACTTTTTGAATTAGTTCTTACTGTCTTTGGCCCAAGATTTGTGCAGGTGGATGAATCAGTCTTTCACCTAATCCTTCCCCTAGGACTCTTCACCTCCTATCAAGAGCTTCTCCTCTGAACGAGAACTGTCCCAGCTGCCTGAGATGTCCTACTAGCAGGAAGTACTCTTACTTATGTGATATTTCTTGCTAAGTGCTTTTCTCTCTCAGATTCAGGTTCACTTGTTTCTTTGTGGAAATTGGTTCTTCGCAAAAAGCAGTGAAATGGTTAAATAAGTGCATATGTTTATTCATGAAAACAGTAGGCAAGGAGCAGCAGAAGCAGCATTCCCCTTTGATCTGTGAGAACAGATATATATAGCAACCATTAGGAGATATCACATTTCACCACCAACCTAGGTATTTTAAAATTCCTCTGATTAAAAGATCTCTTAGCCCATGCACTAGCTAGCCTGAAGAATTTTTCAACTTCAGGACTTTCAGAATCTGACTATTTCCCGAATTCATCTTAAGTATATAAATCTGCTCGAAATTCCTGCCAGCACCACACCAAGGAAGCTGATGAGAATTGGAGTCCTCTGTTGGTATTTTTACTTTGCTTTGATTTTTATTACCTCATATATCAAGTACTTTTGCAGCTTTGACAAAAGGCTTTATCATTAGAATTTGATATTGGGATTAATCAATTCTCTGCTCTCCTGGCGCAGCATAAATTTTCAGAACATGAGGAGAAGAAATTTCTTCTTTTCCCAGTCCAATAATTCTTAAGTTAGTTATAATAAGAAAAACCCATTCTACCTCTCACTGAAGTCACTGTAAATATATCAAGCTGATTTTAGTGAGAACTGCACCAGGCCTTTAAAATTATACTTTCTCTGTATTTCTTAAAAAGGTTGAATTTCTTTTAGAGTGTTCAACATAATCCACCCATCATTAAGAGACCTTTCAACCATAACCTGCTGTAAGCTGCATATTTGAGAGGTACCAGTAAAAGACAGTCTCCTTTTGGAGTCTCTTACATGCTGCATTAATGAATTTGGGAAGAGTGCATTGGCCTGGTTTACTAGCCCCAGGTTAGGGGTGTCATTTTCCACAAAGCACTTATTTTACAACACATCAAGAAATGAAAAGCAAATGAAAACATTAAAATGCCTTTGATTTAACTATAAATAGGACATAGTGTGAGAAGGAACAGTCAGATGTAATGAATATTCACATTTCTGTGCACATTAAAATATCTGTTTAGCTTAAATTTTCATCACTACATCTAACTGACTTTTCCTTGATATGGTAGTAAAGAAAACAAAAAAAAAAAAAACAAAGTTGAAGGTGATATTTTGAAACCAAAGCACAATCATTCTCTATTGCCTTGACTTTTCTAGCATAAATTGAAGAATGCATTTAAGCAGGTTGCTACTCCCCATTGCTGCATGGGAGCCACCAAAGCCTGGAGGGAGTGTGGTGGGATGGGGCAAGTGTGAGTGTGGATGGAATTGGGAGACCCAGCCTTTACAGCAAAGAAGGACAACAGAAGTGATCAGTTGTCTAAAAATACTGAGAACTGCTGCCTCATGAAGCTCCCCACTCAGCTTGCAGATTCCTCCTGCCCCTGGACACCCCAGGGGAGCTTTGCACAGCTTCTCAGGACTGTCTGGTTGGGCAGATTACAGCCAGCCAGCCCCAGAAATGGCAGGGCTGCCCCAGCAGTGCTCTGCCTCAGCTGAAGCACCCAGACGAGGAGCAGAAAATATTTGCTCAGGCACAGCAGGAGGCTAACACAGCCACCCTGCTGCTGGAACATGGCCAGCTCGCCCAGGACAGGCTCAGTGGAGCTAATGAAAAGCTGTCTGTACACACATCCACAGGATCAACTCTAACCAATTCAAAACCAATGCAAATACTGACCTGCAGCTAATTTGGAGATGGGAATTCCCTAAAGAGCAGAGCATTTGATGAGCCTTCCCATTTTCAGCATTTTGACTCCAACAATTCTTTTGAGAATTAAAGCCTTTAAGCCTAAAATCTGTACCTCAGAAGTCAGTTTTAAGATCTAGACACCTTTCAAAATTTCACATTTCAGATATTTACTCCCTTTGCAAGAGTCAGAAGGAGGGGAAGAGGCAGGGAATTCAAGAGTGGTTAAGCCCAAGAAGAAGCAGCAGGGAAGGGTTTAAGATTTGGTTATACTTATCATTATCCTACTCTGATTTGATTAGTAATAAATTAAACTAATTTCCCCAAGTCAAGTCTGTTCTGGCCCTGGCAGTAATTGATGAGTGATCTCTCCCTGTCTCCTCATCTTGACCCACAACTTTCTCTCTCCCCCAGCTGAGGAGGGGGCCCTGCCTAACGTCTCCCATGAAAATGGTCTTATGAGAAGAGCCAAAGAGAAAACATTCTCTTTGTGGAAATTAGTTCACCTTATTTTCTTCAGGTTTGACCTGTAAATCTTCATCCTTTTCAGCTAAAACTGTGAAATAAGTTTTATTGAGCATCTATAATACATGTGTCTTCAGTAGCTGTTCTGCATTTTCATTTATTTGGGTTTACATGGCCTGTCATTGACTCCTGTACTTCATTTACAAGCACAGGCTCTCATAAATGCTCTCTTCCTTCTGCACAAGTCAGGATCTACTTGGATTCAACAAGCAGTAAGAACTGGTGTAATCACACACAGCTGTGTATTACATGGAAATTATTTTGCACTGATACCAGATATGGCTAGAGTGCTGTCATATCCTATAACATGTAGATTTTTCCAACACATTTACACTGGAAATCCTCTATTCTCTGAATATTAGCAGTTTACATTTTGTAGTACTCAAATTAACACAAACACAAAATCAAGGAATCTCTCCCTAGTTTTCATTATATATAACTTGCAATATTTGGCTAGACATGGTGTCCTCCAGAATGCTTAATTTTTGTAATTGCATTATTTTTCATAAAATTTTAATAAAGTATTAACACTATAGAGAACAATTAAAGGAATATTAAATGTTATTGCATTATCAGGCTGATGATTATATGAAATAAAACACTGGTTGATGTACTGAGAATACAGAATATTGGACTTCTCAAGTGTGATCATATGATTTTTTTATAAAGTTAAAATAAATTAAACTAATTCTCTCAAATACTGTGTTCTTGCACAATATTCCACAATAATAATAATAATTTTTTTAAAAGACAGTAAAATTTAGCAGTCCTTAATCACACTGCAACAGTCTTGATTTAAATCAATGGCATTATACACAGATCAGTTGATTCCTTAAAAATAAGAAACTATTCTTATATCTGTTGAGGAAGTAAGAGAAAATGATGATGATTACCGAGCTTCAGGTAAGAAGAAATGACACAGAAAAGCAGACTGATGATTGCCTATTTCTCTGCTAAGAGACAAATTTTCTCTAAAGATAGTATGAGATCTTTTGTTTAAACAAATTTTCCAATTGCTTTCAAAACACATGGCTCTCCAGAAGGGATGCTCTTGAGCTGGAGCAATGAAAAGGCATAATCTGAAATCGTTTGGAATTAATGGAGAGGCTGTTTTTGACAGCAGCACACTCCAGGACACAGGGTCACAAATAAGTGGAAAATCCCTCCTTTCTAAAATGATCAAAATAGGTTCCCCTTTTATTGCAGCACACAAAACATTCTAGCTTATATCTATCAGTACATACAAGTGTATGTTGCATCAGTGGAAATAAATAGAAAGTCTGGCACAAACAACTCTCTGATGACATTTGTGATTTGTCAGTCATACCTAAACAGTGTAACTAGCCATTTTCCCCAATTTCTTCCCACACATGTTTGTGAAAGGAAATAACACCCTTTGCTCAACAGGAAAAAAAAAAGATATTATTTATGAAAAGTCATTATGATGTATTAGTGAGTTGTGAAAAGATGGAAGAATTAAACTTCTTTCTTTCCTTTCTGCTTTGGTTAATGGCCCCTCAGTCAATTGAAAACACCATTGTATTTCATACACAATAACCTAACTGAATTATGTTAAATGATCACAGATTACCAAGGCATTTCATTGCTTTGAAGCCCCCAGAGTAAAAATCCTGACACGGTGAAATAAATGGATAAACAGCCAACTTAACTATGCAGAGATCTCCACTGCAGCTTTGTCCCATTCTCTGAAATTATACACTATTTGAACATGGATGACCATTTATATAAAATATATTCTCTAGTGATTGCAAAGTTTCACAACATTTTAATGCTCATATTTCACAAGAGCAGATAACGATTGAAGTCAGGAGAAAAATGAAATCCAAGCTCATTCTAGAAAAGCTTTCCAGACATCAGTTTCCATACGTTGTCTTGCTCACTTCACATCACCACATGCCTAAATTCTGCAAAGATCAATCAAATCTCAGTTTCATGTGTGTAAATCAACAACATCAGGAAAACTGTCTCTGACTCACACAAAAAAAATTACAACAACATTTGCTGTCTCACAGTGCCTTAACATTTAATCTGTTATATCAGGACATTCTCATTATAGAACTTAAAATTTCTGATTTTGTATTAAAATCAGATCACACAGTAAATGAAACATTTTGGATAAGCGAGATTGTTCCAAATATTTTAGTTTCTAACAGAATAAATCTTCCAGAAGTAAACCTAGCAGTAAAATTAATCAGTGAAACAACCTGCAATTTTTTTTTCTTCTGGAATGAGACTTCAAACTGGCAATATATCTGAGGAATGTATATTAAACATTACTGTTTTTCCTAGTTGGTGACAGTTTCATATGCAGAGCTGTTGCGGGCACACAGTTCCAGTGAAGCTGACTTTAGCAAGCTCTTCAGCCACCCTCAAAAACAGTCCCTTCCCTAAGGTAAGATTGGGAGATGCACTCTTAATAGCTACAGAAGACACTGACAGTAGCTGATCAAAAACACCCTAGCAAAATATCTTTTTGTGTCAGGAAATGAAAATTCAAGGAAACAGACATATTTCACAGGTATACATTACTTAAGCCAAACGATAAAACAAAATATGTATCCATGTGGACTCAAATTCAAAACTCCTCAATCCTACAATGACTAAATAAAGTGATTAAATATAGAAGTTATGGTTTTATTGAAACAGGCATTTTCAATCAAAAAAGATGGTAAGGCTGCATAACTTGTAGGAATATCTCTTACTATAAACAGATGAAAAAATTATATTTTCAGATATATCAAATACTATCAGATTTGGGACAAGAAGAATAGAAAAATCTCTGTCCTGATGCAACCCAGCAGATGTCTAAAAATCCATTTCAGATGAATAGTGGGCATACCTTTCCACTGAATATTCATTATCAAACCTAGCTGGCATTCTGCTAACAGAGACTGACTCTTTTGCTTAGGTTAAGTAATGCCAAAGTGATTTCCCCCTCTTTGTCTTCATTTTGACTTCTGTACACCTCCCCAGGTAACATCAGAGCATATTTTTCTTAGTTAGACCTGCAAACACAACATGCTGTGTTTTCTCACGCTGATGCAGCTGTGCTATTACTCTCATTAAACAACCAATTCCATGAACAGCCTGTATTTGGCAAACAGCATCAGCTTCACACATTTCCTGATTAGCCAGGCTCAATTCCTTGCAAAAGTAATGATTTACCTATGCTTATTCATACATTAGCCTTGGAATAGAAGGGGTTCTTTTCAGAAGGAAGTTAATAATGTACTTTTTCCTGGCACTGTGAAAACACTACAATTACAGCACTAGATTTGCTGTGTTAGTCTAATCTGTGGTCCTCTATTCTCCTGCCCCCTGCCTGCTGCTGACCAGCACTAGACAGAATGACCAGGGCTACTGATGTACTTTGTGCCCAAGAGACATGCTTGCTTTTATTGGGGTTTTTCAAGTGATTTTGGGGGGTTGTTTGGTTTTGCTGTTGTGGGGCTTTTTTTCCCAGAGAGCTATCTTAAAGAAGTCTAAGCAGCTGCTGCTTGAGGTGAGGAGGAAGAGAACAGGATTCCAAACTGACCTAGCTAGAAAGCCAAATAGCCCCACATGGGATGCTAACAACAAAGTCACCCTGGGAGCTCAGAGTCAGCAAAAGCAGAACTTCTCTCCTATTTTAGCAGCTTTGCTGTGAGAAGTTCTAGGCTTTGTTCCAACACAGCCAATTTCTGGTGTTCTGTAATCTGTTTTTTACTTAGCCACTAATTCCTTTCTCTTTCTTATAAATAGAGACAGAAAACTCTTTGACGGGATGACTGGCATTAGTCTTTGTCCTACAGTGGGAGTAAAAAGTTTTAATGCCTCCAGAGAATGTGGTTTCATCTCTTTGCTTACTGAATTTTCCAGGTGATCTGGGGCAAATTTCCAAGCATCTTCTCTCTCATCATACTTACTGGTAATCAACAACAATCTGCCATTTGTATATTTCTGGAAAAAACATCTTTAATCTGGAAAGGGAGCCTGCTTTTCTAACACAGTTAGACATCATACTTGTCTCTAGCCTATTTCAATACTTGTTCTCCTTCTTCCACATCATACAAAATAAATGGTAGCTCTTAAACCTAACAAAATAAGACTAAGAACTAAGTAAGAGCACAAGGCTATTTATTGTAATCTCTTAAAATCTGATTTTAACATTGATTTTTTTTTCCTTTTCTTTATTTCTTCTCCTTAGTAAATTTTGTCTTTTGTCATAAGCTTTGGCTAGTGATTTCAGGAAACATCATGTTTTCATTTTCAGGAGTACAAATGTCAAGTAATTCCCACTGCAGTAATCCAGCTTATTCAAAATGCGCAGCAATACAATAAAGCAGTACTTGATTTACAGCTGCTTCCACAAATTGACAGTTCACTGGCATCAAACTTGATGCTTTATCATTTCTTCATGCAAAAGCCAGAACAAACAGCTTCTTTTCACAGGTGTCCATTTGATTTTCCTAAGTCATTCTTCATGTTAAGTAGTCCAATAAATATACATCTGTTTGAGAACTCTAACATTTTACAGGTTTCTGCTACTTCTTTCTAATTCCAACTACAGAACATAAGAAGTCCTTTAATTGGATGTATCAGAAACTAAAACACACAAGATCTGCTGAATCTATTGTATGTCTAGCCAGAGATTCTGTTTTGATTTACTCTAAATAAGCCCCTTCTGTCTCTCAAAGAATACAAGCTTCTAAAGAAAGGTGGGTATATATATATATATATAAAAAAAAGAAAAGAAAACAACAACAACAACAACAACAACAAAACAAACAAACAAAAAAAAAACACAGACAAAGAAATGAATAAAGTGAGGAAATTATCAAAATTCTCACAAGCTTCTGCCAACCAAGATTTGAATATTTAAGAGAATGAATGAAAAATATCTTTCAAATAGCACCCCCCCATCACACCTGCATGTCTTAGTTCTCATATCCACTTTTTTTAAACATTGCCAAACACAACTGAGATGCAACATTACCCACAGTGTTGTCCCTTTAGTGGATTCAGGCTGTCTCAAAGCTGTAACTTTTTTGATGATGGAACAGACTGTGATGTAGTGTTACATTAGTAAATGTTCATAATAAGGAATATGAATGCAAACAATAGAAATGCAGTTTGCTTCATCCTTCCTTTTCCTCCACCCACTCATAAAGGGTGCAGTGACAGCCTTACTGATTTACAAAAAAGAAGAAAAACTTAGCAGAACATATTACTATAGTAAATATATTGAGAGTAAATATTTTTGTGTTTCGTATTCTATAAACTGCCATGTAATTTGGGGTCAGAAGCGTTCATTTTCAGCAGGTTTGAGTGTTTGTTTTATTCTGTTTTGTATGGAGGGGGAGCAGATTCTACAAAGGAAAGAGCATATATTGTCTTTAAAAGAAATCAAAGTAAAAAATTATTCAATACAACAGAAGTTTCATCCTCATACAGCCAGGAATCATTCCTTTCAATCTTGAATGATTCAAAACTATATTTAATTTGTTTTCCTTATCTTGCAGCATAATTCCTCCTTTTCTGGAACCTATGCAACACCAAGTGTAAACAGATACACTACTAAAATGTAGTTTCTGACGCACATGTACAACCACATAACAAATCTAAACTTGGCTTGATCATCTTTTCTTGCCGTGTCTTTGCGCATCTTCCTAAAGCAGCCTCAGTAATTACTGACATCACGTGGAACAATTATGGACATTGAATCAAAACAAAAGGCAGCAGATTGCAATAATTTTAGATGGTAATGAATCTAACATTAGATTATCAGAACCCTAATGAGAACCAAGGTGGTCTGAAATGGCATGCTCGAGTTAGAATTTAATTTTGTATTCCTTCTGTAAAGATGAATAATTTAAACTTCCTGAATGTGTTATAATCTCTAAATGACATAGTGTAATGGCTCTTGCCTCACAAACAACATATCAGACAGGACATACATACTAATTTATGTTGCATGAATTCTTGTAACACATACACAAGTGCAAAAGAGTTAAAATATATATACACATATAAAAATCTGCCAAAACATAAAGGAAGTACCAAACACATAAATCAATGACCCCTTTAGCTATTTTTCATATCAGAACTTATAAGAACAAAATTATCTTTTTTCCCTCTTTTATTGCTTGAACATATTCCAGATTTCTAAGCACAATCTAAGCATGGTCCCTGCTGGTTTGGAAAAACTGCAGCAAAAATAAATATGTCAAAGGCCATATAAAAATCCATGCCAAAGAAATCTTGGCTCTAAAATATAATAACTGAGATTGCCTAAGAACTCCCACATTATCAAAGCAACCACTCAAAACTGTTTTTCCACAAAGTTAAACAATATAAGGCTCCTTCTAAGATTTTGTATTAAGGCTCTCCCATCTGTCTGGAAAAGACCTTCTCCTTCCTGTTTTCTAATAGTTATATTAGAGAACATTTTTTATCTCAAGTATAACTTTTTCAAGCTAAAAGCCAATTCTCAATGAAGCTATGAGCATGTGAGTTTTGTCAGATTTTGTTGCTATCTTCATAGTTCTCTTTCATTAACTTTGAATTGACTAACATTCAAATTATGTGTTTTCTGATATTCTATCCATAGCACCTTGTGGGCGTTATAAATAATAAGCAGCACCTTGTGCACTTCCTGCTTTCGGATCCAACCCTTCAAACAGTTACAATTCTGTCAGTGACTTCTAGGAAAGTTGAACAACACAAAATGAGCAATGGATAATGATATATGTCACTTTGTTGCTATTTTAAAATCTCAGGATGAAAGATTAAAAGCCCCAGCCAAATAAAAACTCTCTTTTTTTTTTGCAAGATACTGTACATTCATATCAGTTAGACCCTATGATATATTCCATCTGTTTCCATACTGAAAAAGGAATCAATACTGGGAAAGTCTTATTGACAGCACCAATTATATAGTGCATTGACTCACTAACAAGAAGCATGAATCCAACTGAGATAAATCCTTTTCTCACTTATACTGATCTCTACAAAAATAAGCCCATTGAATCAATGTAGTTAGACCAGATTTACAGCACTGTGACTGAAAGCAGAACTCTTTGCTGTCTTGGATGAGTGAAAGAGGATTTGGCAGGAGAAGAGAAACAATCATGAAGCAAATTCCAACTTTCCTCTTACTGAAGAAGTCTCCCTGACTTCCACAGAAATAGGATCAAGCCAGCGTTTAAGCTTGATCAAATTGCTCTTTTTTTTTAATCTAGCAATTATTGTCATGTTGTCGAGGAAAAAAGCCAGCTATTAAAAGATTATAAATGTTTGAAGGATAATTATAAAATACAATCTCTGGAGCCATATAAAAGAACTAGTTATATTTTCTTAAAATAAGTCTCTTAAAAAAAAAGACTAATGAAGAAAAAGAACTGCTGAAATAAAATTTAAAAAGCCTTTTCTGTAGGATGCTAATATTTTTTTATATTTTTTCCTCTTGACCAAACTCTGCACGTAAATTTGTACTTGGCAGATATAATAAAGCAAAAATAAGAAATTATATCATTACTGTAAGCCAACCATGTCCAATTTCACACTAGTTGTCATCCAGCAATGTGTGCCTCTTAAATTAAAGAAATGAAGTTAGTTTGGCATACCCTCTAGCATGCCTTTTTGTCATAGGCAATGATGAAGCCATCTACTCCGTTAGTCAAGGGGTTTGAAAATCCAGAGACTTGTAGTCTCTCTACACTTAAAAATCCAGGCACTTGTAGTTCAAACTGAATAGTCAAATTAAGGAGCTAAAATGCATGACAACATGGAGAATGTCTTCCAGTATCCTGCCATTGCAGACCAGAGTGCCTGAAGGGTCTACATTAAAGTGTGCATTCTGATTTTATTGCAAACTCCCCTAGTTGTTTTGTTGTTACTGAATTACAGAACTAAACCAGAAGGCTGTTTTTCATCAACACACATTTTCCCTCCTTTCTTCAAAATGTGCAGCTTGAGAAGTGAGCTACACAAAATTGTTATTTCTGTTATCTCAATTTTTACTTCTGGCTAGCCAGAAGGAACCAAGAAGCAGCTCTAAAAAGAAAGGATTCAGACAACTTAAACATCTCTGCAGCAGCTTTTCTGCACAAGTGCTAAACAGTGCAAGGCCTCACATCACAGTGTGGGACACATGGGTTCCCCAAGCATCTCCCTGCTGACCCTAAACCAGATGCAGGGCTCTGTGCCCATGCCCAGGGGTGCCCCAGCGGAGTCTGCAGCAGCCAGACCCCTGCTTGGCTCTCTTTCCAGACCAGGCCTGTGATTTCAGTCCTCTCCAGCAGCTAGGAGCAGGTCAGGGCTGGCAGAGCTCACTTTGCCATCTCCTGGCATGTGCTGCCTGCCCACTCCCATGAGAGACCTGCTGGCACTGCTCCTGTGCCGGCCGAGGAAACCTTCCACGGGTCTGGGATACACCACAAAACAGGGAGGTTTGGGCCAGTGCATGGGTCAGGCAATGATACTCTGCTTCTGAATTCACTAATGAACCAGTTAGCATGATTCTGGGTGTGAGGTAAATAAAACAGACTGAATAAATGCGCCTCTTCCTAGCTGACACATCTAATTCTTCATGTGATTCAGTCTGTGACGACTCCCAGGCATGTCACTATTTTTCTCCTTTTAGTCCCACCTAATTTTAAAATTTATCTCCTCAGAGCTAATCAGGACAATTCATCAAACTGGACTGCTAAAAAGGAAAATTAAAAACTTTGGGTAACTCTGCTTTTATGGTACATTTAACAAATGTATTCCAGTTTTCTCCTCCAGAAGAAATCTGATATTTCAACAGAAAACAATAACCTCTGCTACTCATATGAAGCCTAAATGGCTTTGTAATGGCATTATTGCAAAAATATATTTTTTTAAATGTCACTATCATTAGGATTTGCTCTGAAAGTGAAGTATGCTGCAAATTAGTGTCTAATTCCAGTTGCTCTTCACAGAAAATGAAACATGCTGGGCAGACAGTTTCCAAACATGCAGCAGTATTTGATTCTGTCATTAATAACTAAGATTGACTAGGAATTTAAGCTTATCGTTTGCTACTCATAACAAAAATTGTATTATCTTTTCTGCAGGAAATAATTTAAATGTGTTCTGACCTGTCCAGTTGAGGAAAGAGTCAATACACCTCCTTTCTGTCCCAAATACATCTTTTGACAGGAACTAGCATTATTTGTGGTCAAAACCTTGAAATCTGGTGTATTTTTGGCAGTTTATCTCTTTTCAAAGAACCATTTCAAGCATATTCCAACCTTCAAGAATGCACTTAAATTGTTAAATCTAACTGGGCTACTGATGGGTAGCAGTACTTTACTAAAATCAATACTAGATTGAGAGAAAGCCAACTGAAGTTAATGAATGGATGTTCTTCTCTTAGAAAACACATCTAAAGATCCAGCGTGCTTTAAAAATTTCTAAAAAGCTCAACATTTTATCAAATGATCACAGAATCATTAAGTTTGGAATAGATCTCCAAGATCATGAAGTCCATTGGTTGAATTAGGACACAAATGTGTTAGAAAGGGAAGATACATCATCTAATTTTAAAGGAATAGAAATGTTATTTTATCAAAACATAGACTTATCATGGAATAAATACTCTCTTAAAACACTAAACTGCTGACAACCAGACAAAAAAAAAGATGTAACAAAAGATGTAGATGAGATTCAGAATCCTGCACTGCAACTGTGCTGCTGTGCAGAAGACTTTGTAAACTTACAACTTAGAAAATGTGGAACAAACTAACAGAAAAGATTTTTCTTTAAAAAAAACCCAAACCACAAAAAAGACCATAACAACGCAAAAGAAAACCAGCTACTATCCACTAATAGTGAATGGAAAAGGACACTTCTATAATCATGAATATGACAAATCCCTGCTAACTACTCATTCAAACGCATGGTGAGCCGTCATCATCATGAGGTGTTATTTTATGATACAATCATGTGTCTTACCATTTCACAGTGGAGCATCACTGCTTTTGGCATTGCTAATTGTATGAATTTGGGGGTTATACTCAAATAACATTTTCTACATTGAATAAGCATAGTGCAACAAAGCATAAAATGTATTTATTAAATTTACTGGCTGATATATTTGCATTAATAGCATTTGACGTGTTCTGTGGTATTGCTCTTGGCTTCGTACTGCTGCTCCAAAAGAGCACAGGTCTCCCACACTTCCACCAGCCCTACGAGACCTTCTTATGTGCTGTAGGGCATCTCAGGCACACAATTAATTCAGAGTAGAAAACTGAATTGAGCCCCAGGTATCTGTTTTCCTGTGCACTGCCTGGGGAGATGCGTGTGTCTCAAGAAGGTAACTGAAAAGCCTGTATGTTTAGCAGACAGACAGACTGTCTAGAACAGTAATAGAACAAAGGTAAATCTGAGATTTAAGATTTTTCCTATTTGTAGACACTCCAACAAGTTGTTTTCAGGATTCAAAACTATCTACTCAAAGGTCTTTTTTAAAGATCAGGGTTCATTTGAACTAACTAGCTGCAACTTTCAAATTCCCCTTGGAGGCTGCACAGAAAAGAATGAATAGTTTATGTAGGTCATAGCACAATAATTATGATTGAAACACTTAATTGTTTAAGTAAATTTGTAGATTCAGATGCTGCTTATCTACCATAGTGTTTTAATTTTGATCAAGATCTCACTTCAGAAGCAAAGCCTGGCAGAGCAGGCTTAGAGCACAGACTGTTCTCTAGGAGTTTCCCTTCCGAAAGGGAAGCCAGCCCACAGGACTAGATGAGAGCCCATCCACAGTAAAATCCACAGAAATACAAATAATGTCAGTGCTGAGTAGTCAACAGTTGCTATTTTGCCCTCCAGGTCTGTTCCTAGCACTCAACAATGCTTACTAGTGTAGATACAGTCAGCTGTCATGACTACGTTTATATCAAGTAAATTCTTGAATAATTTTGGGAGTTAATTGCATGTAGGCTAATCTGTCTAACATGCCCTTTCTGACATGCAGTTCAGGCCTCTTGCATTACGCCAGTTCAAATTTATGCCAACTTGCTAGCATATGTATGTAAAGCTAAACTTGGAAACCAGCTATGAAACTGTCATGACCCCAATTCCTCCTTGCCTAGAAACTCAAGCAGTCATCTTGCGAAGAGTAAATGAATGCAGCACACTCTTGACAGATGTATGTCACTTCACCCAGGTTTAAATGTCCATGAACCCAAGATCTGCCATAGCAGAGGATCAGGCCCTGAGTCATTTCTGTTTCTCAAAAAACCACACTGCCAGTTGCCGCTAGCAGGTGCTGCTTATCTATCACAAATATGTAAGTGCTTCAGAAGATATTACATTTCTGTGGCGATCCTGGATTTCTATTTGTTTTACTACCTAAGAGTACACATAGGATTTCCAAAACCATCCAAAGTGCTCTGGAGTCATATTAAGTTTCAGTGTGGTCTTCATTCTCAACAGCTACTGAAAATGCTATTGCATTTGCTATTGCCATCGCTCTTAAAGTTTGGTCTTACCTCAGCTATCAATTTGTCACATCCATGTCATGTGGTTGCAAATAATAAACAGAGTTGGTATTATGTCCCCAAAGCCAGCTGGCTCTGCAATTCCTGAATTACAATAAAATCCATTATAAAACTGATATTCAGTATTTAATATGTCAGCCCTTTAGTAAGGCATTGAGACACAGAAAACTATTTTTCCAGCCCACATACAGGTGTATTTTATGATAAACATAAAGTATCTAAGTTTTCTAAAAATTATTTCTAGAACAGAACTTACAGTCTGTCATCAGTCTCATATGCTTTTTTTGCATGGTTATGAAGTCTCAGACTTAAACCAAGAAAGTGTCACCATGCATTTCACTAAAGCAAAGTGAATATAAAATGCTCATGGCATTTTGTGAACACTTCTTTATCCCTTTCATTAGCTTGCTTCAGAGGTCATTACAGATCTGCCACTTGATTTCGCAGAGCTCCCTGTGGGAGACAATCCCATCACATAGTTAATTTTCCTAAATGTATGAATTGCCATTTTTGAGCACATGCTGCACGTCAGTTCCACCTGCTGCAGCCCTACAGGAGACCCAGGGAAGCTTAGACATGATAAGGCTTCTTGCCACCATCATACCAACAGCAAGGTAGGTCCAGATGGTAGGCAGCTTTCCAAATCACTCAGGAGAGTTTCTTTACCCTCTCACACTTCTATTTGTGGAAGAAGCAATGAATTTACAGTTCAACCACACCAACACATGGTGTTCAAACATATAAAACTCTTCACTAAGGAGACTAAGGACATTTTCATGGAGGTAAGATGATGCCTTTATCATAATTCTCCTCGTACATAGGATGCTAAGAAGCTCTGATTAAGGAGGAGTAGTCTGAGAAAGATGTCAGAAGAGCTGGTACTAGAAAAAAATGGGTTTAATCACAACATATTCACAGCCACCAGCCTGGGAAAGTACTGAGTAAGGGGGTCTGTGATCTCTTACGACACCAGTGTTCAGTTGAGTTCAAGAAGACATTGCATTGTTTTCTTCCTGTTTTCCTAGCAGCTCAGTCAGCTACAAAGCTTCATGCTTGACTATGTGATCTGTAGGCAAGTAGAACATTTGCTCAGTCCTAACTAGTTTGTTCATCATGAAATTACTGAAATAGAACTATTTCGCACCTTGATACACATACAAGAATGCAAATAGGATGATTTTTCCAAAGTATTTCATTCTGAAGAATGGAATCCTATTGAAAGGAACACTCAGCAAAAGGTGAAATCATGTACAACACTTGGAAGCTCCATGGCAAAGGTTTTCATAGGAAGATAGAAAGGAAGTTCATCTGTTGGGTTAGCTGATATTCTCTCATTTCAGAGGCAGGGTAAGGGAAGGAATGGGGAACACAGAGTGACCAGTTTTTCAGAGGAGGTACGTTAAGATGATGATATTTAAAGAAATTGCATTTGGTTTTTCCTCAATTATCTAAAAAACATCAAAAAACTCCCACAGCGATATTGAGATGGCAAAACTTAAGAGTTAACAACTATAAAGTCAGCAGCCAGAAAGGCTGGAGGGGATCTATAATATAGACATTAAAGGTACTGAGCTTTAAGTTTAATGATCCTGTCATAATGAATGAGAAAGGCGACATTCAATGAAAGAAGAGAGAGAGTTAAAAGCAGGATAGGGAATATTCTTTTTAATTAACACTGAAAAAATAACCTTGTTCCACTATTGGAAATATTCGTCCAAGCAAAGGATTTTGTAACCACTAGAAGTACATTTAGTACTTTACATGGGTAATAAAACATCCCAAGTTATTCCATAAAAGACTGCCTTTACACCTCACACTGGACAGAAAGTCAGAAAAAATTCCCCACCAAATAAGTTAGTGTGCATCCTTCCTTCTAACTGCCTCCAGTTAAATCCTGCCAGTCACTGAGAGAGACAGCATCCTGGGTTAAATCAGCCAGTCATGGTACAGACAAATTATTCAGAAAGGCACGTCTTGCTGTTCTTCATACCATCATATTCTCCTGAAAAATGGTAATGCAAGCTGAAAATACAAATGCCTGGTAATCTTTATGTCTCAGTAACTCAGGCATCTTCAGGCATCTTCCTGGTAGAAGAGATTTAAGGCAATTTTGACATTAACCTCACTGGAAGGGGAGGAATCCCAGGAACCTCATTGTGGTTCAAGACTGCCAGGAATATCGATCTCACAACTAGAGACACTTGTGTGATAAGCTGCATAATTCAAAGGGGCCCAAAGGACCCAACTCAAACCCCACAATATTACTTAGCATAAGACAACACACTTATTGCCCCTGGGTCTTGAGTATTTCCTAAAATCCACAATCCTACAAGTAAAGAGCAATAGAGATATAGAGATGGAGTCATCATCACCTCTGGCCTCTGTTTATTTGCCTTCTTTTCTCTTCAGTATCATCTTCTAACCCATGTTTCCTATCCCAGAGAGACACAAAGCTCAGGGCACTGACTTGGCCACCTTGGCTCAGGCCTGGGGGTCACTGAGTATCTTCAGAGAATTCAGGCATCTCAGTGAATACATTACATACACATGGCACATGCATACCACCTATGATGTTTTGTGGCTGCTGAGGGTTCTTTTGGGAGGTAGAGTGTGGGGGCTGAGTGAAGAATTTTTAGTATAAATGTTCACAAGTAATCAAGTTGCCAACACAAAATTACCTGTGTCCTTACACTGTGGGGAAAGTGTTTTTCTTGTAAACCTAACTTAAGCAGATGGCAAAGGCCATCATCTATTTTATTAATGACACATTATTAATGAATTGTTGACTGTCACGAGCTAAAACCAACTAATCATTTCAAATGCATTACTCTTCACATGCTGAGAAGGTTAAAAAACAGTGACTAAAAGCTGCTCTATCTGCATCATAAGTAATATTATGAGCCTGTTTTACTACAAAAGGTGACAAACATTTCCCATTAACAGATCTCATTTTCCATTGCTCAGAAATTTGTCATATTTGAACCATTCAGGCTGAAATTTTCCATTTCCAGCATATCCCTCAGGTTGTCATGACATTACAGAATTTGCACCAAAATGGTTTGGACCATTAAAAAAACCCCACCAAACAAACAGAAAGTCCTCATGGTTACTGCAAATCAATCCTAATGCAGTAGGAAATAACAACCCTTACATTGGTGATTTCCAGTACTTTTGCACATAATAGCATGAATTTAGAATTTACCATCTGTATCAGGCATGTGGTTATGCCATTGTGTCAGCTCATCCAAATTAACAGATGCAGAGACCCTTTAAAAACAGGTTTATCAGACAGCTGGTAGCACATTTCATCAGATATATGGCCTGTGTTGCTATTGTCTGGACAGACAATTCCAGACCACAGATACTATGTGCACTGCTGGATGAAAACACAGGGACTGAGTGTGAAGAGATGGCTCAGAACATACTACAATTACCCACCCTTCTGGAACAAAACAAAACATAACAAAAAAACAAACAAACAAACAAAAAAAAAAGATAAAACACATAGATATATTGATATAGATCAAGAGAGAGATGGAAAGAGAGCTGGATAGATAAGATAAAATCTACCTTTTCCCAAGAATGTATTTTCAGGCATATTTCTAACTCTTTGGGGGCACAGTTATCTTGTATTTGCTCAACAGTAAGTTACTGAGCTACTTTTCTTACAATGCAGAAACACTATTCATATTTTTGGTAGTTAACAATGCAGAGCTCTAGCTTTCCAATTTCTACCATATCACAAAAAAACAAAAAGCACTCAGACCTGAGCAATTTATTGACAATCTTTATAAGCAAAAATCCCCAAGACTTACTAGAAGTACAAAGATAAAAACTGAGAACTGTTAAGCATATTACTGAAGATGCAGTAAGGACCTATGTGACTTTCAAGCTTTTAACTCCAATTTGCAAAGATAGGTTAATAGACTTTACAGCAAAGATCCTGCTGAAAATACCAAATCAATTACAATCTTTCAGAATTTTGAAAACTCTGCAGTATTTCTGGAGAAGATTTCCCCTATGCTCACTTCTGAATCATGGAAATAATAAAAAATATCAGAATTCCGCTGATTGCATAAATTAAGACTATCTTGCCAGAATATTTTGCTTTAAAAATAGCAATTGAAAAGAAAATTTAAAATCTCAAACTGGGGTAAATACAGCAAAGGTGAACTATTCCATGCAAGAAAGCAAAGTATCCTGTAATAATTCCCAGGGCTGTGGCATATTTGTATTTAACAAGCTATAGGCAGACAAAACTGGCATGCTGCTGGAGGAATGTTCACAAAATGCATACAAAGTCACAGAAACACTAGATTTGGAACCAAGTCAGGCATAGGAATGGCTACAGTAAAAATGCATCATGAAGAAAGCAGCTGTAATGTTCTATAACCTGTGCTGCAGGGCGTGCTTTACTTCACAATAATTCTAAGGCATCACACTCAGCAAAAGCTGTCCGAGCTCCTTTACATCTCCCAAAAGGTGTGCAGGTGAGCTGTTAGGTTGGCTTGGTGCATGCCCTGTAAACTATACTGGTGCCCTTATGGAAATGTTCCCATGAAGCTGATCCCGAACATCTTGCAGCTGATCCATGCACCTTTTTATACTGTGGTCTGTAAAGTAACATAAATATGCATGAGTGCAACATTCACAAACATGAAGCCATTCACAGAAATTGTAATAAAGCCTTTGAAGCACTTTAAAAGTCAAGAGCATGGCCATGTCCTGGAGGGTGCCCTTTGCATTAGAGATGTCAGGTGTTGCAGGCAGAGAGCAATTATGAAAGTAAGTTCTACAGAGGTGAAGAAATATAGGCAAAGCCACAGAGAGTGAATAAGAACTGAAAGTTCACGCGTACTGCTATTTAATTAAGAACCTCTATGAATAAAAAATGCTACTGAAAATGCTCTGTAGAACAAAATACCAGAAAGGTTAATTTAGCTTTGCAATAAAAGCAGTGTGGATGGGATGTCATGATGCCACCTTTTCTCCTGAAGGCAAAGATGACAGAGGGCAATGCAAGGCACACAGAGAGGTATTTAGCCGTGTCACCATAGGAACCGTTTTGCAGAAGTGTGTAGGAGCAAAAGAGCTTGAGTGATGGAAGCATTTAGTGATGGGGAAAAAAAACCAACCAACCAGTAACAAAATGTAAGATCAGCTACAATGTACTGGGGCTGGAAGACAGCTGAATCTGTGTGGTGCCTGAGTAAATCAAGATTAGAATAGAAACCTGGTTCAATTCAATGCAAAGACACTGCAGATGCAGAGTGAAATATGCAGTAATTACAGAAGGGAATTTTAAAGCAATCCAGAGAAGTATAAGATGAGAAAAAAATACATATCTTCCACACATGGCAGTGGAAGCAAGCTGTGTTTCCTTGGAAACACCAAAACAAAAGTTATGTGACATTCAGTCAGCAGTATTTCCTGAGACAGAATTAGGAGCTGCATTAAAAGTTTGACCTTAGAATTACGTACATTTTATGTAAACCAGAGTAATTGCTCTGAAATGAGTAGAATAATTGTGGTACAAAATTAGGAATTTGTTTTTCAAATATGGAGTTAGTTTTATTCACAATGATTTGGTTTCATTATTATTTGAAAATGGGTCTACTCCGATTCTTACATTTTGCTGATCATTTGTGACACAAATCCTATGTGGGGTTTTCAGCACACATTTAAAACACATCAAATAAAATATTTTTGGTTCTCAGCCACTCTGAATGTCATAAATGTAAGATGGCAGGGCAAAATGTTTAAGCTAATTCTTATTAATAAAAAGCCCTATGTATGGAACATGGCTTTAAAAAAACACAGCATCTGGAGAGCCAACATAATCATCACACAATTAAAATAAAGCACCAAGAAATGCAAACTCATGCAGTGAGCATCAGCTTTCCATACATATCACCTCAAAGCTTTACAGCTCAAACCTCAGAGCTTTCCACAGGCTTACTAGGTTGAGATAGAAGAGTATTATAAGCTAAGCTATTAAACTGAAGGGGAGCAAGAACATGAAGAACATGACTGTTCCCACTGGTCTCATATGTCACCTGAGAGTCTTTTACATTAATGAAATCTTCCTCTGCCTAAGGCATGGTCATCTATATTGTGCATCTTGTAAGAAGCCATCAGAACCTAGATTACTGTGTCTTAGCAGTACCTTCAACACTCTGCACAACAATAAACACGCACAAGATAACAACAAATACATTTAAACAGGAAGAGAATGACTCCAACCATCAGGGGAGTAACATATTGGAACATTGCTGTGAGTAGAAGAACTGGCGAAAAAATAAAATCTGAACAATTTAAAATAGCACTTGTTCATTTTATGAAAAATTTAGCTGCAATCACAGGAAACTGTAGCCTTTAGGGTCCTAAAAATATGCAGTTACTGGGATTACAATGAAAAACAGTCAACACAATAAAAATTTGGTTTAGTAAAGTCAGAAGAACTGGAAAAACCCCAAAAAGAATTGTTACAGAGGATGAAATGGAAAATGGAACTACCTAGAATATTGAAAAAGGAGTAAATTACAGATTGGTGTATTAGGAAAACTAGACAGAGGTATTAAAACAGTTGAATATAGCTAAAACAATGAAGAAATTAGCTGAACATAACTACAATTCTTTAGATAGTTTACTTACCTAATAGCTGTGAGCAATTAATTTATTCTTTCCAAATTATGGCCTTGTTAATTACAAATGGGACAAATGCCCATTTTACTAGACAGAACTTATCTGAAACATACCTAATGTCTCTAATATGTCCCGTCAGTCTCGTATTTGCTCCAGAGTGACTCTAAGCCAAAACTTTAGACTTGAAAAGGAAGCATTCTTTGTTATGAATTTTTAAAAGAGTTGGTTTGATTTTTTTTTTAAAGAGAAATATAGTGACATTACCAAACATTAAATACAACCTACGTAATAAAGATTTCCATAGAAAGACTGCAGTATGTTTTACCTCCTAGAAGCGAGGTAAAACACTTATTAAATTAACTGATTTATTAAAAGCAAAGTAGTACTCTAAAAATGTGAAGTGATAAGGAAGAAAACAGAGATTTTTAAAAATTTTTTCAAGGCTGTAAAGCCCCCTAAGATGAGGGTGTGAGGGAGTCATAACTAGTCTTATAAAAGAAGATTCAAATGCAGTTGAGGGTGTGGTGAAATGAAATCAGAATAGGCACGTTCAGCAGAGCAGCACCACCCTCACAGCCCTCCCCAGAGGGAGCCACCTCACTGAGCACCCAGGAACGCTGCTTCCTGACCCAGCAGCCTGGAAACAGCTTGTGTGCCTATTATTTACAAACTTTGGGATGTGCCTATAAATTATAAATTTTGTTATGTTGACATAAATTCTGAAGAACAAAGTTGATGAATTAGACATTCCTTGATTCTGTGGTTTTATCAGTTAAGTTTATTTTTTAACATTTTAGTGTGCCTAGGAAACTAATTAATTCGACTGGTACTTGGTTGTCCTATATTACAGACAAAAAATATGATCCTGCCTCAAGCAGTATGAAGTCCATATTAAGTTTGAGGGTTTTTTTCTCTGTCAGATATGAAGGTCAAACTTTTATCTTAAATTCCATTTCTTCCTTTGTACTCTCTTTGAAATGGATAGCGCTCCATGCAGTCATTAATTATCACTCATAAATATTCTTTATTTCATTAAAGCAATTAAAATTGAACAAAGAATTAAAGGATAGATTTTGGTTGCAGCACTGCATACTTATCGTGCTAATAGCCACAAAGCAGAATTTTTTTGTGTGCCTCAAAGACTCAACTTCACCGTGAAAACAACACAGACCTACCTGAGGAGGAGTACAGGGGGGCTATATCCCTTTCCATAAATCCTGGAAGGACTTAGAATTAGCCCAGACCCTTTGCATCCTCAGTGTAACCTGAAATTTAAACCACCTAATCCATTAAAAGAAAAGGTATTTATTTTTCCTTGTCTCCTTCATCCCCATAAAAAGATATTATATTCTAAGGAAACTCCAAGATCCAATCTAAATGTGCTATGGTGTTAATAGTTTCATACTGGTAAGACGTGATAATAGTTTTATACTGCAGAAGTGGTAAATTGAAACAGGAGTATATGTAGACAGTGGATTCTAAGCTAAATTTTAAAGGGGGCAGGAAAAAGCAAGATGCACACACGTGTGCCTCCCTGTATTTAGTGCCTCAGAGCAGAGCAAGAGCACGGCATGGCACACAGGCTGCTATGCTGACCAGGGCTCCAGATGCCCTTTCTGGCTCTAAAGGCTGGCCCTTGCACACAAACCTCCAAATGCAGAATGCAGAGGCCGTTTTTGCTTCGGTTTTAAAAGATAGTCAATTTTAATAACTTTATAACCATTTTGTTGAGTTTTCTATTGCTTTTTCTCCTGAGAGATTCAGCTCTAAAGACTCTGAAGAGCTGCCATTGTTACCCTGACTGTCCAGAACGTGTCCTGCACTGCCATGTCTTCCTTAGGCTGAAGCACTTTTCTCTTTCTTACTGCTTTAGGCTTGTGCTTCCCACCATTCTAGCACTGTCTTACAACAGCTTTTTACCTGATACTCATTTGATATTAAATCTTTCTTATTAAAAAAAAAAAAATTGGTTTAATATGGTATCATTTTCTTAGATGTTCTTAAGGGCTTCTAATTGGAAGAGCTTTCTGTTGTCTGTGCAGACGGATTCAGCTCAAGTTTGTTGACTGGGTCTGAGAACTATAAATGGTTTGGACTGTGAAAATGATATTGGGACTGCTGGTTGGCCTTGTATCAACACATAGCACGGCTTATCATGCGATGTTGTATTTAGCCAACAACATTTCATACCAAAACAAAGAAAACATTTTGTTCTTACTGGATATTTGAAATGGCCAAATACATCAACTCTCTCAAATCCCAGTATCGTATTTATTACTATAGCTTATCTCTCCTCTGAAAGTGTCCATTAATAAACAAATAATATTTAGACAGTCACATAACTGAAAAAAGCCACAGAAAATGTCGAATGTTATAACTACACTCTAGTCATCAAGTTATATGAGAAAAATTTAGACCTTTTAAAATATTTTTTTTCTGTTCCTCTGTCCCTTCCTACTTCTAGCATTGAGAACTTCTTTAAAAAAAGAGACAGTGAAACTTCTAAGTTACATAGTACAATGACGTGGTTTGTGGCAGACCAGCCTCTTTATGGACATCAGGTATAGAAAAGAAAATATTTCACATTAAAACAGCTCATCACACCTGCTGCCTTACAGAACAAGGAGCCTGGGTGCTGAGCTTCATGAGTGAGCCCAAAAGCACAGGGCTTTTCTCCCTTCAGTCCTGGAGCAGATGGCAAGATTGCCAGATGCATAAAAAGGATTCAGAACTTTCTTTTCATACAAACCGTATTTGTTAATTTGTTGGTTCAGATTTGGAGACAGAGCTGTAATAGCTCCACTCTATTTAGTCCTGTGCAGTGTCTAATGTATACAGACTCTTACTGATTTACACAGAATGCTGTACAGACTTTGAACACTTAATTTTACAAGAAATTCAGACACTAACTGGACTATCCATGATTCAAGACATCTGTAATCTCAAAAGTAAGAGAGAAAAAAAAAATTTATAACTCTAACTAAAAGCTACTTAGTAAAACCATTAGGGGAATTTCCCAGCCAGTACCAGTAGCATCCCAAACCAGTGATGCCAAATAAGTAATGAGGGCAATTCAAGGGCAATTCTACCCCTCATGGGTGCTTCCTCCAATGCCTACTGAACAAAAATCTAAATTACTGAGAGGTAATACTATCTTTCATCTAAGAAGACTTTCAATGCAGTCCATATCAAATTGCTTTCCGTGTCCTACATTAATAGGAAATAAATAAGATTTTATTTGGTAAGATGGAGGAAGGAACTGTTACATTTGACACTGATAGGCAAACTCTTCAAAAGAAAATTTTGCAAATGCCTGACAGGACAAAGGTACACTACACACTGTTGCAATGTGAACTCCTAAAGTCTATGTTCACTTTTCATCTCTCAGTGTTATTCCCAATACAAGCACATGTAAATAATTATATATATGGCCTCAATACTGTTTTCCCATCTACTGCCAGAGCGTCTACAGAAGGTGCACTGTGTTAAAAGGTAAAGCCCACAGTATAAAAAAGGATTACCCACATAATGCTTTTCTGAATGCAGACATGGATACATGTCATATTTTAAATCAATGAAGACACAATTTTGAAATATTATGTTATTAACACATTCAGAAGTAAGAAAATTCTGAATTTTTAAATATCAACAGTGGTATAGCCAAAATATGTGCTGGTGATTTTACTCATGTGTTCCTATTTACTTAGCAGAAATCTTTAAACAGAAAATGAAAACTCTTCAATGAGAAATGAAAAAAAAAAGAAATTGAGCAAACTGGTAGTCTTAAAAGTAAGTACATTGATGGATTGTCAACTACATCAAATTGCATAAGTAAAAAGATATTTCTTTGCCTCTTCT